>NC_088176.1:29390688-30058985 GCF_028769735.1 Zonotrichia leucophrys gambelii
ATGAAGTCATGCAAATTTGGCCTGGCATTGAAGCTATGCTGTCCTTAGCTGGTCTCAGGATTTGCAGCAGGGGGAGAGAAATGTTTGTGTCCTCACCCTCCACCCTTCAGTGCAAGTCTGGCAGAGCCAAGGGCTTGTAGCTGGAGTTTCCTAGCCACTTGTGTAAAGGAAATGTATCACTGAAAAATTAAAGGATCTGAGAGAAAGTTAATTTCATACAGCTTATTCAGCCACTGGCCTTTATTAATTATCTTGAACACAATAATTACTTCTCATTGTATCCATACTGTTTAATCTAATGTGAAAGATCTCTGTTCAGCCCACACTTCTTTAGCAATTTACTTTGATTATAGTTACAATAAAAATAATGGGGAAAAAAATCCAACCACTAGCAACTCACACATTATGAATTTTAAAACCATGTTCATAAGATGGAAGAGTAATAATCTGTAAAAGAGGTGACTTTTTTGGTTTGTTCCCTGAATGTTCTAGTTCAACATGTGAGAATGGAAATACAATTTTAAAGATTGTGTATATTTTATCCTTGTACTTTCATTACTTGAAAATGTAATAGTAATAACCTGGCTTTGTTTTCATTGCAGTTTACAGACATTTCATTAAATAAGAAACCCAGATGCCTGTATGTATATCTCCTTTTTTTTTTAACTTAAATGCAATAAGTTGACGTGCTTGCATTTCTGTTTTTACATTTTACCTTATAGGTTGGGACCTGCATATGGTCTCTATTTATGTCATGTAATTGAGGAAAACCAGATTTCTGCTGAAACTAAACTAAAATCAGATATTCTCTAAAGAAAATAAAGAATGCTAATTTTCTGTTAAACAAATTACTCCTTCCTGCTGACTATAATAGCCTATTGCAAAGCTGCAGGAGTTGAATCTCTTTGTCTCACACAAATGAAGTTGAAAATACCTTTAACATTCTGTAGGCAGGAGAGAGACAGTTGTCATTTCCTAACTGACAGTAACAATCATATCACCAAACAAGTGCCCTGACCAAGCATGGGCACTGACAATCTCAGGTTACTCAAGCAGCTGTCCTGGGAGCAGCAGAACTAATTGGGGTTGGTCTCCCATGTCTTTGTGACTTGGTCATGAGTCCCAGCAGGTGGTTTGGAGCACCAGGTGCTGCTTGGCCAAGTGGCAGCCAGCACTGCTCCCCTCTTCAGGGCAGCCTTTCCTTGTGGGGACGCAAGTTCAGGACTTTTTCCCATTGCATCACCACGAGTCCTTCTCCATAACACAACAGATTAGGAATATGTGTGAGGAGAAGTTCAGACTCTCTGCAGTCACTTATGTTGCAGAGCTGCTGCTTTCAGTGAAAAAGCATTTCCTGCATCTGGAGCTGGCAGCTTTGCATTTCACATGCATCTTCCTCCATCTTGGGTACTTTCTTACCCTGACTGTGAACTGGGGACAGACATCCATCTTCTCTACCATACAGTTCAATTTAAGTACAGTTTAGCCCCTTTAGGTAGCCCCTGAGATCATATTGACCTTGACCTTTGGTTTTAGTAGCTTCATTCAGTGCAGCAGGGGACTGCCTAACATCACCTACAATAATGCCTGTGTATGCTTTGGGAATAAATGATGTTGCTTCTTCACCATAACAACATCTGAGACAAACAGAAAGCTGCATCTTTAAACAACAACTGAGTAATGGACTGGAAAAAACAATTCCCAAGAATTGATGGTAAACTGGAGTGGCCACTCCAATTTACACAGGTCATTCCTAAACCCCAGCAAGTGGTCAGAGCCCAGGCCTGCACAGGCCAGGATGACACAGTGCCTGCAAGCTCCAGCTTGGACCTGCACAGCATTTCACCCCCTAAACCTCCCCTAGTGAAATCTGCTTAGCAAAGCTGCCAAGCAGGTAATGCAGTTACATAGGTCAGGCTTAGTTCCTACAATGACAGGTGGCCCTCACTGCCTTGTACCAACAAATACAGACTTCCATGACACACTTCTCATCTTCCTAAAGAGCAGGAGGGTTTACACTGTACACACATGAGTAACCACAGCTTTTCCCACAACTGGCTTTGTCAAGCATGCAATATGATTTAACTCCTAGAAGAAATAATACTATACATACATGGTTTTCAGAAATACCAGGCTATGGAAAATAGCCCTGTGGGATCCCTTAAGAGATCAGCTTGTACATCAGCACATCTGTTCTTCAGTCACAGGAGCTGGCTAGACATGAGCTGGTGCCTTACATTCATAGTTCTGCTGTTACACTAATGTATCTGCTGTAAAACATTTCAAGATTATGTTAAAAGGGACTATAATGATCTTAGCTAAACTGTGGAACTGCAGTTTTGATGTAATATTTCAGAGTGCATGGTTCAGCCTTTGCAGCACTGGGCACTTAGCTGTCACTCCACCTGAGCTCACCAATTTCTGCAAATCTTGCTGGGTTTGAGCCAACACAGAGACAACAAAGAATTCAGCTTACTTTGGCCTTTAAGCTTTCATACCCTTCTTCCCACCAGTTTTTGTATTCCCCTTTCTTCTTCTCCTGTTTCAAATCAAAGCCTAAAAGGGAAGCTGAAGTTTCCCTGGATGTGTGGTCAGCACAAAGGCAGAGCATGGAGATTCCTGAGCTATTGGCCATTTGTAGCAGCAGCTCCCTGGGGCCTGGGTGCAGTCCAGGGCAGCCCTGACATTGCACAAAGAAGTCCCTACAGTTCCTGCACCTTCTTTCTACTCTTACTGGTGCTGTGTGGTCTTCCAAAGACCAAGGGATGTTCATTCTTTGCAAAATGTGAACATGTGCATCTTAAAAGTCCCTGCAGATCACCAAGTATAGACCTCAGTAAGGTCTCAGCCCTCCAAAATCAGCAGAGTGCTGATCAGAATCAAAGTGCAGAGGAACACACATGAAGAGTGCACCAGTAACACACCTAAGGGTTGTTTTAGTAAGGAATGCTTTTGTATACTAAGGAATGTAATTAATCTTACAACTCTGTTTTTAACATGCAGCCTCATTCTGTAAAACAAGACTATTTTTGTTTTTAAAAATGTAAGGGTTTGGGATATTTTGGGGACCTGTCAGTTTGCAAGACTGAATAACAATTATTAATAATCACTATTATTCATTTCAGGAGCCGAGGAAGTCAACACACTTCATACAACATCCCTGATGCAAAGCCTCATTCCTTTCAAAAAGGAAGGATCTTGTTGAAAAAAGCAAAGGATGAAAAAGCCAGCTTGCAGCCAGTGAAATGCTTCTATGAACCTGTTGATTGCCCAAGAGAAATATGGAGAGCACAAAAGAAGGGTGAGCCAGTCTGCTCTGCCAGGAAAGTGAGTGCAAAATCAAAGATGGGTAAGAAGGCCAAGCCGCTATAGGAACGGTGAGCAGTGTACAGCAGCACGGGAACTTGGCTTCAACACAGCAAATATTGAATGAAGTTAATCATCCTACTTTTTTCCTATCCATCTGGCCATGCCAAAACATATCAGATATAATATATAGAAATATATACATATGGAAGTTTTATATTATTTAGTTATGCCATTCCCTCTTTGGGCGCTATAAAAGAAGTGACATTTTATTCAGTTTACATGGAGGTTTTTCTATTTATTCCTGTATTTATTTATTTATTTAGTCATTTATAGAGCTTATTTTAAATGACTGCAGTTATCTTGCTGGGCAGTACTGTGGCTGTATGTTTAATTATTTTAGTGGCAGCATGCTCTAACCAACTGGTAAATTATTTTCCATCTGTGTTATTCCTGAAGCTCAGAGGAATCCATTTAATCGGCACCAAAATATTCAATCTTCCAGCTTAGGTAGGTGTGAGATCAGTGACTAACAGACATACCCAGATGCAAAAGGCCTACTCAAAGTCCCTTGAAGGCTGTTTGCAGCACTAGATTGCTACCCTGGGTTTCTGGCTATAAGCACATTTCCATCTTTTATTAAATACACCAAACTCCTTGATCCTGCTGGCAGCCATGTTATCTCTTTGGTCCAAGTTTGGGCTCCTCTGAGGTGTCCCGCAGCAAGGAATCCAGGAGCTGCCCTGACACTCACAGGCCAGACTGGGCCAGAGGAGGAGTTTCAGTGCCAATGCCAGCAGCAGGAGATCGGCTGTGGTGCAGCAAGTACAGGCTCAAGCAGTGTGGCACTGCCTGCCATTGTGTTCAATGTCTGTGCTTGGTCCCAGGCATGAGAGGCCCAAATAACCATGATTATAACCCAAATCCTTGACATTTTTATCTCTGAAGAATCTTTACAGGGCTGAGAGATCACTGACTTTGAACTAAGAACCCAAGTGCAAGGCAGTTGGAGATGACTGCAGAACACAAATGTGTGTGTTTACACTGGTTTGTGCCAATTAAAAGGATCCTTATTTATTAGAGAATTTATTTATCAAGATGACTTTTTTGTGTGTACAGTATTTTGGTGACATGAATCCTCATGCCATGTTTACAGATATAAACATCCTGATGATGTTACTGATGAGATTTGTTTTCTCAAGAAAGAGAAAGGATAGATGACACAGGTCTATGTGATTTATTTTTTAAATGCTCATAACAGATGTAAATTGTTTATGTGGAAGGTGATTTTTACAGTATGTGTACAAAGATTTGTGAAAAATGTTTTTCATTTTTTATAACTGTGTCTGTAAGCAGAACTGAGTATAAAAAGACAGTGTATCACTATGATTACTGCTGCAATAAGCACCTGAGTTGCAATATTTTTAAAGCAGAAGATGACCAATCAGTCAGCTAGGATCAGGTAACTACAGATGTCATACATTTGTCAGTGTACAGAGCTCCCAGAAAGTAGCAGAGAGAAGAAAGAGTATTATTCCTCACTTTTATTTTAAATAGTGTATATGGAACAATCAGATGTATGTTTAAAAGTTTCTCAACACTGTTTCAGTAGAAAGTCACAGTGTAAAACCAATTCAGGTATTTAGGTTGTAATGATATTTCAATATTTATTTAACTATGTCACAAGGCCACACTTGGCTTCATGCTAGGCATTGTGTGTGGTGAAAAGGAATTGTTCATTGTGTTGCATGGGCTTGGGTCAGATTGTGTGTTACAACAACTTTTATAGGCAAGCTAAAATCGAACCAGTTTTTTCTATTACTTCCCACATCCTTCCACAAACCTGAAAAAAAGGACCCTCTTTGAAGATAACAAAGGTGAACATTAGAAAGATAATAAAGTAAATATATATTAATTCATTTCTTTAGCCACTTTACACTGAAAGAATATTTTTATTTTTAAATGCCTATCTACTCTGTTAGTCACCAAAGTTAAGTGCAACTACTATTTCACAAATGAGATGTTTATTTTATTATTTATCATGCCAAAATCTTGACTGTAAGTTTTCCTTTTGGGAGAGGAAGAGGAAAAGAGTAAGAGAAGTTGCATGTTTTTAAACTTTTCAAAGCCTAATTTACACTTACTTGCTAAACAAATGCCAGTTTAGTTAATTAGAAAGAAATTGGATTGTACTGTAATCCCAGATCAAAGTTTTTAGAATATAAACATTCTAATAATAAAGATATATTTCTCAGTTACTGTGTCATTTAACTTTGTCAAATACATAGTTTCTTCCAAAAGCCTCAGAAGCAGCACAGAAGAAGCCAAGCAGCAGCAGCTTGGACTTTGCTTTATCCCTGAGATGAAGCATGGCAGTGAGGTGGGGCTGTGACCCTTCCCAGCACTGGACCTGCAGGCAGCTGCTCCATCTTGCCTGCTCAGCTCACAGGTGTCACCTGCTGCTCTCCTACTGCAATGCTGCTTAAAATCGTTCTGTGGTGACCCACAGGGTCAGATAACCTGCCCAAAGCAGAGGCAGGGGAACAGAGGGAAGGGTCAGGCACATGAAGGGCAGAGGGGCTCGCAGGGAATGGCACTAATGATGGCTGCTCACACACTGCATGCTGCAGAGCCATCATTTCATCAGCTTAGACTTGGAAAAAGGGCTTTTCCCATGGGGAACCAGGGTCCTGTCTCATTAACAGAGACAATGTTTGACAAGAACAGGCACCTGCACCAGGCTGAGTGTAACCAGCTTCAGCTTGTGAGGACTTCTGTAGTCAGGAAATGTCAATTTTATAATATTTTTTAAATCTGAAAATGTTCTAACAAAGTTGACCACTCACCTTTGAAAATCAATTTGAAACAGTGTTACCGTGTTTTGCCCTTTGAGACACTTTGAAGGCTCCTTGATAGGTTGTATGCTGACATCAAAGTGAATTTCATTAGGACCTGGATGCCTCATTCCCATATAAATTTTTAAAATCCCACCTCATTTATTACTAAAAATAGCTCAGAGCAGTGTATGCACTGGCTGGCCCTTTACAGGTGAGCTTTCTGCTTGAAACAAAATGTTCTGACAGACATATGACATTATAGGCCAGGAAAACAAGAGACTAATTGAAACACAGACCTTTAATTAGAGCTATACATAGAAAAACCCAATCACTTTGAGCTGCTCCTGCCAGTTGAAGAGAGAGCATGTTTCCAGAACACTTAATGACATCTGATCCCTCCCCCCAGCTCTGACTCAGTAGTAACAACAGCCTCCCCCTATCCGGAGAAGATCTGAACACATTTTTTGTTTCAAGGAGAGTTCTGCAAATATTCAATGGGATACTCATATTCAAAGAGATGGCCACCATTTAGGGCAGGTACTAGGTCAAACAAATCATCACTTCTATCATCCCTAATAATCCTTCCAATGCCACTGCCTCTTTCAAGCTACTTGAGCAAAATCCAGCTCTTCTCTCTTGTTATTTTGCGTCATCAGATAGTTGCCTCTATTTGTTCTTACCTCAGCCTAATGCTGATTGTTTCCATACATCCTGTCTGAAGTGGCTGGAGTGGACTATTTTGTGCTCTCTGCAGTGAGCCTGGGCATTATTTTTTATTGTTTTTTAGAAAAATTAATCCCAGAAGTGATTTTACTACATGAAGCTCTTAAAAATAGATCCTGCTGCAACACAAACAAAATGTCCTTTCCCATTTTGTTGCTAATGCCACCCTCTATCTAGCCATGCTTTTTTATTCTGATCTCTTGAATTTTCTTTTGTACATCTCTCTCTAAGGAGGAGAAACAAGCAACATAAATTAAATGCAGTCATTGGTCTGACAAGCTTTTCTCCTCACACTACCTCAGTCCTAGCATCTCACACTGCAAGCAGGTAAAAGTTGTCTTGAATTTTTCATAAAATCATGGGAACAAGTATATACAACAGATTTTGAGTTCATTATTATGTTGTGGAAGAGGCTCTTCTGAGCTGAGAGGGAAAGAGGAAGAGAGATACTCCACTTCCTAGAGAAGTCACTTTCAAAGATAAATGTGACAGGTTGGAGGAATTGAGTGTGTGCTGGTGTGAGATGAGGGAAAGCCAGAGTCACATATAAGGCAGAGTGAAAGGATGGGGCCCTCATTACTGCCTGCTGTTTCTTAGGGGCTTTGACCTACAGAACATCAGCATAGGTTCAGCCTGACACATTCAGTGCTCAAATCATGCTTTACACACGTTTTGCAGCCCAATTACTAATTCAAAGTAGTAGACTTTAGCACTAGGGTTTCCAAGAAATTCCCCAAACTCTGTTTGTAGTATTTGTTCAAGCCATACACATTTGCCTTACAGTGGGAACCTGTGCCCGTGGGGGCTTGGCAGCAGTGAGGGAATTCTGTGTGCTCCCAGTCCTTGCTGTCCCCTGTCTCAGCTCAGTGACCGATGGCAGCTGCCTGGGTGCTGGCAGTTCTGCTGGACTCTCAGCCATTCCCACAGCAGTGCTTTCCTTTACAGAACTTGGCTGATCTTTTTGTCTGCTTCCCTACCCTAGTTCCCTCCTTCTTTCTACCAGCTCAGTCTTTTTAACATGAAAGAAGTCTCATGCAGCAGGTGTGTTCCCTGAACTTCAGCTTGCTCATAAGTCACTGCATGGCACCAGAGACACTTGCAGAATGCTTTCTGTGGCAGCCCGTGGGCAGCTGCTGCCCTAAGGTGGCACATTCCCACTTGCTGTGCCGGCTTTGCGCTGCCCGGGGACGAGGCTGCCTGTCGCCAGCCCTGCTCCTCGTGCCTGTCCTCCTCATGGGCTGACTAAAGGTCACAGGGGACATCTGAGAGGACATCTGCAGCCCATCAGCCCTCAGCTGGACACCGAGGGTGACCTTGGCTCAGTGTGCTGCACTTCAGAAGGATTGTCACAACAAATGTTACACACATGGTCTTGCCCTTTGTTGAAGTACAGACCCCTGCTCCTGAAGGGATTTCTTATCTCCCCCCAGCCAGCACTGAGTGGGGCGCTTGTGTAAGAGAGGGGAGGCTGAATATTGGTCATATGAACAACACACATACGTGCTCAGGTGTGCACACTAGGAGAGGGTCAAGAAAACAACCAAAAGAAGGCTGGTTTTGCTCTGATTTTACTTCAAGTTAATATTCTATCACTATTAGAAAGAAACCCCAAAACTTTTCAAATTAAAACTACCAACAAGCTAGTCCAGGAATTGCATATGTACCTTTCCCTGAAAATCACTTCTGGAATCACAGAACATATTCGTCTACAGAAAATTTCCAGAAAATTTTCCTCTTGCAGGAAATAGTAGGCTCTGAAGATACTTCTAAATTTTTTTTCTCATGGGGAAGAAAAAAAGCAGGCAGGAAAACTGGAGTATTTTATCAAGAAACATCATCACCCCAAACCCACAAGGTTCACACTAAGAAGTGCACACAGCAGAGCCTGTAATTATTTCTCTGTCAGCCTGCCTTGCCTACCAACCCTTCTGAGATCCAGGCTATAGAGGTGACCTCCTAAATATGGCATGGCTTAATTATCCCACCCTCTCAAGCTTTGTGCAGGCACCTGTTTAGGAGGAGCACGTGGAAGTCACTGGTTTTGCATGCTGCCAGGGCTTGAATGCCGTGGTGTGTGCCAGGCTATGCAGGGGCCACCCCCGGGCAGAAGCCCTTGGTGGGGTTTAACCTTAGGAACCAGGGGATGGAGGAGGCATCACCCAAGCCTGGCAACGGCAGGTGAAGCAAATGGGATTTATGGGAGCTGAACCCATTCCTGTGACGAGGGCCACAGCTCTCCTGTGCCTACCAGTGTGGCTGTGCACTTCCCAAGCCAGTATAGGTTCCCCATCAACCCTGGGAAGATCTGGGGTAATGGACTGTTGGTATCTTATTGCAAAGCTCCCATCCCTTCTCAGTGATTGGTCATGAGCAGCTCCTCACAGCACCGACTCCTTCTCAGCACAGCCAACAAACTCCATTTCTCTCCTCACCCAGCTAACCCACTCTTTTGTAGCACTCATCTTATTGGACACAGCTGTGGCCTGTTAAGGGCAGGCCTGTTCCTAATCTCTGGTGATGAGTGCAGCTGCAACTCCTCAGGTGTGAAACAACCTTCTGCAAAATTTTCTTAGATTCTATCCCTCCACAATGGACAGCATGGGGGTAAGCTGAAAAACCCTTTTGCACACAGCAGCTTTAAAACAGGGTTTAAAAGGCACAGAGGGACCATCTCAAAGGACAGTTTTTGAGCACACACAAGCTCATCCTACCCTTCTCTGATCCCCCAGAGGCAGAGGAGTATTTCAGCAATGCTGGGAGCCAACTAGTTCAGTGATGGGGCAGAGCAAGACTGCTCTGCCAGCAAACACCTTGCCAATGTACCTCTTAAGGGCATTAAACATTTTATCCATTAGGAAATAATGAAATTAAAAGAATAATTACAACTAAATGAAGGAGCCATAACTCCATTGTCAGTTATTTAATTGCCACAGGGAGCACACTGAGCTGTCAGTGACTAATTTTATTGTAGTCCCTTTCTAAAGAAAATGTTGTTGCCAGACATTATCCAGATTTCAGCTGTAGACTCCACTCCAAGGGAGCAGCTGAGTGCAACAAGCAGAAGACAAAATCCTGAGTCCAAGTGAACGAGGAAGAACATTTGCCAGGGGACAGACATAAGTTTAAGATTGCAGAAGCATGGGCGGGGAGAATGAAGATTAAAATGCAACTGAGACAGTTGAAGCAGACATAGCCAAGAAAGGACCAGGACAGCAATATAGTTTCTATTCCCATTTATTCTTTTATTGGCCTTCAGTAAATTCTTAGTTTTGCTAACCACCTTTTAATGAGGAAGGGGAGGTGCCCTTACTACCTCAGTACCACATAGTAGCACCACCTGTGTTTTCTAGGGTACACCACTAAATTACTTAGAAGAACCAGATTATCTCTTATTTTGGGGACAGGGGTTTCTATTCCTGTAAGCAGATGAAAACCTACACCACAGATGCCAATCTCCATGGATTTCAGGACTGGGGCTGTGAATCTGAGTATGTAAGTCTGGGTGATGTCAAGGGTCAGTTCACTTCCTGAGCAAAATGTAAATCAAACACTTCCATTTCCACTGTGTACACACTCGAGGTGTTCAGGAGACAACAAGTATGAGTCAGCTTAGATGTCAGTTTGCAGTGGGCAGAAGTGATACTCTGCACAGGAGAAATTCTTGCATACTTATAAAAGCTATAGTTAGAAAAGCTGGTGTGAGTCCAGGATAAGACCTGCAAATGAGTACCCTTTTAGAAAATTCGAGTTTAGGCAAAAACAGCTTTGCAAGAGACACGTAAACTGGCAGATGAATCCAGGCTTTTTGCCACTAGGTGGTGATGGCTGACAATGAATGTGTGCAGGATGCTCTCAGGCCCTCTCTCGCCCCAGCGGGGCGGCTCACATGCCCTCACTATTCCCGTCCCCCTCGGGGCAGTGTGTACTCCACTGGAACACGCCCTGCTGCTACCAGAGACGGGCAGCTCCATGTAACCTCAGCCTAGGTACTCGTTTATTAGAGGACTTGACTAAATACCTGGAAGCGTCATTTAATTATCTGGCAATGGTGAACGAAGGGGAGTCCAAGAAATGACATGCTACAGGTGCTCACTCGCAATGGGACGCTAGCAACGAAGGTAGTATCAGTAGTCAAACCAATTTCAAAATCACACTAACTGAATATAAATGATCAAAATTTGTTTTTCTGATAGACTAAAATTTGTTTTTCTGACACAATCCACCCCAGTTCCCGGGCAAAAAAGCGGGGTTGTCGGAGCAGTGGCTGAAGGCAGCGGTGCCGGGCAGGCTGTTCCGTGCAGGGACTTCAGCACAACACGGAGACAAAAAGCCTTGCTGCCAGCAGAGGCCAAGCGCGCCTCTCCAGCGCTGTCCCGGTGGCACCGCGCAGGAGCTGCCCACCCACAAGCCCCGGCTGCGGGACAGCCGTGCAGCCCCCGTGGTGCAGGGCCATACCCTGCCATGCCACAGCAGCCCCCGTGGTGCAGGGCCATACCTGCACAATGCCACAGCAGCCCCTGTGGTGCAGGGCCATACCCTGCCATGCCACAGCAGCTCCATGTCCCTTCCTCAGCCCATCCCCCTCCCCGGTTCAGCAGCTACTGCCCTGCCTATTAAGCACATGGTACTCTGCTTCTTCATAACCCTAATTAAGGGGCTTTATTCTTATTATAGAAATTAAGTCTACTTGAAACAAAATAGCAATTTTCTGTTATAAAATGATGACTTTCTGAAAGACAGAAGATGACTAATGCACTCAGCAGCAGCTAATGACTGCGTGCCAAAAGGTCCTTTGCTTTTAGGGAGCACCAATCTGCTCCTTGCTGCTCTGCCATGGCCCACGTGTCAGAATCTACTGAATCCACCCCAGCCAGACCAGGTACCCCTGAAAAGGGGGCTCACAAGGAGCCACCCCCTCCACAGGGAGATGCCTTCATCCCACAGCCTGCCCTGCAGCAAGGGGCTTTGCTGCCAGGGCAGAAGGCCATGGGATGAAGGCCATCACATCACACATGGGTGAGAACCACGGCAGGGGATGTTCCCTGCAGCCCCATGCCTGGTGAGCCCCAGGGGGATACAAAATGACCAAATCTATGGTACAGCTCACCTTGGAGAGGAATTAACACTGAATTCAATGTACCCATTGTAGCTTTCACTATTACACTGATCAGTTCAACATGTACCAGCCTGACAATCAACTGTCTCCTGCCCTGGGGAAGGTCTTGGGGGGAGTTATGGTTGCAAATACATATTATAAAGGGTTTTTTTTTTTTCCCCTAAACAACATCAGATGACCTTAAAAAATATTTTAGTCCATCTGGCATAGCTCCTCTTTCACTGCAGAGATTACTCCAATTCTTTTTTGATTGTTTCAAGGGCAACTATGCCTTTCTGCACTTGAGCCACCAGTGCCCAAGGAGGGAGACAGGCCTGCCTGGCTGAATTCACCAGTCACCCACGAGTAGTGGGTGACACACTGGTAGAAAAGCAGTATTTGCCACTCTCAGAGCAATCCACATGCAGAAATTTGTTTTTATGAAACATTAGTCATTTTAGATAACAACAAATTGGTACAAATCCCATATTCACATAAATTACCAGCTTTGAATAGTTGACCCACTTTATAGCTAATGTTGGCACAAAATCTTGCCTCTGAAATTTGAGGCAGATTGCTTTCAGTTTGGTCAACTTGGATAGAAAGAAATGAAAAATATGTTAATACAGGGCTCAGAATGAGGGCTTTTCATTTGAACTGAAACTGTCTTAATCTTGCAGCAATATAGGGACTAAACATTTTCTGCAAGTGTCCTGCTTAGATTATCTGCATTAGGTTTCCATTGCAGATAAATTCTGGTGACAGACACAGCTCCAACCTGTCATTTGAGTACTGTCTCATGACTGTGGCAAATGCTGCTCTCCCTGTGTGCTGGTTTTGCACAGCCTGGTTTTCAGTAGCAGGGGGGCCACAGAGGTGGCTCCTGTGAGAAGCTGCTGGAAGCTTCCACCACGTCCAGCAGAGCCAATCCTTGATGGCTCTGAAGATGGACAGGCTGCTGGCCAAAGCTGGGCCAATTACAAATGATGGTAACACCTCTGTGATGACATATTTAAGAAGAAAATCAAAACAAAGTCATAGAGTTTTTCTTTTAGTCATAGAAGAGGAGGAGGTGAGAACATGTGAAGGAAACGACATGGAGACACCAAGGTCAGTGGGGAAGGAGGGGCAGGAGGTGCTCCAGGTGCCAGAGCTGAGATTGCTCTGCAGGCCGTGGTGATGCCCATGGTGAAGCAGCTGCACCCCTGCAGCCCATGGGGATCCATGGGGGATGCAGAGATCCACCCTCAGCCCATGGGGATCCACGGGGGGTGCAGAGATCCACCCTCAGCCCATGGGGATCCACAGGGGATGCAGAGATCCACCCTCAGCCCATGGGGATCCAGAGATCCACCCTCAGCCCATGGGGATGCAGAGATCCACCCTCAGCCCATGGGGATCCACGGGGGATGCAGAGATCCACCCTCAGCCCATGGAGAAGGTGGCCACACCAGAGTGGGTGGATGCTGGATGAGGCTGTGATCCAGTGAGACCTGGAGCAGAGAGAGGCCCCTGCTCCCAGGCTGGAGCAGCCTGTCCTTGGAGGGCTGCA
The DNA here is from genome assembly GCF_028769735.1 of Zonotrichia leucophrys gambelii. Classification (NCBI taxonomy): domain Eukaryota; kingdom Metazoa; phylum Chordata; class Aves; order Passeriformes; family Passerellidae; genus Zonotrichia; species Zonotrichia leucophrys. The sequence continues at coordinate 29,404,202 of NC_088176.1, forward strand.
CCCCATGGAACAGTGACCCAGTGACCCACGCCACAGCAGATTTGGGGGCACTGTCTGCCTGTGGGTGGGACACACATTGCAGCAGTGTTGGGGGGACTGCTGCTCCCCAGAGTGGATCCGTGCTGGAGAAGATCACTGAGAACTGTGTCCCATGGGAGGGACCCCAGGGTCTCACAGGGAAGGACTCCTCTCCCTGAGCAGCAGCAGAAAATCTCGGTGATGAACTGACCAAAACCCAGACCCTGCCTCCTGTGCTGGCAGTGGAAGGAGCGGGGGGCTGGGGAGAATAGGTGTTTTAAGGGCTTATTTTACTTCTCATTATCCTCCTTTGATTCTGTTAGCAATAAAATTGACTTTGCAACTTAAGTTGCACCTGTTTTGCCCTTGAAGTATTTTCTCCTGGTCCTTATCTCACTCATGAAGTGTTTGTTAATTTTTTTCCCTCTCCTTTGCCCAGCTGTGGCAGAGGAGGGTGAGTGAGTGACCCTGGTGGGTGCCTGGCACTGGGCCAGTGTCAAACCACAACACCCTGCTAGCATACTCCCAATGCAGAGTTTCAGAGCTCCACAAAGGGACTGCATGGGCAGTGCACCCATTTCTGAAGATTGCATTTAAGTACAAAAGGTAACCACTTCATGCCTGGATATACCTACTTATGTATCCATGATCTAGTGGGTTGTATCCCTGCCCATGACAGGGGAGTTGCAACTAGATGATCTCTAGGGTGCCTTACAACCAAAACCCTTCTATGACTCACACTTCTTGCACCTAAAACACAAAAGTGTTTCTCATGTGAATTAACCTGCCAGATCTCTAGGACCACAAGCCTCTGCAGCTGTTGTAGAGTCACATGGGGTGTCCTTCACCTTCAAAGAGCCACAGCAAACTTGACTATTGCTGGCTTTTCCTTGTAGGATTTGAAAATGGGTCCATAAGTTTTGGATGTAAACCCTGTTTAAATACATGATTTCTTAATGAAAATATCGGCTAATGGCGAAGTTAAGCCATATTCTAGGGATGTTATAAACGAATCAGAACAGTAGATCTGTATCAGAAATTGGCCAAAAATTCAGCTGAGCATCTGAACATAGTCTAAGCCAACACCAGCTTGCACTAGAAAATGAAACTCAGTCTTCTGGAGACCAAACTCTAGTCCATCACCCAATCCTTCTCCTAAAGGGTACCAAGATCCATCATTGTGTCTTCCCCTCTCCCCTCCAACTTCAGTGAAACATGCCATGAAATTGCAAGCTGTCAGCAAACTTTTACCTTCTCTCTTGTGCTGAAGATTCAGTTCAAACCTCAATGCAAACTTTTAATCAGCAAAAACATGCATGCAGTATGTAGAAAATCTTTTCTTTTTAATAACACACAGAAAGAGGCCTGAGAGCAAAGCCATTGATTCACTATAACAGAACAGCATGTCTGTTTTACAAGTGTGAAATTTCTTGTTGGTAAAGATTTGAGGTGATAAGCAGACAACTCCCAGGTAACCAGAAAGGAGAACTACACACAAAAGGTAGGTCTAATATTCAGAATACCTGCACACATTAACAATGTAATCCTGCCACTAATCATAGCTTGTAATGAACTGTGGCAATAGGGTTCTTGGAAATTGGATGGACTCACATAGCTTGTTATTTTAAATAAATACCATAATTGGTATGAAATCCCAGCAACTAAAGTATGAAAAACAGTATGAACTACCAGTCTTTTATGGGACAGAAAGAATTATCATAGCTATCCAAAGGCTAGTTTGGCTTTCATATGCTTATATTTGAATTTTACATCCTCTTGCCTCCAACTCTTTGTAAAATGTAGAGGTTTTGTTAGTAGTGTTTCAGCTAACTGCAGGTATTCTAGGCTTAGCTTGTGTAGAATGGAAAGAAATTTTAGCCTTTTGCTTAAAAGGAGAGAAAAATTATATTTATATTGATAAAAGGAGAACAAGGTGAGGAAGCATGTATAAGCAAGAGCATTATGAAAATCTTAATATTAGATTCTAGAGGAGAGAATTGCAGATATTTCTCTTCTTATGATAGAAGATTCTTATGAATTTTCCTGATCCAGCAGGGAAAATTCAAGTGATCTCAAAGCCCCAAGGAGGGTCTGCAGGAGCCACTCCTGGCACACAGGCAAGCCAATATCCTACAGGCATGGGTGCTTACAGAGCCACAGTACTTCAAGAGGTACAAGAAGGCTCCTGTGTTATGGCAGTGTCCCTACTGCTTCTCCTGACTGCACACCTGATGCCCCAAAGGAGAAGCAGGGAGTGTCAGGAAACCTGGCTCCTGCCACCTGCCCCCTCTGACAGGTCATCACCATTCTCTGTTTCACTTCCTCCACTCACAAAATCAGAATAAGAATTTCTCCTTTCAGCCCTTTTGATGGCACTTGCTACAATTCCATTATCATTGCAGGATATTAGATAAGCTTCATTATTCTGTGGTGGTGTCCAGATGAGCAATTTGTCCACTTTACAGACAAACTGAGATATTGAGATGCTAGCAGAGTAAATTGCCATAAGAATGGTAAAAATAGATGATTCACTTTTGTTTTCCTCTCTTAGCAGCTACCAAATGCTCATGGGAGTACAGAGGGCCCATCCTAAGAGCTGCCTTAAATGCTGTGTGTGCTCACTCATCTTAAAGAAACTTATGATACTTCTCTGTTGAACACTGTATGCATTTTCAACTTCTAAAACTGACACCAACTCCAGGGCTTCCCAGAGCCCTGCCAGCAGCTGGCAGCGAGCTGGCTGCTCCCACTGCCAAAGAGGATTAGTGCCCAATAATGCTGACTGGAGGTAGGAAAGCTAATGCTATTTCCAGACATACTGGTATAAAAGCAGAGCGAGTAATGCTGTCTACAAAAGACAGTGCAATGGCATAAAGGGATTGCAGCTGGAGAGTATCAGGCTCAGAGGAACTGATGGCATGTTTTTTTTTCAAGGACATACATGTTCAGAAACTAATAGAAACGTTAAATTTGCTATAAAGATTTCCAATGGAAAAGTAACATTACTTCCTATAAGCCTAGCTCATGTAAATAATGTAAGTAGGACACATTTAAATTTGTTTGATAGTTACCCCAAAAAGTTATTTACAATCTGTAAGGTGATATGCCCTTAAGCATTATGGTAGCATGTGATTTCATTAGCAGCAAAACAGGCAAAATTAACAGCCAGGCAAAATATCTTCTTGCCCCCACCAACAAAAGTTATCCTAACTCCTCATACTAGAATAGCTGCAGTAGGAAAAGACCTCTAAGGGGTTTGTTTGGATTTCGCTGGTTCTTTTTGTTTTCAGAGAACAGGAGACATTTCCCATTTCTACTTCAGGCAACCAGAACTCAGCTGCAGAAAGCCTTCCAAAGAGTGAGGAGATCTGGCAGGACTCAGAGAGCTGCAGCACGCCCAGGGCTCTGAACAGGTCACCCCAGCTCCCCTGGCATGCTCAGGCCCCAGAGCGTTGTCCTGACCCATGGAAGGAGGGATGAGGCTGAGATACCATTTCAGAGGCAGCAGCTGATGGGTCAGCATCTAGAATCATCTGGACCACATTCTCCCTCAGCTTTTTTTCTGGAGCTTTTCAAGGAAAACTCTTTCTGAATTTACTAAGATTTAATTGCCCTTCTTTGAACTGCTCCAAGATAAGAACTTGTCTCCAGCATGCCCTGACCAGATGGGAAATGTTACATCCCTGGTCAAGTTCTTCTCTGACCTTCATCCTTCCCTAGGTCAGGACAGGACACCCATAGAGATGCTGACTGTGAGTGAGATGGGACTGCACACGCTGCCACTAGGTTACAAATCCAGGCTGTTTGCCAGACACAGCTGACAGGAGCTGCTCTATGGGCTGGGACTGCAGGGACAGGACTCCAGTTTTGCCCTGGCTGTGCTTTTACCGAGGAGGCAGCCATCCTCTGGTAGGCCAGATTCTGGGACAAAGCAGAACTGAGTGCCACTCTGGATCTGAAGAGGCTGCTGACTTGCTTGTAGACCAGCAAATGATTTGGTGGTATTTCACAGTGACCCTTCCCTATGGGTAAACTAAACCTAAATATTTTTTTTTCAGTTTCTTCTCACTGATCAATGATGGACTCAATCAAGCACATGACAGATTCTGTCACAGCAGGGCAGAGTACCTGATGCTGAATCTCATCCAAACCTCACAGTGCAGCCTCACAGGCCTGCCATGAATGTGCTGATCCCAACACCCTGAGCGACTACCAGGAGGACAGAGTGTGGGATGTGAAACTTTGTCTTCCTTCCCAGACCCCCCTAAATACTTTCAGTATCAGGAAATTAATAAAAATGAGTAGAATAAAGGAATACACAAAGGACTACAAATATCCCCTTTGTTGTATCTGATTTGGACCTGGAGTGTTTCCCAGCTTCAGTCTAGCCACTTGATAATCTGAAGTGGGGAATGCTACATAAATTACTCATTATTCCCACCAGATGAGCTGTCAAAGACTGCGGAAACCAGTTCATGTTCACCTCACCTCTCTCTGCTGTTACTTTCCACTCTGCAAATCTCTGTTGCTAAACAGTTTTGTCTCAAGACAATAAAAAAGACAAAGAGAGAAGGAAAGAAATAAAGAAACCCCCTCACAAGCGTCCTGTAAGTGTACTTTGAACAAAAATCCAGAAGGATACAATGAAACCCAAAGCAATTGTTCTTCCTCGAGCTCATCATTATGCCCCACAGCTGTCAAGCAGCCTTCACAGCCTCTGCCTGCCCGGGGTTATCACCAATAGAAACACAGGTATGCAGCCCAAAGACTCCAGGAAAAACACAGATTGAGCTCCCCTCTTTTCAGAGGTGATCCCTGGGAAATGCAAAGGCAGCTCTGGGGCACAGTTTGTGCATTTCTTGAGTTGCAGCGACTTGTAGTTATTTTCACAGCAAATCTCAATGTCATAGTATTGCATAAATACAGAGTCCTACTGCTTTGCTGCAGCTTCTGCTCATCACATCTAGGAACTCCAGCCTCCAGGCCACTCAGCCCAGAACTTGGCACCACAACTAAAATAACACCTCATCTTGATTTTTCTAAATTAGTCATTATTATTAAATGTTTCCAACCAGTTGCCAGAACCTATGTTTCTGCCTGACCCTCATCCCTAAGGTTTCCTGTTTGTTTTTGCTTCCACACTGCAGACAGCACAAGTGGCAGAGCACTGTTACTCTTGAAAAAGATGTTTTTACATATGGGTCTGCCCCAAACACCTGGAAGTACTTGCAGGCCTGGAAAGGCAAGTCCAGATGCTGGGTGGCCAAATGTCATTTCAAGTTAACAAATGCTTCCTGTCATTGCTTTTGGGCCAGACAGGAGTGAACCATCCCTAGGGCTAAGAGAGACTAAAAAATTCAAACCCAGGATGGAATCTAGAACCTCAAGTCTCTCTTGCAATATCCTGATGTTTCTGGCACACTGCTGACTGGGACATCTTGGCACAAGCTGCTGCTGGTTTGCTGTGCTGCACAACACCAGGCAACACTTCAATTCCTCTGCAACTGCAGCACAGTTTTGTGTATTAATGTCTGGTGCCATGTGTTCCAGGCCCTGCAGCAAAGGGCATTCAGCACAGCCAGGAACCACAGCAGCTCCCTGCAGCTGGGAGGCAAGGAGACTCTCAGGACTCAGGGAAAAACCTGGAGGCCAGGGGTTCAACCCAGCAGCAAATCCCTCAGGGCAGTGGAGGAAGGCTGGAACCCTGGAGGCCAGGGGTTCAACCCAGCACTAAATCCCTCAGGGCAGTGGCAGTAACACCCAAGCCAGGAGAGGGCCCTGTATCTCCCTGTCTCACCAGCACAGTCCTTGTAAAACCACTGGGTGGATGGCTGGAGCTGCACCACTCTCTTTTTCTCAGTATAGATGTGGCAGCCAAATGTTGGACATCAGTTTGCTTTTACTCCACCATGATCTGGCTGGATGTATGACAGCTCCAAACTATGCAGGATCAAAGAAAAAGTGTTGGAAAGGCCCCACAGAGATCATTTGCTCCAGTCCCTCATCCTCAAGGCAGGATCAGTTTTCCCCTCATCATTTTTGGCAGACAGAAAATTAGAGAAAGAAACCAAATTTCAAGGAACTGGGGTTCAGCTATAGCTACAGAAATATAGTCTGGACAGGAATAAGGCTGAATACACTTATTCTAGAAAACCGTGCCACAAAAATAGTGTCAGGAACTTGACTATTCTTTTCTAAAATAAACAAATCTGGAAGCTTTAAAATCCAGGCTTTGGGTTGAGAATTATTTTGTAATCTTTAGTCACCTACATAGTCAACCAATGCAGAAATGCATCATATCACATCCTAATAAACACTATGCAAATATTTTTGCAATCGAATGCTAATGATATCAAATATTATTAATATGCCATTTGGCACACTATTGTAAAAATTACATTTAACTATGTATTAACTGGAGTTGTAACAAATGATGTATTTAGCTAATTGTATGCAATTAAATTAGAATTAAAAACGGGATGTTTCATAATCTTCTTTGCTTTTCACTAAAAATCTAAGCAGGGAATTCAATAAATGAAAGCTGCTGGAAAATCACGTGAAACATCAAGCACTGGAGATTAATATAACACAAGGCATCATATGTTGCTCATCTAAGTTTATTGAAAACCACACCAAGTCTAAATCTTTGCACACTTCATACTGAGCTAAACTTAACCTCTATTTTTTTCCTGATTCTTCATTCTATCCATTATATCCCCCAGACTTAGATCTGTTGCATCATTATATCCAGAAATGAAAATAAAATAAAATAATAAGTTTTTTAAAATCATGCCTCCCTATAGCATGCATGTGGGCTCCTTGCACATGTGTCAATAACTGGTAACACATATGAGCAATAATACAAGAGTTACAAACAGCAGCAGGGTTTGTTTTAGGAGTTTGCTCTTTGCTTCCCAGTTAACTGCTTACACATTTGTGTAAATATTAAATGTCTGGATGTGCTCAGGCTTTCAGAGAGAAAGACTGGGAACTCACCCTGTGGCCCATCCTTTTTTGGACTTAGTTATTTCAAGGATTTCTCTGCAGGCATTGATCCAACTTTGTACAGGCAACTGTCCTTACAGTACTTATAACTCAGTAAAAAGGACTTGTGCATACAAATGTGGCCACTAGTGATGTAAATGAACAATTTACTTGCACATGTAAATGAAAGACAAGAGCAGTTGCTTGTGCAGCACCATTGTATTAATTTTCTCATTGTTCTGGGCAGCACACAGACCCCTCTGAATGCAGGGTGCACACCTGACCCTACTTGTGGAGGCTGACCTTTGCATTCACCCATCTCTCTCCCTCTCTCTCAGGCAGCCCTGCCCTGGCTCCTGCTGCAGTCACAAGTGCAATCATGCCCACTATAAAGGAAGCTGGATCAGCTCTACCCACCACACATTTCAGATTGCATAGTTTCAGCTTAAAGCTTTGGCAACGCATCAGGACTTCTCTCCTAATGACTCTAGCTAACTTTAGCTGCAGCTTCTACTATTTCATGGAAGCATCCATATCAGTGGAAAGCTCTGGACACATTTTAACTTTTGTATGGGCATCATTCTTTCCATCTGCAGGGATGGAAAGGTCTGCAGAGCTCCACAGTCTGCCTGCACCCAGGGATTTCTCCTCAGACCCAAGGAGCAGCAGAGACAAGTGAGCTGCTTTGTCTGCTCAGAAATCCTTATTTGCAGCCCAGACTGATTCCTTTTTCCATGTCTGTGCTTGCTGCCTGCCAGAGGAAGGGGTGTTACAGGGACATGAGAGGGGCAGGCATTTGCACAGCAGGAACCTGCAGAGGTTCCTTGCTATCCCTGAGCCAAGGCAGCAGGCTCAGGCCTCTGTGCATGGGAACACCCAGTGCCAAGAAATGAATGAATAAGCACAGAGACCAATGTTCTGGCAGGTTTTGTCCCACACTGCAGGGAAAGCTTGAGGACCCCTCATTTTAACTCCCTGTTATTTATTTAGACATGAGGGATCTCCACCTGCTTTTAGATGCTCATAGCCAGAGTGTTTTAATTCCTAGCCCAGTGGGCATATCAGATAGTGAAAGTTGTAAGATCAGATATCCTGTCTAAACAGAGGAACTGCTTTCATGCACCACTGCAGCTATCACCCAGGACCTGCTGGAGCTGGGGAAAGCTTCCATTTGCCCTGCTGGTGTTGGCAGGGGTTCCAGCTCCAGCATTTCCTGCCATCCCCCGCCTCACTGGCATGTTCTTCAACACCCTTCCACCCAACAGTGGCAACTCAATGAAGCACTGCCACAATTTAAATAGTTATTTGCATTTCATTAACAATGACAACATTTATTTTAATACAGTTAAATCAGAGTAGCATTTAATTTAATTTTAACAAGATAGTTATTAAGCTAACCAAATATCAATTGATTGCTGAAGAGACCACATTGTGAAACAAATAAGTTGAGAAATAAATCTTGTTGCCAGGCCATTAATGTAAAATCACATAAATAATAAACGTCTAATTAGGTTTTCTCTAATGAAGAGCTCCAACTGTTCACTGACATTCTCTGGGATGGCTGGGGCCTTCCCAGGTTGGCTCTTAGAGAAGAGGGGCCTGATCCAAGCACCCAGAGCTGTACAGACAGACCCAGGCTGGGCAGCTGCCTTTAAGGAGAAGCTCAGCCTCCCCATGTGCTGCCTTGCTCTGCACCCTCTGGGCACTGGCTGCTCAGAGACCCAAAGCACCTCACTCAGGTGAGGGTGGGAATCCAAAAGTCAGGAAGCAGGGATAGCAGGGATCCCAAAGTGGAAATCCAAAAGTCAGGAAGAACCAGGGGCTGCTCCTGTCAACCCCATGGGGCTGCAGGGTGTGGGGTCATTCCCCCAACGAGTGCCACATTTTAACATTGTCCTCAGCGTGAACAGTTTACCAGGTTTCCCTGCAAATTAGCCTGCATCTGGAACACCAAAAATGGGTCACTTACAGGAGACACAAACATCTCCTTTTCAAGCATTGCTAAGGACTTGTAATTTTCATCCATCTGTATGTGTGGATATCACTTTCAAGGGGGTTGTTTGTTTGCTTATTTAAACACAGATCTCTTAGGGAGATCTTTTTCTGACCATCTGCTCTGTCCAGCTGTACAAAACAGGCCAAAAGATCTCATTCAGGCAATTGTGAATCAAGTCTGCAAGTTCTGCTTGAAGCATATCAAAGTACCTGCAGGCTTGATTTAAATCCTTGAAGGGACAGAAAATCCACCAAAAATCCACAAAAAATTACTCTAATGGTTAAAATCTACCCACTGTGAAAAATGTACACCTTTATTGAGCTGGAATTTGTCTAGTTTTAATGTTTATTCACTGCCTCTTCCCATGCCTTCTTTTGCCAGCTACAGCAATCCCTCAGCCTCTGCCTCACAGAAGCTGAAGCAGAGCCTGCCATCAAGAGAGGGCAGGGGCTCTTCTCTCTAGCAGCATGATTTTTGGAGGGAAACCAGAGCAATTTCAAGGAAAAAAGGGCCAGAAAGCCAATTCACTAAAATGCAAGTGAGTTACAGCATAATTTTCCTTTTTAAAAAATAACAATAACTCACAGCTCACATACCCCTTCCCCTTAACAATTACACGAAAATAAGACTGACTACACTGAGCCCATGCCCCAGATAACCCACACAAGCTGCACTGCACCCAGAATTTCTCATACAGGGACATAACTTCTCTTGCAAGTGGTTCACTGGAGGAGAGATATTTGTGCTCTGTTTGGTTCAGTTTATGGATCACCAATGTGCATATTAATTCCAGTGAGGGCCCAGTGAGAAGCTGCTGTCTCTGGCAGAGCTGTTGGAGCCTCCTAAGAGCTCCTCTGCCTGCACCACATTGGGAAGGTGGCACCAAAGGAGCACCACCTCCCATGGATGGCACTGGCAGCAAGGAATGAGGGGTGAGAGGGGCCATGGGGAAGCTTGGAGCCATGCACATGTATCCCCTTGCTCCTTCCAGCTCCCAGGGGAGCTTTTCTGGGTGAGCTGTGATCCCAAGTAAACCATGGGGGATTAGTGACACCCATTAGACAGCCTGGGCCTGCACACCTGAGCTCCTGCAGTGAAGGCAGCTGCAGTTCACACTGAGAGCTGAGACCACTCTTCTACTGCTGTGAGACCTGTCCAGGGATCAGACACGGGTACAGACCCATTCTGCACAGTTCTGCTGTGCCATTCTGAGGCAATGAAGCCAGCAGAGTCCATGACAACAGTGTCCTCTCTCCGCATGGTGTCCAGCTCCAATCCCAACCCTCTCCACTGTCTCTGCCCACCTCACTTGTTCACACATGGGGAGCAGGCCTTGTGCAGAGGCTGTGACAACACAGCACACAGAGCCCTAATTACAATAAAAGCAGCAATGTGGATTTGTCAGTGTTACATTACACAGATCAGAAGCTGTGATTTTTAAGAAGGAAGCAGGTGTTTTGGAATATGATCTATTTTTCCAGGAGGTTAAGATAAGTAGTTTTCAGCTAATTATTTTGTGCCAAACCAAGCAAATCATCTCAAAAGTGACCTAGTCAGCTTGGAAGACTCTCAAGATTTTGTACCAAATTTTACACTTGACATTGAACATGGAGCAGGATGAGTGGTGGCAGCATGGCATCTAACCTGCTTCAGCTGAATTGCTGACACCAGGGCTACAGCTTTTAGCCAGCTGCAAGGTAACCATGCTTTGTCTTGCATCCTTCCATTGCTATTTTCCAAACAAGTAACTTTAGACATCTGGGAAGAAAACCGAAAACTGACCAAAAAAACCCCAGTAGTTGAACAAAAACCAGAAAATATGAGGGGCCTTAGACTATATAAGCTGTTGGAGACTGACTGAAATAGCCAAGGCATGGCTATCCCTTGGACATCAGAAAGAGAGCTCCCATGGTTTTGTCTTTTTAAAATATGTTATCACAGAGGCATTATCAGCTTTTCTAATTGGTTAGCATTGTGCCTGTTTTCAGAGCCAGCCAGCAATTAATTTTGCTAGGCACAGAGGAAGCTTTTAGCAGCTCCTCACAAAAATCTCTTGGTGGCTGGCTTCTTCCCTCCTCATCAAAAACCAAGCTATGCAAAAGCCAGCACAGTAATCCCTTCCTATCTGCTCCACCTCACTTGCATGTGTTCCTCTGCCACCTGAGCAGCACCATTGCCTGTTTATTACCCAGGAGCAATGTGCCAGGCAGGGTCTCACAGGAAGCACGAGGGCTTGACTGCTCTCCCTCCATCTCTGGAGCAGGCCCACCTCATCCCCCAGCCCCTGGGAGCACAGCAGCCATCACCAAGGGAAAGGGAAGATCCTGCTCCATCCACATCCCCTTGGAAGGCATCACACCCTGCCCTGGTACACATCAGCAGGCAAGGACAGTTTTGGGACAAATCATTGCTTGCTTAGCTGCATAAAATGCTATCAATAACCACAATACCATCTAGTAGTTGACTACTAACTCCATCAGCTGAGGGAGCTACATCGTGACTTAGGAATTACCTTCTTTCCTGCAAAGATCTTCCCCCAGACAGGACTCACTAAAACCTGCTCAGCCCAGCATATCAGTTTCAAGGTAGAAATTAAAAAAAAAAAAGACAGAGTAAAGCAAAGCACAGCAAGCATGCAACAACAGTGTTGTGAGCTCAGATGATGTTAAATGAATTAATTCGATTCATTCTCAAATTTAATTGGCAAGATTTAGTGGTTCACATTAAAAGCATGAATAACTATTTTGTTCTGTGAATGACTATAGTTTAGTGACTCCATGTCAGTGTATTTTGCCCAGGGTAAAACTTGCTATATGAATTATTCACTGCTGGGTGAATGAAATGAACGGGGTCATGCTCATAGACAGGATGCCAGCTGTGGTTATTTGACATGACGGGGCACACTCGATGCTGACAAAGGACAATAGTTAATTTACAATGTGGTACTGGGGCTCAGTCATTCTCCTTAAGATCTTTATAGAAAGCATGGCACTTTTTGTCATGTACTCCACATTAAGATGGATTCCATGTGCCAAAAAACACTGAAGCATAGCTCACTTTTAAAAATGTTCAGTAGTTTAAAGGCAAAAAAAAAATAATCTACCTTCCTGTCTTGTTGGGCTGAAACATTGCTCCAAAGAAAATGTGTTTAAGAGCAACTTAAAAACAAATGAAGGAACACATCTATATATCACTGGAACATCTTGTCATAGATGCAGTAGTTGATAACTCTTAGGAACCTCTCCCTGATAGGAAAGGATCTGGAAGCCTCTCACACAATGAGGTCTCAGACTGGGAATAATAGAGCTTTTACCTAAGCTTTTACTTCCAAAGCCAAGAGAGAGAACATACTGGACAAAGTTTCTGCACTAAAGTATTTACAGGGAGCAATCAGAGTAGGACATTTCCCAGTCTTCTTAAAAACCTGTTGCTTTAATACAAGACATTTGTAATCTGTAAAGACTGATTCAGTGCAATTCAACTTGATCTGACAAATGGGCCACAAAAGTTTACTTATGCATACTAATGATACATTCATCTTCACTTTACACTTCTCAGCTGCCTGCTTATTGCAAACATCTGTGTTGCTGAAATGACTGGCATTACAATTCATTTATATGGTTTAAAACTAGTGATGGAGAGGGGAGGGGCTGTGAATGGGCTGAATTGATGTCCTGGTGTGTATGAAAATAACTTCCTTGGTAACTTCCAAACCACCAGCATGGCACAAACCTTGTGTGCACAAGTATTGCATTGATAATTGCATTGATAATACCTATTTAGTATTTAGAAAAAAGGCTAAAGGAAAGATAACTAAAAGGCAGCTTTGATTTTCCCTCCATGTCACACACTCCTTACCATACAGTTGAGGCAGAGGTTGCTGTTTCGTAGGCCAGTAGCTCCGTGGCCATTCATCACCAGTAAAGCAGCTCAGTTCTTAATGCCATCCCTAATTCAAGTATTTTCTTGCCTTATGCAAGAAAAATGGTACACTTTCAAACTATGGTGTGCTGGAGATTGTGCCTACCTCTGAAATGAACCTGCTTGGATTTGCTTTGTTTTCATCCCTCCTGATGCTAGATGATTTGGCACAAATCCTGCCTAAAACATAGTTCTCACATGGTTAAGAGTAATGGGATATTTCTCCTTGTGATGGAGAAAATTATAGTAATGAGATAGATCTGGGAGCCAAGGATAACTATCAGGTATTTGCTTTTAGACCAGATGGCATTTCTGCTTTGTAGTGCATGTGAAGTATTCAATTTCTGCACTCATATTTCTTAGGCATTTGTCTTCCCATGGAGATCCTGGATACAGGTTAGTATACCAAAAAGGCTCTCAAGTAGTCTTCAGAGTCTTTCTGTTCTTGGACATCCAGGCATTATCATTATTTGACTGCCTCTAATTATGCCATGGCATTGGGTACTCTTCATAGTCACATGAAACATCTCAGAGACCCTCTAGCTAGGCTGACAGACAAGTGGGTGTGAGCAGCTAAAGCCTTTGCCATAAACCACTCCATATCTAAGTTAAACTGGTTCATGGCTGGTTTGGTTGATTGTTTTGGTGTATCTCAGTATTTACAGTGAAATTAGCAGGTCTGTGTACTCATGTATTCGTTCACATTCATTCAAGCTAGGAGAAGGTGAGAAATCAATTTTGAATATGGTGTATGATCCATCTCTCAGTGCCCAAGTGCTAGTCTGGCACAGCATTCACAGTAGCATGTACTGAGAACATGCACCACAAACTAAGCAGTATAAAATAATCTGCAAAGTCTTTCAAAAGCTTCTCACCACACAATTCTCTGTCTCAAAAAATCACTGGCCCTGAACCCCTCTGCAAGGCATTTCATTTCATTTCAATTGTTGCTAAAAGTTCAGTACCAAACTATGGCCCCATGTCTGCAGAAAGGAGCAGTGGCTTGAGCCCCAGAGCACCGTGCTGCTCACTGCTCACTGACAGACCTGCCTCAGAGCTGCCTCCTGCCAGTGGAGCCCCACTCCTCTTTGCTGTTTCTTTACTAACACTGCATAAATCACCGAGAAACTTGGATAAACTTGGCAAGTGCAAATCCCAAGAGCTGCCCAAGTGGGTTTGTGTTTTCACATGAGGGCACAGTGGAGATTGCTTTTGCACATTGTGGGTCAGCTCATAGACAGGGGAGAGCTGAGTAGCCACAGAAGCTACTCCAACAATTTCTTCCTTGCACTTTTGCTCCAGAGGCACTGAGAGCCTTCTCTCAGGCTGGATCTGGACCTGGGGCCATCTCAACTGCACACTTGCATTTGATATGACTGCATTATACTAGCATATACCATTGTTAACTAAAACTACAAGAATTGAGAAATAAATGCATTGTTAGGAAAAGTGAGAGTTCATTTTGCAGATACTGATTTCAGCAACCTTAAACATACCCACTCAGCCTAGCACATCACTGGGCACACGGGGCTCGCTGGCTAGATATGAATTACAGTATTTCACTTGCCATTTCCTCACATGCTCTCCTCCCTGGGCACAGGCATGGAAGAGAGAGGAATAGCATTTCCCACCCTCTGGCAGGCACAGGAGCAGCAGGGTGGGTGCCTGACTGTGTGCAGTGCCCCACAGGGAGAGGCAGGGCGGGAGGCACCACACAGGGGGCACAGCAAGGACTGCAGGGCACCTGCCACAGCCACAGCAGCGGCTCTGCTGCCAGTGGGGCTGGCTCCAGCCTGGGGAAAAGGCACATCAGCTGCTCCCTGCAGCACTTACTCATCTGCAGGGATAAGGAAGGCAAGGGGGAATAAGGAAGAAAGAAAAACAGCCAAGTAAGAACGAAAAGTAACCAAAAACAAATGCAAAGTAAAAACCTAGCCCACTTCCCTGGTTAATTTTGGTCACTACACTCACCAAAAAAAGGCTGGATGGGACAGCAAAGCAGAGCATGCAAGTGTGCTCAGAGGACACATGAATGAAATCCTGTCTCACTGCCACCTTCTTGGAGGATTGCTCTGCAGACATGGCCCACTTCTAAAACAGCTAACAAAGGCTGCACATTGCTGCAGTTATGCAATGGCACAACCAGAGGGTGCACAGGGAGAATTTGCTCCTCTTCAGCCCTTTCAAAAAGAGTCTGTGCCACTCTGAAGCCTACAATAGAGAAGTTGAGCTATGCTTTCCAGCCCCTGCTATGTTCTTTTAAGGGCTGACTGCTGCAGCCTGAAGAATAATTCCTAATACTTCTCTCTTGCTGTAAGTTCTGAATGTTTATTTTTCGTAGACATCTGACCAATTTCAGGTAATTTCACGTCTGGAATGTCTACATAAGTAGGTGTGTGGGACTATCACAAGGCAAAAAACCCATTGTTACAGGAATTGCTTCTTAATGCTGAGGACTTTTCATGGAGAAGATTTGTGCCTTAGTGTATGTGTGCTATTGACAAAGATTTACTGCATTCAACAGATCTGCATTTTGTTAGTTTGTTACAATTTCTATCAGAATTATAATTTGTCATACACAGAAAATACCTTTCTTGGGGAAAAATGAGAGCTACAAAGCTTTTCACTGCTTTCTTTGTTGTCCTTCTTGTTTCAGGTACATTACCAATGAATGGCATCCCACAACAAATTACAAAGATTGCAGTAATTGAATATGTTAAATGTTGGTGATGCAGTGAGCCTCTGGATTGCTAAACAGAAATTCCACAGCACCATCCCAAAGCAGAAGCACTCTGAGCTATGCCATTCCTTGCTGCTTCCAACTCCTACTGATGCTGATAACTATCTACCTTCAAAGCACAGCTGGATGAAATGTAAAGAAAAAGCTAAAATAGTGCACCTTACCATCCATGCATACTCAGGTGCCAGTCAGCTAAAGGCCCTCTGGGAACAGAAAGTCACAGCTATTCTCCTCTTTCACAGTCATTGCTGGGATGGGATTTTTTTGAAAACACACATGCAAAGTACATCCTGTCACTTGGGGTTTTTTCCAACATATTACCAAGGAACACTGCCCTTCCCATGCTGGGCTTCACTTGGCCTGTGCAGATAGAGAATAACAATCACTGCAATAGTACCAGGCACCAGTGTGGGATCAGATGAGATCTTCCCAAGTTTCCAATGGGCTGGGAAGTTCCTCTAAGTAATAAAGGACTGAATATCTGCCACGTCCTGTTTTATTCAATGGAGAGCTCACAGGATGACTGAATTAAAAACACAATACTCTGAGAATTCCTCCTCTTTGGTCCCTGTGTGACATTTACCTGTTAACTATCCCAATGCCCACACCCCAAGGGAAAGATCCTGGGCTGAGCAGCAGACTTATACCTGGCTTTGGGCAGTGTGTTCCTCAAGCAATCCACAACAGAAGACTTTGACTTTAGCTGCTAGCAAAGCACTCCAAAACATGCTACTGCACATCCTCATCCCAGCACTGTCTCTTTGGTTTGGACAAATGGCCCCCAGGGTCTGGGCTACAATTTTATATGTCCTACACCTGCTTCTTTTTTTACTGTGAAAGTAATCATTGTGCTCTGCTGCTTAATAACAGAGGTGCCAAAGCAAAGGTCCTGGGGCTGAAGCCATGTGGATGCACATCACACACACACATACCTGGTTATTCCTGTCACCCAGATTTTGTGATCCACTTGTCTTTATAAAAGATGAGAGGACTGGGAGAGCAGACTTTTACATCACAAATGTCTTGATTTTACTTCCTTGTCCCCAAGTGTCACAGGCCCCTTGGACAGCCATCACCCCCTCCCCCTGTGCATCTGCCTAGAGCACAAATGCCAAAACAAACACGGTAGATACAGAGGCACTTCTTGGATTATTATAGAGCCTGTTTTAACAGATGACTTATGTCTATGGAGTAATGTATGTGGGAAACAGAGATACACATCACACTTTCAGGAAGCTCAGAAAACTGTGATGCTTCTAGGAATACAAATGACCTAGGTTTGAGTACATAGCAGAATTTCTATTATCACCCTGTTTAGAAAATCCTTGTGCCTGGATTTCAGTTCAGCTTTTCTACTAAGTACCATTTAAATGGTTAACTGAAAAAATGTTCAATTTCCTTCATGAATGTGGATGTTCCCTGGTATCTGTTGTACAGATGCACAGGATTGCAGAGGATTTTGTTTACATACACAATGGAAAGTTTGTTGTTGTTCACATACACAGCAAACATTGCAGCAATATTTCAGCTGTAAACACCAGTTGGTGAAGTTGTGCATCAGTCACTCAGTATGGTCTTTGGATGCAATGGTTTTGTTTAAGAACTTAAAATCTCTCTCAGGAAAATCTATTTCCATTATTTTATATTTAACAGTAAGTGATCAGCTGTAGAAGGGACATTTACAAGTGTGAAAGCAAATGAAAGTGTGGGGGAGGAAGAAGGAGAGAAAATGATGAGTGCTTTACTTGAAGATCTCAGCAAAATATTGTTTGTTACTCGACAGGATTCTCACAATAAAATTATTCAAAGAGAAGGGACACATCAGGGAGGACAGGGACAGAGCTGTGATCACAGGAGCAGAGCTCAAAGACGGTGTGGATTCAGACTATTCAGAAATATCACAGCATGGGCTCTTCTAAAGATCATGGTCTATTTTTCAACTGACACCCACACATCAAAATACTGCCTGTGTTTGGTGAAATCTAATAATCTAGTTATTGCCACTTGTAACTATTGGAGTGCAGAAGCTGAAATAATATTTGGTTACACGAGTGTTGGTTATCTCTATACAAGTCCTACCCCATTCTTGCCAATTTTAAAGTAAAATTTGAGGTCTGAAACTATGGATGGATACATTAAACTCCACTGCTCCTTATATCCATAGGTGGAGATCAACTGCACTGAAAAGCTACTGAAATAGAAGAGCAAGTCTCTGGAAAAGCCTGAAAGGGAAAAAAACAGCCAGTGATGTTTTCTACAATAAAGGAGGGATGCAACATAAGTTTGAATGTCACATGGGCTGAGACTTGCAGAAGGTAGGGAAAAGTATTCTCCTGAGGACATATTTTTGGAACTGCTGTGGGAAATCTCTCTGCAGGCAGATCTTGCTGTGGGGGAAGCTCACACCCTGCCGTGAGGGAGGACTGGCCCATTTGGAGCTTAGGATAAACACTTGGCAGGAAAGCAAGCTCCATCAAGGATCTGTATCAGGACTGGGCATGTCAGTCCTGCAAAG
This sequence comes from Zonotrichia leucophrys gambelii, assembly GCF_028769735.1. Lineage (NCBI taxonomy): Eukaryota > Metazoa > Chordata > Aves > Passeriformes > Passerellidae > Zonotrichia > Zonotrichia leucophrys. Next base: position 29,422,376 of record NC_088176.1, read on the forward strand.
ATTAACACATATGCTAAGCTTTCTGCACATGAATGTTCCCACTCTAATTCATGGGTGTAAACATATGCGTGTGCGTGGAATCGGGACCTCGGTGCCTTTCTTCTCCAGATCACGTGGAAGTTTTTCTGACTGTAAACGTGCAGGAAGGGTTTTCAGCAGAGCTAAACAGCTTCTGCTACAGGCCAGAGTGTTTTGATACCAGCACATAGTCAGAAATATGATTGGTCCATATGGCTTATTGTCACAGGATTCCCTCAACAAAAGTGCCCCTGATAACTAGAAATTATTTTATTTTTTTAATTTAATTTTTGATTGCTACTAAACTTGTTTCTCATCTGCTTAAATGTACCTTTATATAATGGAAATTTCCTTCATCTAAATTCAATTACACATTAGCTTGTGGCATATGGTAACCATGTAAAACTTATCTGAATAATTATTTATTTTATTACAGTTTTTGCCAAATTACTTAAGATTGTTCACACTTTCAAGGGAATTTTTGCTTACATATTCCTTACTAAGCCCAGTTCACTAAAGATTTTATCAGATCTGTATCACTATCAGTGTTCATGTCGAGGGAATTCAGGACATTTTTTATATCAGTGGATAAAAAATTGGTATTCTTCCAATTGTGACAATAACTTGCCTAATCACATTTTGTTATAGCCCACTTGATGTGCTGATGACCTGATGGAACCTGAATTTTGAAGCAAAATTATCAAATCAGATGTGGTCAGAGCAGTCAGTTCTTCAAGTACTGACAGTCTTGATATTCAGACCAAATATTTTTTTGGTTCATGAACAACTTTCCTTTATAGAAGAATAATTTGTGTGCTATCTGACCAATGTGTTGTTAGCAATCATGAGCAGGAAAGCTGCTTGATGTACAGCAGCAATTAGTATTTCTGGGTCTTAGCTGACAGCCTTAACCAAGAGCATTTCTCCTACACTGGGAAACTGAGGTCTCTACACAATTACTGCTGCCTTTTTACAGGCCAGGATTGGCGGGGGAACAACTTTGAGGATTGGATTCTACAGACAATTTGGTTGAATCATGAGTAAATCAAAAGGAAAGATGAAAAGAATTCCTGGGAAAGTATTTATAAACCCATGGGACCGAATGACAAGCATCAGAGATTGCTAACAGAGCTAGCAGAGGGAAGTGTGATACCTTCAGCAGTGATTTTTGAAAGTTCATGGAGAACAGATGAGGTGCCAGAGGATTTCAGAGCCACAAAATACAGCACTCAATTGAGTTATAAAAAGGGGCATCCAGGAATTTACTAAGCAATTCATTTAACTTCAATAGCAAGTAAACTATGTAAGGAGTCATAAAGGAGCCATTATGAAATCTTACAGCGACCCAGAATAATAAATAATTGGGTGGGAAAGGGCTTTAAGAGGTCATCTAGTAATCTCATCAAAAATCTTGTAAGAGTCAACATTCAGAAAAATACAGTACTTAGATATGCACATTTCTACACATCCGAGGAGAGAATTCAGCCTTGGCCTGGGGAGGGGGAGCATTCCTTCAGCAGAGCCCATTTCAAATGGAGGGCTTCCTTGCCTTTTCTGCACAGCTCTTGGTCTCACTATTGAGTGAAAAATCCTCTGAGGTGACAGGAGAAATTACAGCAGCTGGCACAGAAAAGAAAAGCTGTTAAAGTTGATGATCCTCTTTTTCAAATTAATATTCCCTGGACAGAGAGCCAAGGAACAGATTAACTGGGGGCGAACTGTGATAACACAAGCAGCCAATGCCACGATGGAGGGCTGTGGGGGAAGAGTGTTCTGGGGAAGGGAGGTTGTAAAAGAAACCCTCTCCTGCCCAAACCCATAGAGCAACAGAGAGGTCAGCCTGCCTTTGGAGAAGCAAAATTCCATGCTGCCTTTGCAGCCAGCACCAGGGGAAAGAACTGTGGTGCCTCCAAAATTCCCACCTGAGCTGAGGCAGGTGAGAGGAGCTCACATCCATGCCCATCCAAGGTTGTCACTCCCTTACTTTCCCTGTTCTAACAACACCCCTGAGTGGCCAAGCAAGGGGAGCTCTGCCATGACTGGGGACAAGGACAAAAGATTGGTTTTTTACAGCTTGAAAGGCTCTTTAACCTTTAACTGGAAGGGTTTAAAACCTTCCTTTCAACCCATGCTTGTGTGAGCTTTTATATAGTCCCTGCAATGTTACATGGTAATAATATTTGGGTTTCAAGTATTGTACTGAGTTTTGCAGAATAGTTCAGGAGATCCACGGGAATACTGGATGGCACATAAGATTAGGAGATAAAGATGGGGACTCTGGTGCTCAGTCTAAAATGCTGATTTGCAGCCTGACCTTGACATAAAACCACTAACCCTGAAACACCAAAGTGCCAGTGCAGTACAAGAAATTTACCTCTGAGGTGAAATTCTGTGTCTTTGCTTGTGCTCACATACAGCTGCTCACCAAAACCAACCAACCAGCATGAATACTGACTGAAGTAGCAACCTGTGACTGCAAAACCTATCTATGATGTTGCCCAGCCAAGTACATGTGTATTTTTCCCCTTAAATGCAGAATGGCACAAGGTCATTTTGAAAGGATTGAGGAAAAAAACCAGAAGTTTACTTGTCATTAGATGTAGATAGTAATAATCAAAAGCAATAATCACACCATGTGAGGAAATTGAATACAGACAAACTGCAATGCTAAATGAGAGAGGAGCACCAATTATGCGCAACAGAGTTCCTATTATATGGCATTCTGATTACCTTAAATTATATTTTTAAAGATACTCATTTTTATTTTTACTTCTAAAACAGGAAGTTCTTGTCAAGTATTGACGTCAGCTAGCCTCATCAATTGTTCCTGTAATAGCTCAACCACCACTACAGCCACAAATGCTATGAAAGAGCTAAGTACTCCCTGCACAAAGGGGATTTGGTTTGGGCATTGCCACAGCGAGCGTGCGTGCCTAGTCTTTTACAGGGTAGTAATTGATATTGATTTTTTTGTGGCAGAGGTTCCCTCCTGCTATGCACTGGTCTTTATTTAAAAAAAAAAAAAGAAAAAAAAGTTAAAGACATGATGATCCATCTTGAAAATAAATCTAATTTTTTTTTTCTTCTTTAGAAAATGCAGTGAATTCAGTATTCATTAGATGTGCTGGACTGACTCCATGGCAGACCTCCAGCACGGTCTGCAGGAGAACAAGTCTCCATGTGGGACTGCCTGCACCTCTTGACTGTGCTTTTGGGGTGATCCTTTGGGGCAGCACAGCAGCACCACAGGGACTTCTCTGGCACAAGGGCCCCCAGCACTCAGAGGCCATGCAACAAGAGTACCATGACCCACTGCAACCTGGGTCAGAGAATGCCAGCTCTGAGAGCCACCAGCTGGCAGTGTGGCTGCCACTTCCACGTCCCAGTCACATCCAACCCCTGCTGTGTCTCGACCTGTACCCCCATTATTTCCTGTTTGCCTTTCCTTTATGTTTATGACCCTTATTATTACTGAGTCTGTATCCTTCTCTCTCACAGGAATCCTGGGTTGTACTATTTGTTTATCATTGCTCTTGCTTTGGCTTTAAAAGACATCCACAGCTTGGGGATGGGAGGGAAATGGAGTGGGGGGAGTGGACGCTACCATGAGTGCCTGGTAATGGCTCAGTGGAAAACTTCAAGCTGTGCCAGGCTAAACAAGGAAGGCCAGGAGAGCTTCAGAGGCCAACCAAGTCTAAGGAAGTACTTAAACTCCCTGGGAAGACAAGGGAAATCTACTGAAAACACTGAAATGACACTTTTGTTTCCTTCCTGTTTATCACGTGAACCCACTGGGGTTTTACTTCCAGGTGTGAAGAAGGTTTTTACTAACAGGAAGTTTCACTTGGCACCACAGGAGGGCTGGAGGATACTGGCAACTGCTCAGAGTCTCACATGGCATCAGTGCCAAGGCCTTGTGGCATCATGCAGGCCAGGAGCTTCCCAAAGCCACACAGAGCCACTTCTGACTGTGCACCTGAACCCTTGGATTCATTGACTCCTCTCTGCACCTCAAGAAGGGTTGCACATTCACCAGAACATCTTCACTGGCCACAGATTTCAAGTGCCCTTGGATGCAGTTTTAGTTTAGGTACCAGGTTCTTTTATGACAAGTACCTTTCACAAACATGAACATACCTGCTTCAGCTAACTGCTGCACCTACACAGAGACTTCAGATGGCAGCTGGCATCTGCCCAAGCCTTATGGATAAAAACAAATGTTTTTGAAGACACATGGAAATGTGCTCTCCCATAAAATGTCCAGCACCTCTTGCTGCAGTCTGAACTAAAAATACTACAAGTACAGTTCAGGCTTTTGTCATTCCCACTGCCCACGGGAGCAGGATGTGCAGAGGCAGAGGATCAGAGGATATAAAAAGTTCATTCAGGAGCCTGTCTTCTTTACATTCTTAAAGTGACCTCAAACACTCTAAGCTTCCCTTTCAGTTTTGACTGGGAAGTTTGGCTTTCTCCTGACCCTCTGCTAGCTGGTGGGAAGCAGCAGACAGAGCCCAGGCCATCACTTTGATGCTGCTTTCCTGTGACACTGACAGCTCCCCCAGTTCCCATGGCCACAAATCGGCCATGCCTCCCCATTCCTGCCCAGCACAGCCGAGCATCCCTACAGCATCCATGTCCCAAACTCAGCAGCAGGGCTGAGTAGCTCTTACCCACCTTTACTGGAGCAAGGCCAGCACAAAATGGGCTCCCAGCTGCACCTAATATTGCTGGCACCAATATTAATTTTGTCCCACAACAAAGAGCAGAATTACTGATAAACTAATTCAAGCTCTTCTAAAAAGTCTATAAAGTAAGATTAAATATTTCTTCTTTCTAACTTTTTCTCAATCTAAGATTAAAAGCATTTCTTTCTGAAACCTGAAATCTTCCTGATAACCCTAAAGTTTTAACCCAAGTGGTGGTATGATTTGGAATGAGATGGTGACCATGAATATGAGATGAAGTAGATACAGAGGTTTCATTTCCTACAAATTAATTCTCTACAAGCTGTGTAAACTTTCCTTCATATAAACAAAGTTTTTACAGACAAAGATGTTAGGGTTTTCCCCCTTTCAATTATTTAGAGAAAAAACAGAAATGCAATTTTACTGTCTAGGCACTTCAACCCATACCAGCAGATTGAGTTGCTCTGGTTGCCTTCCACAGTGCACTTCCTCATGCTTCTGTCTATGAAACAAATGTAAATAAACTTGCAAAGAAACAACTTTGTGCAGCTGGATATTACTAAGTAGTTTCAAGTTTCTACAGTGAATTGACAACAATTTGTATTTAATTTGTATTTACTGCCTCCCCCCTGCCAGATACAAGTTTCATGATCTCTCACTACAAAGGGGCAACATACAAGAAAGCACAACTGCCATGGCAATACCAGGCTGTCATCTTCACTCCTACCACTTTTCCATGCCCCAGCTTCAGGGAGGCTCCAAAATTCAGCTCTAAAAATGCACTAAACAGTCATTCTGCAAAAGAGGAAGTAATCCACATTATCAAATTTAGTGGCCCAGCTCTGTCCCAGCTGGATGTAGAGGTAATGGAGGGGGAGCTGCCAATTTGCTTTGCCCTAACTCTTGCACTACAGATCCTGTGTGAGGAGAGAGGAGCTGTCCCTCCTCAGAGAGCTAAGGGCCCCCACAATTTGGAGAAGGAGCATGACAGAGAACAGAGACAATTCAACCCCCTGAGGGCTTGGGATACCATTCCTTGGAGGAACAGGGAGCACCCTGAAGTCTCAGTGGTGATGGAGAGATGGTGGCTTGCCTGAGGACACAGAGAAGTGGGCTGGAGGCTGTAATGCAGGAGGCACCAGACTCAAAAACAAGACAGGGGAAGGACCTACCCTCCAAGGAGATGAAAAGAGCCTTCTTTTAACCTGAGAATTTTTCTTCTTCAAAAAGTCACACTGGTAGAGCTTGTTTTCTGAGAAAACATGGAGCACAGAGTCCCTGGGAGACTCCTCATGTGTGCACTTTCAGGAAACACTGCAGGTCTACCAGAGGGCTTGATTCACAGGCCATTAGATGTGGTTTTGCCAAACAGACAAACAAGTCATTGTGGACAAATACAAAGTACAACCAGAAAACAGCAGCATTATCCTTTAAAAATATTCTAGAGCACTTAATTCCATCTAATATTCAAGTGTCCAGAAGACCAATTAGAAATGCTATTTGCTGGTTTTTTGTTTTCCTTCATGGTATTAATCTAAACTAGTACATTGCATATCATTTAAGAGGAAGAGTGTTTTCATACATCTGAAAAATATTTTTGTTTCATTAATGCCCCATGTCTAAAAATAAACCCAGCACATTTAGAATGAATGCTCATGATATATTTGCCTACCCTTAAAAAAAATCTCCATGCCAGAAGACACAATTTCCTAGAGAAACAAGGGACACCTTCTCTAAATGATGCTGTTTAGGAAATAAAGCAGAAGAAAAGAGTCACTTGTGCTCAGAGTTCCCCACAGGGGTTTAACCTCTACCTTCAGGCATTTTGCTCACCCCCATGGGGAGCATTCGTGCTGTGTTGCCCAGGGCTGAGCACTTGGGCTCAGGCACCAGGAGCAGCAGGAGCTGCTGAGAGCCCCAGCTTTGCCTGCAGTACCTGCAAAAGATCACTGGGAGCAGTGACTGCCTTGCTCTGCCTCATTCTGGAGTACTTCAGGATTAATTCTGGAGGGCAAAATTTCAGAACAGCAACTTCTAGAGGAGCTATATTGCATGGAGAATAAAATAACATGGGAATATGCTGCCACTGCAACCACCTGTACTTCAGTCAAAAACCTCATTGGACAGTATTGCTTTAAACCTGTTCTCCATCTATTTATGGTGGTTCTTGGTCACACATAAGAGGCTCACATGAAGGCAGGGCTACACCTCCTTCTGTGTCACTTCTGTCTCCAGCCACTGCTTCTCAGGACAGATACAATCTACTGCTGAGATAACTGTCCCAAACTCTGCTTTTTTCTTTTTTCTTTTTCATTATCTCTCCCCAGTGACTGTAATACCTGTTCTGACAGTACCAGTGGTCTGACTTTCCAGCGTTGACTGGAAAAAAAAGTACCAGCAGCGAGAATAGATGCTTTAATTCTGCTGCTCCTTAACTTAATAAAGTCAAATATGTAACAGAATCTGATTTTTCACTTTTCTTTATTAGGTACTTTATCATTTGGGCTTCATTGTCCAACCTGATTTGTTACTAGAAGATAAAGCAAATACATGCTCAAACAGTATTCACTGTGATTCACTGTAAAACTCCAGCCCAGCAAAAGAGCTGTGCTGGCAGTACCATGGCTAACAAACATAATTTATGTGTGACACCTGGGGACAGCAGTGACCACAGGCCTGTGCTTCCCTCTCTCCTGCTCCTCCCCAAACCTCCCTGAAGTGGCACTGAATCCAAACTGGGGAGAAACCACCACAGGGTCTGCCCCAGAGGGCAGGGAGGCAGCCATGGGGCCAAACGCAATCCAGACCAAAGGGGAGCCAAAGGCAAGGAAAGGAAGAGCATGGTAACCCTTGGGGAAACCAGGAGAGAAAAAGGAAAGAAAGCCTCTCTCAACAGCTGCAGAGAGGTTTTGCCAGACCAAAAGAGAAGCCAGGCAACTGCACAGCTGCTCTGTAAATCACTGCCCAGAATGCTGCATGGTTCTGACTGGCTGGGGTGCAGCATCAGGCTGGCCCCTTAGCCAGTCCAGCAGGCTCAGGCTGTTTCCAAGTGGGGTGAAGGCCACCAGGCCTCCTTGGGACCCCAGTGTCCTGCAGGAGCCCCACCTGGCAGCCCTGCCTGCAGGTGCTTACATCACAGCATTCTGCCAGCCACCAGGCCCAGACAGGAGGAAAGGCAGCCACTGGCCACTGGCCAGCACATCTTGCACTGCCTTAAATGCTCTGTTCTGACTACATCTCCTGTTTGCTATGAAACAAATCTAGTGGAGGAAATGAACAGGATTTTGCTGTTAAAAGTATTGTGTCAGGTACATTAACAGTTCTACCATACGTGTTACTCAGCTCTTCAGAGAGTGCTTGGGTTTCATTTCTGCTGTAATTTTATCAGCATCTTGCTCAAGCCTCTCCTTGGTTTCCTGCTACTTAATTTATTTTCCTTTGCAGTCATATATTGAGCCATCTACAGTGCTCTGCTGGCTGCCAAACCTCTGGAAACACATCACACCAAAGTGTTGTAGTGAGTCACCTATGGCTCTTGTTTGCAGTTTTTACTCGTGTAGCAAATACTAACTCTGTGTTTAGGACTTATTACTCCAATGATTGCCTTTTTTCAGCTTAGCAGTTGCTGAGCACAGATAGTGAAAATGAAGACTTCTGTGGCAGAATAGCAGTCATTTGTCAGGTTTTAACAAAATCTCTGACACAGAGGTGGCTCACAGAAAGAGAAGAGCTATTGTCTAGTTATTAGTACAATAAAGGTGAATATAAACCCAGCTGCCATCCTGGAAGCAGCAAGTCATTAAGGGGGTGCTGCAGCAAGCAGGATCAGTTCAGCTCCCCAAGCATCAGCGCTGAAGTGAATGCCATTCACCCTATTCATCTGTGCCATTACTTATTCTGTGTCATTTATTGGTGGAATATGTGAATTTGACAGCTATCTGTGGATGACAAGGAGCAAACAGGTATATCAAGTATCAGGAGCCATACATGCTAAGTGTAGATGATTTAAATAACTTGGAGATTTTATAAGAACAATGAGATAAGAACTTCAGTGGGAGGGGGCAGAAAAGGCCAGGCTATAGCTGGGGCAGACATGGCAGAGGATGGGTTATTCAGGCTCACTCCTATGGAACAGGACTGGAAGGAGGAGGCTGGCCACCCACAAGTGCTGTCACACTGTTGCAGATACACTAACCTCAAGACTCTGATTCTTCATTGGAGCTGGGGGTATGCTAAGTCAAGGAAAGTAGAATTTTACAGCTTTAGGGAGGAGGTAGTGCAGCCCAGAGCCACATAGCCTGGCTAGTGCTGCTGCTGCTCACAGGGAAGAAGGAGAGGTGTATTTGGGATGATCTGTGAAAGCCCATACACAGCAGGAAAGGCTGCAAGGGGAAGGGAAAGCATTTTGTTTGCTTCCAGACTTTAAACAGCTTTTTTCTGGGATAATGCCAGGATCCCTGGAGGATGAACTCCTGTCAATGAACTCCAAAAATTCAGAACAACTTTTAAACAGTTTAAGCTTGGGGGCCAAAACTGGCTACCCCAAAAATTAATATTCAGCCTTGAAAATACACACCTAAAAGGATCTTGGCTTAAGTTGGAGGTTCTGTCAGAAGTAAATCACAAGCAACTTCTGTTAAAATGCTTTGAGAGTACTGGGTGTTGCAACTGAAAGGCAGCTCCCAGGAGCCAGAACTGTGACACAAAACCAGCCATCTTACAGAAACTGGGGAGAGATATTAAAAGTTGACTGCTCCAGGGAGCCAGCAGATGTTAAATCGAGTAATTAGTTTAGTCTGAAATGGGAGAGCCCTGTCATCAGAGGGCTCCTGTCCCGTGAGGAAAGGACAGACATTGGCCTGATGAGGTGTCTGAAAAAATGCTTTTCATTAGGAGACAGCACATGAGAATTAAAGAACAGTTGACAATATCACTCAGGAAAGAAGGTCATCTCTAACTGGACTCACAACTGCTTACAGGGAAAAAAATCACTTCATAGGAAAGAGATAAATGTGCTCTCAGTTGAAACTAATGTAAGAGGCCCAGCCTGAGATTTTATAAAGGATGTGAACCCAAATGACAAGCAAGGAAAGAGGGGATATATAGAGGAATAGATATACAGACCCCTGGGGCCTGAGGAAGGAAGGTGAACAGCATTGGCAGGGTGGTGGCTGGGACCAGGAGCCACCGCTGCCTCCACACAGCCCTGCCCAGAGCACAGGCACAGCCACCTCTGCCAGACAGCTGGTGCTGCAAAAAGCTGCTGCTGCACCTCAGTCCTGTCCACGAGGTGGGATTCACCCCCTGCATTAACCTGTGCCATACAGAGACCACGGGGAGGGAGGATGGGAAAACTCCTGGGGTTCTGCTCCAAAAGGCGTGTGGGAAAACATCTGGGAATAGACTCTGTGGGCTCCTGAGGGCCAATTCACAGTAACAAAAGATCTCAAGAGGATCTTGTGCAAAAAAATGAAGAGCCCTTCCCCCCTCAATTCTGGTAGTTTCCAGATGGGAAACTGAAATGAAACTTTTTAAAAATGTTCAGAAACCTTTTGAACCTCATTAGTTTTCATTTCATATGGCTCTGCACAAAGAAGTTTATAAACCTGCAGCTCTTTTAGATGAAATGATGTAACGTTCAGATTATATCAATCAGAGCGGGGAGGGGAGCATTCATCTCAGTAATATTTTAACAAAAGAAGTCATTTTGTGCAGTCTTTACAATGCTTTCTTATTTCAGGGGTCATGGGAGCTGCATAACACCAGGTCTTCACAGTCTCAGAAACCAAATTACCTAATTTTGAGGAAACAATACCTGCATGCAATTAAGCTCTTAACTTTACTCATGTGAGTAGTTTGAATTGGTGCATGGAGAATACTTGCAGGCTTTCAAGTCCACATGTGTAAGTTTTGGCAGGGCTTGGATTTTAACCATGTTAATTTTGAAGCCTTGCTTTCTTTTTTTTTTTTCAGCAGCAAGCCTAGAAAAATTACATATATGCTATCAACTTTAAAAATCCTGTAAAATCATTTTTGGAGACTTCAAGGAAATCAAAGGAAATGTGATAAAATTAAAATGCTCCCACTTAAATAAAATTTTATTTCCCTTCCAGTAACATACAATATTTAACTAAGATTTTTAATATATTCAGTAAAATATGAGCATATTATTAACCTCCTCAGAACGACACCATTTACTGTAAAGTCATTACCATTCTGTTCACTCATGTCTGGCCTCTTTGTTTCAAGTCTGTTTTCCCAGCTTACAGTATCAGGTCAACAGACTCTAACATAAATGAGTAATGTGTCTGGAATTTTTCCTTGCAATACCAAACCTCAGACCAAGCTCAGGCAGAAGGGCCATGCTGTGAAAAGGATGGGAAGCAGCTTCAGCTGTACCTCTTCTCCACATCCTCCCTCCTGTCCCACTTTTCCTAGCAAGAGGCTCCTACCTAGGCTGCTGTCTGTCCCTGACTTCATTTCCTTCTCTCACAGCTCTCAGAGACAGCATCTGGATTTTTGGAGGTCCAAACCCACCCTTTCTCAGGGTCTAGGAGACAAAAAACAATTCTGAGCTTCCCATGGCCAGTGCTCAAAAGCTGCAACAGTGACCTCAGAAGTCCAGAAACTTGTTTCTGTAAGGTGGGACAGTCAAGGGGGATCTACTCAGTTAATTAAGTATTTGTGGTCATTTCTGAGGTGCTGCCCACAGTTAACTCAGTGAAGTGAGGGGATGCCCTGCAGTCTGTCCCCAGTCAGTGGGGCCTTGTTAACAGTGCTGAAGGTGTCACACAAGAGAAGGATGTCAGTCTTTCCTAAGTGCTTTAAACTTCCAAAGGTTTCAGGTCTGGGGGAAGCTGGATGTCCTTCTGAAACAATCTGTCAGTAAATCTAGTCTTTTATACAGATATTAGAAAATAAAAACCAAGTTGTGTGAAAAATGTCAGTTCTATTTTTGCCAACTAAAATATAACAGGAAATTGTATGCCTAACATATGTGGAGAACTGCAAAACCAAACCACAGATAAGTAACCACTATTATTAAGAATGGTAAACACAGTTGCAGAGGTGAAATGGATTATGCTGCTGGATGTTTCCTTTAATATGAATTCCAGCTACAGACTTGCTTTGCATATGAAGGGTAATAGAAGGTTCTTAAAGCAACTTAAGGAAACAGAATTGAATTCTTACAAATAGTTATGTATTTATCCACTGCCTTAATACACTGATGGGAAAACATATGTATTGTGGTACACAAACTAAACAAACTGTTCCTGAATACACTAATTTCAGAAACACACCAATAGCTCTGATAGGAAGAACTTGAATATGATTGTCATACAAACCAAAAAAAGGAAAAGAAAAACCAGTGTTAGTGGCTAAGCTCCAAGCTGTTCCGAATGATGTCCAGAATCCAGATGAACCAAAGCCTGCCCCCCCAAATCTGAATCATAAGTGCAGATCTCCTCTGGGATGCCCTGGAAAACCCCATGCAGAAAGCACAGCCCCACCAAGGCTTGAGGCAGTGGAGCACTCTGCAAAGTGTGCCTGGATGCTGCTGCCCCAGGAGGGTGGGACACAGGGGGCTCTGAGAATATGGGCCTGGCCCCCTCTGTCAGCAGGGAGTCTGAAAACACTGTTGCAAATATTTTTATTTATCAGAACAAGAGGGTGTTCTGAAATCTTCTTTGTTCTTTGAAAGCACTCATTTTCCTAAAGAAACAGCCAACTTCTTTCTGTAGCTCTGAGGCTCAGGGCTAAATATCTTCCATACTAACTTTTTTCCCCAACTGGTGTAGTTACTCCAGCAGCTAAAACTCCTCTTTCTAGTCACTGGTACAGCCAACATCAAGAGAGGTACTGTGTGGAACAAATCATACACCTGAGAGAGGCAAGCCACTCAACCCTTTCACTGTCTCTTTTAAATTAAAAGCAAATACTATTCACACCTATAAGTTCAATCAACCTAATGCTCCAAATAAAGGAGTCCCACTGTTGGAACCTCTGCCAAAAAGGCACAGTATGACATGAACCAACAGAGATGAATTTTTTTAAGATCTTCAATTTCCTATGCAAAGAAACACTTTGAATTTTAGGAAAAACAGTGTTTCAGGCAGCATCCTTAAGGGTGAATGGAGACAGCACATGCCAAAAGCAATTTATGAGGATTTTTCCTCTAAATTCTTACTGCTGTATCCATCACACAGGGAGGGAGTGATGCTGAGTGCTCGTGGTGCACAGGCAATAACCACAAGCAGGAATTGGCTGTGTTTTTCACAGACAGCCCTGAGTATTTTCTGCTTTGGAATTAACTCATATTCAAAGTGATGATAGGACAAAAGAATTCAGCAGGGAGAAATCAGAGCACCCAGCAACCCAGACAGTCCCCAGCTCAGGGTGCTGCCAAGTCCACAGGCACTCGTGTATGATGAGGACCCTCTCCCCAAAACACATCCTGGGGAAGGCTCCCAACATACTTAAAGTTCAGGGCTATGAATATAATTTCTTTTCAGACTGGTAATTTGTGACTCACAGGCAGGTATCTATTTTTAGGGATGGCTTCAGCAAGCTCCAAATGGAAGCAGAACAGACTGTGGCCTCTGGCCACTTCTACAGCCCAGCTCCTGACATGAGTCCGGAAGCTTTGGCCAGTGCAAGTCGGGCACAAACTGTAAGTGTTCAGTATTGTAAATACATGTTTTAACCTGAGGGTCCCCCATCACACAGGTTATTTTGAATTACAGAAGAAATGCCATGGTTTTGCACTGTTTTCCTTCTCCCTGCCTGCTCAAACACAAGTTGGAAGCCTGTCCAAAACCACTCCGTCACCGTGTCTTCCAGCACGAACTGTCTGATATGCTCTGAGTCAGCTACATCTGAGGAGCCACAGCTGGCCTGGCAGCAAGCCAAAGACTTTTCCCTTCAGTTTGGTTGCACAATGTGATCTAAATACCCGGTCCCATCTAATTTGTTTCCTTCTGGGGCTTAAGGAAACTGTCTTTCACTTTGCGAGGTCTCAAGTTAGGGAAACATCATAAGGTCAGTGTCCAAAACCAATTCAGACAGCAATACAAATAAACATTGATTGGAAAAAGAGACACAGTCGGGGGGAAAAAAAAAGGAACAAACTTTTGTGACTAGACTATCACTTTCCTTCACATCATGCTCTGGAATTTAAGTTTCATCTGTTTCTATGAAAAATATGAACGAAGCAATGTATAACCAAGGAATGAATTCTTACTTGATTGTGTGTCCTGGCTTTGGCTGGGGCTAAACCACAGAACTGTGTAAGCTTTTCCTTCTTGGGAATTTTTCAAGACAGTATTTGTCAATTTTAGTAAAATTGGGTTAAAAATTTTTTTTTTGGAGTGATGCTGAATCACTAAAATTCTTTAAGGTGAAGATTGCCAAGATGCTTGGAAGTCAGCTGTGGCAGAGACTGCATTAAGAAGCAGCCCAATATATATTTTTTCACTATCTTTATTTTTACTTCATCCTCACAGACAACATATCTTTGAAAAAGCCAGCATATTTCACTAATTTCTATTTTACAACTTTAAAAAGCAGTAGCGTGATCTAAAAATGAAATTTGATTATCTAGTGCCACAGAATTTTGAAAATAAATCATCTCTACTCAAGAGATACTGAAATATTAAAGATGCTAAATTAATTTTCTTCTTGGCTCAAATTTTGAGGCAAAAGGAGTTTTTTAAAGCATGCATGTATACTTTTCTAGTATTCTATCCATATTCTAGACATGACTTGCATTTTGGCTGACAACATATAAATTATTTTTAGTTGCAAATTATATTAGAAAGAGAGAATCTACGATGTGATTCTCATAATGGAACAAAAACTGTGCATTGTTTTAAATGGTGCTTGCAAACATCTCTGAATTGTCACCCAAATAAGGGGTAAAGACAAAAAAAATGTCTGGCTGTGCCACACACATCCCCTAAGGGATAAGTGCACCTTCCCCAAGGGGCAGAAACTCCCATCCACCTAAACAACCACAAAGAAATATCAGCCTGCTGCCATCACACCTTGTAGCCCAAACACAAGCAAGAGCCAGGGGAGTGTGCAAGACTGCTGCACAACATCAGCGTTTCTCAAGATTTTCAGGAGTCTCCTGACTCCTTGGGTCTTGCCCAGCCCAAGCTGCTCCATGCCTGGGTGGGGGAGCAGATGCTGGGGTCACACCCAGGGTCCCACCAAAGGCACTGTGCACACTGTCCCTGGGCAGCACCCCAGGACATGGGGCAGCTCCTCTCTGCTCCCCTGCAGAGCACCTCAGTGATCACCATCTAAATTACCTCTTGGGGTATTTCATGCCATTTTTCAAGAGGCCCTTTGGAAATTGTTAATCAACGGACAGATTTTTTCCCCTAAAACTGGTGTCAGTGGTGTGAGGAGCACGGCCCTACCAAGGAGATGGCACTGAGCTCAAGTAGCACCCTCTGTGATGCACTTCTGATGCAAGATGAAGGACACCACTGGAGCACACCTTCCTCCCCTTGAGCAGCCTGGTGATGACCCATGTGGAGTTGGCACCATGACTTTTTAAAGACCACCTTTAGTCATAAGCCTGGTGAAGCCCAGGCTGGTGCAACACAGAGGCTTCCTGCCTGTGCTGCTCTGCTACCCGAATCAGAAGTTCTCACACTGGCTGCCCTCAGAGAAGCTGCCACCATCCTCTTTCTCCAAGATTATGACTACACCCCAGCTTCCATCCAACACAGATCTCCCACTGGTAACCAGAAAGTTCAGAAGGGCTAACAGAAATTATATTACCAGCATTTTCAAAATCTAGCAAATTCCACACCAGGGTGGAGAATTAGTTTCAGTCTGACTGGTCCCCTTATTTATTTGTTTAAGGACTACTCCAGCAGCAAGCAGGGAAGAATTCCATTCCCATGTAGGAGTATGATGCCAAGTTCCTCTGACTTGCAGCAAGACTCACCAACATTTCCTGGCTCCCTCCATCCTGAAATGCCAGCAAGAAGCCTATTGTATACCTCACAGCAAACAGCAAGATCTTTCATATAGCAAAGGAATAATTTAACTATGGGAAATAAATTCACCTTCTCATTGAAAATTCTACTTTGAGTAAGGCCAGCTGAATGTATTTCCACATAAACTGGTCATAAATGGAGAGGAGGAACATGTAAGGAGAAGTGCCAATTTGCCTGTGCCCAAATCAAAGCAGTTGCTACTTGAAAGCATTAGGGCAGCAGCATACACAGAAGCACATTGTTCAAATGGAGTTCCTATTGCAAAAATAAAAGCTTGCACGTGGCGAAAATGAGGTAGAAAATCTTACATTCTCTTCTTCATTAACACAGTGGGACAGCAATATCAGAGGTGTTAACTGGCAGGTGTGTTCACACAGAACTGCTCATTCCTGTTGTATGGTGTAGCAGAGAACAGAAATCAGGTTTAAAAGTGAATATACACCAGGTCTCTTTTCACCCAGGCTGGGCCCTATGGCCATAATTTATTACTGTGGATAATACATATTGTTCAATAGCACTGCATAAACTTTTCTCATGGATTTTAACTCTTGCAGAGGTACAATATGATTTCTAGAGGTCAAGTCCTCAGAATAAGAGTCAGGGCTGAGAAGCAGAATGTTCAGTGTAGGGCTGCACCCACATGCAGCAGCCTGGCTCATGCTCCCAGGGCTCCCTAACATCCCCAGGCTGCACTGAAAGGATGTGTGGGTGCTGCCAGACCTTCCCACCCCAACAGCAGAAATAAGGCAAGAAAGAGTTTTTAGGTGGCTCCTGAAGACATCTCCAGGATTGCAGGTGTTTAAAACCTTAGCATGCAAAGGCTCCAACAGATCTAGGAGCAGCTGCTGCAATCCATGGAGATGACTCCAGTGATCTCAGTGGTCTCAGTAACCTGTCTCAAGGGTTGACCCACTTGTTTCTCTCTGGATGAATAACTTTTCAGACAGCTCATCTAACACAAATCCATCCTATCTATGCATAAAAGTCTACAATTGACCAATTTATAAAAATAGCAAAAATTAACAAGTCCAGTGATACACCTTAGAAATAACCAATTGCGCTGACTGTGGTGTTTCCTCAGTCACCCATTTTGTGCCAAAGATGTGATTACTACAGCGAGCAAACACCAACTTTGTAGATGCTGCCATGCCCAGGCTCATTTCAAACTATTTTCCTTACAATAAAATCCTTTTCGTTCTTTGTTCCTTTCTTAAATTGTTTTTTCTTTACACAGGAAAAAAGATACAATATTCTTTGAATGAATCAAAGGATATTGTTTCTATAACCTATGTGCACTCACCATGGAGGGGCTGGAGTGCTTCACCTAAGAGCCCTTTTGCTGGGTTTCTTTGGGGGTTATTTGTCGCTGTTGTTGCAGACCAGAGCCATGAATCAGGTCTTAAGGTAGCATAAAGGAAATTGTTGCCAAATTGGCTAGTCCTTACACCAGCACTAGAACAGAATCTGATTCCAAACTTTTAAAGAAAATTCATGGATACTGGAGACACTGCCCTGGATTGCTACGTGCCAGGACTGGACTGATTTGATGCAGCGGGATGCTGTCAGCCACTGTCAGCCAGCTCCTGCCCTGGCTGAGATCTGTTACTGCTCTCAACAGGAACTGAACTGGACTCTTCACTCTCTCCATCACATTTTGGCTGAATAAAGAATTTTTCAATCAGGGTGGGATGGGAAAATTAAGAGTCTTTTAGGAATGGCATATCCTGAATTTCCAAAAGCTGTCTAGGTCAGCCCAGAGTCTAGCCAGCTGGTGCACTCATCCCCAGTATTTACACTGACAGTGGAAACATGCCTGGAACACCTGCAAACAATTCCATCTGTGACCCTCTCACAGCAAGGCCCTGCAATGCAGGATACTGCCATTCACACTGCACATTGCAGCATCTACTGCTCACTTCCCATGGAAAACATCCACACTAAACTTATTTCATTATAGCTAATTGGCACCCAATTGAATTCTTTTAAAAGGTGTGCTTTGCAATATCTGTCATCTCAAAGCTTCCCTTACCATGAGGAAACATCTGTCTTCTCTGTGGGTTGAATGTAAAGGCTTTCTGCTTCCACATTATATATGTATAGCAGAGAGTGGCAGAGCAGAGTAAAACAAGGGCTCAGAATTGTAGTGTGCTCTGCTATGGAGCAGCCTGGCAGTTCCAGTTCTGAGGCCTCCCACCCGTACCCATATTTTTTCCCCACCACTCCCATCCATCCAAAAGCATCCCCTAAGCCATTGCCCACTTTCAGTACAGCATTTGTCCAAACCAAAGCTCCACCTCAAGTCTTACACACACACTGAGTCCTCTGCCTCCTCCCTTATTCCTGACCTAGAGCTGTGTTACCAACCCTCACTTGATCTCAGTACAGCCCAGCTGTCAATGTCAAGACTTGCTCCTGCCCAGGGCTAGGAAGGTCACACCTTGCCATGGTGCTCACAAGTGGAGTTTCAGGTAGGAACAATCAATTCTCACAACCACACTACCCTGAAAAAGGCCCTGCATATCACATCCTTCACACAACTAAGCAAAAACCACCAAGAACCAGGCCTGACATCCATCTATGATCTCTACTTCCCTCCTCTACCACTTTAGTTCTGCAAGGCAAGGAAAATATTGCCATTTCTTGCTTCCTTCAGTAAGAGTAGATCCTGGACTGACATGGAAAGGATTGCTGTCACCTCAAAATAACCCTGGCACAGGGAGCATACAGAAAGGTGGCTTAGAAGCAGAAACATTAAGAGGAAAACAGAAACCAGCAACCTAGCTGGTGTGACAGAAGGCATGAAATGCCAAGACTCTTCATATTTACAGACTCAAGGAGCTTCTGGGCTTAATCATATGCTTCAGTAAGAAAAAGAAATAAAATAAATAAATAACAGAGTCATCAATCTATAACCCCTTGAGACTTAAGGAAAAAATGACTGGACCACAACAGTCAAGCCACACACTAGTTTCTTTAGCCTTATATTAGGATCTTTCCTTCCTTCTCTCACATACAGACTTTTTAAGTAACATTTTCAATCTAAATTCTTGCACACAAAGTCTGAAACATGAGCAGATAAAAATACATGGAGTTGAACAGTACAACAGCCCTGGACTTTGGCTGAGCCAGCAATCAGGCAGCTCACATTTTGCTGTGTTCCTTGATGGGCTGTGAATAGACACTCATACAACTCTTATTTGTTGTCCTTCCTGATACAGGCTTGAGTAATGAAAAGAGAAACAGCATACAAAACAGCTCTGGCTACTCTGATGGCTGAATTGAAAAGTTTTCCTCCAAGGAATATGTTAATTGAGAAAGCAGGTTAGAAAAAAGTGGCAAGAAATACGACTGTAATCTCTCTGAGACTAGAAAATGTATTCCATTGACTAATAAGTAACAGGAAGAAACTTTACACTTCCATTTACACTTGCATTTCCAGTTATGTAGTTACAGAAGAAATTGTTAAGAGGGATTTTTATTTGTGAACTGTCAAATGAGAAGACAGAAAACAGAAGAATATAGAGGTTGAACCTAAGGATAAAATACAGATAGTGCTCAGGAAAAGATGCCAGCTTGCAAATGGCAGAAGGAGAGACCAAGATCACAGCTCACTGTCCTCTGCCACCTGATGGGAGTCTGCTGTAAATTGTTATTCCCTTTTGAGGACACTCTTTGTGATGTTAGCAGCAAACCAGCAAGGTTGTGAAACAGCAGTGAGCAAGAGAGCTGTGTAACACTCAGGTCACACCTGCTGGAGTCACCCTTTAGCCTTAAGTTTTCTGAACTGTCCCCTGAGTCTTTGCAGGGACCTGGACCACTGCTCATAATTATCCAAATTATACAAATCTCCTCGTAAAACTACACACATCTTACCAAAATATCCCTGTAACAAGGAGTAAGTGTCCCAGCAAAGCAGCTCCTTCTGGTACTAAAATAGCAAAATACAAAACCACAAAATCCAACAAAAACCATTTGTTTAACTGAGGAAAAATACTGTCATGAGTGCCTGGGAGTCTGAGTTGTGCTCAGGGCTTATTGGAGCTCCAGCTGCTCCCAGTGAGTTATCCACCAAAACTCCAGGGGAAACAGTGGGAAACTCACAGCAGTGGGCCAGCAGTGTACAGTGTGACACAGAGGCAGAGGGGTGGGCTGGATCCTTCAAGCCCAGCTTGTGTGTTCAGTGTGAATATCTTACATGAACTACAAGCCACAGTTTCCCTAAGTCTGGCAGGAAAAGGGGAAACAGGAAAAAGCTAGCTTGTAATTCATTTTTAAAAGAAGTTGTGGTAATTTCATGCAATAGATTGAAAGGAATAAATGTCAGAGTTTCACATGTCTGCAGAGTGAAAGCTGGTTTCTAGACTGCCAGTTTGAATCAAAACATGTACTTAGTTTTGGTATTAGTGGAAAGAAAACTGATCTGTCACTCAGTAGATTATTGTGGTGTTTTACTATTGATATTGGGATTTTACATGCCAGTGCTGGACTGTTCAGGTCCTGCTGCTCATCAAGCTTGGGCTTTTGGATGCATTAGGAGGGAGCTGCTGAGTCCTGGCCATTTCCAGCCATTCCTTGCCAAAATAAACGGCAGCAAGATCAATATTTCTTGGCTTGACACTCATGAGCTATGTTCAGGCTGTATTTTGCTGTTTGGGCTTGGGATTGAGGACAGAAAAACACAAACAAGTAGAAGAAAAGTGACCACAGCCTTTCAAGGCACCACAAGCCAGGAGGCAAGACAGATGAGACTGTCAGTATCTTGGACAGCAGGTTTGGACCTTAAAACTTTTTAGAGTGCTTGCAGAAGTGCTCTGGGAGGGGGGAAAATTCAATAGAGAAAATTGAAAGATGCTTCTGTCAGACAGGAAGAGTCAGTTCACAGCTAAGGGAGGAAAATAACCTGTCCAGGCAGCAGCAATGCAGAGAAGGACCTGGAGGTGGATGGGTCACCAGGGAAACCAGGAGTCAGCTGCACCATGGTGTTACAGACTCAAACACAGCACTGGCATGGACAGACTGAGCTAGAAGCCTCCAGTGCTCCTGAAGTCACACATCCAGTGCACACAGCCCTGCTCCCAGGTCCCATCTCCCTCATGCCTGCTTCCAGGGCTAGGCACTGCACCTGACAAAATATGAGAATGACTGGAAAGAATACAGGGAACAAGAAAAATGTTGGGACAGTTTTCTGGCCTTTCAATCAAGGAAAAGAAGGAAGATGATGAGATTATTTCTCTCAAGAAACTAGGGAACTCATGAAAACAGTTACAGATATATATATAAGTTTGTGGCTTGGAAGAAAGAAACAATCTACTTTCTAATGTCCATAATATTCAGAAGAGTGTAGGAAGTGATGAGTTTATTGCACAGCTGAGATGATGTGGTTCAGGCATGAGAAAACCCTCTGAAAGGTGAAGGGGGAGAAGAACAGCTAGAGCCTGCATTGGGAAAATGTGAAGTTTCTAGCAGCCAGGAAAAGCATCCTTCAGAACTGACAGGTAGTGCTGATCCTGCCTTTGGCCAAGAGCTTTTACAGGTCTGCCAACCTCCACAACAACACAGGCATGGTCTTTCCTGGCCTCTGGTGAGCCATGCCACTCTGGAATGTTATACTCACAGAAACAGGGAATCCACTGGAACACTGCAGAGAGTTCCAGCACATACTGGGAACACCAAACTTCCTTTTATGAGGAGAATAATATACAGAACAAGGGCATAAAAACTCAAGGACAGGAAATAGTGCCCTTACTGGCAAAAGTAGCATTTGCCTGCATGGTCAGCCTACAAGTTTTTACAGCAAGTTGTCATCTAATTCCATCCAGTACTGTAAATTGGAGTTGCTTGTTTAGCAATCACAACAGCTTATCTCCTACGAGGATGGCATAATCATGGAGGACATGCAGCAGCTGGAAACAGCCCTGAGACAGATGGGGCTGTGCTCACCCTCTCCCCATGAAGACACACAATTAACAGAGACTGCACACCTATGGCCAGAGAGAAACTTTAAAACTATCTTCTGTCAAGAGACTAAACTTCCTTCTAAAAATATTTTCTAGGCATAGCAAAAATACACACGCATTACTTTTATAAAGTTGCCACACCACATCTAGACATGTAAATAAAAACTACTTGCCTTATATTGGTGAAATGCTCCACAAAAAGTGGGAGACCTGCTGCTGTTTGAGAAGGAAAAGGAAAGGAGAGTCCAGTTTTTGTTGGCATTCAAGTCATTTGGAGCCTTTTTGGATCTTGGCCTTCAAACACCAAGCCCTCCTTCCACTTTTGGTAGGACATGTACACTAGGAGCAGAAGCCAGCTGAGACTCAGCAGCAGCCCCAGGAGACAGCTCTTGGCTCTCAGAGCAGCCTTTTCTCTGCACACCTGCCCAGCATTTACCAGGGACAGGCATTCCCAGCACAGACTTTCACAGCAGCACAAGGCTCCTGCTTTGGTTTGGATCTAAAGGTGTTTACACCTTTCCCACACAGATGTCTTTCAAATATCACCTGAGCTTGCACTTGCCAAAAGAATAAACACAGCATTGTCTTCATTCAGTTTTTAGTTGTGAAGCACTTAGTTCAGAATCGTTTGCATAATGATTTAGCAAGAGGTAAATGTCAGCAGCAAGAGAAGTACTGAACACATTAAACACATGTATTATTGTCTTGCACAGAGACATTTACCTTAATAAAATTCTGTGTTGTGTTGAACAAAAAAGAGCTGAATCACAACCTCTTACAATGTTATCTTCTACACAGTTCCCTAAGCAGTTTGTTTTCCTACAGTGTGAGCTGTGAGAAAGCTAGAAATGGTTGAATCACTATTCTGCACTCATGTGGGTTGAAAGCAGGACAGTGAGTGACACTGGAGACTGACAGCAGTCAGCACACCTGGATCCACTGCTGGGCATCAGCTTTAGTGACCATCTGCCCCTGTGTGTTAGACCAGTGCCCCTCCTTACACGGGCAACCTGTTACACCCTCTACACATCAGAGTAGTCTACATGTCACAAGAAATTATTTAGAGAGTACCACAAGACATGGATATCCACAACACTTGGCCTTATGTGTCACTATAAGAGATACTTTCATTAAAAAAACCAAAACAAACAACAAAAACCAACCAAACAAAAAACCAAAACCAACCAAAAAACCCTCCAGCGTGTCACCAAGACAGCAAGGAGGTGTAGTCTGCAGCAATGGGCATGGTTGGTCCACTGCTTTTGTTAGCTTCATTTGGCCTTTAGAAATTGTTCTGTCTGCAGTATGTGTGGTCTCAACCCTTTTCTAAAAAAGCATAAATGCTTTGTATTTGCAAAATGAAAAAGCACTAACATAACAAAGCTGTGTTAATATTAGAAGGAGTTGTGCATCACTGGTTCACATTGAATGGATATCAGCATTATGTTCACTAGTGCTAGGATACCATGGTGATGGGCCCTGAAGAATTACCAAAAATAGATTAAATGCATGTGGCAAGTGATAATAAGCACAAAATGTTTTCCATACAGTAAAAATGCCTCAGAAAAGCAGAATAACACATTCTATAAATCAGCTCAAAGAATCAACAATGTCCAGGCAGAACACTTGGGTATCTGAATGCACAGTCAGAGCTGAACTCCTAAGCCCAAAATTGCCAAGAAACCAAATTTGGCAATAGTGTCTGCACCTAGAGAAATTCAGACCAAGGAGACTGGCACAGAATCTGCTGTTGCTAGCAAAAATGTATGAAAGGAGCTGAAAGGTTTGTATTTAAAGTAAGAGACATTAATCACTGGGTAACACCTACCACAGTGACTGCGTCTTCCCAAGCTGTTGGAGTCTCATCCCTTTTTGGATTGAGTCAATCAAAATATTAAAAATGTCATTCTTTGAAGCTGTTCTGAGCCAGGCTGCTTGTTCGCTGCTGTATAAAACAAATCACTCGAAAGCGTCTCCCTGACGCTGCCCACTGATTCAGCAGGGTGCTCACACACAGAACTAAAGACACGTGCGAGCACCAAAGCTCTTGTGTGGCAATGACAGCGCACAGTGCACCCCACTTTCTCATTAACAACCACTGTGCTGCATTACCACTAAGTGGGTGACATCAAAGGGACGAGAAATGTCTGAGATGGCACCGCCACTTGCTCACAGCTGTCAGCAGCACTTGGCTCAAACCACCCCTCGTGGAGAAATATGCACAGCAAAGCCATTTGTTTATGAAAACAACAGCTACCTAAAGCCATATTGAAAATTCATTAACTGGGATGATCTACCAAGGAGACTCACTGTAGTAGACACATATAAATATTTAGGTTGCTGCTCCAGATGTTAAGCTACCCTCAACTCAAAGTGACAAGACTTTCTGAAGAAAAATTCTCTATGCTTTAGAGCTTAGAAGGGCTCCCACCAAAGGCAGCAGGTACCAGAAAGCAACTGGGAAGGAATATCCCACTGCATAGCAACATACCAAAGGTATTTAGGGGAAAGCACATGCTGGAAGGAAAGATACCAAAGGTAGGCATTTGAGAAAGAACATGACACAAATTTCCAAGGCTTTGAAACACTGGAGTTAATGAAAAATCCTCAGTGCCCATCAGCCAGTACAGATCTTTCAAGTGAGACAACAGCAGCAGAGTCCTCCCAAGCTTGGCAGGATTTTTCAACATGCAGGGGCAACAGAGATATCTAATTGCAAAGTCTGTTACTAGGTGACACACCAAGTCCTGACAAACTATAATGGGTGGTATTTTGATATCTCAGTCTATGCAGCAAACTGCGCAAAAAAATCCACTTTCACCAATTCCACCCTCTGTTTTTTCGATGACTGAGACAGGGCCCCCAGAATATACATGCCAAGAGAAATCCTCTGGAGACCAGAAGGTAAAGGATTCAAAACTTCAGAGTCCTTATATTTTCTGTAGGAAGTGAAGAAACATGAGAAGTGCTAAGAAATTATCATAGAATCATTTATGTGGGAAAATACTTTAAGACCACTGAGTCCAGCCATTAGTCCATGCCTGCCAAGCCCACCACTAAAACATGTCCCTAAGCACCACATCTACAAATCTTTTAAATAGCTCCAGGGATTGCAACTCCCTCATTTCCCTGGGTAGCCTGTTCCAGTTCCTTGGGAATAAATTTTTCATAATACCTGATCTAAACCTTCCTGGTACAACTTGAGGCCATTTTCTCTTATCCTATTGCTCGTTGTTTGGGAGAAGTGACACACACACTCCCAGACACACCCACCCTGGCTCCAATCTCCTTCCAGGTACTTGTAGAGAGCCATGAGGTTCCCCTGGAGCCTCCTTTTCCTCAGGCTGAACAGCCCCAGCTCCCTCAGGCCCTCCTCATCTCCTGTGTGCTCCAGACCCTTCCCCAGCTCCATTGCCCTTCTCTGGACACACTCCAGCCCCTCAATGTCTTTCTTGCAGTGAGGGGCCCAGAGCTGAGCACAGGATTTGAGGTGACTCACCACTGCTGGGTACAGGGGTCAATCAGTGCCCTGGTCCTGCTGGCCACACTGCTTCTGATACAAGCCAGGATGCCATTGTCCTTCTTGGCCACCTGGGCACACTCTGGCTCGTGTTGAGCTGCTGGCAACCAGCACACCCAGGCCCTTTCCCGTGGGGACACTCAGCAGCCACTCTTCCCCCAGCCTGTAACAAGGCATGGGGTTGTTGTGACCTTAGGGCAAGACCCAGTTCTTCACCTTGCTAAGCCTCACACAACTGACCTCAGGACCATCAATCCAGGCTGCTCAGACCTCTGTGAAGAACCTTTCTACCCTCAAGCACATCAACACTCCCATCCAACTTGGTGTCATCTGCAAACTCACTGAGTGTCCTTGATTGCCTCATCCAGATCACTAATAAAGATTCTTCCTCCAAAATTATTTCCATCTCCTGCTACAGGACAAGAGACTGAAGGATGTGTAGAAAAACCAAAACCCTCCCAATATCCAGGGAATCATTTGGGAAATCAATTTTTCCTGGTAAAAATGTGATTTATATGTGTTCTTGGAGCATGAAAAGATTGGAAGTATAAGCATCTCCACTCTCCATGCAAGACAGACCTTTGCTTAAGCACTTCAGCTCTTAGCCAGAAGAAACAGGTTTTACTTGCTTTTTAAGCAATTTAAACCCAAAATTTGATTGAGATAATGCAGCAAACGCTTCTGTAGGATTTATAGATCCCACTTGGTCCTGAGCATATGGTGTCTCTCTCACCAGCTTTCAGATCTCAAAGACAGCAGGTAAGAGGAGCAATACCAGTGTGAGATCTTAGACCCTGTGGCCACCAGAGAGCTTCTGAGTCCAGACTGCTTCTGCAAGGCTCAAAGGACCCCTACAAGAGCAAAGGCCCACTGTGACAGAGCCTTACTGGGGAAAAAGTGCAGTCTGGATACCTTTGAGCCTGGACCATGCTACAGAAACTCCTGGGTGACCTCTAAAACCAGTTTCACCATCCCTTGATAGTATAAGAATGAAGGAAGGATCTATAGCAGCAATAAGATTATACCAGAAATATATGTACTTTATTAAAGACAAAAAATGAGCAAAGGCATAGATTTGTCTGTTCACCTCCATTTCAGCTATAATAAAAACCACAGAATAAAGTACAAAACACTGGTTGATGTAGCACCCACTTACAAGTATTTGTGTCTCCAAGTTACCTTTGTGTGCTGCCAGGCTAAAGGTCTGGTCACAGAATCAATGGTTTTGTAAAACAGCAGGTGCAATGTCAAGTGCAAGCACCCAACACTTTGTGAGAGAATCATCCTCAGAGCAGCTTAAGGGGCCGTGCCAAGCAACTGGGATTCCAAAAGACCAGAAGTCATGGAAAGACATTGGATAGATGGTAACCATAGCACAGAGCTACAGAAACACACAGACACCTTCATGATAAGATCTGAAAGGGATGTCTGACTTCTACTTTATAATTCCACAGTGCTTGGGCCTAATATGCTCCATACAGTGCTTGAGAAAGCAGACCTGTCACTTTCCTGATCACAAAATACTGTTCTGAAACGACAGGACTCATTTCACTTTCTCATTACCTTCAGGAATATAAAAGATTTCACATGCAAATGATGGTGTTAAATATGAGAATTGAATTCGGAGACAGTAATACAAGGAAAAAAATTTCTGAAATCAGCATGGTACTCACACTACTTAGCAAACCCAAAATTTCAAGCTAGGTAAAGGAGAGCTTTGCAGTAGAGAACTTAGATGACTAAATTGGCTGTTATTTATCAGCCAGACTTGATATGCTCACTTTCAGTATCTGATGTCTCTGGGAGCTCTCTAGGACTCTCCCTTGACTGGTCTATCTGTATATAGATTTGAGAGGCTTCAGGGTCTTGATAAATTGTTCCTTATTAAAAGGAAGGACCTACACTGACAGGACTTGGTTTTGAAGAAGTACCTGGAAAAGAGGAGCTATCAAGCAAAAGGCTTGCAAGGGTAATTCTGCTACCAACTTTCCAGAAGCAGCCTCTCTGTTGTGCAGAGCAACTTAACCACGACCTAAACTTTCAGAAGGTTTCTATTCCTTCGAGCATACCAGATCCCTCAACACTTCGAGATCCTAAAGTAAGGAACCCTCTGAGGCAGAGCTACTGTTTGTACAAGCAGGAGATAAAATATCATCCTTTGGGCATTACTGTCCTGGTCCTTCTCCAGCTGAACAAACCATGTACTTCTCACGCAGGTGAGGAGAGTCTCCAGCCGGGAAGGGTGGGCGTTGCTCCGGGGGAGCCGCCGGGCTGGCGAGGCTGGGCAGGAGCTGCCGGCGGCTCCCCCGGCCGCGGGGCCGAGAGAGGGCGCTGCAGCCTCAGGCAGCGGCGGGGCCGGCGCTCCGCTGAACGATGCCCGTCTGAAAGGTGCCCGGGGCCGGGCAGGTGCGCTCACAGCTCCGGCTGACAGCCCTCTGGAAATCCCAGCCATGGGAAACGGGAAGACGGGAAGTCTTTTTTTTTTTTTTTTTTTTAGTATGTACACAAGCGTCTTTCAGGGCTTTGAAGGGCTGAATTCTCATAGGAAATTGCACATATTGGAAAAAAGGAAAAGAAAAGGATAAAACAACATTGAAGATACATAGGACAAGAAAGTGAAAAAGAAAAGCAATTTTCAAAGCAGTCGTTCACCATGTGTTTATATCTAGCCTGGAGACGTTGAGAACAGCTTCAAACAATTCTGTTGCTTAACACACACTCCTAGAGGAGAGCTGCTGGCCAGCTCTGCCTGCTCACAGCCTCTCCCTTCAGCCACGAGCAATCCGAGAAGGCACCAACAGCCACCACAGCTCAGGGACATCACACCCCAAACAGCAACGTGAACATCCATATGGAAACAAGGAAGATGCCCCAGAAGTAGAGATTTCATAAAAGAATCACCTTTTCTATTGTGTTGGCCTCTTCATTTTCAAATAAAGCAAATCCAACTAGTTTATATTTCATAGCACTGAAAACATTCCTTGTTGCTCATCTAAGAACTTATTCTAGACTTCCCTTGAGCACAGCTAAAAAGCAATTGAATGGAGTCCTTCAAGCTAAAGAGAAGTCTGGCCCCTGTGCAGATATCACTTGTTCTTGTATTTCCACATGAAAAGCAGTTTGTTCTGCTCTGCTGTCTATTTTGCCATTAGGTGTTCTCCTGA
The DNA here is from genome assembly GCF_028769735.1 of Zonotrichia leucophrys gambelii. Lineage (NCBI taxonomy): Eukaryota > Metazoa > Chordata > Aves > Passeriformes > Passerellidae > Zonotrichia > Zonotrichia leucophrys. The sequence continues at coordinate 29,450,732 of NC_088176.1, forward strand.
ACACAGGTCACAAAAGGCATGAATACACCTCATATTGGCAAATACTGCACAACTGATCTGAGGGCCAATTTCAGTATCCTAGAATAATTCTTTCTACATTTTTTTTCCCCACAAACATCCTCAGATCACAGCCTAAACAAAATATTGTGATGACTTCCAAGTAATTTTGACTTGAAATACATTGCTGATGTGATGTCCAGAGCTGGGTCAGTTTTACAACTCCATTTCAAAAAAAAATAAATTCAAGGTTAATTAATTATGTAATTAATCAAGCTTCCGTCCACAAAACAGAACATGCTGAACAAAAATTACAGACTGATGTTGAATGCTCCCCAAGGTGAACCCTCAGTACCTGCAGTCTCACTCATCTTCTGATTCTCCAGACCAAGACATAAAAGACCTAGGCTGGTTCCAGATTAGGCATAGTGCAGAGTTTAGTTCAGTAGAACCATGAATGTTACTAAATGTTATATGTCCCACTGGAAAAGTGGAGGGCTGTCTCAGTGGATTGTCCCCTCACATTTTTGTCTGACACACATTTCTAACTCATTGTGTACATGAGCATGAGGACTCCCAGAAACAGAGGCTGCAAGAGCATGGTCATCTGACAGCTGTCAGTAGATTCAAACACTGAGCTCCAATTTGGCCTCAGCTCTACACCTCATCTACCAGGGCAGTATTCGGGGTCTCTACAGCAAGTAACAGATAAGCTGCACATCTGAAATCATTCATGAGCTTCACATGTCCTGAAGAGGTCCCCTCAGAGAAATAACAACCTACTCCATGTACCAGAAGCTTCTACTGAGCTCAGATACTTTCCCAGCCTGGGGCCTGCTGTGCTGAGACAGAAATTGAAAGGATCATTCAAAGCTGAAGGTAGCCTTGAGCAGACTAAAATACCTTCCACTTAATTTTGGCCTCTATCTGTTGTCAGCCTCCCAGATTCACACCTCCTGAATACATGCAGCAGAGCCATGATTATTACTGCAAGGCTTCAGAAGCAAGGTAAGTTTTCCAGTAAAGATGGCTCCTAATTCATATCCTAAACAAGAGTTAAGTTCAGCAGGAAAGAAACTACACAACTCAAAGGATTAAATAATTTTGCAGTCTAGAAGGTTGGCTCAGGACTATCACTTGCAAATTCAAAGGACTTGTTAAATGTGGAAGTTCCCAGGGATTAGAGCTCTCCAGAAGAGAAGATGAAGAGTCAGTACTGGAAAATCTGGGAGTTAAATAGATGTTAGCACATCAGGACTCTGGAGTCTTCTCCTTCATTTTGACAAGTAGGTAATTTTGCTCTGCTGTCCAGACCAAAAGGCTACATGGGGTCAGAAGGCACAGTGAGGACTACACAGTCAGGACAATTCCTTCAGTAGTGGGGGTCAAGGACCATCCCTTTGGTGTGATGGAACACCCTCCCTGCTCCTAGCTGCCCCAGCCCTGAGCCAGTGCTTTCTCCTGGGCCAGCCACCTCCAGACTGAAGGCTGCAGCAGCAGGAGGATTTCACTGCAAGCTCCAGGGAAGATCTCAGGGCTTGCTGACAACTGTCAGGTGTAAACATCAACTACTGCTTCTTAGCCTTGAGGCAGGGCAATCTTGGGATAGCAAGGCCAGGGGGCAGAATTCAGAGCATTTCCACACAAGTGGGGCTTGCCATTGCCTTACTCCATTATCACTCATTATCTCAGCTATGGAGGACCCAAAGACAAAGGTCAGGTTGCTCCCAATCTTCCAGCCAACTTTTATTCCAGCCTTATTCATAGACCATTTCCAGTCCAGACTATACAAAACTCAATCAATCTCTGCCGGTAGCAGAGTTTCTTACAGCAGTGCAGGCTCAGCAAGATAACTGCAGAGGAAGGGAGGATGTTAAGAGGTTTGATCTGGAGTAGAAAAGCATCACTGAGGGGAAAAAACCAGGGGAATGATCTCAGTATTTCCCAGGCATTATCATCAGGCATAGATGCTACCAGTAGGAATGAAAAGGAAAGTAAGATTTGGTCCAGGACATGTATGAAAGGGAAAACCAATGGATAAGAGGACTGAAAGGAACAGAAAATGCAGGAGAAGGTTGTTTAGGGAAAAAAAAAAATTAAAGGAGGGGGCAGTGCAAGAGGAAGGGCAAAAACCAGGACTATATCTGTCACTTGCCTCTCCCCGCCCACTCTGAGAAGCTTCAAAAGAGATCTGGAAATAGAGAGGAAAAAAAACGACAGTCAGATATTACTGTTCCAGCCACTGAGTCATGGCAGGAAACTACTGATACTGTAAACTAAGTTCTGTAAGGTCAGAGACTATTTGAGTTTTGTCAAGGCTCACTGTAAGAGGAACAAATATTTAGTGGTGAACATTTGCCCCTTTCATAACTCCTGGGGTTACCACAGAACTATTTCATGAAGCATATTTGAAAAAATCTGCCTTTATTTTATCATTTCACACAAATGCACACATTTCTTTTCTTTCTCTCCTCCTGGATCTTTGATTGTATTGCAACAGATGCTTATTAAGAAAAGGATGTGGAGAAAGTAGAAAAAGCCACCAGTCTTTGGTGTGCTACTGAGTGCTTGGTCTACTCCAACTCTTATAATTGCTGTGCCACACAGAAATCATTTTACTATGACCTTCTTATCCTTTCTTCAAATTAGTCACTGACAGTTGTCAACACATTTGTGGCATTTTTAGACACTGTCTACATCAGCCCAGTACATGTACTGGGTGGAATTGCTTCTACTGGAATGGCACAGCCATCCTCATTCCCACAGAAATACAACAAAGAAAAAAAAAAGCTGGAACTTGCTGTTGTGCAGAGGGCTCAGCAGACTCCTCCCAGCCCTCTAGGAAAGCACCCTTACACTCCTTGCACTGCCCAGACATGTTTAGGTGTTTTGGATTTCCCACCAAGAGCTGAACAAGTAGTGCACACATCCATGCCATCCAGGCAAATTACACTTTTCAATTGACAAGCCCATTTGGAAAGGTAAGATGCCACCTAGGCCCAAAGTGCTGAAGAAAATAAAGCAGCAGACACAGGATTCAGAGATAACTGGGGAAGGAACAGTACAGTATAGGACATGGATTCTTGGGTAACTGTTATCTGTGTTACTTGTTAATTAAAGCTTTTAATGACCAAGTTTTGCTTCTGTTGCCTAGGCATACACACCACAGCTTTGCTGCCACCCATCACAGTGAACACAGCCAGGAGCTCTTGTCCCACTTCAGAGGTTAAGGCATTATGGGATGTTTGTGCATCTGCTACAGAAACCTACTGTGCAACCACTAAGCAACTTTCCAACTCAGTCATCTAAAGCTAATTGCTTCCATAAGTCCTGAGGGTCTCTCCAGCCCATTTGAGTCACTGTACCAAGCCTGAACCAGATCTGGTCAAGCACAGCTCAGCAGAAAGACACGTTGTCAAGAACAGCCCTGTGGTAGCAATGCCTGCCAAATCAAGGAAGTCAGTCACACCAGGGAAAGACACTGGTGACACTGGAAACTTGTCCCACTCTTCTTCCTCCAAGGAAACAGACCAAAACAGAACTTTACCTTATGAGGCTGGAGGCGTTCAAGCCAGTGATACATGGAACAAAGGATGCATGAAAGTTGCAGAACAGCTTCCTGCACAATCTTCTTAGGAACTGGGAAGTCGTGGCTGGAGGCAATAGACCTCATGGCAGGCTACAGGAAAGCACAAACACAGGCACCTACTGAAGGGCCCTGAGTGTGGAACCCCTCCACCTTTTCCTGACAGTAGCTTTAAAGGCTGATTAATAGCTTTGCTCTTTTAACTAATAAAAGAATTTGGGATGTTACAGAAACTATCTATGGTGCATCACCATAACATATAACATGCCTGAACCACAAAACATTCCTCTCAGAGATTACTGGCCAAAAAGAAAATCTATTCCCTTTTGTTTGGGCTTACAGGTACACTTGATGACATGACAATGATTTCCAGCAGGGGAGCAATATTTGTCTCAGTTTCCATGCCAAAAACAGCCATGGAAAAGGGCAAATAATACAATGACTAAGCATCAGAGGGTGGAGACTAATTAGCAACAGGTCAGGAGCAGGCAGTGGTCTCTGGAAGAAGGTGCTTTCATCAACAGAGCACAATTTTACTCATCACCAGAGGTTTCCATGAAACAAATGCTACAGCTGCCTCAAACTGACCAAAATCTTTAGTGGTTTTTTGTTTGATTATTTGAAAAGTAGTGCCTCTGTTTGGGACCTTCTCTATTCTTTTGTTCCAGTATCCATTTAATCCTGGTAGAGTGGGACCCCATCCAACAACCAAAACCTCACTGTACAGCACTTATCAGGCAGTGCCTCTCCATCAGCCTTATCAGTTCACTGCAAGCAGATAAAAATATTAAGATTATGAGGACAGAATCATCCTTTCACTCAATCAGTGTAGATACACTACAAGGTTGTTTCAGCAGTTGCTCTTTTCAAGACATGCTATTCTCCTCTGTGATTTCAGACAAGCAATGGACTCACAGCACATGACTTTTCAGTGGTACAAAACTACTATAAAAACATTTTTTATCCAGTTAGTTATCACATTATCCCATCAGCAAGGTGGATTTTATTCCTGTTTTAACAAACCTGCCATCATTTTGGGTTTATCTGAAAGGTATACTGTGAATACACTGAAAGATAATTCTGGTCCAACAAATTATTTAGTTGTTTTTTCCAGGAATATATTGGGAAATGATGGCAAAACTAAGATTTGAATCTGGGTCTCCTAGTGCTCCTACTATTCCTAGTGGACTCACTGGATTGCCTCCTAGTAAGTTATTTCTTCTAAAAAAAATCTATTGCTTACTTAAGGCAGCTTAAATGCTCAAAAGCCCCAAAATTGATTTGTTTGTTTTTTAACTAAATCAGCAAGTGCATTTTTCAGGAGTTGATGTATGCCCATTCATATTGAGAAAGGCCTTGATAATTAGCATTTATCTTTAGCTAAGCAGAGCTGAAGGATGGCACTGACATGAATTTTAAAGTCCCCATTCCTCAGGAAGTAGAGTGTGGCTCTTCCTGCCATTCTCAGCTTGGCTGGAACTGCAGGAAAGCCAGTCAGGCTGCCCCATTAACCACGAGAATCTGGGCTGTGTGCCAAGCACCCATCTCCCTGCTGGCACAGGTGCCTCCCTGATCTCACAAAGGCTGGAACACTGCAGGATTTCCCTTCTGAAATAACAGAGACTACCTATGCTCAAAAAAATACAATAAACATGGGCAAATGCATGCCCTATAAAATATTCTGAAGGCTTATAACAATCACTTTGTTGTTTGGTGACCACGAGTTTGTCAAGCAAAGGTGACAGACACCACCCACTCACCCCAGCTGAGGTCTGAACCAAGCCATCAGTATGACACAGTGACAAGGCCCTCTGGCTCTCTCTTGCCTTGCTGGTCTGTCAGTGCATACCTTTAATGCAGCAGGAATCCCAGCATCCCAAAAATCCTCCTCTCCTAGGCAACAAACTGATTGACCATCTCAATCATTTCTTTGGGTTTTTTTCATTCATTCTCATAACTGGCAGTTGCATCTACCAGGTTCTCTATTTCTGCAGCTAATGATTTTTTCAAGCAGATAAAGGGATTTAGGAACTTAAACCTCCCTGCAGCAGCAGATGGGCAAATTTTTACCAAAATCAGCCAGGCTAGAAAAGGCACATTAAGCACTTGCTCTGACACAGCACTTGTTCTGTCACAGTCTGGATGACACATCTGGGTGCTCACACAAGATGAGAAGGTGTGTGGCAATCTGTGGCAGGATGAAAATAGAGATGAGTGGGGACAGATGCCTTGATTTATTTTGAAAACACCACCCATGGTCAGTTAAACTTGTTTCCTGGGCAGCCTGGCCATGCATGGAGCAGCCCACCGTGTCACACTGCTCTGCAGCCTGGAAGGATGTGCCAGCAATAGCACCTGAGAGCAGTGGCACAAGCAGAAGGCAGCAGTCCCATCCACAGGACATGCCCTACCAAGGCAGCTCTTGTCCCTCTCCTGAGAGGGCACAACTGGTGAGAAGTACCTAAGATGAGATGTCCATGCTGCATTGCCAGACCTGTGTCCTTCAGAGAGGCCTGACAGAATTCACACATGTCCCCACTGGTGGCCTCAGCCTCTTGTTTGGTGTATAAAATCTTCCAGCCTAACTCCTGAACATCACCTCAGATGGAGGAGAACACATCCCCCAGTCTCAAAGCTCATTCCACTCCTGTGACAGCTGCAGAAGTTACTATGGAGAAAAACAGCTCAGTATGAGAAAGTACTGCAGGAAATCTCTCTCTACAGTTTATCATTAAAAACAAGGAGGAATGCAAGAGGCCAAGCTGCTTTCTTGGGTGTCTCAGTGGCCTCCTACAGCCCACCACTGCTGCAGCCCCTGTGCCTCCAAACTGCTCACTGATCTTTGCTGGATATCTCTAGGAGCCTCCAACCAATGGGTACAGCTGACTTACACAGATATATTTCAGTTATGTATAAAAAGCCAAATTCATTACACATTGAAGCATGGCAGTTTTAACCTAACACTTTTAGGCTTTTCCCTACTTCTGCTGGCAAGACCACTGTATTTTCTCATACATGTGAGGAAGCTTTCCCAAATAGTATCACAGGGAAAAACACCCTATGTACATCATTCTCTGTAGGATGCCCAAATCACCAAGCTTGCAGTGAGTGATGCAGTAGCTGGGGAGTAGCTGAGAGGATTGAGCCTGTGCCTGCTCAGTGGGAGGCATGAGGATCTCCTCAAGGCATCAGCAGATGGCTGGGAGCTGAAGGTATCTCCCTGGTGACACCCACAGGAAACAGCTGGCACAAACCTGGGCTGAGGGACACTGCCTCACAAGTTGTCCAAGACATTTTGGCCACTTCTGGGCATCTACAAGGTCTTCTCTGGGCTGAGATCATGGCACAGGGCACTTGGGAGGCCGCTGCTCCTCTACAGCAATAGCTGAAGTTCAGACACCTCAAATGGCACTAGTCCTCTACATTTACACACTTGAATCATTCCTCTGCAAAACAAACTAAAAAGCACTGGAAGAGCAGGTAACCACAAGAACTCAAGTTATAGCTCTCCTGTCTGCGTTGTGAAAATGAGACTTTAGGGTTCAATATGTGATTTTTGTGATCTGATAACAATTAACAGAAAAATACCAACATAAAGGGCAGTGACACATCCTCACTGCACTGTTTACAAATGTCATGGTCATATGAGATAGTAGTCAAACAAATCAGCAGACTAAAAATAAACCCCATAGGATATGTTGATAAATATTTGTTTCAAAACAGTATAGCTTTTTACATGACTAATGTGATTTAATGTGATTTCAGACTGAGAAGAAAACAACCAAAGCTGATTGCTTGCTAACTGTGTTTGGAGGAGTGACACAGGTAACAAACTACCATCAACTCTGGCACTTTATTCTCCTGGTAGGAAATGTGATTAGGTAGCTCAGTAAACACCATTATTGCTTTTAACACACCAGTGAGGACTGGTGCAGGATGAACTAGAAGGCCACAGGTACCACCTTGGAAGAGGAGCAGCCATTTGCATGCAGAAGGGTTTATCCTTCACATCTGCGTGGGCTGGTTTCATGCACCAGCCAACACAGCCTGTATCACAGAGAGGTTAGAAAATGTCTGCCTGGACCTTTAAGACAATTTTATTCCCAGTTAGATCACCATCAAACCCTTTTCACAATAGCATCTGCCACTGAACCACTGCTAATTAGTCAGTCTCTGCTCAGCGAGGGAGGGAGGAAGACGTGACAGCAAAGATGAAATTATTTTTAAAAGCGGCCCCAAAAGCCCCGATAAGGATTGCAGCAGTTTATGACCAACACCAGGCTTGTCACAGGGCAGGGAGAGGGAATTTGCCTATCACTGCCTGTTGCAATCACAGCGGAAATGTCTCTCTCTTCTTCCTTCCTCTCCACCCTTGTTCAGAGAGTTAAGGTAAGATGGGAAAGCAGCTGCAGCTTCTAGGACATCCCATCTGGGGAGCCAGGACAGCGCTGGCAATGCCCCTTCACTGTGCTCTATAAGCCTCAGCTGCTTTAATGCTTTCTCCATTGATTACCACTTTTCTCTCACTATTGTGAGCAGCATGAAGAAAATTCATGGAAGATCTTGGACAGTTTGGGTGTGGCACAGTAGGGGCCACACAACAGACAGTGCTGTCAGGGGATTTACTGAAGCAAATAGCTCTGTTGTGCTGGGGGAGAGAGAGAATTGGGAGAAGTGTCTTGACTTAGGAACAGGGATTCATAGCTCAGTGAAAGTCTGTGGAATGACTATTCTAACACTTACAAGTTTTCATTCTGCACACCACAATTTCCAAGTGAAAAAGCAGGGCACTTCCAGGGATAAGTTTACTAGGCTGAAAGGTAAACTCCTGAGTCCCAGGAGTGCAAGTGTTCATTAAGCTCTTTGATCTCACAGATATGGACAGATAGAGCCTGACCACCTAAGCACAAAAGCAGTTTTATTGGAATTCCTTGTCCATCATTCTCCCAAGAATATGGAGAGGGAGAGGGGATTGCACAGCTGAGTATTTCTGTAGTTCCTTGGTGAGGACAGAAGTATACAGTCCACAAGGCTTGGAGAAAGATCTTTGAAAAGAGAAAGTGGTATGTTTCAAATAAGACACCCATCTTCTCCGGGGTGATGTACTGGCAGTACCCTAAAGTAATGTGCTGCTCTGATGGTTTCTTGAAGACAGGAAGGCCTAGTAAGGGGGTGGCAGATTGTGCACCTCCTCTCTTCTACCTTTTTCCAAGCCAAGCAGGGCTCACAGCACTGGAAGGGACTGCTGCCTGTACAGTAATCCCCACACTATGGTAGCCTCCTCCAAAGAGCATGATGCAGGCTACATGCCCACTAAAGCATCTGCCCACTCCTGATTCCACGGGGAATAGCAGCACTAAGGATACTGCTCCAAAACCAATTCTCATTCTATCACAGACTGCAGTGACAGCAGCATTGTGTCCACCCTCCCAAACGCACTCAGCTCAGCAGTTTACCAAACACACTAGGAAGGGCTAACAAGAAGACAGTACCAACACTGACAGGCTGAATTTTAGCAAAGTTAAGAAGCAGGTTATAGAGAGAAAATGAAATATTCTAAAGCACATATTTGTTGTACTGTCCTGTTATGCATCGGCCTAAGTTGTGCTGGTAATCAGCAAATTTTCTCTGCTATTCTCTACTTTCATGAAACTGAACCTATTTCTGGTGAAAAATAACGTATATACCCCAACACTGTGTACATCATTCATACAGAAGAGCAGAGTATTCAGTGCAGTGGGAAAGTGTCATCTTTCAAATGCTGCAAAACCCATAAACAGACAAAAGTTACATTCAGTTGCTAAGTATAAAGAAATACACATAAAAAGGAGACTTCCTACCAAGATGGCTGAAAGCTCAAACAAAAGGAAGAAGGAAAGGACAGTATGATGTCCCCTTGTGTCCTGCTATTTTTTATTATTATGGAGTGCTCTACTTACACAGAGTGTGCAATAAGAACATGCTTGTATAGTAAGGTCGAGTCAACCAAAATCATCAGCAGAAAACCTACGGAAAATGATATTTTTTCCAAGTGCTTTCAGTATTTATACAATTTCAGAAATTAACGCTGGTGAAGCATTATCTCAAGAAACACTTTAACATTTGTGTTGTGTTTGTGTAGGGCATTGCTGAAAGCTCACGGACCTTCTGAAACCTACCATAGTGTAAATGTCTGCTTCAGTCATGTTCCATTTCTCTGCAGAGGAAACTAAATCAAAAACTTAGCACTCTATAAAGAAAGGAATATGATAATCACCAGGTGGAAATTCATCATAGTTGAGAATCTAAGACATCTTCCTTCTTTTCCAAGACATCTTTAATCCTGACCAGTCAGAGAGGACAGAGAAATATATATGGTCTAAATTGTCAACCAATCAATACGCCAGATAAAAAAAGTCAACCTCTTCTCCCCCTCATTTATTTCCCCCCAAGCCTCTTCTGTAATCTCTTCCTTTCCACACACCTCAACAATGTGAAAACCACAGGCTTTCCCATACTCCTGGATTAGTTGGGTTTTGTAATGGCTGCTAGTGTGAAAATCCTTCATAATATTCTAACACAAACAAATACTTTTAGCCAGTCCCCTTTGGTACATATACTTATTTTCATAATGTAAATTTAAATAGTAATTTAAATAAACTACTAATTAGTAAGTTATTAATTAGTAGTTTAAATTAAAAAAAGTAAAAATCCTGAAAAAAGTATTTCCTAGTAAGATGTTTAAAAGCTGATAGGAGCATGCAATTCATGTATCATGGTAATTTTTAATTACATTTTGTATGTGGTCATTTCAAACATGCTAGAAACAGAGGAATTATCCAGTACATAACTTTGGCAAATATATTTACAAATATATTCCAGAGATGCTGTCAGAAGTTGACACTAAGAATAAAAGTTACCAGTTAAAGAAAGGCAGTAGATGCTAATCCTTGTGGTGGAAAAGCTATTTTCAAATGTGAACTTAACCACATCCTCTTTAGTATGCACTTATCAACATTCAATACACTCTTCCTGAATCTATACAAAGTCTGAGACAACAGTTCAGAAAAGCATGTAAATATTCATTTAATATTTTAAAAAAAGGCTCCCTCTGAATACTAGCTATAATAATTAGACATTAAGACTCCAAGCCTATGTCCATGTTTGGGCCTGGGGCAGGTCTGTGCTCTCTCAGAGCTGCAAAGGCTGCAGGAGGACCAGCCTCTCTTTGGAACAACAAAGGGCAGGAGCTAATAATGCAAGGCCTTAGACTTCATGGGAAAGGAAAGGGAAGAGGAAGGCACACTGAGAACTTCTTTCAAGTCTAGCATCTGATAACTGTAACCCAGCTCCAATGCTTTCCTGAGTCCCTGTCCCACACCTGCTCATCCAGCCTCCCCATACCTCCAAAAGAGTCCATTGTGTCCTGGGAACTTGCAGAACACTTAGCCTATGGAAAGGACTGTATCTGAGCACAGCACAAAACTGAATTTACTTTCCAGCACTCAACATGAAGAACAAACAACACAAGGAATAAATTGGTTCCAAACTTTTGGCTTTTCATAGTAACAGCTTAATTTCTGAGCTTACCTGTAGCTGTCACATAGCTTGGAGTTTACTGCAGATCCAGAACTGTCTTGCCATTTTCATCACAGAAGTAACAGGTAGCAGTGTTGGTCTCTTCTTTCTGGGAAGTAAATGAAAGACACAGGTGGTTTGTGGGTATTTATTTAACCCACATTCCAGTCATTTAACTAATGACCAGGGGAAGGAAGCAGGAAAAGGAGAAACAGAGCCATTTTTAACTCAGCTTAATGATCTCCAAGCCATCTGTCCACACCTTTGCATACACAGCAGCCATGTAAGTGTGCAATGCTGACAATAATGGTGGCCAAATCAAGAGTCTATGCCTCTATGTGGGCAAACTCTTAAAGAACTGCCCTGCTAATCCCAAATAGTTTGTTGCACTACTGAAACACCTGATGCTCGTGACTATAATGACATAGAACACACCTGACCTAACTGGGATTCAGCCTTGGTAATAGGCCTTTATCATCAGCACAGCAGGATATAATAAAGCCTCCACAATTAAGTGAGCAACAAACCTATTTTGCTGCTTTTCTTTCTTTTAATAGTTTCTTTATGATGCCATAAGCACTGAAATTGGTGCTATTAACATTTATTATGCATGGTTTGGTTAAAGTTTAGAATTTTGCTGTGCTAGAAGCAACAAGCTTTGTCCACTGAGGCTCCTATTTGGCTGCCACAGGCTGCAAGGCAGAGAGACACTAGGGTCTGCAAAGCCCAGGTCTGTGCCCCGAGGGGGGTGCTCAATGTTCAGGAATCTCTCCAGGGAGTACCATGGTGTTCCCAAGGCAGAAATACCACCTATTTTACCTATGTGCAAGTTTGGGGGTCCTTTTGCCCCCCTTCTTCAATCCAAAACCCCAGTTTGTGCTATTCTATCTCTGTTCAACCCCATAGCTCCTCAGTGAGGCCCCTGCAAAGAGAAGCATGAGGAGGGGGATTGCAAGTTCAGCCTCATCTCACAGCCTGCCTGACACAGGCACAGGGGCCAGCACCTCCCCAGCTCCTCCACAGGGCTGCGGAAAGGGGATGGCCAAAAGCACATTAAGGGAATTAATTTAGGTCTTGTTGAGACTTTAAAGTAAACACTTGCAGAAAGGAATGCAGAGGAGGTCACAAATCTACACTGGCTGGCCTGTGCAGCCATGTCCACAAGGAAAAAGCTGCCCAGATGCACCCACATCATGATCCAAGGCATGAAGACAGCCCAGAGACACCCATGGCCTTCCCCCATCACTCACCTCAGGCCCACGAGGCACCCATGGCCCTCTGCCCATTGCCTCAGCCCACAGACACCCACGCCCCTGCATACCTCAGCACAGACACCACGGCCCTCTGCCCATTGCCTCAGCCCACAGACACCCACAGACACCCATGGCCCTCCAGCCACTGTCTTGGCCCACAAACACTCTCAACCCTCCTGCCATCACCTCAGCCCAGAGACATCCATGGCCTACCCACCATTGCCTCAGCCCAGAGACACCCACAGCCCTCCCGCCATCATCTCAGCCCAGAGACACCCAGAGGCACCCACGGCCCTCTGGCCATCACCTCAGCCCACAGACACCCACACTCTACCTGCCATCACCTCAGCACACAGTCACTACAGCTCACCTGCCATTGCCTCAGCCTGGAGTCACCCACAGCCCACCTGCCATCACTTCAGCCCACAGACACCCACAGCCCTCCTGCCGTCACCTCAGCCCACAGACACCCACAGCCCTCCTGCCATCACCTCAGCCCACAGACACCCACAGCCCTCCTGCCGTCACCTCAGCCCAGAGACACCCACAGCCCTCCGGCCATCACCTCAGCCCAGAGACACCCATGGCCCTCTGCCCATTGCCTCAGCCCACAGACACCCAGAGCCCTCTGGCCATTATCTCAGCCCAGAGACACCTACAGTCCTCCTGCCCTCACTTCAGCCCACAGACACCCATGGCCCACCTGCCGTCACTTCAACCCACAGACACCCACAGCCCTCCGGCCATCGCCTCAGCCCCTCAGGACAGGAATGGCCTCCCCACAGCCCTCTGTACCAGCAGCCTCACCTGCTGGGGTGACCCAGACTGTCCCGTGAGAGAGCAGGAAAGGGGAGCCCTATGGCTGTGGGGCGGGAGGCCCAGTGCCTGCCCACTATGGCACTGCCCTTGCACTGGAACCTGTGAAGTCAGAGAATTCCCACCAATGTAGAAATTATCTTCCCTTGGAGTGTCTGAGGGAACAAAACAGTCCACGAGGTTACTGGAAGAGAGCAACCCTGCCCACAGGCGATCCTGCTAGAAATGTCCCAACTCCAACTGGACACTAACAGTGATTTTTTTTTAAAAAATGGGATCTGCTGCTCTACATCTGGTAGGCTCCTCCTGGCTGCATGAGCAATTAGGAGACCTCAGGAAAAAAACAGTTCTATTGAAGATGAACAGCTGCCCTTACACTGTGATGTGGTGTTTTTGCTGGTAGAGCCTGTGTGGTGCTGCAGGAAACAGTGGCAAGAAATGGGAACTGAAAGCCTTGGAGGAGCACTGAGAAGCCACCTTCTCCACAGCTGCTCCCTGTGGCCAAAACCTCCCAGTTAGGGCAACTAGTGGCGGACAGGGGTTGTGTGGGCAGGGACATGTGAGGACACTGGATCGAGCAGGGAACCAGGGCACCTCCCCTTGTCCATGGCCCCATGGGATGCCTCAGTCCATGCCTACATCCCACCCTCCCTGCTGGCACTGAGTCATCCCTCAGAGCATCCTCCCTTCAGGCTATCAGAACCCAAGGCAATGGCCAGTTTTTCTTACTGACATTCCCATCCCTAAATACATTTTCACCATGGAGACCGTCTCCCTCATTCATCTCTCATCCCAGGAGACACAACTTTGAGGGACTCCAACTCCTGCTTGTTAGCTGAAGCCAAAAGGAATAACTATCAACTAAGAATAAATACTAATTAACCTGAATCTTTCATCATATCGTGATCTGAACCAGATGCTATCTCTAACTTTAGGCTGCTTTGAGATTCAACCTCTATCTGCAGCAGGCAAAAATAAGATTCCTTCTTTTGATAAAGTTAATTGTGGGCCTCAACAAGACACATTTCTTGGCAATACTGTGCTCTTATCTTTAAATGCTGTGAACTCACAAGGGTTTGAAAGGTCTTACATTTTGAGTGCTTCCCATATGAGTTTTGTGATTGAGAATTCAAGCCAGGAAACCTCCTATGTCATGCTGGAAAAAGAGGTGCAGTGAAGACAGCTTTAACACTGCACACAAGCACCGAATAGAAGCTGTCTCAGAACACCCAGCCAAAGGCTGCACAAGAGCACAGCTGAGATTTAGTCCCCCAGTGCAGGGGACAGTGGGGTGAAAGCCATATGCTATCTTCTGTTGAGCTGGTTGAAATCAATAATGGTTTATGTTGGTTTTAGTATCACAGAAAGAATAATAGAGCAGGGTGAAACCCAAAGATTTATCTGCCAAAGACTATCAGCATTTTCAAAGCTGCTTTGTTTTGATTTTTTTCATTTGTTGGAAGTAGCTCCAATGTTTTCTAAACTACTGAAAACCACTGTTAAAAATTCCTGTAACAAAACTGTGTTTTTCATTATGACTGTTGGTACTTATGCAGACAACATACATAGAGAGAGGAAACGATACAAACCAGACTTACTGTAAAAGCCAAGACCTTTCATAAATGCAGCTGTGTTCCCTTGCAGAAAAATAGGTTATTTGGGGAAAAATATTTTTGGACTTCAAAAAACAGTGACAGGGATACCAAATAACTCTTGGCAAGAGCTGTGCAAAGCTGAACGCTGCCCAGTTCCACCTCTCAGGCACCTTCTGTGCAACAGTCTATACTGGTAACTAGGATTAGCAATTTAATCTTCACACCACTTCAGTGTGGACATGTAATTTTCAACAAGCCTGTAGATGAAGTAATAAAATCAAGCCTCTACCATTTTGAGGTTGCATAAACAGTGTTTAAGTGGTTTAACAGTGGAGTTTGTACAGCATAAATGTCATTGCATATAGCAGCTCAGCAAGTCCAAAGATGTGTCCAGCAGTGCCATCTCCCCAGGTGTTGGCACACCTTCCCATCCACAGAGTCTCTGCTGCAGATCACCAAGGGCCTCTTGGTCTGTAAGACATTCATCTCACTTGTGAGGCCAGAATTACCCAATCCCTTGTTACATGGCACAAGGACACTGCTTCTGTGTCCTCTGAAATAGACCTTGCTTTCCAAGAAGAAAGCCCTCAAATTTATGCTAAAGGAACAAATGGCAGCTCCATCCATCCTCCAGGAGAACTGAAATAGCCAAAACCACTGAGAACTAAGTACTACTCTACCTTCTTCATGAGTCCCATCACCATCTATCTCCTCTCTGTGTCTTGCAAGTGGCTGTTTCCTATGGGAGTAAGGCACAAGTGAGCAGTGAGGATCACTGGAGGTAACCAGAAGTTACCTGATTCTTACCAAAACTGATGGGAATTACATAAACAATTTGTTTTTTGGGAACTCTGTCAAATTTAATGCCAAAATTGCACTTAAGTCTTCTATTTAGGTTACTGGCTGACTGTGAATCTCTAAATGTACATAGTCAAGTGGAAACACCAGCCAGAGTTTCTGCCACCTGAACAGTCCCAGGTGCCCAGGTGTATTTTAGGTACTGAAAACAACCTTTAAAACTTGAGTCAAGATCCCCTTCCTTGAACTGAAGGTTCATAATCTTTGATGAGTCCCATAACCAAATCTGCCATCATAACAAATGCACAGGCATCTCCTTTCCTGGATGTGGGTGGTTTTGATGCCTGCACTGGTTATAAGCAGCAATGTACTAAGGGAGTACAAAACCATGAAATTTAGGAAGATGAGTAATGTATGAAGTGTGGAGGCAGTGAGAGATGATCCTCATATTATGTGATTTTATTTAATAATGTATAAATAAGTATCAGCTTTCCCCAAACTGCCCCTCAGCCTAGCAATTACATGTTGGCTGATTTCTGGTTAGTGCTGTTCTTTTATAATAACAAACTGTTCCCAAAGCCTCACATACAGAGAATTAGACAATCAAAGCACTGTGTGCGATTTTCCACTTAATTCATTCAGTTAGTTGCAATTAAAACAATACAATTCAAGGCCTTGTGTGTTTCTCTGAAAAAATACAAAACTTTACTTGATACTATTAATATATACAACCTACAAGAAAGTGTTAACAAAGCCCCTTTGTTTTCACTGCTGTAGTAGAGTAATTTTCTTATCTTTTTCTGCAGATGCCCTGGCAGTCATCAATATTTCTTTCAGTTGCTGTTCTTCAAAAGGCACACACTTTTCATTCAACTGCACAGAAAAAAAAAAAAAAAAAAGGAATCCAGTGGGACAAATTCCCTTGTGAGCAGATCCACTGTAGCTGCCTGGGAAGGAATCTAGGTGAAGGCGCAGGGCTTGCACAAAGGAAATGATCAAACCTATTTAGAAGGGAAGAGACACCATTTTATCAGCAGCAATCAAACTTCTGTTAGATTTTACCTAGACATTTCATATCTCTGGAAAAGCAGTGTTTGATGGCTACCAATCTCTGTTCACCCCCTTTGTATAAATGACATACCAAGTCTTAGCATGACTATGGAACCTTTCCGTTTTTTTTGTTTTATGGTTCTTCACTAATGAAACCTAATGACAATCAACAATCTAATTAATATTATACCAGATTTGTAGGTGCAAAAGAGAACAGAAGCTACACCTGGCTCCACAAGAAAGTGATAAGCCACTCTATTAGAGCTGCTGTGACTGTCTCCCATACCACCAAGCTCACATTATTTCCATCAGTCATGAACACAGAGTGTGCAGTGCTCAGAGAGCAGCAACATCTCTGCCTTCTGAGGATGCACTGTGTCTGTCCAAGTCTCACAGTGTTTCCAGAGCTTCTGTGAACAAGGTATACCTCCACACCATTCTTGGCAGAAGGCTATCCTCCTGATGTGCTGGTCTTGGGTATGTTAATTCAGTATTTCAGCAGTGGCTCTTGACAGAGGCTTGATTCAGCCTACTCCTGCAACAGAATAACAAAGCACTGATTTGGATCTTGTACTCTTAATTATTATTCCACCAACATAAATGAGCATTTCACTTAAGCTCAGTTCCTCAAGAAAGAACTATTGTCTGCTTTGATAAGATGGTATGAAATTTATCCAAACATTTATCGAACTATGTGAAATCTTATTGGAAGAATATGTTCTGAGATTTTGTGAATAAAGTCCCTCAGGATAAAGTAACCCCAAAATACGTGCCAGAGCAGAGACTCCCAAAGTCTGGTCCAAAGGGAACTCACAGCTCATCTAGTGCTCACTTTTATTCTTTTCTTTCAGTACACAACAGCATTAAAAGGCCAGGACAAAATAAAGAACCAAAATCAGCATTTCTTTTCCAGAAAGGCACACCTCTGCCAATCCCAGTTCCAAGAAACACTGTCCAATATTTTCCTTCCCTCCAGTTACTGTCGTTCTACAAAGGTGTTACACAGTGATGAATGATAAGGAAGGCAATTCACCAAACAAGGTACCTATTTCAAAGTTATTTTTATTAAAAGAAATGCTAATATCATACTCGTGGCATATGACTTTATGCTTGAAGAATTCTGCAATTTGCATATAATCTGGGTGAAAGAAATTTAGTTGAAAGACCATATTTCCAACTATTAATGAATGTTCCCAGAAAGTCTAACAAAAGAAAAAAAAACCCAACACCTCTGCTTGGCACGTTTTTCCCAAATGTGCTTTCTTAGCTTAGGTTGCTTTTGTAGAGATAACACTGGCAGAGAGTAACTGTTCTTGTTCTGTAATAAACATACTTTTGATATGGCATTTCAGGGCAATTGGATTACTAAAAAAATTTTTATAAAGCAAAACTTATCATCAGTGTATATCAAGGATCATGTTATTACAATAAACTATATAAAGTAATGCACTGTCCATGAAATCAAGGAGATATTTCATATCACTTTAATATGCTGACATTATCGACTGACCTATAAATACCAATAACATTTTCATTATCATCTACATTTAAGCTTCTTAGAGCTTTTAAGTGCCCTTATTTCCAATACCCAAAACCATGCAATTCAATTCCAGCAAGTAACTCCAAAAATCACATCAAGGAAATTCTTTATTGGTTTCTCTCAATGACTTCCAGATTAAATCTTCTCTTCTATAATCACAGAAAAGGCTTCCTGTGAGTATCTAACCTAAAAACACATGGTTGAAGTTAGGTATTTTCAGTGCTGCAACAAAGGACCATGCAACCAGAAAATAGTTAATAACTCTCCTGATGATTCACATACTGAAATCAGTGCTGACTCTTAGTATCAGAAGAATGAAACTATCTTTAAGAACTAAAATAAGATTGTGGAGCACACAAAAGGAATAGGTTTGGATCTCAAAGTATCTACCTTTTACCTACTCACCCTTCAGACACTTGGGCTTCATTAAACTCCCAAGTGTCACTGCAAGAATGTGCACTACCAGTGCAGTGAGTGCATAAATGCCAGAATGCCAAGGTAGGGAAGAGGCAGACGTAAATCTGCTCACAGTAGTGTTCCAGATTGGTGCTAAAATAAGAGTTATGAGCTACATTCATTTCAAGTAAATATAAGATTATCTATACTCAGTTCAGGCCTTCTTTAGTCATCATCTGCTTGGGAAGAAATTATAGCTTTATAGAACAGCATTCATTTTTCTCAGGGACAGAAAGTAAAAGTGAACAAACTCTTGCCCTTCTCCAGTTCAGGCCAAGGAGAGATCCATGCACAAATCCCTGAGGGTGACATCTACCCAGCACAACATAGCTGCACTTACCCATTCTGTAAGCTCCCAGATCAAAAGCAGTTGGCTCAAACCTCTGGAAAAAGAAAGGTTTCACATCAAAATATTCTTCCAAATAGAAGTTGAGTACACAAACTAACCACCTCTCCTTGTAACAAAAGCTTTCATTCATAATGTTTGCAGGAAGACAAGACCTTTACTACACCAGACAGCAAGAGAAACTTATAGTGCCCTTTTAGGCCTGTTCATCTTGAATAGTTCCAGTTATGAATGGACAAGTGTACTTCACACCTCCCAGAACAGGGAAACAAAGAAGAGCAAAACAAATCCTGGAGTCCTCCACAAGCTCAGAATTTCCACCTAGCTTTCCATTCAAGATTTCTACCCTTGATTATTGATACTGAACTGTAGCATTACAGTCCCTGGGTGGGCAAGGATAGGTTGGATTCAAATCTACACAGGGACTCCCAGCCAGTGTCATTCAGCCCTAAATGCAGATGTATCATTGGCCAGAGAGCTGCATGGTGCTAAGACCTCAAGGAATCCCATTCCTAGGGAAATTTGAGTTCCTATAAAAGGTGTTTTGGGAATAAACTCAGGGCTGTTTGTCACAAGGACCATTGAATGTGTGTTGTCTCTGTCTCTGACAGGGACACATTACACACCTCTCCACATTACACTAAACAAATCCATGGATGCACTGAATAGGAACAAATCAGCAGCAACTAATAAAATTAAACTGAGCTAGACATCATTGCTATATTGAACAAAACAGATTCTTCCCTCCACCAATAATGACCAGAGCAAACAGAAGTGCAGGAGCTGTGTGATGACAGACTTTCATCAGGGGAGGTAAATGGCAGGCCTTGGCAGCTGTGTAAAGTCTGTGGTTTGGTCCTGGAGGCTGTGGCTTCAGCCCCAGGTCCCAATTCCTTACCACAAACCACTAGAGATCTCTGAGTAAATGCAGACCCAGCTCCTTCTCAGTGAGGCACCAGAATAAACACCATCCATGCAAAAGGCCTGCAGCTGAAGCATCCTGCCACAGGCATGGCTCCTCAGCACAGCTGTGGGCTTGGCACAGCTGAGACCCTTCCAGCCTGACAACAGAAGGGAATGTCCTGAGCACCTTCCATCCCTGCAGCTGCCTCCCTTCTTGGACAGCCCCTCAGGAATGCATCTCAGCTGCTTTCTCTGAACCAGACACAGAGGACCACAGATTAATTAATGCTGCCTGCATCCAGGAATATCCTGGGGACCTTAATCCAGCCCTTGGCCAGGCTCCACTAGGCACTTTCCATGCAAAAGGCAAAAGGCAGGCTCTGTATGTCAGGGCTCCTCCAAGAAGAGGCTGTCCACCTGCAGAGCAGCAGCTTTTGAACCACTCCACAGTCTAAGCTGCCATTCCCAATATCCAAACATAGCCAGCTCAGCCTGGCAGTCTTTCTGAACCCTGGCAATGAGGCAAAGCTGCCTGAGCAGCGGTGGTCACAGCCATGCAGGCACTCCAGCTGACACAGGACACAGATGGTAGTCATGCATGGGGCAGCCCTTGCTTTGCATTTTGGTGCAGATGTACACAGAGAAAGGAGTGAGGGCAGAGCTGAGACACTGGGAAGCTCAGAGAGAAGGAGGGTATCTCACTTGAACTCACTCTAAAGCATATTACAAATCTGTTAAATCATTGTGGCTTACCCTATATTTCAGAGTAAATTAGTAACTTTTCAGAAGGAGTGAAGAAACTACCACTCCACTTTTAAATAATGAAAATGCTAAAAAACCTACACTTAACAGCTCTAAAACTGCAGCAAGTCACCCACCAACACCCACTCCTCTTGTCAGCAGGCTTTTTTCAGCTTTGCCTATTATTTGTGTCAAGTCAGAGATGTCTAATATTTGCTGTGCTTATCTGCCCAACTTTCAGCAGCCCCAAATGTTACAATATGTACCTGTGCCACTGACCTTTTTCCTCACAGCATTTTGATCTAAATAAGTAAAAACCACAGAGTTTCCAAAATCATTTGGATTCACTGCTCTGAGTGCATAGCTGTAAAAAATCTGCTTTAAGATTAACATCCAATTTTATTCATGCCTGAGGCTTCACCACAGCATCTATTTTTGTAAGATTAACAGCAAGATCCCAGTTCTCCAGAAATGTAAAGAGTAACAGACAATTGTAAAAGGAAGATGATGTTTCCTAACCTGCCCTGCTCACATCCCAGAAGGTACATTTTCCTAGCTCTTTCCACATTGGGTGTAATTTCTATTTGCATTTTTGCACCCACAACATACACTATGTGTATTAGTCCTTCTACCTCATTAGCTGGAACGCAAACTGTGGGTGCCAAAAAATACTAACAGAAATCTCACATGTGCAAAGCATCCCCTGAAAGACAGCTTTTACACTGGAGGAGTTCAGAAACCGCCATCTTCCAGTACCTTGCACAAGAGCAGTTTGAATCATCTCTAACTTGAAAATAAAAGTGTAGAAAATGAGCACTTGATTTTTTGGCTAATCCATTTGAAATGAGCACACATAAAAGCATTTCTTTTTGGACATAGCAACCTGAGGACAAATTGAGGGTCATTTTTAACCTAAACATCAGAGGAGATGTTGCTTTAAATAGTGCCTTTGGTGTCTGTCAATTAGAGCTATTGCATTGCTGTCAACTTGCATTCCTGCTTTAGTTCCAGCTTTGCTCCATCCTACACAGATCCGTACAAATCAATTGTCTCTTGCAAACATGCACTAACCACTGGAAAGTGAAATTAATAAAGTGTGAGAAAATCTGATTCATAAAGCTGACACTCCTGTGGCCAACAACTCTTCATATGGGCAGGCAAAGTGGTAAAAGATTATCAAATTGCAACTGTCATTCCTGACAAAATGCATCTCAATGCTGGCAGGAATTTTAGGTTTTAAGCTAAACCACCACCTCAAAGGGTTCCTCAGAGCCTGTCAATATCTGTACTTTGGATGGAAAGCTACCACTGAGCGCAGTGTGCCCAACATACAGAACCTGCCACAAAATGAAGTTCTTCATAAGAAAGCTCATCTCAGTCTTGGTTGGTAACAATAACAAGGAGACAAGATGAGACCATCAGTCTCAATTGTGAAGACAATGTTTTCCTCCCATATTATTCTGTCTGTCATGTTCCCTTCAGGTTCCAAAGGAATCCCTGTCTCATATATCATTATTTCCCACAAAGCTTGAAAGCCCTCAGGGGGGGTTTCTTCCTGCCCACTGTACCAGCCTTGAAGTCTGAGTACCTTCAGAACAGTGACAGAGGCCTCTGCCAGCAATAAAGGGGAACATCTGCATACCAATTAAACTGCTGAGCGCTGAAGAGTAAAAAAAAGAGAAAAAAAAAAGAGGGGGAAAAGCCTTGAAAGTAAATCTGAGCCAAGTTCTAATTAATGCCCTAGGCCCCGATTCACCACAGCACTTAGGCATGTAGTTAACTTTAAGCATGTATTTAGTTCCATTGAAGTCAAAAGACAGCATCGAAGAGGCAAACTACATTAGCACAATTTAATACTCTTTGGGCTAATTAATCAGCCATAAAAATTTACTATGAGATCTGTATTCCTTATTTCCCTCACTGTGACATTTCCAGAGAAAAATACTTGGATGTGGCTGGAATAAGCAAGAAAAGCACTACTCCTTTGGCTGTCATGGGGTGCTTGGTCCTGCAGCTGTGAAGGCCAGTCCCTAAGAACAGCTGTAGGAGCAAAGCTCTCTCCACAACCCAGCCTACAGTCTGTATCTTCTACGTGGCTGCAGCTCACAGACACAAAAAGCACGGCCCTTGTCCTGAGGAGCAGTAATTGAAGAAACTAAAAGAACTGGCAAGAGATGAGCAAAGCCACCAGACTCACATCAGAGATATCTTTCCTTTTCTCTATAAAGAGGCATTTGCTCACTGCAGCACATCAGTGCCAGTTGTGGAGATGGCAAGGAAGGGCAGCAGACAGGGCTGGGTGAGCAAGGGAGGCTGAGAGCAGATGCAGGTCTGGAGACAGAGCTGGTGAGGTTCCCAAGGCAGCACTGTCAGGCAGAGCTGGGCTGAGGGTTGGTGTCTAAGGGCTAAGCACACTGGAGTCTGGCCCAGCCCCAGTGTGGGCAAGGGCTAAATTCTCCTCAGTTTCAGTGCAGCAGAACTAAACCCTGTAAAAAAGAAGCCCAGAGTGCAATCTCCACTTAGCTGAATCGCCCCAGATATATCCAAACCCTCTTCTCCACTTGGTAAGTCCAGCATGGAAAATGGCTGCCAACATTGCACCAACAACACGCAGGCTAGATGTGGCCTAAACTCCAAGGGCCAAATGTGACCAACATTTGAGTCCTGTTGACTTCAGAAAATCATGTGTAACAACCAACCATTCTGTAAATCAGAATGCAAGGAGACAAGCTGGCTAATAAGTGTGTTCTTGCTAGGGATTTCTGCAAAAATGAAGCCTCAGAAGGTTTGCTGAGTATCATCAATGCTGTACATGGACCTATAAAAGCAAGAAAAACAAAAGCAGGGGACATAAACTCCTGGTTGACAATACTTCTTTATCTCCTCCATCATGAAAATAAAAAGAACAAAAACAACCCTCCAAAAATTAGAACAACATGAGAATAAAAGAAAGTACCAGCACAGCTTTTCAGATTAACTTTGAATTTCCTTGCTTTCATTGGTTTAAGAGCTCTATTGTTACTCCCTTGTTTTTTTTAATTGCAGATACTAAAAATTCTTTTATCTTTCTAAGTCTTTAGAGTATGTTATATAATTACATAATTAAGGCCTCTTTCAACTGGATATAATTTACTCTATAGTTTACAACAGCTGCACTACAGCCATTACATTTTATCATTTAAAAGCCTAATTAGAGGCTTCTTAATTAGTGGATCCTTCAGTCACTAGGCTGTGACTGTGTAAAATACACTCGGCAGCCATTGCATTTTCCAAATCTACATGAAATATTTGTGTGAAAACAGGGTGTGTACAAGTCCAGAAACAGTGCTTGTCCTTGCAGGCCAGCCCATCTGAGCATGCATTGCTCCACACGACATCTCCATTCCCCTGTCTCAGTGCCTGGCTGCTCTCACACAGCCTTTCCCTCACAGCTGTTGATAGGAGTGCCCAAAACACGACCTCAGCCTCACTGAGCTGATGTGACTGTAGCCATGTTCAAACATGACCCAAAGAGAGGATGGGGCTGTGCCCACTGACCACGCAGGCCAGCTCTTTCACAGCTCACCAAAAGCCTTCTCCTGCAAACTCAGCTCCTCACTGCTGCTGCTCTCTCCCTCAGGAGCTCTGTCCATGCTGGATTCTGCACACGCTTCCTCTGTGCTGCCCAAGCTACTCTATCACTAGATGGAAGAAGAGGGGAACCAGCCTCTCATTTATAGCCACTGACACATAGTTCTCATTAATCACCACCAAACCAGCAGTCAGTCACTGAGATTCCAAGTGCAGTATTTGCCCAGAGAAACAACTGTAACTCCATCCTCCCCTCTGGGTAGCACAATGCCAGGGAACAACTGATAGAACTAAAGCAAATCTTAACAGGAATCACTCCCTAGAATGAGCCTTTCATGAACTGGGGGCTCACAAGATCCATTGCCCAGTGAGCGAAGAGCTCATCCAGACCATACTCTGGAGGACTTGTGGGGTTTTGTTCAGTTTTCCCCGGCTCATAACACAGCAGCTGTGTTACAATGGGTCAGATTTGGGGCCTGCCAGCATTTGGGAGTGTTCCTTTTAACAGCACAGTGACAAAATCACTGAGTTCTTGTTGCCTGCAGGATAATATAAATCAGCTATTGAAAAGCTGCATCATTAGTGCTATTGCTTTCCAGTGGTAGATGGCTGCAGTAACGGATTGGCCTCTCCATCTCATCCTCCCACTGGAAAGCGACATACACAGGACCGATCAATAACTTGATCTAAGTTACTTGTGGACATGTCAGGTGCAAATATCACCCTTTCTCAAAAGGCTTTAAAGACCAGGTGTTTTTGCAAAATTTAGGCCAGGCAACAAATTGGTTTGGATAAATTGTCATTATGGTGGAGAGCAACATAAGCAGACCCACCCACATTGTTACACGTGAATGTTAAATAGACAGGAAGTAATTCTATTGTATGCATGTATTTCTTTGTGGGGTCAATAGCTCAAGATGTTTCATTTGAAAAGCATTTTCTGGAATAGCCATGTTGCCGAAGAGCCTGTTTGATAGGAAATAACTAGATTATTTCATCATGAAAATTGCCACTAATTTCTACAGCTGAAATCCTAAAATACTCCCAAAATCAATACCAAAATCCATGGTCATTATGAGGGCTGAATTTTATCCTGCTGTGTCACAACATATTACCCACTTAATGTAGTGTTGTCAAACCTGAAGTCAGTGAAACTCTACAGGACATGGCCTTGTTTCCCCATGGATCAGTAGAGAGGCTAGAGGGGGTTTAAGGGCCTTCCCTACACAAAGATGGAAACACTTTGATGCCATTACTATGACTAAAGCATGCACGTGTGTTTCTATCCCTGATCCCACCTCTGCCACCTGCACACACACACACACAGGGAATATGATAAAGTAGATAATAAAACAGGTCAGAGACATATCTCACAGTTATCATTTTACACAAGGAAGCAAATGC
Source organism: Zonotrichia leucophrys gambelii (assembly GCF_028769735.1). Taxonomy (NCBI): domain Eukaryota; kingdom Metazoa; phylum Chordata; class Aves; order Passeriformes; family Passerellidae; genus Zonotrichia; species Zonotrichia leucophrys. Next base: position 29,476,344 of record NC_088176.1, read on the forward strand.
AAACTGAATCCTGGCTATACACTGAGTCCTGAATCTGTGGCACTAACATCAGAGCAGTCTTTTGGGGGGAGAAAACAAACATGGGCCAGAGCTTTCCAATAGGTGAGCTGCCATCTTCTGAGAACCCTTGTGACAAGCTGCCCACAGATTTAACTGAGAACTTCACAGGGATATAATATTTTTTTGAGCTGACCTTCTTAGAAAATTTTGTACTCCAAACTTCTGGAAATCCTTGCACCTTAAATGAAACATTCTTTTAAACTGCTCCACATACAACACTTACATTCTGTGGCCTCCATGGTACTAATACCAACTTTCTTCAGTAAACTCAACAGCATCAGAAGTGATGTCATAGAAATTACTTCACCTGATTAATTTTGCATTGACTTCGGTGACCAGAGCAGGAGAGGAAAAAGAAGGTGATGGCTAGGTTCAGGTAGCCATAACCATAAAGCAGAGGAGAAGGCTGACGACAGAGGAAGAAATAACATTGTATATAACATCATGCTTTGTACTCAATTTGCCTGTTGGTCCAAGCAAATGAACTTCCTTGTCTTCCCAGCAGGGCAGCCGTGCTGCACTCCGCCATGTAAAACCCTGGGAGAGCAGAGCACAGGACAGCCCGTGGCTTGGCAAGGCCAGGGACCCTCTGGAGCATGATGCCTGCACAGGACAGCTCACCAGCCCAGCTCCCTCAGCACCAGGGCACCACCATGAGGAATCCAAGCAGCTGCACTCAGCCCACAGCCATCCCAGCTACACAGGCTGGTGGCTGATGTGCTCCAGCCTCACCACGGCTGCCAGAACCCTTTGGGTTAGAAGAAAGAAATGGATCTCTCTGGCACTCGGGAGAGTCAAGAGATCCCTTTTTATGGGGGCAGGATTATGGATTATCATTTTGTGTAGATCTCTGCTCTTCTCCACTCCCACATCATTTTTTCTTTCTTTTTTTTTTTTTTTTTAATAAATGAAAACATACAAGAAAAGCTCAGTGTCTTCTTTCAAGACTTCTCTATTTCACTAACTTGTTCCAACCTCCGTCACAGCTCTTCCCTTGTCAGCAACTGTACCAGTGCGCTATACCCCTGCCCACGCACAAATGCACTGGGTGAAGGTATGAACTGGAATCTCTCCGTTAAAGGAACAAGCAGGCATCCCAGAGACTGACACAGCTGCTATTTGCATGTAAAAGAGGAAAAGAGGTGCATGACTGAGCCCAAATTAGCATGAGCAAAGCCTCCCACCGCATTTGCAAACTACAGCTTGCACAGTGGTGCTAATAGAGGTGCACGCTCTCCTCACAAAGAAGGATTTCTACCTCAGCCGTAAGGAAACTTGTATAACAGTGGTCCAGAGAATTTAGCATGAACTTTTAAATCCCCATTTTTTCTGAAATATACAGAGAAAAAAAGAAAAACAGTGGATGCAGGGTAGTGTGGATATACCGAGGTTTAATGTCATCCCCATTCCCAGCTTGATTCCTGAAGCTGACTACCCCAGAGATGTGTTTTGTAAGGCTTCCATCACTTCTGTACCCCTAGATTTCTGAATGTCCAGAAATATTTACAGCCCTCAGTGCACCTAAAAATGAAAACCAAAATAAGCAGGGCAAATGCAGATCTAATGCACCATTTCCATCTCCAGAAAAAGGAGAACCATTCATTTTCAATATCAGCTCTTTCAAAGGGATGCTCCTGGGATTAATTTATGTCTGCAAAGTCTTGCTGAAGACATACATTTCATAAACTATAACATTTCCAGATTTTAACATAGTCTTTGTCTCTCTGGCTGCTTACAGAGATATCTAAGCATCTGTGTCTGTGCCTGTACCTATTGAGTCAGAAAAAGAGGATTAGATGTCTCAGTAGACTGTTAAAGAAGTGCAGTTTATTGGTCCCCCAAACCAAACTGTACTTTGAGGTCTGGCTGTAAAGAAGTTATAGACTCTTTTTACTTGATCCTCATACTTTCATAGAAGCTGTTGGAACAATTCAGTGCCTATTTCTGTAGGTTTAGCTCATCTGAGAACTAGAAATAACAGTAAATACAGATATTAATGGTAATAAAAATCAAAGCTAAGCCCTACATGAAGAGAAACAAATTCCAAAATGAAAAATTCGATTACACAGTACCTGTCTCCTGTCTTGACTTCCTCATTATACGTAGAAATTAACCCTGTCATTAAGTACTTTGATCAGGCTGTACATAAACAGCTTATAACGGCATGAAATCGACCACAGCAAGCAGCAAATGAACAAGTGGAGAAATACTGACATTTGGGGCTGCTGTCAGACATCAAGTGCTCCTACTCCCTCAGGGCCAAACTGCTAGAGTAAATGGGGTTACTCTGAGGATTAATTGTTCCCTCCTGGTTTGCACTACTTCCAGAAAGTTTCAGCAATAATATCCAAGAGGCTATCATTTGGAGATCAGTAGTACTGTTTTGAGATCTCTGAGAGATTTATAAACTGGGCTTTGTCACTGCCCTTTAGGTTAAAATTTGGTATAGAAATTCTCAGCCCACAATTGACCTGAGGCAGTGTCCCACCTTTTTTAAGTGTTCAGAGGTCAAAAGAGGAAAAGCAGCATTTAAAGTATGAACAGTCACTACCATTTACCTACCCAGAATTAAGGCACAAAAGGAGAGGTGCCCATGGCCAAACTGGTCCAGGCCTGCATTGCTCAGAAATGACGTATGGCACCATTTAACACACTCCAACTCCAAATATTTGTCACTGACATTTGGAGAATATCCATGTGCTAATGCCCATTATAAGCAAGACTTCTGGGCAATTGAGAGGTTTTTCTGCTTAGTTTGTTTGTTTGTCAGGATTTTGGAGCAGAAGTTGCTTTCTTCTGGGATGCATTTAAAGCAATGTAACTTTACTTAGTTGTGATCCTGTCTAAATTCCTTGCACACACAGAATGCTATGTCATCAGACATGGTCAGGCCAGCAGGGTTTCTCCCCAGCTGTGCCCTGGCTTGCCATCAGTCCCTTGCCATCTCTGGGCTTTTTCAAGCAGCTATGTTTCCTGCTGGCTCTTCCCACTCTATGCTCAGAAGACCCTCAGCATGGAGACAAGCAATGGAGTGTCCAGGTACAACATCTGCCCCTGGGCACTACCTCAGGCACTGCACTGAATTTCCAAAGTACAGCTCAGAGGCTCTCTGCTTTCCTAGGTTAGCTGTGATGGGGTTCTGGTGATTTTACCAAGCACAGTAGGCACAGACATAAGGGAGGAATCCTGATCCAAAAGAGGCAAAGGCAGTTTTCCACTGTATTGAAGATGCCCCAGATTTCAGCTTTAACACCCTAACAAAAGCTTGGAAAAACAATAAGCAACCCCACAGATTATTTGTTTCTGCATGTATTGCCAAACATATTGCAGAGCAGATATTTTATTACTCCTAAAAGCACCAAAGTCCAGTATTTCCTTCACTTATCACAATCCATTCCTTCATCCCATGGCTACAACCAGCCCCAGGATGTTATTGCAATCCATTGTTCAACATGGCTATAACCACAGTTCAGACAAACTCAGCCATGGACCAAAACAGCAGAGCCAAAACAGCACAGGCACCACTGAGCTTCCCAGAGTACTGTTCTCAACCTACAAAGCTGCATAGCTGTGCTATTCATGCCCCACATACCAGTTGGGTGCCCACAAAAACACTTCTTTCCAGAGCCCCAGGCTCAGGCACTCCCTTCTGTACAGGAAAGCAAAGAGTGCAACCATGCCACACCAACACAGCTATACACAAGATATCACAGTAAGACAGTGTGCAAGAGATGGAGTTATCTGAAGGCAGCATTTTTTAATCCAGTTCTAACAAACCAGCCCAACTGCAGCACATGTCTAGTCCCTGGTAATAAAGCAAATAAGCCATTTATTTTGACTTTGCAATTCCTGTTCCAAATAATTTACTTAAATATTGCTGGGTATTTTGCCTACATTAAAAGTTGTAGTAAGTGTGTACCTAAAATTTCTAGCAAACCTAGAAGCACATAATCCAGGCTGCAAATGCACATTCTGTATATCAACCACCATAGCATTATCATTTGATATTTTTACAGCATGCCAGCTTCCCTTCTAAAAACAATTCACTATTAATATAAATCTTATAGAACCAGCAGCATGCCAGGGATTTCTCACAGATCCTGTCCCTGAAGAATCCCCAGAATTCAGCAAGGTGATCAAACCTCATATGTCAAGTCTTCCAGTGATCACTGCCTTCAATTCACCTCTTCAGTGCTCTGGAGTTTGCTTCTGCTCCCACAGAGCATCCAGCCTTCCTGGTGAGCTGCAGGATGCAGAGCAGATTAAGGGCTCCACTCCTGAGTGAGCAAACCATTTTTAAGCATATCTTACCTGTAAGTGCATGTGTTGCTTTAGTAATCAATGGCATCAACGAAAAGTATAGTCAATCAAGTTGTTACACACCTGTCTGAATAGCTGATGCTATCAACTAGAAAAATCCACTGGCACAGCTTTGGAGCTGCTCTACAAAAACCCACAAGTAATGCACTTAGGCACTGAAATGTATCAGTCAGGAAGAGTATAAACAAGAGGAGCATGAGCAGCCACAGTGGCACTGCTTTTCAAAACACACTCAATGCTTGTGGGAAGGCAAGGTTGAGCCTTCTTTTAGGTTTAAAATTGAACCTGGGAAGGAAGGCAGCTGCTCAGGGTTGCACACGAGTCACAGAAGATATATGAGAAGCTAGCCTACCTAAAATCTTTTGGAGGATGGTAAAAACCGTAGTCAAACTTTCATTAAAGGTTTGTTTACACTAAATCTTTGTTCCTGGTTTTACATGGGATTTAAAGCAGTGTGGTAGCTTTATTCTATCAGTAACAAATCCCAGGCAATGAGAACAGCACATATTGCCAAAGGCAGCTGGACAGTGTGGCCCTCTGGGAGGTGAGCAGTGTAACCAGGGTGCTCAGCACCTGCTGTGGCTGTTGCAGCTAATGGCAATTGCTGGTACTCAGCACCACTGATGCTTGGTCTCCAGGAGAGGAATTTGTGATTTATCCTGAGCTTATTGGTTACTGATGGAGACTGTCACAAAGACACATCCATGAAAGGAATTGAAGTTTTCAGCCCTTGTGCAGATGTGCAGGTGATGTTTGCATTCCAGGCACACATCTGAGAAGTCAGTATCACGACACACTTGCTGTGTGCTCATCAGGGAAAATCTCCTCAAAGAGCTGCAGTTAAGCTCAGTCACACAGGAGCAGAGCCTTGCTTTGGTGCCTCTCCAAGCCCTCCTGACAGTGGGCTGGGGCTTATGGTGGAAGAACACAGGCCTGTGAAAAAGCATGCTACATGCAATTGCCTTCAGGACATGATAAGTGTCAGGAAGGCAGTACACAAAGCATTTCCAGACTTGAGCCAGAGAACAAAAGTGTGAAGCTCCTTAGTACAACGTGTAACTCCATTTCATATCCACAGGCCCAGAGGTGCTGTCAGGTAAAGAGCATGAGTCATGGGTACCTACAATATCCCTTCTCAGCAGTCTTTATCCATCACTGCCATTGCTCCTCTGCTAAACAGACAGAAAGTCATGGAGAAATATTTTGTCCACATTTTACCTGCACACACTTTCCAGAGACTTTAAAAGAAAGAAAACAGAAAGGAAAACTTAAGGAAAACAGAAAGGAAAATATAACCACTTGCAGATGCCTGTCTCTGGGATAGAAGACCCCACTTCTTCATGAAAAGCATCATGGTGCACCTACCACAACTGCTTCTATTCAGAGCCATCTCTACTGAGGTGCCTACTCCAGATGCAGGAATCCTTTGGAAGCAGGCCCTGGCTGCCCTTCCATTTTCCCTGCAGCCTCTATCAGACCATGTAACTTCTAAATGCTGGCTAGGAAAGACACACTACAGATTTCTTAACAAACTAAGACAATCCTGCCTTTGGAAGTCTCTTTATGCTCTTTTGATCCAAACAGATGTTATTGCTAGTAGCATGGAGTACCTCTTCAGTGACTGTAAATGACAGTAACCTGTTGATTTTCCTGGATTAACAATTATTCATACCATCCAAAGATCCTGTATACCATCCAAACCACTGCTCTGCGTATTATGCAATCTCTTCCCCAACAAGGTCAGGTATCAGGACTGCAAGAACAGTCAATAGGAGTTGAGACAGTTTTAAACTGGGCATCTTGGCTTCCAAGTAGTAAAAAATATTTTGTGTAAAACTGCTCGGGCACTTGGTTCTCAAATAAGCAGCCTAGAAGAAACGAAGGACTTTTCTGATCTGAAATTGCTAGTGCTTTTTAAAAAAGCATTTTAAAAAGCTCCTCAGAAGTCACCTGACAAATTACTTAACCAAGATTTGGGGGGACTTATGGGAATGCTTTTCAAGTAGTTGGTGAAACAGAGGTGCTCATAATTTTTCGAGGAAATGTGTCAAAATTGATCAAATAATTGCAGGAGCAGAAGAATGCTGCAGCCAGGTTCCTTATTCATCTGTGCCCAAAGGTTGGACTCTTCCCTGGTATGAAGAAGGCACAAGCCATGGCTGACATCTCCCTGAACCTGAGACTGTCTTGAATCTCTCCCCCAAGTGCCTCTCTCTACAGCCTCTCCTCAGCCCATCTGTGTTTTCTTCCCTTCCCCACATATATAATTTAATTGAATTTGGTCAAATAGATATTTTCAACCACCTGTCAAATTTGGACTACACTAGTCAGGAAATCCAAGTTATACTGGAGGAAGGACACACCTGCACAGAGGCCAGTTTTTAGTGGCTTGCTGACAAAATGTCCCTTCCCCAAAATGTTCAGTACCTGCACTGATGGAAGCCTGAGGAAGAGCTTCATTACACCCAACCAGTACCAAGTGCTCTGCAGTGGGACCCCACAGAAAGGAGCACAGTCCTGGCAAATCCTGTGCCCTAGAGACTGCCTGAGCCCAGCCCAGCACTCCAGAGTAGCTGCATCCTCCAGAGGCAGATTCTCCAGGCTTCCTTTGAGGAACAAACACCCCTTGAATGGAGGCCCAGCTCTCACTGCAGCAATGGGCTGAAAGCAAGACACAGGGCACTTTCACATGGACAAAGGTGGGGAAGGCAGTATGCAAAACCCACCTACCTGTGAGAAGATTTAATCTTATTCAACAGGCCACTTACATCCTCCTGACAGTCACTCCTGACACACAGCCAGCACAGTAAATGAGATTTCAATGTGGGCAAGAAGGAGGCCAGGCACAAGTCTAGAAGTAAGGAGGTTTATTTCTTACTGAGGAGCCTGATAGCAGAAGTGCCATGGTCATCCTTTCTAATTTCAGGGACCTTTTAAATAAAGTTCCACTCCAGAAGCCAAGCATGAAAGGAGAGGAATGAAAACTCTTTGATAGATAAGATATTACAAGACACTGTCAGAAGCTTGCTAGGAGAATGAAGTAACACTCTGGATACTGTCATTGAAAACAATAATGAAAGAGTACACCATTTTCTTAACTGAACTACTATCAAATCTATGTTACTGCCACACAACATATTTTTTGTCCAAAAGTGCCAATTTCAAGCTATGACTATTGATCTCTATCTAACACTCAAAATTAACTGCACTGCTAAGGAAAAGTGGCACCAAATCGTTTGAGAACATCAAACAGTAAAAAGCCAATGGGGTCAAATCAAGGTCAGAATTTGATGAGTAGGGTGTCAGAAATTTAATCCATTTTGTCTAAGATAATGTATAGCGCCCGTATTGGGGCTTTTTTTCCCTTTCTTTTCTGTAAGTTTTTTATGCTAGCTTCTCTCAAAAATATCACAAAACCAGACCTCAACTTTTTTTTTATGAACTTTTTTTTCCATGACTGGAGAGAGAAAAGATTAAATGGACTGCAACACAGATGGCAATTATGCCTCTGTTTATTTCCTAATGAGTCACAAGATTATTTTTTGCCTTCTGCCACATCATTTCAGAATACAAGAAAATCTTATCTTGAAGGAGACTTGAGGAGACAAAATAACACTGTTAAAAGTTCCAGTCCAGCTGAAGTGTATTTAAGTGAGACTGAAGTGTATTTAAAAAAAAACAACAAACAACCAAAAAAAAACAACAAGAAAAACCCCACCTCACAACTTTAACCACAAGTAAAGTCCCATTCACTTAAACTCAGAAGTGATGGGTAAATCTGTTCCACCAACTGGTGAATGTGGTGGCTATCAAGTTCATTAGTGGCCTCATGACAAAATATTCAACAGCTCTCATAGGGCCACGTTGCATGTACAACTCAGCATTTGGAGAAAGTGAATTCCCTCACTGTGCCTAGAGAAGGCTTCTCCTCTGCCCCCCACCAGAGCCATCTGTGCCCTGTCACTGCTCCCCATATCCCCCCACCTGCCCCAGGTATTCCCCAGCCTTGGACAGCTGACAGAACCCATTTCCAGCCCAAAGCCAAGGCCAGAGAGCCCACCCTGGAGCACAGCTGGGAGCACACTGACCCAGCTGAAGCTTCAAACTTGGCTGGGGCCACTTGCTTTTGAAACCCAGGCTGAGTAACCAATTTGATAGTGGCAACACCGTCTGCTTCTCATATCACAGTCTAGTAATTAGCATGCTCTTGAAAAGAAGCTTCAGATATGCATTCAGCAGTTCAAACCCTTGTCTCTCACCTCTTCAAGAAATACCTAAACCACAGGGTTTTGGATAGGGGGACTCCCCTCTAAACCAAAATTCAGGCTTTGATCCTAAGAGGGCTGAATCCTCAGCCTAGTGATCAGGACACATGGCTGAAAGAGAAAGATCCTTTATCTGAGAACTTTTCATATGTTTTAGGCAGTAGCTGGGGGTGGATAATATGAATTTGGATCTTGTCAGGAAGAGACTGAGTGTGACCTCCCACCTCCTACCAGAATACAAAATATGCAAAAGAGGATCCATTTTAAAGGGAGAGCAAGACACACACTCCTTTCTGGAACAGCACTACCTCCGTGCTGGAACACACTTGCTTTCTGCAGTAGTAGGTAAAGACATCCCTACTCAGGAGATGGCTGGGGCTTCAGAAACACCCACATCCTCAGGACATTGCTATTTCCTGGCTCTAGAGGTTCCCCTTCAGTGTCTGGAGATTCCTGCTGCCTATGGTGAGCCTCAGGCTTATCTATCCCAAGGAAGTTCAAAGACAACACAACTGGTGTGGTAAAGACAGGGCACAGTTAGGTTGAATAATTTGTTACCTAAAAATGCTTCTGACAGATGGCAAGGCTGTTCTGGAACACTGTGAACATAACAGATTTTGGGACAGGGTGCTGAAGAGAACTGATTTTAGTGAAAAGTTGGATTTTTATCAAAATGACCTTTTCCACTCCAAGTGCCTGCTTTGCATAGAAAATTGCAAAGAAAACTCCAAAATTTGATAAGAAATTGAACATCCCAGTGACTTAACTGGAGTTCTGGTTTGGATGTCATTATCCTCCATGGCCCATTGGCTGCAACTGGGCTCCATGTCTAACATGCATGATTGCCAAATGTTCCCATGATGTATCACAACAGCACAAGAACAGAGAAAACCAACATTCTCATTAAAAAAAGCTCTGAGTTTAAGGAAGGGAATGGAACCATTTGCCCTGAACACTTGCAAATTCCTTAATCTGACATGGAAACCAGTTGCTTCTACCTTGCTTTCCCCCTCCACCCCCAAAAAACCTGCAATATTCACAGTCCATTCTAATTACCAAGGCATTTTCAGGCTGTATTCCTAAAGAAATGAGGCTTAGTTGTTGGCACTGTTCTCTTTTTATCTGTCCAATGGTCAGTTCTGTGCCCCTTCCCTTCCTGTCTCCTCAACGCCTTCAGAACCTACCCGACAGACAGGGAAGGGGGAAGGAGCTGTGAGTGCTGGGTGGGAAGAGCAGATATAAAAATCCTTAGTTCTGTTTTGATACTTTGCAACCACAGCACAGATCTACACAGCAGATCAGCAAGTCTCTGAGGTTTGAGAGGAAACACTGCCAAAAGATGGTATTTCTTTCCCCTTAAAAAAAAAAAAAAAGTTGAAACAGTTTATTACTAGGTGTTGTAGCGCAGCGAAAGCTTTCAGTTTCAGTACTTGTGTGACGTATATACCAAGTGGAGAGGGATCTTACTAAAACCTTCCAGGATGAAAACCCTCACACTAGCCAGTCTAGACATTCTCCAGTAAATACAAAAGTAGGATTAGATGGTGCTGCTATTCTCACCTCAAATAAAAATGAATATAAATTAAATAATAGAAATTAATTAAAAGGAAAAAACCCAACTAAATTAGGTGAATATTAGCTAAAACAAAGTTTAGTTTGAGATGGTAAAATGCTGCAATATACCTTAATAAGGTAAATCCATTAAAATACCAATACTTTCTAGAGCATGTATTGAAGAACATTTCTGTCTTATGATTATGCAAAACTTTTTTGTAAGAAAGAACTTGATTTTCTAAATAAGAGTTGAAACCAACTCATTGTCTCCTATTTGTTACTTAGCTTTCTACATATCTAACTATTAAATTAAGAGCTTACTGAATTTTTAGTGTCTACTTTATCTCTTGGCTTACTTTAGACTTCTCTTCTAAAATGTTTCATTTAAATGAGATGAAAATTGTTGATTTCTGATACTTTACTACATATCTAGGAAACAGAAGCATGAGGAGAAACTTGATTTAAATTATACATATCCGTCTCTCCAAGAAAAGATTTTCTATTTGTGTTGGAATTAACTTTTTTTCCAATACCTGGTAATTCTCCTGGTTTCTACATACATATTCCACAGAAGAGGCAAAGGTTACTGGTGTATAGCATTACTTCTGTACCATGCTATATGTTTTCAATTAGGCACTCCCACAATGATTTCCATATCTAGCCACTTGCTCTTCTTATTTCTTGATAAGTGATGGCCTTATCAGGAAGACGGGGGCGAGTCTGTTACTGCTTTGAGTAAACAGCCTAAAGGTCATTTTAGATGTTGGCTTTGACACTCTTGGTTCAGTAGACACCCACCAAAGCTGTCACCAGTATGCTGAAGTTACCCTCAAGGAAAAACAGCCTTTCAGTGGGTCCTGTTTTCTCTTCAAAAGAAGAGACCACCAGTGGGCACTTAAGGATGAAATGAGGAAAATTCTGTCAAATTCCCCTCAAGGATACCTGACAGAGTCATTTGGTCTGAGGTCAGGATCCAAGTGCTGGAGGCCTTGCTGAGGTCAGCTGAGGTTAGGGGAAAGTCCTTGTGTGAATGGGGTCTCTGAGTCCCTGTGTGCCCCAATGGGTGCCACAGTTCCAGCCAGTGCTCAAGGACCTGTTAAAGGAGGGTTCCCCAAGAAGTAACAGCAGCAGAAGACATCCCAGCCACATGGGCACAAGTGACTTTAGCAGATATGGGGCTATGTACACTAGAATGAGAGGGGTAAAACCCATGGCTCACACGGCACCCCCACTTGGAGTGTCCACCTGTACAGCTGTCACACAGCCCACTGCCCTCCAACCCGGGCTTCTGCAAGTACCACTTCTCTCCTGCTGCACAAGACTGAGCAGTAGAACAGTAGAAGGCACAGCTTTGCTGAAATAGATGCATCCACTGCCAGAGCGTGTTGGCAGCACTCACCACCACTGTGCCTCCATCAGTAAAAGGTCGTTCCAACACTACACTCCTGGCCACCTTCTCCCACACACTCTTCAGCATGAAAGCAGGAAGAACCCAGCAGACAGATCTAAAGATACCAACATCCTGCAAAAGAAGAGTTGCATGACTAAAGCTAAGATCCAGAGCAAAGGCCAAAGCACCCACAGGGCTACAGCAATATGCCTTGTATTGACAACTCCACAGACTGAGTAACACATATTCCACAAGGGACACCACCACCCAAGGCAGAATCCAAAGTTCACTGCAGAATAACTCCTGAAGTTCTTTCAGGAAACTTCCCAAAACCAAAAGTAGCTTTCTTGTCAAAATTAGGTACTTCAGGCTCCTTGGCTCTCATTTTAGGTACCTGAAGATAAAGTACTTCAAAAGACTATGACACAGGCAACTCTCACTGGAGTCCCATGGAGGAGGTACTGTGGATTCAGGCCCCCAGGATGCTACTGTGGTACTGCCTGGTGCTTCACCTCTCTCCCCTCACACCAGCATGCAGACAGCTTATTAGCAAGGCATCTCAGACACTTCTTTTCTCCAGACTGTACACAGCACTTCCAGTAACTGAGGTACAGTGTCAAATCATTCATCCTGCTGGAACAAACCATCTGTGTCCACTTTACAAAAGTGGAAAGGTACAGCAGAGTCCAACCCTCCTTGTCCAGCTAGACACAGGTCTGAGATTCTCCTTAAAAGTGAGGGGACAGGTTGTACTGATACATTACCTCCATTTTTCTGTAAAGAGAGGTAAATGCTAATATATATGCTGTTAAATTTCTATAGGAAGTGCACCTTGTATCATCTTTGTCTCACTTCTGTGCAGCTAAAAAAGAGAAGAGAGAAACTAGAACCATGATGAAGAGCTACAGAAGACAGCAAATACTTTTGTGTGTTCTTCCAAGATGATGCTGTCTTTTCAGAGCCAGACACTCAGGTTACTGCATCTACCAGCCCTTTTTCTTCAAGACACACATGACAGTAGCTACCAGAACATCCTGTTCTTCTTTCCCACCATGCCTTTTGAAATCCAGCTGTAGCCATTGTGACCTCTGGCACTCTCCTCACAACCAACACGGGCTGCTCTGCTGCCCTTAGAGGTGAAACTTCTGGTTTTTAGAAGAGATTTTTAGAAGAGATTCCTAGCACTAGTCACTCTGAATGGCATTACTAATAGATAAAAGCTACTCAGGACACATCCCATTGCTCGTTTTCCCTCCCTTCACTCCACAGCAAATAAGGCTTCAGAGCTCAAGGCTTCAGAGACCTCTGCAAAAGCAGTGAAGCCCAACTCCCAAAAAAGCCCTGTATGGTATTGTATAGGCACAGTCAGAGCTGCTTTCCCCAGACACAGGGCTCCATTTTCCAGTACATAATTTTCACTTTGTGCTAAACAGACAACAGAGTGTGAAAACTCCCTTTTTTTGGGTTTGACATTATCGTACAGACAAGAAAACCATCTGCAGTTTTCAGCTTCAGCTTTTGCTCCAAGTTGGGATCTTTCTGTTACTTTTCCCAGTACATTTTCAAGCCCAGACACTAATTCAGTCTACTCCCTACTTCAGCTGCTCTCCTACTCTGTGAGCAATGTCTGCTTTTTAGCACGATGCAGGAGCCACCAAACAGCACCTGAGTAGAGTGCTTACAATCCCAGGATGCCATAGCACAAAGCAGGCTCCTTGAATCCAGTACTTACCCAAAAAAAAGGGCATCAGCTTGGCAGCTGCACAGCCCAGCAGTGCTCACTCATGAAGGGTAGAACAGCACCGGTGGAACTTCACTGCAGTCCAATATCACAACCTGTCATATCTTCCTTGCTAAAGGAATCTGGGTAAGGAAAACACAAGCTGTATTTAAGCAATAATACCTTCTGGGAATGTCTAGCAACAAGTGCTCTGAGGAACAAGCTGTGCCTCTGGCCCTTACCCTCACTACTCAACATTCTCAGGCTGAGTTAAAATAGCTGAGTTAAAAGTCATAATTGCTATTCTCAACAGTAAAATACTTTTTTTTTAAATGTACCTTTTAACATGCTGCAAAGTTAAACATGGCTTGCATGTTGCCATGGATATGATTTCACGTTTATAAGACTGGTCTTTCCTGGCAGCTAAATGCCAGCACGGGAACAAATAGCAGAACAGGGTTTTGTCTGGCATTTTGCTTTGTTTAGGATAGCAGCTAACTACTTTTCTTATTAACAAGCTTTTGATTTTACTGGAGTTTCTCTAGGAACAGAGTTCATCGCATTGGCATTAAACACATCACAACCAATCCTCCAGCCTGTGTGAGCAGACCCTGACCTCTGTGGCACCACTCATGAGAATCAGGGTATAGGGTCAAGCCTGAGTATGTTTACACATCTGCCATGGCTGATATCAGACAGGATACAGTGCATGAAAACATCCTTTATCTCTGCTTGCTTCATCTCTCAACACAGAGAGCAGGGGTTGACCTAGAACTAACTTTTATTCAAAATAAAAACAATTCTGACTAAAATAAGGTACTGAAGTTAGGTTTTCATTTGAGGAGAGGAGCAGCTTCATTCCATAGGGTTCCAGGAAGAATGTCCAAAATGGAATTGCTAAATTTGTATCAACTTCAAATCAGCTGCATTCATGCAGAAAGGCTAATGGAGCAAGAATAAAACTGGCAGGAAGGTGTCACCAGTTCAGAATACCAAGTCCAAATGCCTCCTTCTCATCCACACCTAATGACTCGTGCCCACACCTGTTTCAAAGGCTGTGTGTACCTCTAGTCCTGCTGGATGACTTATGTGGCAAAAGTCACCTGGTCTTCAGTGGGACAACATTTCACCCCTCAGTGAATGAACCCAGGAATTATTTTGCCTGCTGTAGGATTGTATCAGCTCAGCTGCTATCGCTAGGAAATCTGAAAATAAGATGTAATTGCACAGACAAATCTGGGATTACACCATGTCCCTCCAAATCACGCAGCCAGTGTGTTTACCTCTGTCTGTGTGTTGCTGTCATGAAAAATCCTGTACCTATTTCAGTGTCAGAGATACATATCAGTCAAACCTGACTTCAGCTTTTGAAGTGGGTGGAGAGCAACACCGCCCCTCTCCTGTGCTGGAGCCTGCAACCAAACTGCATTTTACTCACAAACATATCTGTAGTTCTGCTGTGTTCTGACTTTTAAAAAAAAATCTCATTGGACAGACACCACCAGCAAGTTTCTCCACTCTGTGGAGTGTCTTCACAGCCCTCCCACATAGTGAAAATGACTCAGACTAAACTACTAAATTTAGAGCATTGGTATTCTATGTGTTACGCTGGTGTTCATACAAGTAATGCCTTAAACAGTAAATTTCTGAATTAAGCATTCAGGCATCTTTTCTGTGCTGCATTTGCCACTGAAACAGAACGGCAACGAAGGTGGGCTGAGGAGGAGGTTATTTGGATCATGATTTGGCTTGTGTTTTGGCTAGAGCTATATGGGAATTTGAATGAGGTTTGCTTGCACTTTTAGAAGTATCTAATGACCCAATATCATGATGTTTGATCTCAAGTGATGAGATCGTGCAAGATTAGCTGCCCTTGGGAGATTCCCCTCGTCTAAGGCAAGAGACAGCAGGCTTTGACTCACAGCTGGGGAGGATTTCTCTTGGGATGAATAGTCCAAATCCCACTCCTCAGCATCCAACTCACCCATCTCTGTGATGTTCCTCTCCTGGAAGGATGGTTCATGAAGCAGCTGCTGAGTTGCAAATCCATGTAGTCAACTAGATCAGTACTTCTGTAACTCAATATAAAATACAGAGAACTATTGCAAGTTTTTTATTTGCAAATCAGAGCCTGCTTCATGAGCAACAATCATCTGTGTAGCAAGGACAAGGTAGTCTGGAAGAAACCTGTGATGGCCATGAAGTTCTGTGGCTATCACCAGCACGTCAGGGCTTTGCAAAGACATTGGCCATGTGGTCACCACCCAGAAAAAGGGACAGCAAGTCCCTGGCCCTACAAGGAACAGAAGAAGCAATGAGAAGGAGGGATGAGAAGAGGAAGGGGAGAAAAAGGAGTGCTAATGAATCTTGTCAGTTGAGGCACTCTTTCCTCTCTGTTTGCTTAAAGTCACCAACAAATCAGTGTGAGCCTGAAGTCAGGCCAGAGCCTGGCCAAGAGACCACACTCTCCTTTAATCTGGCCACACCACCTGCTGAAGCCAGTGAGAGTTTATGTGGGTATCTCAGGCATGGACACAGAAGCAATGACTCATCTATTAATGGACTTTGGTTCTTTATCTGGTTGCCAGGTGCCTCCAGAAAGGCACAGCTTTCCTAAATATTTGTGGGTTTTGAAACTGCTGAATAATTTTTACAAATACAGTTCATGATCTGTTATCCAATTAAAACCATGCAATTGCTAGGAGCCATGTGAGCTGTTTACACTGCACATTTCTATCACATGCCCTTCCTTTGTTCCTCATCATTGGAGCACAACTCTTCAATAAAAACTATGTTCATGCAAAACCACTTTAACACTTTCACATAACCTGTTGTAGCTTCCAGGAATTCTTATACCATCTGATGCACAGTATTTCAACCTGGGAAGCTGGGCATTCTTGTCTGAAGCTCTGCAGAGCAGGTAAAGAATAATTATTTTCAGTAAAACCCACAACTTTTTCTTGCATGACCATCTGCCCTAAGGAAAATTTCCACAGTACAATGTCTATCCTTGTGCTGACCCCACCCAAGAAGCAGCAATCTTAAAAGACCCCAAAGTGCCCACTTAAGACAATCTTAAAAACCCATGCCTAGAAGCAACCTGGAGGGATTATTTAACCTCTTCCCTTGCTCTAAAACAGAATAAATAACTTAGACCATCTCTGAAAAACATTCATCACATTTTTTCTTGCAAAAATTCAGACAAGAATATGCCACTTTTTCCCTAAGTAAACTATGCCATGATTTCACTACTTGTGCAATTAGAGAACATTTTCCTAACACTTGAGCTGTGTTTCTTCACTTTATCACCTCATATTTGTCCAACCAGGCAATTTTGACTGGATCAAATTACTCCATTTAATCCCCCAGATTTTGACTGGTAGCAGAGTCATAATGAAGGAAAGATGTTGAAAGTCAAGATCAAGAGCTATACCAAGAGCAGATTATCTATATATATGATATCTACTGCATACTAGTTGCCCTATAAACTGAGAAATCACATAAGTTAAATATTAATTACTCTTGGAAATTACATTTTTAAATAATTTTACAATTTAGGTCCATACAAACTGTCTGACAAATCTGTCCCACTATCTGTCCAGGAATCCAAATCTCTTTCTTGAGTGGATTCCCAACTTCATTAACACTTCCTTCTTTAGAATACTTAAAGGCGATTTGTGAAAAAGATAGGGACAAACTTTTTAGCAAAGCCTGTAGGATAGGACAAGGTGTGATGTTTTTAAACTAAAAGAAGTCAGAATTAGACTGCATGTAAGGAAGTAATTTTTTCCAGGGAAGGTGGTGGAACAATGATACAGGTTGTCCAGAGAGGTGGTGGATGCTCCATCCCTGGAACATTCAGGGTCAGGCTGGACTGGGCTCTGAGTGACCTGATTTAGTTGTAGATGTCTCTGCTCACTGAGGGGCCTTGCACTAGATGGCCTTTAAAGGTCCCTGTCAACCCAAACCATTCTGTGATGCTGTGAACAAGTAAATCTTCCTTGGTGAAATTCAGTTAAAGTATCTCCCTAAAAACTCCTACCTTGTCAAAGAGAGTAGCCTCAATATATCCTACCATGGTGATACATTAAGGAGTTTTGTCATACTGCCTTTCCAAACAATATCCACATAAAGTGTCCATTTGCCACTAATAAATGCTTCCAAGAGTTGCTCAAAAGCCTCTTTCCACTTGTTCCAGGCAGGTGGCTTAAATGAAACCCACCTGTCCAAGAGGCTCTGCTCTTTCTCTTTCTATCCTCACCCAGACAAGTCTGTCCTTCATTATTCCACAACTTCAGGACAAGCATGGATAACACTTCTCCATTTCTCCAAGCCTGTCTGTACAGAATGAGCTCTATGAATGCTCCAGTCCTGAGACTGATCCCAGCAAACTTCTAACATATCTATGAAATATTTAATTTGACTCTATTGCTGCAATGTCAGGTCCTTTTCCCATATTTGTAGTGATGTTACCTTTTTAACCTTCCAAAGATGCTGCTGTAATATTCACTCTTTTAAACCTTTGCACTGACTCTTTCAAACTGAGCATAAAGTCCCTTTCTCACTAGGCTGGTGAAGGCTGCACTGTGATAGAGCTCTATTTCTTCATCACCTGAGAGAAATTCACATCCCTGCCTTCAAAGTATGGCATTAGCAAGTGCCAAATATGTTATTTCCACACTTTTGATTTAAAAATGAAGTGTGGTTTGGTATTCCTGAATTGAAACACTTAATTTCTGTGAGCTGAACCAAAGCAAAATATTTTGATCTGACCCAGTTTGCCTTCAGTTTGTCTCATCTGTCCAAAGTGAGCCTCTCTGTCCAAGCTTTTTCCCATGATCCAGCACTAAAGTAGGTAAGAGGAGAACTTGCAACACACCCTTGGTTAGATAATGCAGAGATGGGAGTGGCTGTAAGAAATAATCAGGATACAAAGCTTCCTGTCCCAAAAATACCACAGCAGTTCACACAAATGGCTCAGATTCAATATTAAGTAACACACAGCAACCCAGCTCAACAAACTGTTTTGAAATGGATAAAACTGACTCAAAGCAAAGTATTTCAGTAGTACCCTCCTGGCAAGTCTTCCTTAAATTTCAATCTCACAGAATTTCTGCATAAAAGTCACTTGAACACCAAGTATTTTTTAACATAATATAATTAGCAACTGTAGAAATAGATCAGTCATCATGACTTGCTGCACAGGAAGATCAGAATACTGATTCATACATACTTTATATACATTGAATTGCTTCAGAAACCCAGTACTTTTACATCTTCTTCATACCATGACAGTTCAAATGGAGGTCTTTGCTCTGCAATGGTTTGCACATGATGAGAAGTGATGCTAATCATGAGAACCACCAGAAAATTCTTTTGAGCCAATTAAATGGCATCAGTCACAATGATATTAGTCATCCATTCCTCACTCTGAGGAGAAGGAACCAAAAATTGTCATTCATCCACTCCTGAAGCTGTGGAAGACATGAGGGAAGTGCACTATTTCCCATTCTTTTTGCAATCATTGTTACACAGAGTGACACGAGCTGCTATTTTCTGTTCCTTTTCTAGGAGAATGGTGGTTACTCTCTGTGCAGGTTACAAGAAAGACCTTCATCTCATTTAACTGTTTCATACTTCCTCTGCTCTTTCTTGATGACCCAAGAAGAAATGGGACCAGAAAACATTGCCATTAGCCTCAGCAGCTTGTAAGGGCAAGCTGGGTGAGATGTCACTGCTGGCCAACAGTGACAGAGGAGAGAGTTGTCACACCTGGTGCCATGACTCAGCACACCAGTGAGAATAACTAGAAAATCATGAGAAGTGGTAACCAACATGTGGAAAAGTGGACAACACTCAAGGAAAATCTTCCAAAAAGCTGATAGTGAAGCATCAGAAGATGCAAATTGCAGAGGGTTAAAGTGGAGGACTGTAAGAACAGAGTGAGGAATAACAAAAAGCCAGACTGCCCTGGAGCAGCCAGCCTAACAAACCACACTGCTGGGATCAGTAAGTGCCACTGATCTCAGGGACTTGTGAGCTGGGGGAGTCCAGGAGGACTGATATGAGAAGAGGCTGATCAAACCCTATTTTTCCACAGCAGGATTGCTTGGGAATCCCAGAGATGCTGGTGTGGCAATCTATCACTTTCACCCCAGCCATGGGACCAGACTGCTCTGCAGCCCTGGTGAGCACAGAGATCTCTGTATGTGATGTTGTGCCCATGTGAGAGGCACCTTTGCAGCACTCAACAGCTACAAACACCTCCAAGGCACAGGCTGGCCAGCTCTGGAAATATCAACTCTTGAAATCCCTCCTACACTTCATTTTTGGAAGACAGAGATAGTGAAAATGAGGATGAAAAATCAGAAATATCAACCCTTCTAACAGAGGGGTAAATAGAGCAAGTTTATAGTAATATTCTTGAGAAGGCAAAGAAAGATCTGTGGCTCAGAAGTCAAGATGCATCTGGCACATCTGGAGAAACTCTGCCAAGGTTTTCATGGCATCTGGTCCTCTGGGATGACAGTTTGGCTCACTGCCCAGTTAGAATTTGCCCTTGAAGGATTTTGTGGGCTAGATCCTCACCTGGAGTAAATTGTGCTGCTGCTTTTTAGAAGCAGGGTGATTTTGAGCAGGAGAGAGTTATGTCCCAGATCTCAGACTGGTAGGATGGTTTTCTCAGGGGAGCTACATCTGGCAGTTTCACAATGAAAGGAAATATTATCCATGCTATGAAACTTCAATTCAACAAATTACAAAATTACTGTACAAGTAGTCACGTTAACAGATGGTACCAAATCCAAGTAGCAAAGATCACAATTACTTCTTCACATTTTGCATTTTGTCTTTTGTGTGTGTGTGTGCTTCAGCCCCAAAGAAACAGATTATGACTCAAGAAGTGGAGCTAATTAAATTATAACATACTAGAAGGAGATTTGGCTGTGTTGATATATCTGGAGTGTGGTACAGCAAGATATTCCTCTGTAAACACTGAGATACCTCCCCAGGATTTCTCATAATTATGAAATAATTCAGAGTATCTCCAAAAGAAGTCTCAGATTTGAATGCCAACCCTAAATCATGCCTGAACTAGATAAATCAGATAATCTAAGACCATATTTACATACCTATAAAAAGAAGATGAAGAAGGACAACTGGAATAGGTACTGCTCCCTGCAGTTGTTGCTAGGCCTCAGCTTTCTACATCCAGTTGCACTGAATCCAGATTCATTCTCTTCAAGAGATGGTATCTAGGACTCTCTGATTTGTTTTTCACACTGTCCAGCAGAAATAACTTAATCACAGTGAAATAAGACTCACAGCAGCCCTTTTCTTCTCAGAGGAAGAGAGATCCTCCAGAAACTGAAAAGATACAACTTTAATTATATTCCAATGTGCAATTATAACAAATGCCTTTTTTGCCCTATGCTAACAACATAAAAGGTCTCTGAGGCGGCCCCTGCTTTGCTTGGTGAATGAATGAAGCAATGTTGATGTATCCCAGAGGGAAGGGAACAAACTTTCAGTGCAGAGCATCTTCACACCAGTACACTCCTCTCTCCTCCAGCCTCCACCTGACCTAGACATACTGCTGGCAAAAGACAACTAGGAGAGAGGCTTCTAATAGATGAACTCTACCAGCACCTTCTACAAGGCTTTAAGACACGTCCAACCTAGTTGTCTGTGCACATCCTGCCAGAATTCCAGCTGCCCCTGCAGAGTCAGCAGAAGGGAACATCTCTCTGTGTCTGATCACACAAGAGATGCTCACTGAAGACATGGCAAAGAGGAGCTCTGGGCATATGCAGTATGCTCAAGCATCTGCAGCAAATCGATCTGTCTGTGGGCAACAGATGCCTTTGCAGACATGCAGCACTCCAGGCTCTTTTTATGCTCATTTGCATTTAAATACTGCTAATTGGAACTCAAACTTCTACTTCCCTGGCTCTGAGCAAGCACACCCCTTTAGCCTAGAGTTAATGCCTAGGCTTAGCTAATTGTCCTGGCTCTCTCCAGCACCAACAGAGACAGGCAGTGCTGCTGGATGATTCACTCTCCTAAGCCCATAATGAATCACTCTGGCCACCTTCAGTGAAGGGGAGACACACAGGAGTGCCCATTCTGTTGCTTAGAATTCAGACCTGGCCTGCAGACAGCTCAAGAAGGATAAGATACAGCCTACCTGAATGGCCTTGTCTTTTATGTACCTAGTGGTCAATAAAAAGGGAACTTGGACTGTGGCTTCTTGACACAATAACCTTACAAAGATATAACAAAAGCAATAATCCAAACACACCAGTATTAATTACAGTAACAAAGCAGCAGTTCCTGTAGAAGTCAGCAGCTGCTCCACATGAAACTCAAGTGTGCCACAGCCTGTGTGCAGATGTGTGTCACTCATCTGCCCAATATGAAGGCCAATGCTGTGTGTGTTTTCAGTCAGAAAAGAAATTAGGTGATTGATACAGTGTCTGAAAACCAGGTCATGAGATTCCTTCTGCATGATCCTGGTGTCCTGCATGAAACTTCCTGTGCAGACAAACACCTGTAACATCATGCTTTCACCACAGCTTTGATTTGGCTCCTGCAGTACTTTTAAACCTTCCAGAGAGAGTCTGCTTGGGCCCAAGCTGCACTTCTGGGCAAGTGGCAGGAAAGAACAAGGCTCTGCCAGTGAGAAAGCAGATAGACTCTCCTGCTGGTTTCAGAGCTTCTGTGGGGCACACAGGCAGGACAGGCTGCCAGGCTTCTCTCAGCAAGAGCTGCATTGCCAGAAATGACCCAAGGGATCCACTACATCATACAGAAGCACAATATTTACATGCACAGGCCTTGTGCCCCAGTGTTCCCAGAGCAGCTGCCCTTTCTGCAGTGAGGGCTCTGCCATGCCCATGAGAGGGCTGCTCAAGGCCCATTGGAACAGGCCCAGGCACTGGATCAAGTCTGACCAGCTCTGGAACATCCAGCTGTGTGGTGTGACATGTCCCTTGATCTCCTGGAGGGAATGGGATTTTATGTATTTTCATTCTAAACATACAAAGCAGGTAGCTAGATTAAATACAGCACAGTCAGGCTCTGAAAAAAGTTCTTGTAGGTATGAAGGCTGCAAGTGACACACATCATTCTTCATTTAACACTTTGACTCGTGGACTGTTCTCCCTCTGAAAAACCCTAACTATTCCTTTCACATGGGAATTTTGACCAGGGCCATTGAGATGTCCTTACACATAGATTTGGCATAGAGACGGCAATGGCAGTGAGATATTGATCTGGCTGGGCACAGCTTGTACCTCCCCTGTGGCTGAGGCAGAAGAGCAAATGTCTATGTCAGCTACACCTGGAAAGAAAAAGGGTTTCTGTTTGAGTCAGCACACAGCATCAGACAGCCAGGATCTGCCTGCTCCACTGGGCTCCTGATGCTGATGACAACATTCCTCATCAACCAGCTTTTGAAAGATCAGTCCCACTGAAGTGTATGCCACCAACTGAGATGTGCTTATTAGGCCATATAAACTGAATGCTTTGAGAGCACTACTTACAGCACTTTGTCCTGTACAAGTCCTTGTAGGATCCCACTTCCATGGCTTATAAACTAACCAGACTGTCTAGACCAAGTTGTGTATGTGCTGTGGATAGACACACCACAAAGCAAGAGTAGCAGGAGGACAGTTTCTCCCCTGCAAGTACATCATAAATAATACAAATCAGTCTATGAACGATGGGAGAGGACTATCAAGTGTATGCAACAGTCATGACTTACACCTACCAGAAATGTGTGCCAACACATCACATCAATTGACTTTCTTTTCACTTGGTCTGCATCTGACCTTGCCATGTTCATTCCAGTAATAGAACAACTTCAACCTCAAAGTTATCTTTCAAATAACATTTTTCAACTGATAACATGCTCCCACATTTAAATTAACCAAACTTTTTACTACACTTCAGTCTATTTTTTTATACAGGTTTAATGCCAGAATAGTTGGGAAAATGAAAGAGTACCTTTTTAACAAAAATATGTGGTTTAGGAATTGACAGCATGTGTCAAGGTCAACAACCAAGCAGCTCAGGCAATGCAAGGTAATGCATGTTTTCATTTCAATTATTGTTTTCTTAATTTAGCAATTAGGATTTTTGACTGCATTTAAAGAGGAAATCAGCAAAGCAATACTAAATTTTCTGTAGAAATTAAATAGAATAAAATAGAAATAAAATAACTCAGGTTACCACAGAAACAAATTTAAGCACACTGGTGCCACAAATCAAGTAATTAGGCAGAAAGAATAATTTAATGTCTTCAAAAATTAATGATTCATGATACCATGTTATGTTTGGGATATAAATATTTATTATCTTGCATTTTCTATACCTTCAACCCTTTCTAATAAAGGGCAACTCAGGCAAATCCAAGTAGTGAACAGTAAGACAATATGATGTTATATTTGCCTCTCCCTTGAGAAGCAGAAAGCACATTTTATGTCAAATTACTGCATGCACAGGGAACACTGCAATACTGTGTAACTACAGCCATCCATGGGTTACACTCCTGGTTTATAGCCAGCAGTAGTCTAAGAAATTTAAATTAAACTGCCATAAAGTAGGCAGGGGCAGTCTTTTTAGTCTTGCCACACAGTACAGCAAGAAATGTATTGTGCTGTATATTTGCCTTATTACTTAGCTTTTCCTGACAAGAAGCAAGTTTACTCAAACACCAAAACCAGAGAGAACTTTAAGGCTTAAATCCATATGCTCTTTCAGCTAGACATCAGTAATATCCATTTCTTCAACAACTCACAGTGCAAAGGGTTATTATTTTCCCTGCAGAACTCTAATCTGATAACAAGCCAAGACTCGAGCCAAATCTCAGCAAAAAAAAAGAAAAAAAAATTCTGTCTTCCTCTTTTTTTTTTCCCCTTGCTCACAGAACATTACCAAACTGGCCTTTAGTGTAAGTTCAGCTCACAGAAGTAGTTCTTGAAAACCATTGGTGGAGAGTGCATTTCCTTCTCCTTTCAGGTTGAAAAGGAAACTTTCTGTGAGTTTACTGTAATGGAGTATTTGTCTGTATCAAAAACACCCTGACCTCTCCAGCCACAAGATTAAATACCAGCAGCCCACTCTGTCACTAGTTCACTATTAGGAAATTACATGGGAGGAAAGACACAACATAAAATTCACAGGGAGAAAAACAGAAAAAAAAAAAGACATCGGTAGTGGTGGGAGTGAATGAACAAGCTTAATAATGAAGGCAGTAAAAAGGAAAATACCCTCTGGCCAATTGATAATAAAAGGTTACTTGAGGCAAAGGATCAGATCCTGAGCAGTGCAAACTGGCCCAGCTTCTCCAACCTCAGCAGAGCAACAGTGATTTACAGCAGCTGCAAAAAGCCCCAGGAGACAGAAAAACCCAGCTATAAAAATGGAACTGGAGGCCCACATTTTGAAAAGCTTCCACTCACTTTTAGCACCAGACTGAGGTACAGAGGTGACTCTGAGGGTTTGTTTCTGCGGGGGAGCTCCTGTGAAGTAAGCTGAAGTGTGAATTTACACTGCATTTATTCTGGGTCTTAAGTAGGCTGCAAATTCACACCCAACCTATTTTACAGGGATTTCCCCAAGTAGATAAGCCCTAAATTTGCCTCCTAATCATGGAGGTATACAAAATAAATAGATGCTTTCAAAACTGCAGATCGACACAGGAATCTCTCTCCTGCTTGTAGGGGAAGTGGGTACTGAACAGTATATATTGTATTGTAGTCCTGTAGTGCATGGTGCCCTTCTTCCAGCCACAGACCCCAAGGTCCCCTCCAGCCATCTCTCTCTTTTTAAACCCCTGGATCTGTCCCAGCTTCATGTCCTGGCTTCTCCTTTCCCCACTGCAATTCCACATATGAAGATCCACATTTCTTTGCCTACTCACCCCTGACCCTCAGGGGCAGCAGTAACTCCTCATCCTCCTGCAGAGGTGGTGTCTCCTACCAGTTTCCTGCACCTCAACCTATCTAACCATGTCTCACTCACCCCCAGAACCACTGCATCCCTGGTTAATGCATGTCCTTTGAAACCTCCTTCAGAGCCATAAGGTTAACTCCGTGCCAAGAAATGCCAAGAAGCTGGGCAAGATTATTCACACTTTCTTGGCTGGAAGATGTTTTACACACAGCTGGATGGGCAGCCAGAGGCCTTTGGCAGGAGCCAAGAGAAAGCAGCTGGTATGGTCACAGCTTCACCAGGGTCTCAGGATGGGCATTTGGTCCTCAGCAGGCTAGGGGGACCAGCTTGGATCACACAAGGCCTGGGCTCTTGCCCTGGGGGGTACAGGAGGCTGTAATGGAGCAGAGCATTTATGCCTTGACTAATCTGGGACAGGGCACTGCTTGAACAGCTGCCTGTGCTGGCTCAGGTGCCAACTGAGTCCCACCTGTGGCCATAGCACCCTAATACAGTGATAGCAATGTATCCTGAAGGATCCTTTTCAACAAGTCAATTTAGCAACATTCTCTGTCACCTGAAGCAAACACCAGGTTTCTCAAAAGCAGCCTGGAATGCTTTCCTTCAGTGAAATGCCTGGTTTTTCAAGGCATGTAAGTCTGAAAGTCAGTTAACACTTAAAAGTTTGAATTTTCAGGGTATCATTTCCTTCATTTGTAGCTTTCCCAGGCTATAGATTTCCTGTCTATCATCTCTCTCTTGGTGTTTAAAACTCCACAGCCAAGCTATTCTAAGTCCTTACTGAGCCTACCACTTATAAGGTAACAGGGATAGCCACCAGCATATTCCCTAAACAGGGCAGCCCAGAGAATTCAGCCATCAAAACACACCCAGCAAGGCAAAGGAACAGGACCCTCCATGTTGTTTTAACAACCTATCCCCTGAAATCATTGGCAATACTAATCTACTTATCTTGCAAGTAGACAAATGTACATGACTTTCCCATGCAATAAAACACTGATTAAACTTAGAGCATTTCAGGCAGGTCATATTTCTCAAATGAAAATCAGACCTTATTAACCCTCAAAGGAAATTCCACATAAAACACAGCATCAAAAAGCCAGAAGCATGTAAGCATTCAGCCTGCATTTCAGTCAAAATTCAGTGATTCCTTTAACTACTCAGTTGCAAAGTTTTCAGAAGAACAATGAGCTGTCCTTAGAAAGCAGGCCAGTAGAAGGACCCCTGCTCTCCACTGCACTCCTCCCTACTCTGTCACATTGTAGGGAGGCCTTTATGCCCTGCTAAATGTAAAATATTTTAGAAAAACAAAACCAGGAAACAAAGTGGGATTTGGTCAAGAGTTCATGCTGGCTGAATCACTGTGGTGTGGAAACCACCAGCTCTAAAGATGGAAAGTCCGGAGCCATTCATTACCTCAAAGAAAAAAAAATAAAAAAAAAAAAAGAAGACCCTCAAGACCCATTTAGCTTGCTGGTAAGCTGCCCCAACACCTGAAACATAAAAGAGGCTACCTATTGACAGATGCCTTGATATTTTTCCTCTTCATCTCTCTCAGAGCACAGCCAGCAATTTGATCTGCACCACAGTTTTTCATATTGGGTGCAGTGAGAATTGTTTAAATGTCACTCCCTGACTCAACATGCAGAAATGCTGTAGGGTCAGAGCACTGCTTCTTCCCTCCACATCCTGCACCTATTGCCCTCTTCAGCCTTTCCCAAAGGGAAAAAATCTACATACTTTACAGATTGAATATGGCCAGTTCCTAAGTAGAAATCCATTCAGACTTCTCTGGATTGCCTTGGAACCTCTCAGATAACTAGAGGAAATATTGCTCAGAAGCAATTACAGTCAACTGCTCTTGGACAGATAATGGGCACATTTAGGGAGGCATACAGCCATTTTGAAAGAGGCCTGGAAAATCTTAACATTGTTAAAATGTGTATTCACAGCTGCTGATAAGATCTAGTAACGATGTCTGTGTTGTGCCGGTGCATTTCATCGCCTTTCACCAGCCAAAATCTTACCAGCAAATCATTTCAGCAAACTTTAAAAGGCAGTGCTGTGCCCAGGGCTTGTAGGAAGAACAGTTCTTGACAATCTCACCATACATTTTTTACTTTCCTTGCTTCCAAAGCACTGGCATACAGAAACACACTATACTTAGGCACAAATAGATTTGTCTCAGCTAACCATCACATTATTTGACATAATGCTGTCACTAAAGCCAAGAATCCTACCAGCTTCCAGACTCACCTGAGTGCTGTGCAGCCTTTTTGTCCATGCTGCACGGGGTGACCAAGAGCTGCAGCACAAAGGGAATGAACCTGTGCTGCAGAAGAAGAGAGCTGGTCCAAAGGCTAAATATTGTAACATGAGGAAACCTAGGATCAGCAGTTCTGCAACATATTTCCTTACACAGACTTATCTCCATCATTTATTCTCTCTGTGCCCCCGCTCTGTAAAATGGTACTTTTATATAACAGTCTCTGTGAGAATATGGTATGAAGTGGCACATTGACAGGGAACATGGAAATACCTCTGAATCTATAACTCCACATTACCAATCAGTCATCTGAAACACCCAAAAATGAATGATTCCAGAGAATGTTACAGTGGAAGTGACTCACAAAAGACTGAAGAATCAACCCTCTCCTGAACTGAATTCAGTTTTGTGAGTGTAAGCTTTAAAGGGTTCATTTACCATAGTGATTCCATTTGGAAAGCAGTCTTTGAAAATTATAAGCATCTTTCTACAGAGTAAACTGGCAGCTAGCAGCAATGTTATTTCATAGCACTGGTGTCAATGACCATGGAAGCCTTCCAACTCAGCAAAGCATGTTCCAGGATGTCTTGAGAAAAAGATACATAAAACCAGCACAATCAAAAGCCTGTTGGGCATTAGTTTTGCACACTTAATGGAGCTGGTGCTACAAAGTGCTTCTAGACATATCAAAATTTCACAGGCAATATGTCAGAAGGCAATCCATCCTGAAATACTAAATCACAGTACACTTCAGATATGCACCAACTTTACCTACAGAGGCTTGCATCAACCAATGAATCATTCTCCCTTTCTCTTTCTTGCAGGGCTTTTAAGGCATGACAGCTCCTGGTGACCTCCTCTGGTGCCCTGGTCCTCAGGACTCTCACTGCTCTCAGCTCCCCATGCTGCCAGCACCTGTAACATGAAACAGTGCATTCTGAGTACTCCCTCTGCCCCCTCCCATTACACTGGTGCTCCAGTTTGAAGTAGCTTGTGAAGAACTTGTGGAGGACTTCAAGTAGTGTGCTTCTGAAGCCAGAATCCCCCACTTTGACCTATTTCTGCTCTTGGACTTACTTGTCCTGTTATTATGATTTTAGGTATGAAAAAATCTCAAATTCATCACTAACACCAAATTAATATGAAGTAACACAATTTTCTGTGATTTCTCAGATTTCATGTGACTGAATTTCTATGTGAGTTCCACCAGCACAATCTGAACCTTCCCATTACCTATAGAGAAATCATGTTCTTTTCTCTTTCCATTAACTGCAGCATCTCTTTGTGGGCTAACCCAGGACACACAGAACTGAATGAAAGGAACTCAGCTGACTGCAAGAGGCAGTCCCCTAAATGCACTTAATGAAGTAATTCAAACAACTGATGCTATTTATGTTGAATTTCATGACTATCTGACATTCAGAGATAACTATGTATGTTCTGTGTCTTTAGCAAATACATTTTTCCTATTATACAATCTGAAAAAAATACTGGTTTTGTTCTAATGTAATTTTAAGAATCAAATTTATATACAAGACCTTTAGAAAACAGAGACCCACCTCTAAATGCAAAGAACAAACATTTGCATTACCTATTTATATTAAAATATGCAGAAATTTCCAAAGTATTCAGTCAACTTATAAATTTTTATAACTTCTTAGAATTGTTAACATTTTTTTAACACACAGCATTATTTCAGCTTTGTAGAAGGCTCAATAACAATCTTTCTGGTCTGGAAAAAAAGGAAAGAACATTATAATAAAGAATGCAGAATAAATAAAAACAAAACAGTACAAGCCGTACATCCACGCATACAAAGACAACTTTCATGGTGAGCTATAAGCAAGTATAATAACACAATGTGCTGCATGTTGATTTCACCAGTGAAAAGAATTTCTCCAGTTATTGAAGACTTTCCTGGCAGAATTTCAGAAAAAAAAATTCTGACATTCTCCCAATCTGACTTCTGTGCAATGCAAGTCATGCACATTTTAAATACCGATGAATAATGCTGCCTTTCTTCTGAGAACTGTTAACAGCTGTAGAAACTATTATAGCCTGCTTAAAATCATGTCTCTGTAGTCAATACTCTCCAGACACTTAGCAATACTAAAGCTATTCCTGGGACTAAACTAGAATTGCTATGTGAGTACAAAGTTTGATTTATGTTGAAATGAAACAACAAACATCTGATCTTTCCTTTTTTTTAAATAGCCATTCACACAAACACAAGAATCAGCTGCATAACTAGAAAGTGATGTACCAAATTTACAGAAATTGGACAAAGGAAGACCACCCACAGTTACCTCCAAAAAGAAAAGATTTGTGAAAGGGTGAAAGATGGCTGGTTAAGAGACTTTGTACAGCCATGGCCACCCTAATGTCTTCGTGGTGAGGCTGTGGTGTACAAGTGTTGTTTCATGAATCTGGTTTTTCAAGTTTTCTGAAATACACAAAACTATCAGCAGCCCAGTCCAATATCTTGGCAATGCTCATCACCAGCTGCTCTCAGATAGATCACAGGCACAGTGGACTGCATAATAAAATCATCCAGATGCATTCAAGAGGAAGTCAAGATCTCTGTGTACTAACATTATTTTTTCACATCACAGGGCACAGGTGGGAACAGGAGAAATGCTCTGTTGTGGCTACTCTGACATTTTGAAATGATGGCTGGAAAAAAGAGACAAAACACAAGTAGAACAAGTGCAAACCTCAAAAGGCATAAGATTTCAGATTACGTTCCATAGATTCGTGTATATTACTAAGATTCCTCATTCTAACAAACTGCCACCAAAATTCCTATTTTTTTTACACATCTTCACCTTTCAAGAAATAAAAACACCTAAGTAAATATTATCAGAATTTTGAGGGTTTATGGTCTCTTACAAACACAGCAATAAATTTGACTAGTAACAATAATAAAGGGAGGACTAAGCTAATTTCAAGTAAGTCTCTTCCTCCAAAAGAGTACCATAAATCAATCAAGAAGCCTTAAGCAGCTCCATATTAATTCTCCAGTTTCTTCTAGATTAATTCTAAATCTTTAGCTCTTAAGGTATCTAGAAAGGTGAAAGATAAGCTAATTGCTCATTTCATTATTAGTTTTTCTCCAGTCAGTAAGTTACCTTATTCATAGCACCACAATTCATCTTCTAATCAGAGCTTTCACGGCGGTTTTGTGGTATTACCAGTATGGCACAGGGACACCTCCACCTTCTCCAGCAGACATGCAAGGAGCAGAATAACCTGTGTGCCCTCCTGCTGCCCCAGGTGCCATCAAACCCAGCTCTCCACACAGCCCTTGTGCTTGCCTGGGGAAAACATGACTGTGGTATCAGTGCTGCTCTCCAAAAAGCTGCTGCTGGCTCCCCCAGTAACATTTACCAGGCACGACTGGTGCAGGTGCCCAAGGATGGAAACTCACTGTCACTAAAACCTGACTTGCCCACCCCCGCTGCAATGGGACTGAGCGAGACTGAGGGCTCCAGAGGCAAAACAAAGCTTGAAATTCTGAATGCAGACCTAACACAGGGCACAAATGCTGCCATCCTCTCTACTTTCAGATCAAATTCAAGTTGTGTGCTCAAGATCCCAATTTGGCTTTACAAAGTCCTATCTCAGGCTGCTTCTTTGCACCTCTGTGCTCTGAGCCTTATCCCATGCTGCTCTCTGGGCTAAGATCTCCCCCTCTGGGAAGGGTTTGGATGTTCTATCTCAATAAATTTGGGATAACACTAATTCAGTGGGAGTAAAGCTGACCCGTATCACTGGGGCTCTCTTGCCAAGCATCCCCTGCCTTTCCTCTTGCCCCATCCTGTCTTTATTTAGTGTCTGTAACTCTTCCCTTCTCCTTAGCTGTTGGCCTACACTTCATATTTGCCAATTTTGCCACCCTCAGACTGAGAGTTCCTACAGGCAGAATACCAGGTTGTTAGATTTTCCCTTACTTTGTCTATAAAATGATGTCTATTCAATGTTTTCCCATAACAATGGAAAGAGATGATCAATTTACAACACCAAAGGAAGGAAAAAGTGTGCACATAAGCAGGAAGAGGACAACTATTTTCTTAAATTGTAATAGGCAACTAAGGAACTGGGTTTCTTTCAAAATCACTGATCTTATACAAGGCAAAAAGGCATTTTTTAGAAAAAAGCATAAGAAAGTCTCTAATAACCTTGGTGCCTATCATATCCTTTGGTCTGGGAATTTCAGCTTGACTCTGGCTCTCAATTCAACAAAGTTACAAGGTAATTCTGCAAGTACAATCCTCTAAGGACTGCAAATGAAAATAAAAGTCATGTTCAAATCAACTGATTACAAGGTCACGTATTTGAAATCAAAGCAGCAGGGAACCAAAAAGTCTTGCAAAATTTACAAAATAAGCAGAAATCATTCAACCAGAAAATTCTCACAGGTATAACCTGGATCTGCTTAACTCAGTGGTCAGTAGTTCCACTGAATATAGTAAGAATTAGGCTGTGAGTTAAGAGATCAGATAATTTGTAATGGGAGGCTAACAGTGGACCACATGGAAAATTAAGTGGTTTGGAATGCAGACAAGCTTAGAGAGAGGGTGAAGCAATGGCTGTTTTGAGAACCCCTATTGGGCACTGCTGTAGAGTGCTAATAACATGTCAAATGCACTAACAGCTGCAACACAGGCAGAAGGAGTCAAACGACCTTACATAATGATATAAAAAAGTGATTTCATCCATCACAAAAAAGAAATGTAACAGAAAAATCTCTAGCATGTAGGCATAAGTGTGAGAACAGATCTTCCCAGCAATACATCAGGAAGATCTGATCTTTGGCACTATTTCCAGAATGACAAAACTTTTAGACAGGTTACCTCTTTACCTGTCTGTGGGTAGCAGAGTCACTGATAACTGAAAAACTCTTAAGCAACCTTCTGTGATGTTTCCTGTTGCAATCATTGTGCATTGACTGCTCAGAACTGAATGGTGCCTGGAATCATTATTCCAAAACAAGTAACTATCCATCCAGATATTTACACTGCCTCTCTCCTACTGCAGAGAGACTACAAATACGAGCACACAGGGGCAAACAATACTATTAACACTTCTTGCTTTGGCTGGTATTGCTGTGTTAGGGCAGTCCACGGGCAGGTGCTGTCGTTTCTGACAAGCCTGTTGGATAACAGCGACAGGAATCTGTCAGATGCAGCCCACACACAGGATGTGTCCCGCACAGCGTGCTGACCTCCTCCAAAGAAGTTTCATTTTAGAATTCTACGGAACATGTTACAAATACCAGCTGGCAATGTGCGATGTATCAGAGGGAAAGGAGAGAGGGGCAGTACAAATAACGAGGGAACGCCCTCCCAGGGCAGCAGGGGGCTTTGCTGGAGCCCGCTGTGTGCGCGCTTGGAGGAACAGGCAGGATCTGTGGGACAGGGACGGGATCTGTGTGACACGGGGACGGGATCTGTGGGACAGGGACGGGATCTGTGGGACAGGGACGGGATCTGTGGGACAGGGACGGGATCTGTGGGACACGGGGACGGGATCTGTGGGACACGGGACGGGATCTGTGGGACAGGGACGGGATCTGTGACAGGGACAGGATCTGTGGGACAGGGACGGGATCTGTGGGACAGGGACGGGATCTGTGGGACAGGGACGGGATCTGTGACACGGGACGGGATCTGTGGGACACGGGAGGATCTGTGGGGACGGGATCGTGGGAGCTGATCTGTGGACAGGGATGGGATCTGTGTGAACAGGACGGGATTTGTGTGACACGGGACGGGATCTGTGGGACAGGGACGGGATCTGCGTGACAGGGACGGGATTTGTGTGACACGGGGACGGGATCTTGACACGACGTATCTGTGGACAGACGGATCCTGCGTGACCATGAAGGGACCTTAAGAGACAAACTATCAGTATAGACACCCCCTAGCCTGAGCAATACTGTCCTTCTCCACCCTGTTTCGAGCATGCTCCCCATTACTGGAGAGGGACTGACTGGATAGGTGTCAATACCTTAACTACACAAATATATTTGGGAGAGCATTACAGCAGCGTGCTGAGAGCTTGGGTTCAGTATGGTATGCAACATACAACAGCAGTATTGTCTTTTTAACAAAAAGTTTTTTTTAAAAAGTCCCTGACATTATGATTTGGCTTTTGCAAATTGTATTAAGACTGGTGCAGAAACTATTAGCAAAGAAGAGATTTGTGAACACCACCAAAATGATTCACCAGTCCCTCAGTAGGAAGTGGTATCATTGCATCATATCTTCATGAGAATGGCAGAAGAGATGCATTGTTTCACAGGACAGTGAAGTGCTGTATTTTCCAAAATAAAAGTATTAAATCTGCAAGTGTGTATGACAAGTGAGAGGAGGAAAATTGTCTGGACAGTGATGATCAGATGCTTGTACACACTATTGAACATTTACAACCTGGTCTGGGATAAATGGCAAGCTGAGAGTATTGTACAAATTATACCACAGTCCAACCAGATCCTTTTCTATCTGAACCATCACTTCTTGCTTAATCCCTCAAGCCAAAACCAGTTAAATCCTTTCCTGCTCCTTGTTTAGCAGCCATATAGTGAGTCTGTTCTCACATTCTCTTACCTAACTCAGTCCCACGCTCTCTGACCCACATCTCTGCATCTCAGAACAGGCACTCAGCCTTGCCAGGCACTTATACACCTTAGCAGTACACCTGCTCCTACCCTTTGCCATGCCCAGCATCATTACCCAGGTGCTCCAGTGCTTCTTATATCAAAAGACTGCTGCACAGCCAGGTGCCTAGGGAACCCCAAAGCTCTCCCAATGCCTGTGTTACACAGATTTTGCCTTGTGGCTCACACTAAGGAGAAGCTGGATGCACATGCAAGGCTGCTAGGGAGCAGAGAGCAAGGAAGTTTTAAGTTTCAGCATGTATGCTACATGTCTTCAAGGATGACACATTGGATAACTAAAAACGAAAGGTTTTTAGTTCTTAGAACCATACCTCGTGTTGGACATGCTCTCTGCAGTTGTGCTGGGAGGTATTAGCTTGTCAGCACCTCAAAGCCCTAAGCATGCTGCACTCTGCCATGCCTTTTAATTAATGATCTGCTCCTTGCACAGCAGGCAGCAGGAGCTTGCAGCTACATAACTACCGAACTGACAATGACAAGCTGGCATCACCCAGATTAAGAGGATTTTCTTTCTTTTAATCTTATTCCTTCTCCTCAGCCTGCTCTACGTTCCAAGAGGTCAAAGTACTATCCCTCCAGTTCACTTAACAGCGATGCTTCTCCCTCACCTACAACTCTTCTCTCAAAAACTTACACTTAAAGCACCTGACATCAGCAGCCCCAAGCATTAAGACAATAAAACTTGTGTTGCTTTCCTCCCCGGCCTGCTGCCCACCTGTGCCAGAGACAGGGGACACTTTGAATCCAGGGAATTGCCACAGAAGAGAATGGCAAATTTTTGACTCACTTATTTTCTCCAAAATTCCTTTAACTCTCTGCAGGAAGACTGGCGGGTCTGTTGCTATGCAGATCTGGTGGCCCACAGCATGCCAGAGGCTGCTGTCAAATCAAGGCTTTAGGAGCAATCACAGAGCAGCAGGCACATCCAAACAGCACTGGAGAAGTCATCTGCAAGGAAGAACAAGTCCCATGCCATGTAACATGAAAGCAAGTAATAAGTATTTATTCTGCTATCACTCCTAAACTCTTGGGGACTGGGACTTTTTTATGCAACTCATATCCTCCAATCTAGTAACCTCAGTTCCCTGGAGACTGGTGCTGTAGGACACACAGACAGGGCTGAGAGCTGAGAAGCTCTGGGATTTCTGATGTATCCAGCCCCACTCAGAGCCAGCTAGAGTGATGCAGGACTGCTCATGCAATCCATCTGCTTCCCTGGGTTCACCTAGAAAAGCAAAACACCAGCCCTCCAGCTCAGCCCTCAGTCACATGAAGCAGCAGAGTGGAAGGAAAGCTGCAGTCTTTATTTCAGCAGTGCCCACAGGCTCTGGTGCACTGACCGACAGTTCCTGTCCCACAGAGCTGCATCTAAAATAACAAACAGCCAAAGGGAGGACACACACACCAACAGGAAACTTGACAGTGATTTTTCTGGGTGGTGGACAGTGAGTGACTGTATTCTTGATACAGTTGCAAGCAAGACCTCAGGGGTCTTGAGAAACAAAATGGAAATGCCACTTGCTTTAGACAAACACACAAAGCACTGGGCCTGATTTTCCACTGGTGACCCTTACATAACATCCATGTAACCCAAACGATTTTCACATTTACTCCTCGTACAATTAAAAAAGAAGATAGTCTAATTTTCTGTTTGGTTTGGAGAAAAAGCTACTGCTTTTGGCATAAGAAGCATAAGTAACCTGTTAGCAAGCATTTTAGAAAACATCTCAGTTTGGTGAACATATTCCCTCAAGTTATTTCTATGATCTAAGTGAGCAGCAAGTACTGTACTCATCTCTTCTCAAAATTATCCACTATCATCAGCTAATGAGTCCTGCATTGCAAATTCCATCCAAAAAGCCTCCTTGTTGTGCATGCACAGCACTTCACCCAAGTCATGGAGACATTCCCCAGACAGAGGAGACTGAAATAGATCAGACACCCATTCTGTAACGATTACCTGGAAAAGTGAATGATTCCTTTCTTCTGTGTATTATCAAACCTCATGTACCACAGGAACAGAAGCTTAAAGGCCACAGGACTTTCACTTCATGTGTGCATCTTCCACTGATGTCAACTGGAACGAGTGTGAGCACCTGATTCTCAGCCAGTGTAACTTCTGCCAGGAACTACTTTCAAACATATCCCATCAACTCCGGGCTCACATTTGTATCCAAATAAAATTTCACATCTCTCCACACCATCAAGATTTGTACTTGAAAGTGGCAATATTTAGTTTGTGCAAGTAAAACTTACTTTATCAAATACTGAAGGCTCTTTGAAACTGAAAGCACTTACAGATCTTGGCTCCAGGAAAAACATTCTCTGCTCTCCAGTTTCAAATGGGATGGCCACATTTCTAGGCATAAGGACAGCTGATAACTTATGGTGAGATTACCACAGGTTAAGAATTTAACAAAATAAAGATGGCTTAAGCCATCTTCAGCACATGACTTCTGCATAAAGAGCAGAGTTGCTGGAGTTCAGCTGGTTCCTGAAGCACAGCTGAAGAGTGGCAGTGTTAAGCTAAAGCATCACAGCTGACTCTAATTGTCTCTTATATTCTAAGAGCTAAACCATCCTTGTTCCAAGGCATGGGTGAAAATACTGCAAGAAATGCAGGTCATGGAGTAGAAGAAAGGTTATTTTGAACTTCTTAGACTTCTCACAAAGTTTTCAGTTTCTGAAGATAGATTTAACCAATTTCATC
Source organism: Zonotrichia leucophrys gambelii (assembly GCF_028769735.1). Classification (NCBI taxonomy): domain Eukaryota; kingdom Metazoa; phylum Chordata; class Aves; order Passeriformes; family Passerellidae; genus Zonotrichia; species Zonotrichia leucophrys. The sequence continues at coordinate 29,513,263 of NC_088176.1, forward strand.
ATTTTGGTTACATCAGAACATCTTTATATTAGAACAACCGACCTTTTGTTGTCAAGCCCCTTTTTTAATTCTAGCTATATGCCATTCCCTTGAACTCAAAAAGCTCAGATTCACACATAAAGATTGAGATGAGATAATGGAAATAAAAGATAATGAATCAGCTGGTTTTGTACACAAAATAAGCATCTGTAATTACAAAGCAGTCAACACACTGACTCTGACTTCCATTACACACTGGCCCCTTGGGATCCCAGGACTTAAAATCACCTTTGCTCTCTCTGTCACAGGTCAAGTATAGCTCAGCCAAACCAGGAGATTTGTGCCAAACAGTTTGTATTTCCAACAATTAAATACTGAATTCTTCTTTTAGGAGTCATTCAGAAGTCAGGCTTACACAATTATTTGCATACACAGCCACTTTATTTCAGCCTCCAATACAAAAAGCTATTAACAGTTGGCCAGATTCTGCTCTCATTTGTCCCAGTGCAAAACCTTGTCATTTTCATTAAGATCAGTGGAGCCCGAGTTTCATACCATACATGGGAGAGCACCACCCCTTTTTCACTGAGGCACCTCACGCTGCCAGTGGCACATGTGACCTGAAGGTTTCTGTTCTGTGGCACAGGCCACCAGTTCTGCTCACTGTTCTTCTAACTCTTCTGCAGCCTCACCATATCCCTCATGGCCTTTATTTTAAATGGACTTTGTTTCACTGACAGAGCAGAGCACATTACTTATTCCCTTAATTCACTGGATTTACCAGAAGCACACTAGCTGAGTACCTCTGAACAAGAGGCAAATTTGTTTCTACAGTGTATTTACACACAATAAATGAACCAATCAAACAAACAAACTGTACACAATGTTCCCTATTATGAATTGAAACCAGAAGAAACTCTCCTCAGTATTTCCAGTACTTATAAGCATGCTTACATCCTATGTAACCCAGGCCTTGCATCAATTACTTGGTCCTCAATGCTTTGAGCCAAGTTTTCTCCACAGTATTTGCTCCCTGGAACCCAAAGGAGCCAACAAATAACTGGTCTCCAACATTGTTTCTTCAGTGCCCTCCACACTGAGGGCAAATTTTGCTGATTCTTCCTGACTGACAGATCACCCTGGTGTAACTTCCAGGACCCCCTCTGCCATACATGTCACAGGCATGGGAACACTCCCAGTGTAACTCCCGGCCAGTGAGGGATGGGCAGCTGGGGCCAGTGGGCACCAGGACAGGGGCACTGGGGAACAAGCATGCTGCTGCCACTCAGTCCATTACAATGGGCACAAGAGCATGCACAGCCAGCCTGAGAGAACAGAAATCTTAACTGCACTGCTCTGCATGCCCACAACACCTGGCTTAGGAGTCACTGCTCTGCTCTTCTACAGACACGGTGTTTGGAAGTGCATAACCATTGCTTTGTGCTTCTATTTCTTCCTGGTAATTAATAAAGCAACTCCCAGTTATAAGACATGTGAGCATTTGTGACCATGATGAGGTTCATGAAGGTGCAGCCCTTGGTATGCAGCACACACAGAGCTGTGGCTGAACAAGCTCTTGGTGCTCAGACTGCAGGCACACAGCACCCCATGCAGCCCCATCCTGCAGCAATGTGTGCCCTGCAGACACAGATTTCTGCCACCCTGTGTGAGCACACAGCCTGAGAGGCAAACTCCCCCCGATACCTCCCCTAGCACAAAGGGAAAAGTAACTTATTTCACAAATACAAGGCACACTGAATCACCCCAGCCTGACTACTGATCCATGCCAAATAAATAGTGCTAGTTTCAAGGAGCTCCTTCTGACACCCTTCCACTGAATAATTTAATTGAAGGGAGAAACTTGACATGTCACAGCACAGTGTATCTGATGCTAATTCACATGTCTTTTTTTTCCCTATTAGAATACATGGAAGCAGAAGGTTGTCACATTTTTCAAGAAAAAATGCTAATAAGTGGGTTTTAGCTCTCTGGTAAGCCTGGAAAACAAGGCAAGGGGCGAGCCAGCTCCTCTGTGCACAATCCCACCAGAGCATACCTACATGAGGCAAAAACCAAGAAAAGAATCAGATAATTGTGTTCCAAGAGTGCACAGCCAGATTTGTAAACAGAGAACATGGTCACTGTGTTTGAAATGGAGTATTATCATCTCAATAAAGCAGCAGTAAGACACTATGCATTCAACATTTTAATTCCCAGGTAAAGCTCGGGTAAAAGCACAGCAAATTTACAAAACAGCTCTTAAGTGCTTGGAAAAGACATCAGTCAGGCTGCTTGGACAACCTTACTTGCACCTTCTTGTATAGGGAATGAGTGACTGGACACTGTAATGCAGTATTTGCCTAGAGTGTAAGTCAAGTAACAGCTTCAGAGCCTTCTGCCTCCAATACCCGTACACTGGCACAGCATACATGGGTTACACATATGTTCTATTTAGCATAATGTATACACCAACAAATATACATGCAAATAACCTTGATAAATCAAGTACTCATGTGATTTTTTTTTAATATTCTCCCAAATATTTGCCACTGTGACTGCAATCCCTTCCAAAGGGAGAAACACCAGTACAAGTCCAGAAGGTTACATGAATGAGGACCTCACTCCCCCTGCACACCAGGGAGAACTTACACTGTATAATAAGGACAAAGCTTTTAGCACAACTCACAAGCCACAAGGACCTACAGCCTACAACAGGAACACAGCAGAAGAGATCAAGAAGAGATCAGAGACTTTGTTAGGTGAAAAGAAAGCAAAATATGCAAAGTTACGCAATTGTTTTGTGGGCTTAAAATTGTGTTGGCATCCTCATACAGTGCTGTAAATTTAAGTACACACATAAAGATACAAATACAGTTACAACACTGTCATGAGTTCCATGCAAATAGTTCTGTATGAGCCAAGTCAACTCCTGTGTGCAAGGCTCTCTGCAGGATCAGGACTGTAACCTATGTACAGAAATGCTGGTAAAATGTGTTTATGTAATATGTAAATAGATAAAGAAAAGTACATTCACACCAACTACTGAGGAAAGAAAACTAATCATTTTTCTACTGCTAAAAGTACTGAATCACTTACCATCTGGTTTGTGAGGGAAAAAACTCAGTCCAATCCAGCTATGAAGAAAATCCTGTCTAAAAAAAGTAATCACATGCTAGATCCCCCTAAGTTTAATTTCCAATCATTTTAACACAGAGACATGGAGAATTTTGTTTTTCTGGAGATAAAAAAAAAAAAACCTAAACCAACAGTAGGAAGGATGTGTGGCTTGTTAGGGCCTGATCCTTCTATGGGAAATAGTAGAAGCTAGTTTTCAGGGGAAAAGTGGAGTTTCTGCATCAGTTTCTGCTGGAATTAATTCTAATTTTCCAAGAAAAATCTACCACACTTCTGTTACTATGCTGTGAGATGCAAAAGTAAAATAAAGATATTTAGTATCTGAACTAGCTTGCCATTATACCTTGACAACTTAGTGATGGATCCTCCATCATCCCAAGCTGTACACATGCAGAAGTGGCATGTTACTGACAGGTATATTACTCTACCCTAAAAAGGGCATGTGGTCACATAAATACTCTGAGCATTAAACCACAACCAGCAAAGGTCATGTTTATGGCTCTGGCAAAGATGAGTCATTTCCAAACTTGTGACTTGTCACTTTGTCCTCAAACACACCACCACTATCTTAATTTTTAAAGAAATTAAAATTTTTATATCATCATTTCAATCCACACTTCAAAACCCAGCCTACACACTGCACTGATCTTCCAAAGGCCTTTGTATGTCCCCTTTAACAGCTGTATGTCATGGAATCAAACTTCCCTGTTCCCTCATTCCCTGCACCACACCAACTCAGCTCTTGGTGCTGCCTCTCTGGAACATCCCCCTGACCTCATTCACTGCCATTTCACCCACACTAGCACCTCTTCCTTCTCTTTTTCCTTGATATTTTTCTCTACTAATTGCCAATGATTTCTAATGGATGTTCTTTGATTTGGAAGCAGTCAGACACTGGTTGTTCTGTCAAAGACAGAACAGTGCTATGGATTGGTGGCTGTAACAGTTCTGCAGCTCTTGGCCTTTTTCTTCTGCTTCCCTCAGTCCACTTCACTTGCTTCAACAATTGAATAAAATTTCCTTCCTCCTCACAGAGGCATGGAGTCTAACACAGAACATTTACTTATGGGACAGAGAATGATTTTATTGGATTTACTAATTAACCTTAACCTTACAAACCCCAAAAACACTGAAAGAAATTTCCATCCCACTAAATACCTTATCCACTAAGTTTTACCATTAACCTCTTTTGCTGCTGAACACTAAGTCTTTCTATGAAAAAAAATATAGCTATTATTTATTTAAATTGGAAAAATATTATTTGGCTGTTTTTTCCTTCCTAAATTTGTCATTGTTGATTAGCCCTATATAGATCCCCACTGGGATAAACTTGATCCCAAATCATTAAGAAATTAAGTAGTTCTCTCTCTTGCTGAAAAATGATTCTTAAAATAATGTGCTACATGTATAAGCAAAGGCAATTAAGTTACTATGGCTTGACCTGTGTGACAACCATACCCAGTCCTCCCTCGTGATTGTGAGAAACAAAGGCTTAGCATCCAGATACTCTGTGCTGATGCACTTTTGGCAGTGAGGGAAGGCTATGAGTGAGCAATGTGACTCAGAGGCACAGCAGTAACTCTTTAAGCCACTGACACAGATTACTTTAGACCTTGCTAGTAAGGCTGTTCCAGAGTTAGTGTGCGACCACTACTTAGTGGTCACTCCAAGCACTGGCAGTCCCACACTTGGCACCCTCTGGGACCCCAGAGTTAGTGACCACCCTACTGCTACCTACTGCCAATTGTTGGGCTCTGAGAGAGTGGAATCACACCCTAGCCTAGGACAAAAGTGCTCTTTTACTGCACCTATCACACAGCAGGTAAAAGTAAATATGGCACTGAGGTCAGTGATAATGGGAGAACAGACATGCACAGGGACACAGGGCTTTCCCTCAAGGGAGCAGCTTCCCTCCTCCCCACAGCTCTGGACAGCCAGTGAGTTCAGAAGGAGTATGGCCATGGCTAACTCACAGCTCCCATCACCACAGGCTAACCTGGGCAGCAGACACCAGCACACACCTGACTCACACCAGTGGAAAGCATGAAGTTGGTGGAGCTGAGCTCAGATGATCAGAGTAAGGATTATTATTCCTGCAAATTCATGCCCAGGGAGTTGCATGCTGCACAGCCTTTCCTACTCTGAGTCACTCCAACTCCTGCTCTAGGCTGTTCCGTAGCAAACTGTCAATAAAACCCATTAATGATGTGCCTTACATAGAAACAGTGCACTTAACTGAGGAGCTACAACCCATGAAGAGTCAGCAAGGGGTGAATTATGTGGTTCATAGAACCACAGAATGGCCTGGGTAGGGACTGACCTTAAAGATCATCTACATCTAGTTCCAACTCCCCTGCCATGGGCAGACACCTTGCACTACACCAGGACGCTCAGAGCCCAGTTCAGCCTGGCCTTGAACACCTCCAGGGATGGGGCAGCCACTGAGGGCAACCTCCCAGGGCAACCTGTGCAGGGCCTCAACACACCCACAGTAAACACATTTTTCATATCTACTCTAAATCTACTCTCCTTCAAACTGAACCCATCACCCCTTGTCCTGTCACTACAAGCCTCAGTGAAAAGTCCATCTCCACCCCTCTTGCAGCCTCTCTTCAGGTACTGGAAGGCCACAATTAGGTCACCCCTAAGCCATCCATTGTCCAGGCTGAACAAACCCAATTCTCTCAGCCTTTCCTTGCAGGAGACTTGCTCTGTCCCTCTCATCATTTTGGTTGCCTCCTCTGGACTCTCTCCAGCAGATAATGGAATGCAGGATGCATCTCAGTAAAGAAGTGGTAAAGGTGGGTGGGAGTCTTAATGTTGCATAGATCTGCTTGATGTTTGGTATATATATGAACCTAATTCCCCTTTTGATTTCAGTGCAGTTATATCTAGCACTCCCCTGTGTTTCTACTGATATATAAATTCTCTGATGAATAATTGATAACCAACTTTCTTTTACGTAAGCCTTTACTGGAGAGCCAGCAGATATTACAGACATGTTGTTTGTCTTCTCTCTTTTTAGTCCTGTTCTCATCTGAGTCACGTTTGGCCAGCATTCCTATCTAGCTCCTCGACTGGTGGCAGCTATTAAAACAAAACAACAAAACAACACACACCTTTGAAGATCCAGTGGCAGGAACAGTGCAAAGATGCTCTTTGACAGAGATTCTTAGGTTTTGTCCTATGTAAGTACAATCTGCAAGTGTTGGCAGCATTATAACAGAGGATGGTTTCTGTACTGCCTGTCCAAACTCTGACTCTTGTCAAACATTCTGGCCTTATGACACAACATTTAGCAACAGGTAACCACTGACTTGCTACACAAGCAGCTGACATTTTCATCCACTACAGATGGTTTTATCTGAAGGCTACAGGGAATTCTAACTTCTCAAAAGAAATTGGGAGGATATGAGGAGCAACCCCTAAAAGAAAGCTAGAATTAATCAGGCCTTTTCACAAGCTGTAATATGTATCAGCAACAAAGAAGCAAGAAGTTGCTCAGTTTAGAGTCCAGGTAGAAAGGGGAGGAGGCTGAAAGTAGTGGGGTTGGGCAGGAGAAAACAGCTGTGACACTTCTCGTTCTCTTTCAGTGTGTGGAGAAACAAAACAAACACAGGAGGAGACCAAAACCATAACCTGAACCTGACCTCCCGCTCACTGGTTCCATCATAAAACCTCCAGCTGAACTTTGGTCATTGCACAACCAACGCAATGCAGTCCCAAAGCCTGGCCAAGCAACTACACATGATTTTTTTTTTCTCACATATGCTCAAGATAGTAGAGGCCAGTTAAGAATATGGCCTTTCAGAAGAAAAAACATGTCAATTCAATTGCCAGCTGGCTGGACAGTTTGCTTTTCTGTTGAGGTTGGTTTGTGGGTTTATTTGAATATCACTGCACTGAAAAAATGTGGGTGTGATACAGGATTTAACTGGAGCATTAATATATTTTTGTCTGTATCTGTTAGAAATGGCAATCAATACAGCAGTTAAAAACATTGGTGATTGTAAGGTGATCAATTACACAACATATAAACCTCATCACCAGTTTAACATTGCACCAGAATTGTCCACGTAAAGATGTTCTTAAAATCTTAATAAACATCCTTATACGTAGAACTTATGATTCATGGTTTACAGAGTGATAAGTAGTGAAAGGATCAAGGAACTCACCTAACACCTCTCAGCAAGGCAAGAGCAAGCTGAGTTCAGACTCAGGATCCTGCTTTTCCCTGCTGATCCTTCCTTCAACTGCAAGTTACTCCAAGTGCACAATGTACAACAAATACCAAGCATTTGTTTCCACAAAAGATCTGATTTTTTGTGCTGCATAGAAAAAGAACCAGTGGGTCCAAAAGTGAGTATTCTAGCACTCACTGCAAGCAAAGTGCAAGTGTTGGGGTAGGACACGAATAGGTGACCAATAAAGAATTTATCATTATCACTGATAATGGTACTGCCAAAAATTCCAGTGCACATCTTCACAATTAAACTGCCTGCCCCTGTGAACGGGGCTGAATAGAAGAGCACACTGAACATGGAGCCTTCCAATCCTTCTGCTTCTGACAAAATGCCAGTTGCCACCCAATGCAACAGCAATGAGTGTCCTCAGCAGGCCATTCCCATGCAGAAAGGCTCACAGACCTTTAAAGACTCTCCCTCTCCACTTGGGATAATTAATGCCCCCTCATGCTAAGCATCCTGCCACACAGGCCTGTTCCTGCCAGGTACAGAAATACACATCCCATCTTCACCCTGTGCTCCCAATGCTGGCACGGGCAAATCACTCAGCACTTAACAAACAGCTGAAGATTGCAGTGCTTTGTAGCTTCAGGTGGAACTTGAAAGCAGCAAGCCAAATGAGCATCCTTCTCTGTGGAGAGAGAGGCAACTATGCCATGACCTGAATTTGCGTTCTGTGCACCAAATTTATTTATAGAGGACAGGAAATAGTTTTGGGAAAAAGGATCCAAGACACATGTTTGTCTACAGCATCAGTATTTCATCCTCTACTGGGCCATTACATGCCACAACACTTGTATTTCTGATTCATGTAGAGTATTTATCATTCACGTGAGGGTGCTGAGACTCTTCAACAGGTTGCCCAGAGATCCTGCGGATGCCCCATCCCTGGCAGTGTTCAAAGCCTGGTTTAATGGGGTCCTGGGCAAAGCTGATCTAGCAGGTGGCATTCCTCCCCATGGTGCTATGTACCAAGAATCAGATGATCTTTAAGGTCCCTTCCAACACAAACGGTTCTGTGATAATGTGTAAGAATACTGTAAAGCCATGTGCATCTTAAGCTTAATGTATATCTTACAACTTCAGTTTGCCTTTAATCAAGAAAATACATTGGTTTACCTGGTTTTGAAATGATTTTTTTTAACCTGACAGGCTGCAGCCCCTGGAGTCATATTTGATTATGTAATATCATTCAGCTGTTTCTCAGAACCTAGACCTACCATGGTACTTAAATGCTGCACATCCATGCAAGTAATTGAACTCAAGGTGGAATGAGCCTATATATTTCTGTGACCAGAGCCTAACCTTGTTTAAAAAATCCCAGCACTAACAGGTTAAATTCTGACTTGAAAACCAAGAATTTTTAGGCATGATCTGCTATGTACAGCCACGCTGATTGGAAAGAAGGTAACAGGATCATTGCTGCAAATATACAAATTAAATAAAAACCTGGCAAAATAAATGCAGGACCATTTTTGTACATTAGCCTGAAACAACCACATGCAGGCTCCACCAGGCTGGAGCTGAGCCAAAAGATTATCCATCCTTTCTGTTACACATGGATTCTCTGAGGATCGGCATCTGGAACTCTGTGTGCTCGTCGGTGTTCACCTGTGGTTAAAGATAACGAATTCAGACACAATCACACTCAGAAGTGACCATAAGGAGATGCATGAAGGACAGGACGTGCCGTACAGCACGACCTCGACCCAATGCTGAAATGAGAGAGGCAGTGCCACAAAACTCAAATCTGCTAAATAAATTTGCCCAAATAACGTGGTTGTATCAAGCAGTTAGTGATAAAAGATGAATTGTCTATGGGAGCTGCCATACGCCCAGGACACCGCACTTGCACTACCTTACTCAGTTTTACATGGTTTAACTCCAAGCCAAGTAACAAGTTGCTCCTGTGCTTCCTGAGCCCCGCACAGTGGTGGGGAGGAAACTCGTGGCATGGGCAACTCACTGCCGTGGTTTCCCCGTCCCCAGCGCAGCCCCCGGTCAGCCGTACCAGAGCCCCGGGGAGCGGGACCCCTCAGTCCCTCAGCGGCCGCTCCCCCGGCCCGTCTCCCCTCACGCCCGTCTGCCCTCAGCGCGCAAGGACAGCCGCCACAAGCCCTGGGAGCCAGCCGACCCGCCGCGCCCCCTCACCTCTGCTGCCCTCCTCCTCTTCCTTCATCCGCGCTCCCCGGCGGGGCCCCAGCCCGGACTACGAGCCCCGTGGTGCCCGGCGGCAGCGCGGCTGCGCGGCGGGCCGGGGGGCGGTGGCGGAAGCGGAGCCGGGCCCCGCCCGCCGCGGCCGGGCCAGGCCGTTGCCGCCATGCCCCGGGACAACATGGCCTCCCTGATCCAGCGGGTGGCGCGGCAGGCGCGCATCACCTTCCGCAGCCCGGCGGGCCCAGCCTTCGGGGAGAACCTGCACCGCCTGCAGCAGCTGCTGGACAAGGTGCGCGCCGAGGACTTGCACTTGGCGCCGCGGGGGCCGTCGGCCGCGGCGGCGGCGTCCGGCGGGGGTCCGCCGTGGGCCGGCGTGGTGCCTCCCGTCAGCTACATGCACATCTGCGAGACGGAGAACTTCAGCATGGGCGTGTTTCTGCTGCGGAGCGGCGCCTGCATCCCGCTGCACGACCACCCGGGCATGAACGGCATGCTGAAGGTGCTGTACGGCACGCTGCGCATCGCCTGCATGGACACGCTGCCCTCCGGGGCGGCCTCCGCCCCGCCGCCTCCCGCCGCTGGCAGCGGGCCGTGCCTGCGCGCCCTTTTCCGCTCCCGCCAGCACTACACGCCCGCCTCGCCGCCCTGCCTGCTCTCGCCGCACACCGACAACCTCCACCAAATCGACGCTGTGGACGGGCCTGCCGCCTTTCTCGACATCCTGGCGCCGCCCTACGACCCCCAGCACGGCCGGGACTGCCACTACTACCGGCTGCTGGAGGGGCCGCCGGCGGGCGCGGAGCCGCCCGCGCTGCCGCGAGAGGTGTGGCTGATGGAGACCCCGCAGGCCTCCGACTTCTGGTGCGGGGGCGAGCCCTACCCTGGGCCTCGCGTCTGCCTCTGAGTCGCCGCCGGCGGCCCGTGCCGGGCGGCGGCCGCTAGGGACGATGTGCGCTCGCCCCGCCGAGAGGGGAACCGGCCGCCCCCCGAGCCCGGCGGACAGCGGTGTCCCGTGCGGGCTGGAGCTTCGCGGGAGCGCCGTGGGTCAGAGCCTTCCTCTGATCGCGGGCTTCGTGAGTCGGGGAAATAAAGCGCCAGAACGTGTTTATGCCCTTGGGGCCGATGTGAGGGAGCAGCATGATTAAGCTGCTCAGCTGAAGGGTCGGGGAAATATTCCAGCATCCTGTGTAAATAGGGCCACGCATCAGGGAGAGGGGTTCAGGCTCCAAAGGGAGAGTAAATGCAATAAGAATTTTCACAGGGTGCCCCGGCTTTGCCCAGTGGGGTTCCCTCTTCTAGAGCCAGCTGGCACCACGGGACCAGGGCGCTGTACCCACTGAGTTTGGGCAGGGGGGTTGGTCTGGCTACAGCCTTTGGGGACTGTCTGCAGAACGACTCTCAAGAAGAGCTGTACCCTGCTAGTAAATAACAAATCCAGAACAACTCCTGAGCCAGGACATGCCAGTGATCAGTCCCCAGGGCTGGAGTTAAGGAAATTACTGCTCCAAATGGACACTGTCAGGTTCAGAGTTATTTTTCAACAGTTCTTTTAAGTGTCATACAAGATCTCACTATTGCTACTGAGAATTACTGAGTGCATCTATGCATACTTCCTTCAGCAAGAAGGAGACAGCTGCTGATTACCCTCGCTTGGAACCTCTAATGCAGCAGTGGCAGAAACTGGGCATCATAAAAGAAAAAACAACTATCCACTGTTGAGAGAGCTATTCTAGAAACACGGCGTATTTGCAAACCCTCAGTATACAGCAGCGCATACCTAGGTACTGCTAAGATTTGACCTGATGTCTTCTCTTTAAAGTGTGGTCTGTGTTTTTATATGTGAATGCTTTGGGCTTTTGAAGCCTTGCAGTTTCCCTCTTTATACTGTTTATAAGGACTACTTTTTCATAAGGCTTTTAAATAAACCTAGAGTAGAAGAGACACCACGAATTCCGCCTTGCTATGATGGAAGTGGTCCAGAGATGGAGTTTGTCCACAGCAAGGGAAGGGATGCAATCTTTCTAACACAGAAGAGAGTTTTTCTACAGGTGAAGTGCCCCATCTGTGCTGCAGGGACTGGTCTTGTGCCTGTTCATCCTCATGCACACTTCATATCACAAACCCAGGCCAGGGCAGCCTTGGCCATCTTAGTCCTGATTGAGAATTGGAGTAAGAAAATGCAACTTAGCGACCTCCTGAGTGATGTACCAGCCTGCTCCAGGAATCATTTCACAACTGGCTTTACTTTTCTGTGTATTTGTAAAAGCAGACTTGTTTTTCCTGTACAGTGGCTTGTATGTGTGAATTTTTAAATGATTCTGATATGGCATTGCTGCTTTTTTTTTTTTCCTGGCCTGTGAAAGAATGAATGTAATATACAGTCAGCATTATGCATCCATCGATTAATTCTTTTGCAAGGAAAAATTGGTAGAAATTATTTCAGGCGATTTCCATTTATTCTTTGAGCACTTAAAGGGGTCTGATATTTCTACAGCTGGCTTACCTGTTTTTCTTGGAATTCCCCTGCAGCTTAGCATTAGTTAATGTTTAACAATTCTTGATCGAATGTAGTCATTAATTATAAGGCAATGCCTCCCTGTGTTACTGCCTGTTTCTACCTCTCTCCAAGCCTAACAAAGACAGTTATCCTTTTTCACAAGTCCACAAAGAAGATAGCATGGTGCATGCAAACAGCTGTACTGGAAAAACAAACTGCGACAGTGAGCATTTTTTATCCTATCTGCTCTATCCTCCCCTTAGGTCTGTCTGCTGAGTTTTTAATTTTTTTCCTCCATGTGTAAAACCTAGTCGTTTAGTGGGACAGTATTTAATGCATCTTTCTGAAGAGGACAGCATGGTCACACCGCAGAGTGCTGTTAACCATGGCAAAACCTTTTTTTTCTTTTTTTTTTCTTTTTTATAATTAAGGTGTTATTATCAAAATATTTAAAGCTGGAAAAATAGCAAAGAAAACCTGAGATGCATTTTTTAAAAAAGCCTCTTTGTGTAACTTCTTGCTTACTCACTAGTTGAAACTTACTTCCTATGTTCTGGATATCTGTAAGCGGAAGGTTTAAGTCTGTAATGCCATTCCTTCTCTCTGCAGTCTGGTTATTGTGTTTCCACAACAGCAAAATAACTGCTATTGCTGAATTGTAGAATAAATACAGGATATCTCACCAGTGACCAGTCATTACTTTCCTTCACAAATAAGACAGCCTTGAGCCAAGCACGGTACCGAGCTCTAATTTCCTTTGCCTGACAGTCCGAACAGTGGCACCGGCTTTTCCTTGGGAGGCGATGCTTAGCACTGGATTCTCAGCCCGGATCCTGCAGGCAAATCCAGGCACATACACTATTGCTGCTTTTGAAGCTGGCCCTCAGTGTAAGGCACACACAGGAGTGTAGCACCATTGATCCTGTGCCATGTGAGATGCTCTTGTAGCCGTACACTAGTGACCAGCAGTTTCCTTAGTCCACCTCTTTTACTATTTCAGTGTTGTTTATATAGTTTTTGCTTTTAATTTGGGTTTTAATTTTGTAGCATGGCTGGTGACAGTAGTTTGGACAGTGCAGGGGGAGCCTTGGATTATGTGTCTGGGTGGCTGAGATACCAATTTCGCTCAAGATGCTCTGGCTGTGACCGAGCTGTGGTTATCCGAGGCTGTGGCAGTGCCTTCAGAAGCCCAGCAGTTGAGGAGGCCACAGCTTCTGTATGACATCCCTCCAGCAGCAGGCTGTGGTCTCTTGGGAGCCAGGACCACGTGGGAATAGGTGGCAAAACTGCAAACCAGGGTGTGAAGGCTTACTTGTGCTCCTAAGGTGGATGGCGGGGCAGTGAGCACGGCTTCCCCTGCACAGGCTGATCCATGCCCAACTTTAAAAGCTGTCTTGATTCACAATCAGATTGTCACTTCAGCTCCCATGGAAGAGCAGCTGCCCCAAAAGCCGGCATGACTTCCAGAAAATGGGAAGCAGGGATTTCTATCAGACAGAAAAGGCAGGTGCTGCTGGGGCTTTGCACTATGGGACCTAACACCTGGGCAAGCAGAGGCTGGGAAACCATCAAGAAAGGGCTTAACCCCTTCGCCCTGCTGTGCGGGGCTGTGGCATTAGGGATGCCCATCCTGCACAGCTCAGTTCCGCAGTGCGGGCCGCACCAGGGATCTGCGTGGCAGAGGGGCAAGCCCGCGGGGCGCTGACGGCCCTGCACCGATGGCAGGATCCGACGGTGGGCCGAGGCCGGGATAGCATTTAAAAAAGCATTAACTAAAATAAGCTCACAAGGAAAAAAAAAAAGGCACGATATTGCGGCCATGTGGGTTCAGCAAAAACAGTCGGGCTGTGCCGCGGGGGTGAGCGCCGCCGCCCCGGGCCGCTGCAGAGCCCCCGAGCGCGGGCGCGGCGCCGCCCGCGCAGCCCCGCGCCGCCAGGAGCCGCTTCCCCCGAGCGGCGGCCGTCGGGGCGGCGGTACGCACTGTTCCGGAGCCCACTCGCGGAGGTTGCCTGGGGCGGATCGTAACCGCGGAACAAAACAGAATGAGTCAAAAAAAACCCACCCCGCTCCCTGGTTAATATTATCCCATCTCTCGTCTCCGAGGGAAATTCCCGCGCCCAAAAGCGAGTGTTTGTACGCTGCGGCCGAGGCCGCAGGTTTTCCACGCCGAGGCTTTGCGGGGCGGTGCGGGGCGCCCATCGGACCCGGGCCGGGCTGCCCGCAGCCCTCCGCCGCCGGGACCCGGCGCGGGTCGGGGACGAGCGGGGGACAAACCCCTCCCTGGGTCAGGCCAGGGAACCTACGGAAATAAAGATGTCAATTTAGCATAATTAAGAGATTTATTTGTCGTCTTTTATAAACTTTGTAAGCACCTACCCTATTGTCGAAAAGTTTATTTACAGAGTGGCCAGAAAGATAAAGATACCCCCCCTCTCCTTCCAGCCCCCGTTAGTGGTTGTGCATTATTCGTGTTACCTGCGGCGCACTGGGTGCCGGCCGACCACGGGCGCCGGTCCCAGCCCGAGTATTTACATCCTGTCCCAAGTCCTACTACAAACGGAACACTTTCAAGTCACCAAAAAGGAAAACAAAACCAAAACCCCAAACCAGTGCGTACAAAAATATAGTCTCTAAAAAAAAAAAAAATCCCAATATTAATAGGCAGAAATGTACAGCCATACTAAAACCAGGGAGGGAAAAACTTTCCGGTCTCGGTGTCGCCGCTGTCGTCGGAGCGGATCGGTAAGGCACCCCCCACATGCAGACAGGGGACCGGGCTCTACACCACACAAGGCACCAAGGACACCTCACCACGACGGCACTGCATGCATCCATCCTCCCGCCGCAGCCCCTATGTACACCCGCCGCTCCGGCCCGCTCCGGCCCGCCCCGGCCCGGGGGAGCCCCGCGGCGCCGCCAGGTGCTCGTCGCGCCCCGCCGGGCCCCGCTCCGCTCCGCGCCCGCCGCGCTCGGCGGCGGCTCCGCGCTGGGTCCTGCGCGTCCCGCGCCGTCAGGGCGTCCGCGTCCGCGCCGCGCAGGGGGCCAGGGCGGCCGTGCCGCTCCCGCCGCCGGGTTGCGGGCACCCGCCGGCGGCGGCGGCTCCTTTTCGTTCCTTCTGGCGCAGGTGAATCTTCGTGTGCCGCTTCCTTTCGTCGGAGCGGGCGAACTTCCTGCCGCAGAAGTCGCAGGCGAAGGGTTTCTCGCCGGTGTGCGTGCGAATGTGGGTGGTGAGGTGGTCGCTGCGGCTGAAGTTCCGCATGCAGATACGGCACTGGAAGGGCTTGTGGCCCGTGTGGATGCGGATGTGCCGGGTGAGCTCGTCGGAGCGGGAGAAGCGGCGGTCGCAGCCCTCGGCGGGGCACGGGTAGGGCCGCTCGTGGACCGGCGTCTTGCTGGGCCGGTTGGGGTACTTGCGGGGCCGCAGGATGGGCCGCAGCGGCAGGTGGTGCGGGCTGTAGGCGCCGGCGGGCAGCCGGGCGCCCGCGCCCTCGCCCCCGCCGCTGCCGGGAGCGCTGCCGGGGGCGGCGCCCGCCGGGGGCGCCCCCATCGTGAAGTTGCGGATGGTGGAAAGCGGCGTGAGGGGCGGCGGGACGCGGAGCGAGTCGAGGGGGCAGGGGAAGGGCTTGCGGTCGGGGCCGGCGTGGAGCTCCCGCTGGCACTGGGGCGGCGGGAAGAAGCCGCCGTACTCGGGGATCATGGTGAAGAGCCCGCCATCGGCCGCCGCCGCCTTCGGTGAGGGGTAGGAGGGCGGCGGGGGAAAAGGCAGTGCCCCGCCGCCGGCGGCGGGCAGGAAAGCCGAGGAGGGGTCTTGCGGGTACAGGTCACCGCAGCCCGAGTAGGGCGGCGGCGGAGGCGAGTAGAGATGCTCCAGGTCGGCTGGCTGGCCCTGTGCCATGGTGCAGCCGAGGGCCCCGGCCAGCGGGTTGGGGGAGGTGGCGGAGGCGGCGGTGGCCGAGGAGGCGGCGGAGGAGGCGGAGGAGGCGGCAGAGGAGGCGGCGGAGGAGGGCGTGCTGACCCCCTGCAGGATCCCCGCGCTCACGATGTTGATGATGCCCTCGGGGTAGCAACCGGCGCCAGGGTATTGCGGGTCGATGGAGAATTTGCCCATGTAGGTGAAGGTCTGATTGCGGGAAGCCGGAGCATTGGGGGCGAAGCCGCCACCGTAGGGCAGGTCCAGGGCCCGCTTGTCGCCCATGTCCACGTTGATCATGCCGTCTGGGGGGGCAAGGAGCAGGTCAGCCCTCCGCGCCGCCACCCGCCGGACGACCGGCACCGGTCCCAGCCACCGCCCGCCCCGGCCCAGCGCGGGGCTGCGGCGCGCACATGTTGCGCTCCGGAGGCAGGGGGCTCCGAACCGACTGCAACTTTCCCCCCCGAGCTGGGTGCGGAGGTAGGGCTGCCGCGAAGGGGCGGCGGGGACCCGGCCGGGCGGCGGGAGAGCCCCGGAGAGGGTCCCGGCGCCCCGTCCCAGTCCGACCCCCGCCCGCCGCCCCGAGTCTCCGCCGCCCCGCCGCTCTCCGCGGGCGGCCCGGCCCGCACCTGCGAGGGCTCCGCTTACCTCCTGCCACACCGCTCATCTGGTCGAACGGCCCTGCCAGGTCGGCATTGGGGAAGATCGCGACCGAAGTTGGCAGCGCGGCGGAGATGTCATCCGCCGGGTAAATGCCCTCGGGGAGCTGGTGCACGAACCCACCGAGGGTCACCGGGATCTTGTCTACCGCCTTGGCGGTCATCATGGGGACAGCGGGGCGGCCGGGGGAGCGGCGCTCCCGGCCGGCGGTGGGCACTCGGGGCGGGGAGGGGAGGGAGAGGAGGGGGCGCTTCCCCCTGCCTCCCACTACCAGCGCGGGGGGACGGCGGGGAGCCGGCGCGGCATGTGCGGGCGGGCGGCCGCCCCGTCGCGGCGGTGCGGTGCCCGCGGTGCCCCGGGAGCGCCGCGCTCCCGCCGCAGCTCGCGCTGGAGGACAAGTCTGGCGGTAACTATTTATGGGGGCCCCCTGAATGCCCGGGACGTCACTGCCCATATAAGGACTGAGGAACGGGGCCCGGCCCGGTCACGTGGAAGCCGCGTGTGGGACCCGCCGGCCCGCGCCCGCCCCGACCCCCTCCCTGCGCACCCTCCGCGCCCCGCGGGGGCGGCCCCGACCCGCCCCGGCCCCGCTCGGCCCCCGCCGCCGCCCGCCGCGCCGCCCAGGGGGGTATTCCGGTGGCGGGGCCCTTGTCCTAAAAAGGCGAGGATCCGGCCCCGCCCCGCCTGCCCTTTTAGGGCTTGTTCCGGAAATTTTTAAAAGGTTCGGAAAAGCAGAGGAGGTCCCGGGGCCGCCCCGCCAGACCCCGCTCACTTTCTCAGCAGCCTGTAACCGCAAACCGGCGGCGGGTCAGGAAACAGCCGCATTCACGGAATAGAGCTTCTCCTTTGTCAAAGAAAAAGTAATTTTAAAAAATATTTTTTTTTCTTTCTGAATTACGGGTGGAAAGAGCCGCCGAACAGAGCGACTCGGCGGCGCTGCTTGTTTTGGAAAGTGTCTGATCTATATATACCGTCGCGAAAACGGAACCGCCTGCTCCGCCGTCGCTGGGTTGTTATTGTATCGGCGGGCACGAGCGAGGACGGGACGGGGAGGGTGGCGGGGAGGGGGACGGGAGTGCCCCCACACCTCGTTCCGTTCTGACCCTACCGCTCCCGCTTTGCTCAGTTCAACCTCGAGCTCCCACAGTTTCCATCCTCAGTAACATTTCCACCGCCGCTTTTGCTTTATTTCTCCGCGATCTCCTCCATAACGAGGGTATCAAACCAAAGAGTGCTTAAATTCTGGCTTTTTCTTTTTTTCCTCCAAAGTACTAAAAATAGCCTCCCTTGTGCCTCCCTTCCCAGGAGAAGCCAATCTTTCATATGCTGTTCCCAAGCTTAGAGCTTGCAGCCCCTACATCTTCTTGCTGATGAGAGTGTCAGATGTAATTATTTTTGAAAGCTGTATCCCGTGTCACTAATCTCATTACTTGGGGATATTTCATCTCGTGGCTGTTTATTACTGCATTTAGGAAAGCAACTCTCACATATGGTCTGTAGCGTGCGAGGCCCCTTTTCAATAGTCTGCAGTGAAAAAAACAACCCATTGACAACCCAAGCAGCAGCAAGACATGGCAACATATGAGAGATATTATGACAGTGCATTCCTGTTCCAAAGCAGCAAGCCAGAGAATACATAGGAAGGCTAAAAACTCTTCCCTTTCATTTTTAACTGCAGATACCAATGTTTACAGGTCTAACACATTACAGCCCGTGCCATAGAAGAGGGGTGTGCTCAGGCATCCCTATGGTGTATAGGCTTACCTTCTGCCTTGGCTCCCAAGCACTGTCACGGTGTCTCTCATGACCTTCTTTATCCACGCCACACCTCACACCCCAGCTGAGAAAGGCTCTTTCAGTTCCTCCAGATCCTGGCCTTTGGTGATGCTCCAGGTTCATTACTTGTCCAGGCAGCACAGAGTCCAGACTAGACAGCAGCATCCCTGGAAAAGTAAAGGTTTTTCAGGGGCATTTGCTAAGGAATAGTAGGCATAAATAGATATTTGCCTTGATCAGGGAAGTATGCACAGCAATTAGTAAATATTTAACAGTGGTTTTTAACATAAATTTTTGTTACCTGTCCTCTCTAGCACTTAATGTACAGCCAATACAGTTTGACGTATGAGATTTAGTTGAAAGCAAGCTTTCAGTGGGATTCTAGATATTTTCATTTAAAAAACCATCTCAATTTAAAAGTAAAATTTAAAAATGTGACAGAGAGACAGGTTCTGGGAAATTTGACTGAGAAGTAGGAGCAATTGTATTGTACCTTTCTGTTACAGCTGAGCTATAATTGGTCTAATCGCTACTATGAAAGAACAAAATATTGGAATCTGTTGTGCAGTGGGGTGAGTTACTTTACATGAATTTTAGAAACAGTAACTCTAAGTGCAGTATCCTCCTTACTGCAAAACATTGCAGATATCTCAGATTTAGGGCTTATGGATATTCTACATCATCTTGTATTAATTCAAAATACCATATGCCCATGGATGACACTAAATCATACTGCACACAGAAGAAAAGAGAACCAAGGTTTCACACCCCACCTTAATCCCACCATGAATCAACTCTCACTTTGAACTAACTTGGCTAATTTAATGTTCTTCCACTATGAAAAAGGATTGAATGAAAGACCGACACAAAATTTAACTTCATCTGTAGAATACTACTGTAGTTGACTTGGCTGGTTAATTTTAAAAGGTTTCTTAAGAATGAAATAAATTTCCAGGGACAATCAAATCACTTGACATCTTTCAATGGGGGCTTTGTCTCAATGGCAGCAGGATCTGGTGTGGGGCAAGATGGAAGCATGCTTAATGCTCAGTTTCAGGAAGTTGTTGACAGATGAAACTCAAATGTTTCTGGGCCCTTTTCAGGTATCCTTGCTGTGTTGCTTTGCATGTGCTTTGTACCTTTGATCCCTGTTTGGCTGATTACAGCAGACTCTGAGGGTTGGACTGTCCAGCTCACACTGACATCAATGGCCCTTACATGCAGAAATATCCTACTGATTTCTGTGGTTCCTATAAACCACGTGGCTTCATATGACAGACAGATTGTTGGTGCAAATTGCCAAATCCCCAATCACACCAAGAGCCTCGAATATGCATGACCTCTTAGTGGATAGCAGTGATTGAGGATGGTTCAGAGCTGAAAGGCAGAACTTCTCTCCTACTCCCAACTTCTTTGAAACCAGGCCCCTTTGGATTTACTGTATTTACTCTTCTAAAGCTGCTAACTGACATTGCACTGGGGATATATTTTCCTGCAGTCATTGTCTACCGCTGGTACCTGAGACAGGAGTTGTAGAAATAAAATCATCTTTGCCTCCATACCTGAGTTGAGAGTGGCTGAGGAAGAAAAGGCAGTTTATCATCTGTGGAGCTGGCAACACATTTAACCAGCTTAGCATCACACATTTGAGTCATCTCTCCAGGGGGTTACTATGCTTTTGCAGCAAAACTCAGCCGACCTCCTGTGCTAACAGGCCTGCATGGGAAACACACCCTGCAGCTTCCACGCTGCATCCTGCTGTTTCAGGAGGGTTAAGGTGGCCCCAGCTCAGCAGGTGCCCTAGGGAGCAGGAACTCATTTGGGAACAGGGAGCTGTTTACAGGTTGGAGATGAATGACAACAGCAAAGAATGTCTGTCTGTCCTAAATCTGGCCTAGATTCATGTTGGGGTTGGTGGGCTTTTAATGTTTCATGTAAAAGAGAAAATCTTCTCTCCAAAGCTGAATTTCAGAGTTTCCTAAATTTTCCCCTTTTCACTGGGGAAAGATTTGTCATGTCCTCACAGGAAGAAATGCTTGTTTACTATTTCACCTTCTGTTTTGGCCAGGGCTGTCTGCTGGATTCTCAGGCTGCTGGCAAAAGCCACTTCCCTTCAGTCTGCCCTGCCTGCCCCTCACAGGCCTGATATAGGCTCTTAGTCTGCACTGGCCAGTCACCAAAACCTGGAATCCAGCCAGGGAAACCTGCTGTAAACATGAACTTACAGAAAACATCTGGCTGGCTGCTGGCATGCTAGGGGAAGGGGATGGTTAAGGAGCACAGAAGGCATCCCAGTCTGCCCTTAATTACAGTACCTTGAAACCACTCTGTGGTTTTCAGCCAAGGCTGCTTGTTGTCTTAGGATGAGTGCCTGTAAATTTGAAATAAGTAAATAACTTTCTTGTGAGTCCTTGGCTCAGGATAGCACTAACAGCATTCTGAAGGGTTATTTAAATGTCAATAACTTTTTCTAATTCGGGCTATAGGAATTAAATAAACCCATGTGGAATCAATAAACTACTAGTTTAAGTTCGTGTGGCTGTGAACAAGTATGTGTGACAGAGAAAACTTCCAGTCAAATAAAAGCAACAACAAACTTGTTTGCTCAAAACTTATTCCCGTTATTAAATACACAGAACATTTCCTGGATGTTCCTGTGCACGGTTTCCAGCATATATATAAAATCCGTGGTCCTACTTGCACTCACCCCGTGAGTTTCCCACGGAAGAGCCGAGGGAGCGGCTGCTCCCGCCGCTGTCGGGCGGGGAGCGCGGAGCGTGTGCGGGCTCCACTGCCCTCTCCTGGGGAAAGGCGCTCCCGGAGCCAGCGAGGACACAGCAGCTGAGCAAAGAGCGATGTTCTGGGCTGAGCTCTGCTGCTCTTTCACCGTATAACAGCCGCCCTGAAGGTTTTCATCACACTCGTGTTACCTATAGAGAGATTCTAGCCCTGTTGAGTCAGAGATCCCGGCCACAGCTGTGACCCCCACAACCCCAACAGTGTCGATGTGTGAAGTGTTGAGAGCAAGCCACAAGAGGGGCGTCTCTGCTGAAAGGCTAAAATACCAGCTCTGCATGCTGCTTGCTGGGGCGACAAAGAAAAGAAGGGAAAAAAAAAAAAAAGAAAAAAAAAGTTGCTTCTCAACTGTGAAAATTGCTGGGATACACATGTCATTCATGAGACAAGACTCAAAATAATGACAACTTTGTTTCTAAATAGTGATGGTCTGCCTGCAAAGCTTTACTTTCCAGTACTGCCTTCTGAAACTAGTTTCACTTACCCTGTATTTCCTGCTCCAACATGCCTCCTGTGTTTTTGTAAATACTGCCTCATCCCATGGCTGGCCCTTCAGTCCAGAGAGAGACTAATCAAGCACATGCCTCCATGATGCAAGTGCTCTTCTTCCTTGAAGGACTGAAATAAAAGAAATGTAGCAAGAGTCACATTTTCAGTTCTCTTGGTCCCATCACCTAGTGTTTGAGTGCCTAGAAAGCCAGTCAGAAGGGTTTCTGGACATATTCAGTTTCTAGGAAACAGTGTCTTCAGAACTGGCCATAGCTTTTATCCTCAAGTAACGAGTAAAGTCAGGTATAACATCTCTCTCTAGCAAACCAGGAGAGAAAACAAGCCTCTAACACCATTTTCTAAGCAGTCTTCTCTTGAGAAGAGCTCTGTGCGGTGTTTCCCAGAAACTTCCCATCCCTCCAAGGAAGCTGGAGCCACTGACATGACTTCTAAATTTCCAAGCACTTGTTTGCATTTGCTCTATGTGCCACTTCTCAGAACCTGTTTCCATTTATATTTTATTTCTCTGTGTTTTTGTCTTAAAGAAGTTTGCCTTCAGCCTTGGAAACCCTCAGCTCTTTGCTCTAGGTAAGTCAATCTGTGTGTGGTTCTGCCTTTTCCTTGGTTTTTATCAGCATTTATTTTCTGCTCCTGAGGGTATGACTACATGTTCCAGTTTCACCAGAAGACCATCCTGACTGTGAATTCTTTAGGACACGGGGATTCAGATTCATTTTCAGCTGTTACCCAATGGATGGCTTTCTGTCAGAACAGACAGTGAATTTTATTGCAGCAGAGAATTAAATAAACAAACAAACACCCACCCCCCCATGAGATTAAAATAAGCAACATGTTTTGTTTTAACATTTCTAGGGCCAGATTTTTAAGTGGCATAAGTTAGCTTGAGTTTTCTCATCATGTAACCCCTACAATCTGAATGAATAAAAAATTTGACATTATTTTATTTACAGTTTGGTTACTTTTCAAGGCTAAAACTCCAGGTTCTCCTGAGGGCAGGCATGGCCCTTTTCATCCTATATTTGGGCTGCTTCCACCTGTTTCACAGGAGTTCGTTGCTATCTTTGATTTGTTTTCTCTGCTGTGATATACTGTCCTTGTTCTTTCACCTCCCTTCTCATTCATGTCTCTCTCTACTCCCTTGTCCAACCTTTTCAGCTCTCTTTTCCCTCTTCCTCCTCCTGTCTTTCCTCTTCCTTGGTAGTTCCTTTCCTTCCCCCTTATCTAAGCAATTGCTGCCAACATCTATATTTGGAATAGAGTGGGAACAAGCTATTCTTGTGACTTTACTTTGAAATAACTGAGAAGAGCAGATGATTTTCTTTGAATAAATAGAGGATGCATTGAGAAGACAGGCTAGTAAAGTCAAAACAGCATCATTAGGGAATACCTGCCCAGCAGGTTCATTTTTCCCAACTCTCAGGATAACTTAATCAGGTGTTAGTTCTTGTTTGCTGTGTTGTAGCTTTAAATCCTCCTTTTGTGCATAGTTCCTCTCTCCAGGTTAGCAATCTGAGGTGCTAACAGAGATCTAGCTCATCACCACAATGTCTGGGCTCTCAGACATCAAGAGGAATGACTGCCGCCTAAAATCTCAGATACCAAAATTAGATGAACCTGGTTATAGACTTGTTTAACACCTGAACTCAATGCCATTGCATTTCCTGGTGTAGGCACAGGGTACTGCTATGGAGTCCCACTTACATGGGCTAGCACAGAAATATGTTGGGAAGAACAATTTCCTATTGTGCAATATGATTTCTTCGTGTCTTCTCACATTAACTCCTTTTCATCACCAACTGTTCCTCATCCCCCCTGCCATTTAAACTGCTGTAAGCAACACATTCACAAAGCCAGCAAAAAACAGAGCCACCCGAGCAGGGCAGCACAGAATGTATTTCTCCCTTTCTCCCATATTTCTGTGTTTATACAATTAACTCCCACACTGGCAGATCAAACAAGAAATTAGGCCAAATAAGAAAATCAGCATCAAGGCTTAGTTTGTGCCATAGAAAGACCCAAATCTATTTGTCTACTCCCAAGTGAAGCTGGTTCTGTTAGAACTCTACTCCTGCAATGTGTTTGTGTGTCAAACAGCTTCATACAGGGGAAGATACATGAAATTATTATTATTTATGCAGAAAAGTGCAAAGACAAGATCTTTCCTTACAAGTCAAGCATTCAGAGGATAGATGGCTGTTAATGTTAGACAAGAAGCTAGAAAAAAGTAATTCTTCTACCCATTCATGATTTCCTGGCATTTTATAAATGTTCCAGCTAACAGAAATGGTCATTCTGACTTGGTACTTCAGCAGTTGTGTCTGCAATAATTGTTAATAAGCTCTGTTTGCCTACAGAATATAAGTCAATAGCAGTATCTTAGCAAGGCAAGGCTGACAGAACTCTAATGCTTTTCTATCAGACTAATATAAAAACAGATCAGTCTTCAAGCAAACAGATTCTTTTCCATGTTCACACTACTACTACTGCCACCACACTGCAGATCTTGAATGTGCAGTGTAGATCAACAACAAACAGCCTAAGCAAAGGGGAAAATGAATGACCCAGGCTAAGAAGTAACATCTACTTTCAGCATTAGCAGCAATTCCCAGGAGAGATTTCCAAGTGTTTCTGGGCTTCTGTCCCTTAACACTGAGCACAAGGGAATTTGGTGCATGCAGACCTAACAATGTAATAACATTTCATACTGAATTAAGTGCATGTGCAATGGTTAAGTGCATTTGATCAGTATCAGATGAGTTTTTGTAATTTTGTGCTGCCACAGAAAGGAAGTATATTTTATTTATGTGTTCCCAACCCAAGGAGAACAGACAAATGAGCTTTGGCATATTTAGAGAGCACTAGTAAAAATGGTGAACTCAGAGCTCCCTCCCAGTTACCCCTGTCCTATCCCTGCCATGCTGGCAAATTGCAGCTTTCCTCTCAGTCCCCTTGATTCCACATGCTCAGCTGAATAAAAACTGCAAAGAGCATCTGAAAAATAATCTTTAGTTTAAGGCTCACAGGGCATTAAGGGCACAGACCTGGGCCAGTTTACTGAAGAGGTAGGTAGCCCACAGCTGTACAGCCACAAACAAGTGTGCTTCACTGGCCCAGGGACCAGAAACTGCTTCCCAGGCTCTCAGGAGTGCCAATGTGCCTCTGATTTTTATTATCAAGCAGATATAGGATATAACTATGGCTTGGTTGTACCTAAGCCATAACTAAACCCACTGAGATGGGCACCCCAACCTCCTTGATCTGCACAAGCTGAGAAAAATCAGCATTTTCTGAGCCTTTTTACCACCACTCAGAATGGAGGGAATTTTTGTACCCAGAGTTATAGTCCTTGCCCATGGTATGTGATGCGCTGGTATCAGTCCTCCTTTCTGCCTAAAAGCATCTCAGCCCATTTCTTTAATCTTACAGGATAGCACCCAAACCCATGTTTGGGTGTCTGTTTGAGTCACTCTCAGTGCCTCCCCATGTCTTTCTGATTAAGGCTTGGGGCTTTATGTGAAGTGAGCCAGCTGCACTGTCTTTATGCTGAGGGTCAGGGTACTTGCCTGGAGAAGAGCTGGGATCCAACAGGAAGACAGAGCTTGTGTTCCCATTTCTGCACTCCAGTGTGGTGCAGGTCACGAGGAGCCAACAGGCTGCGCATCTGTGGAAAGGTGGATGAGAAAACTCTAAGTGCTGCATTACAAGTAGTTAAAACCACAACCTGCAAGCTCTCCCCAGGCATCCAAGGATGGACAATCACTGCTGCCATACTCACACCCCAGACCCCAAAAGGATGTGGGAAAAGAAGGCGTGAAGAAAGAGCTACTCCACACAGATGATGTTTGTCACTTTAACTCATCAGAGATATCAAGGAACAGGAAGTATTCACCTTGGGATGTACAATAGAATCTCCTTAAAGCTAGGCTGAATAATCATAGAATCACAGAACAAAAGAACCAACTAGGTTGGAAAAGACCTTGGAGATGATCAAGTCCAGCCTATAATAATAACCTATGCTCATGACCACATTATATTCCATGCTGTGATTGAGGACAGTGCTTGTGCTGGAGCACACTAAAAACATCATCTCTGCCACATGCCTGGACAGCCTGACCAGGCCTGCCATGGACTTTGCAGACTTTTTGATAAGCACAATTATTGAAACACAATTTAAAGTTGACAACATGTCTAAAAACACACACAATGTCAGAGGAGGAATGAAATGTTGCTTCCCCCTCCTTCCCCAATCTCATTACAGGCTAAGGAAAAATAATGTATGGAGAATAATACTTCACCATCTAAAGAGTTTTTCTGGTTTCTAAATCTAGTGAAGAGTCATTGTATATTTTGACAGAAAAATGGATCAAAATAATAAAGTGAATACAAAATTATATTGCTGTCAATAATTTAATTTACACAAAATAGCACTGTGACATGGTAATTGTTATATATGATGCAGCATTCAGTATAATATTTGGAGAATGCATTATAGAAAGTCAACATTTAACTACTAAAATCAACTTACATAATCAAAGCTGTCAGAGAATCTTTACAGTTTTATATTAATTTGAATGTAATTTACTATAGAGGTGTCATTCTTAGAGGTGCTTACAATAGTTAATGATCTCTGCATTTCCATTATAAAATCCTATTTTCAAAGGTTCATCACTTGGTCTTAAGAACACTGAACCCTCCGGCACATTTTCTTTTTCCTTACAAAAACTCTGTTAGACAGTTTAAACTTTTCTCTCAGAGCAGATAGTGTGGTTTCTTTCCAAATTAATTTTGAGGATTTGCTAATTTGCTGCTTGCCACCTTGGGATCTTAGAAAAAAGAAGGGTTCTTTATGGAAGAAGTCTTTACAGCTACATTTTCTTCCATTTTCCTGAGCATGTTACCCCTCAGACCATTTTTCTTGCTGAAATGTCTAAGTATCTTCCAATATTGCATCCAAACCTTCTCCATCATTCCCTGCCTCTTTCCTGTTTAGCTACCTTTAAGCTTTCTTCCAGGTCCTTCTCCTCATCTCAGACTTTGACTCCCAGCTCTGTTCTGTGTCTTCTCACAGATGTCCATTTATGCTGGATCTGCTGCTTCCATGGCATCTGTCAGTCCATGGGCTCTCCTGGCTGCAGCCTGAATTTTCTCCCAGTTTCTCTTAACTACACACCCGTCAGCCTCACACCTTTTTTCAAGCTGCAACCAGAATTCACTTTTCCACCCCATTATAAGTCCAATTCAGGCTTGATTCCTACCAGACTTTTGCCTTTAACCCACCCGGACCTGCTCTGTAGGTCGGTTGGTGATTTCCAGTTTGCCAGCCACAGGAACGGTGCAGCCCTGAGGCATTAAAGTTGTTTTCCCCTGCCCCAGGCTTTCTGCCCAGGGGGTGGGACATTGCAAATCAACTGCCCACAGATACCTTGTGCAGGTCATTTCCAAAACCAGAATTTGGAAGGCAGATTGTCAAAACAAACCTATTATCCATAGTAAAACTAAAACCAATAATTACCTTACTTTGGTAGGCCTGCTCCAGTTCATGGTTTTCCCAAATCCTGCTCAAATTCACTTATTTTTCATCCATGTCACCTAGCTGTCATAGATCCCCTAGCTTTCTGCAACCTCAGTGTTATTAGACCAGACCCAATATGCACAACTGTACCCAAAATCCAAATTATTATTACCATGTAAACATTTAGATGATATAGTTTTGTCCCTTATCCAGGATCTCTTTATTTTCTCTACAAGGAGAAGAACTTTTTAAAATATTTGGGATGTTCTATTCTAGCCATTCAGTCTTTTTATGGTCACTTTTGTCCTTTGCCCACACATACCCAAAATGCTTCCTTCCTTTTTTCCATTGGTGTCATTTCTGTGTTTGAAAAAAATGAATATATTACTTTCTAATAATTCAGTGATGGAATAAGATGGAAATCTCCTTTCTGTTACACACACTGGAAACAAGATTTGTAGTTTCAGACAAAAAAAATTTGCAGCTTACCTATCATGTTACTGGAGGTGGAAAGAGAAACTGTTTCATAGATGTCATGTTGTGATGATGGACTTGATCCAAGGGAAATGTGCTCATATTTTGACTGGATAGCACTGGTGACTGACTCAGCAAGATAGCTTAACTAGGACAAATACCAATGATATCACTGGGAGTATTCTATTTGATCATTCAGATTCATAATTTAGTGATACAAAGAAACTCTAGAAATTACTTTTATTTTTCCCAATGGATATCCAGCTGGGCACAAGAAGAATTAGTGTCTGAATAAATTATATTTTATAGCGGCTTTTGACACACTTCAGATTTTTAATCTGGTTTTGGGAAAAAACCCTGGAAGACTGACGATAGCATGGACTACTGTCTGAAAGCTCCAGATGTTATTTCATCATTCTTTGTGTTGAGGAAACAGAACTGGAAGATAAAACTTTAATACTGTCAGAAAAGTCAGCGACTGTATGGATCTCTTCTCTGGGGATGAATGGGACCTGACAAACACAGGAGCTTAGAGGATGATCTTCCAGACTGGATGATAATTCTTCCATTTCCACTGTCCCTCAGAAGAATCTACCAAACCCGTTTATCTTCATTCAGTATTTTTACTGCTTGAATCTCAATGAAGAGGTTTTCCTCTGATGTAGGTAGTCTGTTACCAAATGCCTGCTCTCCCGAGGGTGACGCCCACTTCATTCAAGTATTCCTGGTGCAGCGGGGATGTTAGTGGCTACTGGCTTGCAGCCAACATCCCACACGTTTCCTCCGCAGCAAAAATGCCTTAATTCTGACCCACTGCCTTTCAAGTAGATAGTGAAAAAAAAAAAAAAATCAGTCACAAAGAGCTTTGCTTTTATCTGCATTTCCCCTTCAGAAAGATCTGAAAAAAACTTCAGATATTGTTCTTTTCTTTTTCAAGGTCCACGGTCAGCAAGGGTGCTGCTGTTCAAGCCTGAGCCACAGAAGAAGCTGAAGGCACTCAGAGTGTTTGTAGGGTTGGGCAGAGGAGTTTGGAGCAGGGTAACTGCCCAGGGGCTGGATCAGTGCCTGCCGTTGTGCCAGGGGCTGAATCCAGCACCCCTCCTGAACACCATTCCTTCTGAAACTGTCACCTACCATGGCAGCATGTTTTTCTCAGGCAGGGCATTGACAAAAGATCAGAAGGGAGAGCAGATTTTGGCTCTCAGCTGAAGTTTTCCATCCTCTTCACATACAGGAAGAGCACTGCAGACCTTACATAAGGTGTGTGCTGAGCCCAGTGTGTGAATGAGCAAGAGGAACTTGACCTCGCTCACAGACTGGGCACGCTGCAGGCCTGGCATGGCCACCACCAGTGGCTTTGAGATGTGACCAATTATGCAACACCCACCCATTCTTAGACCCACGAAAGCCAAACACATAAATGGCTTTAAGACCAGTGCACAGAAAATGGGATACAGTGAAACAAAGCTGTCCATTTCCTATCTCCATTGCACATAATCCTAAGGGAAAACAACACAAACACATCTTGTATTTGCAAATCTGGCCAAGCAGAGGTGAGGAGAGATCCAGCAATGCTCCCATGGGAATGTGGAACCCAAAATTATAACATGAGGAGAGCTGGAATCAGAAAGCAGGGAGAAAAAGCTTTTGGCAAAGCAATGGCAAACCATTGAGTTCATTTCCAATGGTGTTGTCAGGATGCAAGAAAGATGAACTACTCTCCAAGTTAATGTTATGTAGTGAGAAATATCTGAGGGAAGACATTAAGAAATAGATATAAATCAAAAAGATACCAGGAAAGAAAACCCCAAAGACAATGACAATCTGGGAAAAATCACCAAGTGGAAGGCAGATGGCCAAATCTTGTGATACAGATAGAAAGATAATCTACTTGGTTCAAAAGAACAAGAAAGTCTGGATGGCTAGAAAGAAGAGAGATAATTAAATGGAAAGAAAGGAACTAATTAAAGAAATCATTAATGCTGACCTTGCATAAACAAAGTTTCAAAGATTGCACACATGCTAATGTGAGGAGCAGGATGGCTAGAGGTATGGAGACAATTAAAAATATTCACTCCTCTATACCAGGCATAATGGTAGAATCTGAATGGAGATTAAAAGTATTTGGTATGGTTCCAGTGGATTATGATCTTGGAAAAATAACATGGAAACAGATGTGGCAATATCCTGAATTTAAGGAGAATTGCAAAATGTACAGATGAACTCAAGGAACTAAGCTAAAACAGTAAAATGAGCATAGGTTAAAACACAAGCTGCAGAAAACTGACAGCAGGAATGATTTCAGAAAAAAAACCTAGTATAGGTAAATTGGATAAAACAGAGGAAATGCTGGCAGCCATCATCACCATGACACTTGCATTACATCTCACTTCCAAGTGCAGAGTCCAATCTGGAAGAAGGCAAGAAGCAGAATATGCTCTTTATAGGGGAAAAAAAGGCTTCTTTCTTTTGTAAGTTCCTGTGTCAGTAGCCATTTTATAGGGCTGCCAATCATGGCATATCAACTGAAAAGCCAGATCATTTTCTAAAGCATCTACCTTCCCAGAGAAAGATTTTCAAGTTGACTGTGTACAATCCAGCTGCTGCTTTTAATCTTTCCCTGACAACAGTAGTTGTTTTATTACTTTGACAGTCATTTTCAGCCCATGAATGGTACCACAGTCCTTGTAAGATAGGAAAACTCTTTTGATCTATAATTTCATAAGGTTTAGCAATAGACAAAGGATTTTTCTGGTATACTTCATCACACACTAGCTGAAGTTTAGGCCTAAAGCCAATAAAAATGCAGTGTGCTACCCCTTTTGGAGATACACAAAAATCTTTCACAATTCCTAACAATTTTTGATAAATAATGACTGCCAGAAAAAAGACCAAAAAAAACTTATTATAAAAATACTGTCTATTAATAGAAAATGAAAAACCAGGTTACTCCTGAAATAACATTGATACATTGCCACAATCACTTTTAACTGCCATACTGTTTTAATATAGTATGATTATAGGATAGAAAATATGGATGCAAGATAGGCATAAGTGCAAAAAAGGAAGGTATTTCAAGTTGTCTGTAATAGCTAAGAGAAACTGGTAGAAAACTCAAGCAGACAGAGTAGTTTTCCAGCATAATGACTTGTTCTCTACTCCACAGCTAAGAACTGAATATTTTGTGCAGTCTGAAATACTGTATAAGCGCTAAAAGAAAATGTATTTCCAAACAAGATGAGAAAGCCATTCAGCAACCATTCAGAGTGAAAAAGCAATTGAAAATTTAAAAATCTGTAATTTTTATTAGTACAGGCTGCTGTACTTTGAGCACTTACACATATGTTCAACTTCTCACACATGTGCATCCCATTTTCTTGTCCTATTCCTATTGGAACGCATTCTGCTTTTCCTTATGTATAAGGAATTAAACCAGAAAATGTTTCTGATATTCTGAAGTGTAAGGACAGTGTTTCCAGGAGAGCTATTCATTTAGCAGCAGTCAGCTGAATATGTAACTACCTGTGGGGAATATTTAGATAAGGTGCTGCATTGAAGTCTAACTTCTTTGAATTCCATCCTTCAAAAATTCTATGTCCAT
Organism: Zonotrichia leucophrys gambelii; assembly: GCF_028769735.1. Taxonomy (NCBI): domain Eukaryota; kingdom Metazoa; phylum Chordata; class Aves; order Passeriformes; family Passerellidae; genus Zonotrichia; species Zonotrichia leucophrys. The sequence goes on from NC_088176.1 coordinate 29,544,514, forward strand.
TGGCATAGCCAATTTCCATAAAGAGATTCCTTTCTAAAAATCCACACCAGGCTTAAAATTTAGAGAGTGAAAAGAAACAAATCTCTTTTTTGCTGGGTGCAGTTAGAAATCAGTCAGCTTGATACTTAGATTGATCAGAAGGAAATAAAGGAGGATTAAAGGACAAACAGGAGTGACTCTTCCACTCCCTGCACTGTTCAATTGTTGACATCTATAGTATTCCTTAAATAAGTGCATTTCAGCTGACAAAAAACATTGGATTTCATACATTTTGCTAGTCAGCTTCTGTTTACAATCTCTTGAAATTTCCACAGAATTCCCCAAAATCACATTTTCTGGCAAAATACCAGCCTGACTCCTACAGTTTAACATTCAAAACACAAATACTTTGCCTCAGTATTTTCAGATAAACCACTTAATTTGGTTCCATTAAATTATTTTAACAAAATATTGAGATGCCTCTGTGCAATTATTTAAAAAACATAAGCTCCTCACCATCAGCTAAAACTGACCCCAATGTCACTGACCTCAAGAAATCAGCTCTCAGTGCAAGCAGAGATCTTAACTTCCGTTTCTCTCATTTGTCAGGTCTCTAAATGAAAGACTCTTTAGAGGGTTATCTTTGTCTAAACACTTAAAGTTGTATTTTTAGCCCCACTGTTTTGGAATAAGGCACAGCTCTGAGCTTTGCAGATGCAAGATTCTTCTTTTCATTCTTTCCTTCAGATTAGGAAGACTCAGAGGAAAGAATCTGGCCACTGTTGTTTGCTAATTATGTTAAGAAGTGCCTACAGTACATCAACCTCTTGCAGCAGACCATTCTTGGAATTACAACTTTCTCAGCATTTGCTCACTCAGTCTTGAGTAACTGATTTATTCTCAGCCATTATCAATTCTTGGATTTTCCCTTTGAGACCTCAGTCCACTACAGTGGGAAAGATTGACTTACTGCAGGAAACACGGCCACATGTTTCTGCATCCTTCCTGCCACATCTTGCAAAATGCTTAAGACATTGTGCAACAGAAATGAATGAACATCTGAAAGCCCAAGCAGAGCTGTGCTCTGATAATCCATGCAAACTGCAGTTCATGTAGGTGTCAGCTCTGAGTACTGCCAATGGCTAAGAGGTCTCTCTGGCTCCCAGCCCTGCTGGAGGCAGGAGCAGTTCCTCCCCTCAGCTCCAGGTGCAGGTGTTGATTGCTGCCAGCACAGCAATGCCTGGGGAGGTTCTGCTGCCCCAGAGTGCCAAGGTGCAGCAGATCACTGCAAGCACAAGGCAGCAGCTCTGCAAGTCTGCAAGAACTTTGTGCAAATGGGCCTGGTTGTGTTTCAGGGGGTGCAGAATACCCCACCAGGATCAAGTTGTTGTCTGTAATCATGTTTATTTAACTGATGACCTACGTCTGCAAAAGCACCAACTTCACAACCAATGATTCATCAAAAGCTTACCTCCCTGCTTTCTGTTTCCAACACTGACTTTCAGGATATTTCATCTAATAAATCTGAAGCAGACATGTATAAACAAACATGGCATTATACTAAGCTTGTTAATTGTGCATGAAGACGCACAATGTTAGAAGTACACCCAGTACTGGAGCTCATGGAAGATGAGCATGCAATAAAGGAAGGATTATTATCTTCACAATCAGAAACTTAAATTTGTTTTAGCGTCATCTGTTTTGGATGATTTGACTCAAAATTGCATTAATAATTTCCAAGTTATGACTAACTGATTTAAAATATGATGTCTCCATATGATATTTCAACATTCTGCACACTGTACCTAAGAACAATCAGATTGAAGTCTTTCTAATGCAGTGTTGTGTCTCTGTTCATTTGTAAATTACAACAATTCCCTCATTATTCTGTGTGGGACAAGAGAAATACTAAAGAGCTTTTTGCCTCAGAAGAAGAAGAAAGAAAGGAAAAAGGGAAGTTTTCTCCTCCACAGCAAATAAAGGACCCAATCTCTTGGCATCAGTTCACTGCCTCAAACCATCTCTTGGAGAAGGAGACAAATGCTGTCTTCTGAATTGGAGTCCCAGTAGAAACTTTTCTGCATAGTGAAGCAAATCAGAAACATAAGGCCCTCATTAGCAGCAGCAGCTTTTCCAGGAACAGAATAGTGACTGGGAAATCATCTGATTCCTGGGCATCCAGCATTTCAGCCATCAGCCCCAAAACAAAAGGAATGGGGAGGCTAAGGGCCCTGGCACAAAGCTGTGCTCAGGACTCTGCTGCAAAGCCTTTTCTAGGCACTTGTAGGACAGTATCTGCTTTCATTTGGGCTCAGCACCCTTGCAACTCCTCACCTTCCTCCTTGACAGCAGGGAACTTCTGCAGCAAGCACAATTCCACACCTCTTCCTGAGGGGAAAGGACAACTGTCTTCTCCTGGCTTCAGTGTCTGAAGTATCTGCCAATATTGGTGGATGTTGGCACTGCTGTACCAAAAGGTCTGTGGCAAAATGCAGGTCAGTGTTCTCTGATAATCCAAGAAATTGTACTGCTGAAAAGGAAAAGTTTAAACAACCAAATAACGACTTGCATAGGAAACACCACCCTTCTGCCTCAACTCCCTGGCATTCTTCCAGCTATCAGTCCTGGGCAGGGTGTTGCAGCATCATTCCAACTTTTGGCACAAGCACTGCCAATTGCCCTTCCTGCAGTTCCTATCTTTTCCCTCAAATCAGAAAATGCTTTGTGTTACTGGAGACAAGGAAGCATCTTCCTCTGGTTGAAGAATCAAAAATAAGTTTAGCATTTGTAGAGGTTATACCTACATACATACACACACACACACACATATATATGTAATTTGTATGGATCTAACTTGTTATCCAAAATTTCTTACATGTAAATAAGAAAGCATTTGGATTGTGGTTTGGGGCAGGTGGTTTCTCATGCAAACATATGAGGCTGCATTACAGCTACAAATGGTTTTTTTTGAGCACTTAACACTGTAAAAGTATGAAAGTATTGGTGAAAGGTGATGTTCTAAAGCCTTGAGTTAGTTTATTAGTGTAGCTAAACCAAATGGACTGAAACAGTTAAACCTCATGCATTTTCCATGAGCAGTTTGTAAACAGAGAAAATTGTTGTCCCTGATAAACTGAGTATCAATATGAAGCAAAGCCAAGTGTTCAGAAAAATTTCAGCAAATGAGGTAATATTGTGACACATATTATCACCTCTCAGAAAGGAGGGTATATATATTGGTAAGAAGCTTCCAAAGCAAACTGGATATGAAGGGCTTTTTTTTTATCAATAAAGTGTGGAGAAAATTACAGAATTGTTATTAATCTTGCCATTTGACACTTCTTGCTGTGAAATTTCATTACATAAACATTCCTTGAAAGAAGAGGTTTTAAAAACTGGAATGACCTGGATCCCCAGTGGTGAAAGGTGAAGTGGGCTGCATTTGGAACCACCTCTGCAGAAAGGGAACACCTCAATAAATGCTCTGTGTGACCGGTTCTGACAGAGGGTTGTGTATCTGCCAATGCAACCCACATTTTTTATGCTAGTACAAGTCAGAATAAATATTATCTCCCCTCATGTGACAGACCTTTGATAAAGCAGAATTGGCCTGGTTGATTAGCAGTATGTGTCAAACACAGATAATGGGGGAATCCCTTTCAGCAGCAGCACAGCACCTCAGCAACCATAACAAGGCCAATTTAACGAGCCTTCTGTTTTCCAAGAGATATTAATTGCAGTCCTGTCACATAAGATACAATTGAAGATAAAATACGTAAAAAGGGGGGGAATTGGATTTCATTCCATTTGTGTCATGATTATAAATTTTCTTGCAGGACCATGAATCTTACCACTGCTGATCTGAATACCCTCCATGGCTGGCACACTGCAGTAGAACAACATTTATTGTTACGAGTTCTGCTGAACACCAGAAGAATGTCAGGTTTTCTGCTGAATCTTTCTACCACTGTGATTTTTTATTCTACCCTACACAGTTTGTTTGCTTGTTTCTTTTCTAAAAACATGAAAACACAAAAAGCAGGCACCCAATCATGTGTCTCCACCAAAAAGGATGCTTCCTCATCTCTCACCAGTACTATCAAGGTTTATAAATGGTTCTGCAAATGCCACATTTGATACTTCCTTAGGGACACTCCCAGGCTTACAGATAAATATCCATCCAAGGATTGTGCTGGATTGATGTACAAATTATCTTCACACAAGTAAATCAGAATCCCCAGTTCAGTGTTTCAGTAGATGTAACTCTAATCAGTTGTCATAATTGAATAAATGTTCTTTGTTTGTGCATTATACAAACTTTGTACTGCCAATGCTTGTGCTCTCAGGCCAGGCTCCTTCAGCCAAGGGAGAAGGTGGACCTGCCACGTCCTGGGTGCTGCTGCACACATTGCATTTCCACCTGAGTGAGAGCAGCTCCAGGCTGACCCCCTGGGTGCGGCACATGCTGAGCAGTGGCTGCTCCCTGCATGTGCATTGTGGCATTAAAGAGGTCTCAGCCACCCAGCTGCTCATCTTCCTGTATGGAGGATCTCTCATTAAAATTGATTCTAACAAACACATTGTCACTTCCATGGATGCAATGTATTTCTGAATCAGATCTAAGTTGTCTTTTAACAGAGAATACCTTTGTGATGAAACATTGACTGCAAAGTTCCAATGGCAGTATATTCAATCCTAAATATTCCCAAATTATATCAAAATGGGAGAAAGTTAGAGAAATTTAATCCTTACTCTTAATGTCAACATGAGGCTAGAATAGTTCAGTTTCTTTAAAGATACTGCAGCAGCAGCTTTGCAGAGAATTTTTGCTAAATAGAGGAACCTTAAAGCTGTTCATAATCCTAAACCTCTTCTCCTGGCAGTGCCAAGAACTCCAAAACCATAACATGTATCCTCTGTAAACATACCTTGGTCATCAAGAGGTTGATTTTCTTCTCATGACTGAGAAAGAAATAGATGGGAAAAAAACCAAAGATAGGATACTTTTTCTATAAAATATGTTAATGACATTATTTTGTTTTTTCAGCAAGGAACAAGGATGCCCACAAAGACAGACTTTTGGGAATATTTAGTATTTATATAGGTCTTTACATGTGAGTCTGAGAGATTACCTCAGACTGTTTAGGATATGATAAAAACCCAGAGTCAAAGCTGCTTGTTTATGAAATTCAGGCAAGCCCAGGCCCACCAGCAGTGGTTACTTTAAGGGACTTTGGGTGACACATCAGGCAGCTTGTAATAAAACCTTCCTTTCATACATTGGTGCCAGCAGTAAGGTTCACCATTTTCTGCTCAGAGCCTGCATGTTCAGGAAACACAGAACTGAAATTCAGCCAGGCACACACATCCCCCAGAAGTGAAAGCATGGTCTGTCAGCCAAATGACACAAAACACTAAAACACACGTTTTAAAGTCTGGTCTTACTCAGCAAAATATTTGCATGCTTTTGGACATGTCTCCAAATGACAGCATTTCCTAAATGCTTTCCTCAAGAAGTGAGGCCTCATTTGGCCTAAAGATGCAAGCAATGTACTAACCTGAATTCTCAGAGGTATATGGGAGTCCCAATTAATGTTTTAAAAGTCCCAGGTGGAGATTATCTGCATTTCAGGAACCTCAATAACTTCACAAATTCTGTCCAAGGAGTTTAATTTGCTTCTGAAAAGAAGTGCTTTAAAGATTATAAATATACAATTGACAGTAATAGAACCTCAGCATGTAATCCAGTACCTGTTGGGCCAGAAAGCAAGTCTGACACTAAAATGAGCAGCTCTTTGCTGCTTGTATGAAAATGCTGAGATCATTCCAGGTGCCCCTGTGCAAAGATAAAAGGATCAACGGAGGTTTTGTACACACTATTTTCTGATTGCAAGAAAAAACCAAAATACAGAGATGTGAGAAAATTAACTGGTAAAATTATCAAATAATCATCATTTGGGGGTGTTGTTGCTGTTTTTTAAGATTTATTTTAACAACAAATATTGATATTGTAAGATGGTGCAATATATCATTTCATACCATGCACTCTGAAATATCCTGAGATTATTCAGTTCATTTTTTTGAAAACTACCACGTATATATAAGCAACTTAATTAAATACAGGATGTTATCTTCTAGCAACCCCCTTCCACATTCTGAACATGAAAGAGTACACTAGAATATTGATAGCCCATCCAATATTTTGATGTTGGAAAACACATTAGTTTTCAGTAATGACAGGGAGTCATCAGGAAAAAGAATAAAAGAATGAATATACGAACTAATTTTGATTCTCTTTTGTACTGTCACATGGTGAGCAAATAAGAGCCTGATGTAGGTGAAAGCAGCGTTTGCCCTCGGTTGCAGGGAGATCACTTAGCCCCGAGCTGGGATGGGTTCTTTGCTGTGACCTTTGTGAAGCCGCCCCCGCTGCCCCGCAGTTAACACGTTCTGAAGACCCTCCTTTGTCTCTGTGCCTCTGGTCACATACGAGCAGGGGCTCTGCTGCAGTGGAATTAATTAAACAAACTGCTCCCAGCTTTAATCTTTTATACAGCAGCCAGTGCAACAGAAACTATCTCATGAATCACATATTTGTACACATCCAGCAGAGGAAATACATGTATGAATGTGGTCTACATGCCAATTGATATTTTCACCCTGTTCCATGATAGCTGCTTCCTAAACCAACCAACCACGAGTAAAAAAAAAAATAATAGCAAGGACAGATTTGTCCTCTCCTATTGAATTACAATGATCATGTTAAAAGCCACGACAATGCAGAAAACAAGTCTCTCAGTATACAGAAAATTTCAAAATCACCAGCACAGAACTACCAGACAAACACCTAGACTTCCCCAGATCAGGGTTAAAATGCCACAAAATAGTGTTCCCCCACCCCACAACCTGGGCAGGGATGTGACATGGTACCAGGTGAAACCTAGCATTTTTATATGGGTTTTCAAGGACATCTGAAACCCCTCAGGTGAGCACATAATTGACATCCTCTTGGCCCTTCAGTTTGCTCTCCCTGCAAGAGCTGGCACCAGCTCTTTGGGCCTCTGCAAACAGCAAAAACTCACAGGAGCCCCTGATGCAAGGTGGCAGCTGCAACAGATAACATCTCATTATTAGTTTATACACTCCAGCCTTCCAGCAAACATCTCCAGTTCTCAGTTCAGGCCAAACCTTTCTTTCCTTCCTAAAGTAAGAGATTGGTGTCCAGGTCAGCACTGAAGAGCAGCTCGGGTACCCTGGGGTATGAGATTTTACATGAGCTGGGGAGGGAGTGTGATTTTACATGAGTTAGCGAGTCTCCTCTCTACCGTTCAAGGAAGGCATTTATTATTACCAGAGAAATTAGAATACTTTAAGCCCACTAAGTACTTAAAATGCAACTACTTCAAAAAGACAAACTACAACTGAAGTTTTCAGCAGTGGCTTTCAGAACCCCACCCTCGGCAAAGCAGAAAGAAAAGAAATGGGAGCTCAGCACTTCTCACAAAATAGGGCTGTGTAAAAGCCCCAGGCCAAAAATACTCTTCAGAGATCCTCAGAGAACATAAAAGATCAAAACTCAACCTCAGCCCTGTGTATCTGAATTGCTAATAGATGCATAGTACTGTCTCCATCTGCAGTATCACACAACAAGGATTAGAGGTAGTCATGTTTTTAAGGAAAGGGAGTGTTGCACATTGCCAGAAGCACCTTTAAAACTCAGATTCAGAATTATGATGTAGCATTTTCTGTCTTGCCTTGAACAAGGTTTTCAATGACCAGTTTATGAACAGCTGCAGCAATGCTGCACTCTTCTTATGTGCTAAAGAACACTGGGACATTGCAAAACTACAAAGGCTTGTCCTGTCCATTTAACCAGCATGTCACATGGAGACAAAGCATAATGCAGCTCTGTGAAAAGTCCACCCACAAACTTCATTTCACACTATAAGAATGAGGCACTTGAGTTCTCTGTCTTCCTTCTCTCACAGTTCACATGACAGCAACTTAAATATTTTGGAGACTCAAGAATACAGCCTTTCAAAAAGTTACCTGCTTAAAAAAAGTAGTCATAAAAGATATTTTGGTAATTCTTTCTTGTTCAAAACCTCTGTATTCAGTTTGTTTTAAAATGTAGATCAGTATTGAACAATAAAATAGATTAGTTGTCATTGAAGAGAAAAGCTGTATCATCTTATTAAAACCTAACTCTATAGAATTAGAATCCACAGCACTTTGAAGGGAATTAAAATGCTATCACTGGAAATATTTTTTTTTCATTAACAAATCAGTGTCTTAAATTGCAAGCTAAAGTTTTAAAAACACTGCAGTATTTTTTATCAAAGAGGAGACATTTATTTTATCAATTAAACCCATAACAAAACCCCCATTATACTGACACAGCAGTACCAAAAAGAGCAACCCCCCTTCCTGCATACACACTAATGCACACATGCAAACACACACTCCTTTTACCCAAAGCTGGCAGAAAAGACCCACAGATCCAAAGGGAGGGGCCAAAGGAGCAACAAACCCAAATATCAACAGTCAGAAAAAGATATCCCTCAGCAAAGCTGTATTTGGAAGACAGTGTCATGTTGTTAACATGCTGGGTCCATGGAACTACACAATTACGTAGTAAAAAGAAATTAAAAGGAAGGGGTAGTGAAGAAGATTTGAAACTATCATTTTAGGACTCTATTTTCACTAAGCAGAGATGTAGGAAATAGTGAGGACTGTAGTAAAGAGAACAAATATTCCTGGAAGAAGATCTTTATATAAACAATTGAATCGTTCCTATTTGGTTTTATACAGATTTTATAAGCCCCGAAATAACCCTTTTAAGCATTTAATTTCATAACTAATTAATTTTCTGCAGCGAGGAACTACAACAAACTTGGAACAATTTCCTTAAATGAAGAGACAGCTGATGGCTCAGGTTTCCCAACACTGCTCATCCTCAGCCTCAGGATTCAGTGACAAACTTCACCACTGATGTCCCCATGCAGCAGTCTCAGCAAGGCAACCACCTGCATTTACCTTGAAAAAATGGAAAATATAATTCTGTCCCTACAAAGGGAGGCCAACAGCTTTATGGTAATACCAGCAGTATGCCAGTCCTCAAAGTCAGGAGGAAGAACCCTAACTGAGGCTCTTCAAGACCCATCTCTATGACACGCAGGTGAGCACAATGAAGTTACAGTGACAAACCTTGCACAGATGCAGCTGGAGCAGTGGGTGGCCATTGCAGCCAGCTGAAAGTGCAGACAGCCAGATGGGAGATCCTCCAGAGAGGGTAATCCCACTCTCAAGAGAAAAAAAGGAAAAAGAAAACTTTGGCATTACCAGGTGCAGCTTTAAGCAGGTGCCAGTCTTCCTCAGCTGAAGTAACTGAACAGAACTTCAGGAATGCAAAACAGCTTACTCAGGTACTTCTGGAAAATTAAGCTAGAATACTGTGATGGGAGCAGGATAAATGACAGTGCTGTTGCCTTCTTAGGAACTCTTTTGGAAAACAAACCAGTGTAAAAAATCAACAAATTAATCACCACTGAGCTATTTTCCTCATGACTACATGACCTACACAACTCAAGGAGAGAAAGTGTTTCTCTGCAACCAGGCTGTTGAGAAACTACCCTGCAAATAAGAACACTCTCTCTCTTCATTGCAATGGGCCTTAACATTGACTTTGTCATGTTAATTATCCAAATTCAATCCCAGTATTTGCTTGAATCAAAGCAGCAAAGACATATGAACATCAACCATCAGGTAAGGCCATGAAGCACAAATGCTTTGATGGTCAGTGGTACTCCCTGTTTTGGGGGAAAAAAAAGGAACCTTTAGAGAAAGAAAAAAACAGCACTGAATCATTTGACAGAACATATTTCTCAAATACAGCAAGCTCTAGTGTAATCACAGCCAAAGAAAACTGGCAGAGGATTTGGCTGTAGCAAAGACACTTGTCTAAGTATGAAGTTTCCCATACTGTGAGTTCTGAGATACTGGGCATCACTGTACCCCTGTTTGTGAAGGGTTTTGAAGCAGGGGAGCACAGGAAATGAGAGCAGCATATAAATGGGAGCCAACATGCTTACAAGGACTATATGCTGCACAATAGTGTCTGCAGAAGATGCATGGAAGCAGACTGAATGGGTACACAGGAACATCTGCCAAGCCAAGCACAGAAATAACAGAAATATATGAAAATCCAATATTGTATTCTGTGTGTTTTTTAGAAGCACCTTGATGACAGAGGCCCCAAAGACAGGAAGAAGCTGTGTCACTTTGTAAACACAATTTTGATGCCTTTGGAAGACACCAGAGTGGTCCAAAAAGCTTGGGGAGGGCTTTCACCTACCTTATTTAACCTCTATCTTTCTCACATACTCAGTCTCACACTGCTTTATAGCCAGCTGCTCATCTGCCACGTTTGAGTAGCTATGTAATAGAACAGGACTGCTCCAAACAGAGAAGGAACGTGCATGAAGATACAAAAGGGGGTTGCAGGGAATGGCCATGAAATACTCTGTGCAGGCTTGCCTTATCTCCTGGGCAGCATTTTCAGAAGCTGGAGACCTGCTCTTTGTTCCTACAGCTCAGGGTGCTGAACTTCCAGCAGGAATAAGGCATCAGGTGCTGTTTTCCAGAGCACCATTGCTGCCCCCGCTCCTTTCCAGAGGCAGGATATGCCTCTGCTACTGACTAATTGATTCCTAAGAGCATGAGAGCTGAACAATATTTACATTTACACAAACTATATTACACAGAGTGTGAAAGCAAAGCTTTGGTTCAACCCAAGGCAGCAGCCTCTGAAAGAACCAGATGGGCCCGTGAATAGGTGGAATTAACCAGCTCACAGAGAATTCAGCATTATGGTGTACATCTCTAAGGTCACAAAAAACTACCTCAAGATAACAAGGGTTTATGAAAGTAAAACCATCAACAGCACAGCAATGGGCAAGAAATTGGATTGTAACCTGTAAATCAAACATCAAAGGTCTTACAAGGCCACTGATGGCAGGTGGACACTTTACATAAATGTGATATTGTATGCCTGATATAAACAGCTCTCCTAATCTCTTCTTTCACATGCATAAGTAACTCACACTGCATGTGAATGTCATATATCTAGTAAACAATTCATTTAAAATCATTTATAAACAGCTTAAAATGTATTTTAATCCTATTTTTCTAAAGGTCAGATAATGCAAAAAAGAAGAGATAAAAAGGATACAAAAGCTTACCCAGGTGATAATTTGAGTATCCTACTGATAGCTTACATAACATAATGGTGTTTATAAAAAAAAAAAAAAGCAGTATGTAAGTGAGAAAGGATAAGTAGTGTGACAGAATCAATATTAAAACTCAGGAAATTCCCATTAAGGCAGTTCATCTCAAGTTTACCATTGTACAAAACAGCATAAGAGAGTTTACTCTTGCGTATACAGTATACAAGTATATCAAATGATTATAACATAAAAGTATATTCTTTTTCCAGTACAGATGTGTTGAACCATTGGCTTTGGCTCCACATCTGATTTTCACTCCCACCAGAGTCTGGGAAAGGCCACATCCTGTGTTTTGAACATGTCATTTCAGGACATAAAATGAGAACTAGTTATGAAATTCACTTTCCAAAACCTGCAGTACCCAGCATAAGAGGAATTCTGAATTTACAACACTATTCTATAGCTTGTCAGGCAAGCTTGACTTCAAAAGTTGAAGGTCAGGCCAGGACAAGCTGGGCCTTCTGATGTACGTGTGACAGTGTCTGGTGTCACATGCAGCCTTATGCCTTAGACAGGCCACACTTTCAAAAACTGCTTGCATTTTCCCTCCATCCCTAGAGAGCACATTAAATGCACACACACCATGACAAATTCAGCTTAGCAATAGAAGCTAACAAAACATGAAAAGTTATTACTGGTAAGCCCCTAACAGGAAAACCACCATTTCCCCATGCATTCTCAATGCCATACTGATGTATACACATGGACATATATTTATGATAGTTTAGACCAGTTTAAAAGGAAATGTTTGCCTCTACTTTTTTATTTGCTAGATTGTTTGTGACCTACATTACAGGACTGGTCATTTGAACAATCCAAGAGGTTCTCTCTTTGGGGAGGGAAGAACAAAATACAGTGTACATTTACTATCTGCATAGGGGCTTCTCACACCTTCTCAGATCTTCCTTCTCACTTCTCATTTGACACTGTCTCTATGATCTCAGGTTGTTGGAATAGGTAAGAGCCACAGCAAACAGCTCCTGTAATTATTGACAAGTTTATGCATCCCCAGAAACTACTATCCCCCCAGATTTCCAAGAACATTCCTGAATAGTTTAGTCTGAAAACCAGATAAAATATTTGAAACAAGAAGAGGAACGTTTGTTGCCTCCTTGTAGCCTGGGCAGGCTCTAAACACTTGGAGATTTTGTATTCCTGCCCAGTGGTCCCCCTCAAGGGCAAATGGCTTTGACATGTATCTGACAGGAGAAGCAGAAGGTTTCTACCTTCTGCTCTGACACCTCAGCCTTGTGCAAGTGCAGGGTCAATGTCTCCTGGCACACAGCTGTGCTTGGGCCTGCTGAGGGAAAGTTGTTCCCTGGCTGGTGCTTGGTCCCTGGCAGCCTGAGGAATGACTCAGTGATGCCATGTCCTGGGCCAAATGTCTTCAGAATTGGTGCAGATACGTAGCACAGCAAAACAACATAGTGTTTGTTCCACCTTACAAACTGTGAGTAACTGAACTATTCCATTTACTCCTTCTAGCCTTCAGAGCAATCCATCAAATCAGAAATTTATGGATGGTAAGGCTTTAGTCCAGGGAAGAGAACTGGAAAGAAACACTGGAGTCAGAAAGGCATTTTCCCCCAGGCCAAGCTTACTTTTACCCTTTTTATTGCTATCTACTACCACTGCAGTGACCTAGGACATTTCTGTGGCTCTAGTTTAGTGGCTTTAGATCTTTTATACCAATGGTCTCTATTTTATAAGATGGTGACAGGAAGTTCCATCCCTTGGGAAAAGAAGGAGGAAGCTAGATAGATATTTTGTGGACCAGTCAGAACTACAAGCATTTGGCAAATTTGTTGGCCTAAGGTGACACATAATTATATAATTTTTTATTAATTTTTAAAATATTACACCCAAAGAACAGTCTCAGATACTACAGAGAGGGAAAGACAAGTATACAAGCAAGGAGAAAGATATAGAACCTGAAAAGCCACTTGAGTAAATTTACTCACAGGATCAGTCACACAAACCAGTTCCTGAACTGCCTATTTGTGGATCACATGCATACTACTTGGGAAACACAGATAGCAGCTAAAATATTCTTCCCCAAAACTGGTCAAGGATCTTTGTCTGCTGGATGAGGTTTAGGCTTGTACTGAGCTCTTAAATCACTTACAGTGATTATTTTCAACAAAAGAATTTTATGAAGAACAAAAATTAAAGGCCAAAGGAAGCTCTCAGAGACATGTAATTCCAGATGTAAAATAATTTTCTTTTAGAAAGGATCCACGTTACACAAAGTTTTATTTGCTTTGCTATTACAGGGTTTTATGTTTCTTACTTTTTTTTCACTCACTTACTGAAGAAAGAAAAAGTAAATGAAAACAAAAAGCTGATAGTGGAATACATTATGAAATATGAAGAATCATGGGACCAACTGACCACTCCAGTGATTAGGAAAACTGTAAACTATTTAAAGAGAGCAGTTTTCACTGCTCTTCATTAGAGTCTGATTACCTCAGCCATTAACATTTGGCTCTTATTATGATGATTGTGAAATACTGTTCACATTAATGGACAAAAGAAAGTTGACATGGCTATCTTGATTAACTCATCAATAATAATTTGGAATAATTTTTCTTCATTCACTGGATGAATCATTCACATGTGCTTTAATAATGCACATTGTTGTATAGTAAATTAGCATGAAGATTACCCACCTCTGGGAGCTACACTGTACTTCAAAGTATTGCTCAAAAGATATTTCAATTTTGAATTTTACTAAAAAAATAAAAAAAGGAAAGATCAGAAACAATTACTTCTTTTTAACTGTTCAGTACATCAAGACATACAGCCCTCAAGTTATGCAACTGAGCTCAACCTTTAAGCCACCAGATACTCAATATGTAAAAAACACACTCCCCACCTATTTGCATTCTTCTTCAGAGAATAAAGCAAAACTCTTGTTCTTTATAAGACAACTGTAAACTTGAATAATAAACTGACTAAAATGAAGTAATCCTTACCCAAACAGATAAGAATATAACCAAACTCCACCAGGCTCTTTGTGGATCCAGCCTTGCAAACCTCCAGTCACGTGAGGTTTCATAGGCAATGTGGCTGTGCACTCAAACCCTGCTCCTGGAGGTCAGTCCATGCAAAAGCCCTGACAAGTCAGCCTCTTGCTGAGGATCATCTGTGCAGGACAGGAGGAGAGGCACTCCTGGCTCTGAGCCACGCCATGCTCCCCATGGCAGGTGATGACCCAGCTCAGCTCTCTGCAGCAGCAATTTTCACATGCCTCAAACAGATAACTCTGTGAAAATGCAGTGACACACACCTGCTTGCAAAAGCCAGCATCAATGGAACAGATGATTCTCAACATTCTCAATTCTCAGTTCCCCTCTCACTGTATCTTGTTCCATTTCTTCTCCCATTATCACCACTTCATTTCTGAAAGTGCATCAAGCAGTTGTCTTACCTTTTAGCTCTTTGCTGCCTGCTTGGACCTGCAGAGCTCTGAGGAAAGGCGACCTGCTCCTTTCACCTTCCTGGCTGTACCCACCTCCTGCCAGCAGCAACCACCCTGAGTCAGGTGCCAACAATCCTGTGCCCCTGCCACAGCCACAGGGTCAGAAAGAGGGTAACACAGGGTAGATGTACACATAGCAGCTTCCTAAGCCAGGCAGGGCACCTTTGCACTTGGTAGATGGATTTTCTTCCATTGATTTTCTAATTGCTTTTAGAACATGTAAGCCTGTAACAATCTACAGCATCCCATGGTGGTGACTTCCAGAGTTTAATTGCACACTGTGGGAAGAAGTTACTTATTTTGCTTGTTTTCAGTCCACAACCTGAGGGTTTTTTCAATGGCTCCTGGGAGTCGTAGAGGGGACAAGGAACAGTAATTCCCAATTCCATTTTTTATGGATTTTACAGCTTTCTATAATCCCTTCCTCAATTCCCTCTCTTCTGTGCAGAGAAGTGCTAACTGTTCAGTTGAACTCATGGTTAACTGCAATGATCAAACTGTTTTTCTATCTTGTTTCCTGCTCTCTTCCTAATTTTGTGTGGGTTTTGCCTGCTACTGAGCACTGATTAAATGTTTTCAAGAGCTGTGATAATGCCATCATGACAGTAAGCAGTTCAGAACCCATTACTGTGCATGCAGCATCAGGTGTTTTCCCCATGTACCTTAATTTAATTGAATCTGTACTGAATGTCATCCCCTTTTTTAATTTCCTAGACATTCTATAGGATGAAACTGTTCTATCTATCTTTTAAAACCTTTATTCTTTCAATATCTTTAGTTAACTGCCCTAATAATGTCACATCAGTGAATACTCTCACTACACCACCACTCACCTTACAAGTGATTATGAAGATGTAGAACAGCCCAGGACTAGCACTCATTTCCAAAGGACTCTCCTGTGATGTCTCTTCATTGAGCAACCTCATAATTTATTCTTGCTCCTTGTTTTCTACCTGTAATTAACTCCCTTATCCACATGAAGTACTTCCATCTTTCACAGTTCAGCTTCTTTAGGAAGCCTTGGGGAGGGGCCACACTAAAAGTCTAAAACTGGGGAGGAGAAGAAAGCAGCAATAACAAACCATTGCCATTTCTTTATCTCCCATTTTCCCTCTTTCAGATATGCATCTTGGCTATAGTTTGTCACAAAAACAACCTTTTTGAAGACTGTTGTATTTTGTCCTTTTGTAAATGGTCATTCTTAAGTAGCAAGGTTCCCAGTGGCTGTTATACATAGTACATATTGGCAACAAAATCATCTAAGATAATGTCATTAATTGCCCCATTGCAAAACTGTTTCAAAGGATGGAAGTTACTACTGGAATGGAGAAGGAGAATAACATTTGTTTGACAGTAAAGATTAATTGGAAAATGAACTGCATAATGGATGCTTCTGGAGGCACAACTAACATAATGGTATATTTGGGGTATTTTCCTCTTTATGTTCAGTAAATAATCTATATAAATCCCCCCCTCATAGAGATAAGCATAAATCCTACATAAATATTCAAATACTTTTTATAGTTACGACGGGAAGCACATCTTCCTGTCGTTTCCAGCTGAAATAACGCTTGTGTGCTCTTTTCTCTGCGAGCTTTCTGCGGCAGCTCTTCCAGCAGGCCGGCTGTGCTGCAGGGCCAGGAGGGCAGCTGTTCATGAGGAGCACAGTCCCAGCACAAGGGCTCCTGCAGGAGCATTCACACCTCCAGCCAACGCCGTTGGCATCGGCGCTGCCAGCAGGATCCGGCAGATTTCCGCTCCTTCCAACTCCTATCGTGTGACACCGCTCCGCTCGTGTGGGTTTGTCATTCCAGGAGACACAACTCAGCCTCTCTGGAGTGTGCTCTCAAAGCTCAAAAAGATAGAAACAAAGGAAATGACATGTGGTTTTATGATCATTGCTATAAAACATTTTATCAGCTGAGGGACGGTATTTCAAGCTGCAATATATATTCATATGAATAATTCTTGGTTAACTGGGTAATTCTCTCAGTTTCATTAGATTTTATTTATTCTAGATTCTTAACTATTGAAGGCCAGTCCAGTTTGGGTAGAGATCTTGCCTAGAAGCTGGAAATTGAGCCTAGAGAGGCAAAAATACTTTTTTTATGACCATCAACCTCTAAGATTTGCAGAATGAGAAATAACTTCATTTTCTCTGTCTTTTCTTCTGAAGTCTGAGGAGACAGGTACATTGAAAAGTCATTACAGAGGGAAGGGGGAAAAAAAGTGAAATTAAGACTTAGATGTGTAATTAGGGGTTCTGATTTAAAAAAAAAAAACAACACAACAAACCAAAAACCACAAACCCAAGGCACTGAAATTTTTACACTTCATTAAAATTTCTCACAAAAAGCTGTATCTTTACACAAGGAAAATACAATTTTGAACAAAATTCTATTTTCCATTTGGATATTGTTTTGACTGAAAAATTGTCATCAGTTTTGCTGGGTCAGAAAACAGACACCAGTCACTGTGTGTGTTTCCCTTTTCATCATTATAGGAAGAAGTATTTATTGGATTGCATGAGGACTATTTCTATATAATGGAATTATTTCTATTTTTATATTTTTATATTCTAGTACTTTATTACATAGAAATAGTTCTCATGCAGTTCAAAGTCTTCCATGGGCTCAGCTAAATACAATTCCTTTTCCTCACAAATAAGCACATTTGCAAATCATTTCTGGAACACATATTTTGTACACATTTATGTTGCATTGTTCTCTTGTTCCAACAAAGTAACTGCCCTTAATTAACAAGCCTTGTACTTTTATCCATATCATACTCCTATTAAAAATTCCAGTATCATATAGTTAACAATACTTAGTGAACCAATGGTTTTCCTTCATTATCTTATTTGAGAAACCAAAAGTTGTACAAGCCATCACCACCAGAGTCAAAATTGCTTCAACAGGGAGAACACATATATAAACTTTGAGAACAGGGAGATTGTAAGAATGAATAAAGACAACCAACATTATTTGCCTGCTCCATCCCACAAAAATGGTCTGACTATTACATACAGTAGAAGCTATTTATATACTGATGCACACAATGCACATTAATGAGCTCTCTTGGGGGTTTATGATCATAAAAGATATTGCTAGAAACAATGAAAATAACTGGGGGGGAAATTATCCTTGAAGTAAAATATTAATAAATGATTTCTTTTTTCAGTATATTGATTGAGATGTTCCCATTTGTGACAAATTCAGTGCCATTTACAATGTATAATTTGCTGGAGAGTAAGAGGTGAGAGGATTAAGTACCCTCAGCTCTCCCATAATGTAGCTGCACTGTTGAACCACTGCCACCAAAAGTCAACTCATAAAGTCTATCTGGACAAAACCAGTTAAACCCTCTTTCCAAAAAGATCTTATTTTCAAAAAGCACACCACTATAGGAAGGATAAGATATAATTGGATGCTACTATTTGGCTGTCAATATCCAAGAAACGCTCACCAGACTGACAAAAACACATAATATTCTTCTATACATTACAGATTCATGTGTGTGTGTAAAATAATTTCATTTGATCACATTTAAAAATTGAGGGGACTAGGATGCATGGCTTTTCTTCCATTTTGAAGCATGACACTCCTTTACTATTCCAGTATCCTTCAGATACAGATCACATGTGACCAGATCAGTTCAGATTTCATCTGAGTGAAGTCTTGGGCTCTGCATTATAGGAAATATCCAAACACCAAAAATAGCTGCTTGAACTAGAATTAATCACAGCACCAAACCCCGTTCCCCAAATGGCTTCAGTGACAGGAGGTCTGAGGAAAAGCATCTAATAGATGGATCAGAGTGCATATTTGATTTGTGTAAAAATAGGATGCCATATCACCTGCAGCTATATGCTAATTTAGTATAGTTCTTACATTGAGGGGGCTGTGCTATTATCAACAGGGTAGAGCTCACTGTACAATACCAGGCATATTAACAGCATTAATCAATTAACAGAAACCTCAAAAACAAAACCAGAAACTTTTGAAATTGCTCAGTATGTACTGGTTCTCCAACATAAGCCAGAGTATACTTTATTTTGTGTATTTAATGTAGTAATAATTTTCTATTTTTTTTAAGTTATATCTGCTGCCTGTAGTCAGCTTGCTTTGTTGATCTCTCTTTCCCTGGTACCTCATTTCTATGTTTTTAAGTGGTTTTCTTTTACATCAGGCCTTTAAAAAAATTCCATAGTATCATCTTCCATCAGAAACATAACGTTATTTTTCTAATAGAAATTTGTTAAATTAGATACCCTTTATGGACAACACACCAACTTAATTGGCATGTTTTTAAAATTAACCTACCTTTCACTGAAAAATGTAAAACCTCTGCTTGCTGACAGCTTCTCCTCTGTGCTGGCCCTGGGATGGCAAGGGAGGGGAAGCACCAGAGGGGTCCTGTAATAGCTGCCCCATGCCACCATCTTTGTCATTTCCTTATGTTTCATGGAAAACAAACTGCAGGCAGCTTTGTGAACTTTATCTGAAGGACCCACATGAGCTCTAAAAGAGCAATTCAAGTCTTTTCTATAGCAGTTTTTTCTAAGTCTCTATGAAGTTTTGTTACTCTCTAGGCCTATTTATTGATTTTTATTAATTTGTGTACTACAATAAACAACAGTTGCAAAAGACTAAAACTGCTGGGATATAGCACAAGCCAATTATTGACTGGCAAAACATGAATACTATGAGGGACAAGTGTTTTGCAGACAGGTTTTTCTGATAATGCAAAATACAAAGAAGGCCCAAGACTAGAACTGCCAAAGACGACAACTCCTCCATGTGACTCAGGCAACTCCTGCAAGAAAAGCCTTACTGATTGTCAAGACCTGACTCTCAAGACTTGCTCCTGCTTGACTTTTAGTCCAAGACTCCTGTTTTGGGCTGAACAGTTATGTGGGTTTGCAAAAGCCAAAGCACAATCCCCACCTGTGGAGGTACCTTGGGAGTACTTCACAGACACAAACTCTAAGAGGGCTCTGCATATGCAGCCAGGTGGGTGAGCCCTATCATTGCAACAGCCAATAGTACTATCAGGTCTTGTATTGATGTTAAAAGCCATGTGGATTTTGGTGCTTTTCCACAAGGTGCTGCTCCCTCTTAGAGGCATTTGGTTCTAGAAAAGGCCATTTCCATTTTTTTTATTCTGCTAGGCAGCAAATGTAGCCTTGGTGAAAAATATTAGACACTTCTCAGAAGTATGGGCAAATAAACTCTCAAACAACTTGTTTTCAAAATCTTACATTATTGTAAAGATTGCTCTTTCCTTTTCCCCCCTTCATTTGACTCACTCTCTCAGCAGAATTGAAGAGCTGCTGGAGCAGCTTAGAGCAGCAGTTGTTGGCACATTACCCACCCCCCATGCCCACACACTTGCTGTGGACACGGGACCAGGGACACTCTTACACACGCGGCTGCTGGCCCGTCCTCTCCCTCCTCCCTCCCCCGAAATGTCCTCCCAGCTTAGGCCCTGGGACAATAAAGGGCATGCAGGCTGCTTCTTTACTCTTTGAAACACCCCCGGAGAATCATTCCCAGGCACAGGAATGCTCACTATGGCTGTACCCAGTAGAGCTAGAATAGCAGGTCTGCATGACAAAACTCTTCTCAAAGCTATCCCATTCACCACTGCTATTTTGCTTGCCTTGGATTTCTTGCCTCTCACTTCCTACATATGGAGAAGAGGTGGAGCAGAATCACATCGTGATTTGGTGAAACATACCAAAAGAAGGCCTTTTCTTTGCACAAAAGTTGAGGATACTTTTAGTTAAACATACAACCATTCGAGCTACCGACTGCATCTTCAGGTTTCAGTAAATTGCACAGCCCTTCAAGCCTTTTCCACCCACAGCTAGCACCCATCCACCCTTTCTTAGGCATATAATAAAACAAACAGTAAACATGCAAACCCAGAATCCTTTCAGTGTCACTCAGAGCTTCCCCATCACATTCACGAGTCTGCCTGTCAGAGCACAGCTGCTGCATTTACCTGAATGCTCAGAGTTTGTCATTTTATAACTGGAGGCTGTGAATTACAAATAATGCAAGTACTAAAATCATAGCCCAGTGCCAGCTGCCTTGTGGGAGGGACTATAAACTCTGCAGCCAGAGTAAACAGCAGGATACTTTGAGTGACCACTGCTTCATCCTCCCACACATATCTTATTCATCTTGTCTCCTTTTGATGACATTAAAAGCTGCTGCAGCATAAAAAGAAATATTAATCTGTAAGAGAAATATGAAGAGCAATTTAATACTCAGGCAAGCCAACAGATCTGGAACCATGGCATAGGCTGTTATCATGTCATCAAATTGTCAAGGAATACAGAAGTAGACAGAATACATGGAATTTATATGATTTTTCATGTGACCCAAAGAGGTGCAAAAATAACCATGCTTTATTAGATGGGGAAAGAGTTGCATTTAGACCATTGTGCAGAAGACATAAGCAAAGTTTAAAGTCCCTTGTTTTCCACAGTTTTGAATATTATCATTCTCACTTCTCAAAGGTTATTGAAAATTATTATGACTTGATTTCGTCAAATAGTTGGTGCAAATACAAAGGAAGCATGAGAAGCTGAATTGCCCTCATCTTCCAGGCAACATTTTATCCTTTATGCACAAAGCAGCCAGGCAGGTGTTTCTAAATGAATAGTGAAAAGCTCTGCTTTTAAACCTGTAACAGGGTTAGTCTGGACATAGAGCAAGGGACTCCTTACAAAAACCCTCCAGCAATCTCTGCAAAAGAGCTGATTCCTCTGTTGGAGTGACACAAATTCACTGAGCCTAACAGGCCTACTTCTCAGCATTCACCAGTGGGACACCCAAGGCAGCCCCACAGTCACCAGCCCAGTTAGATTCTGGTAAGGAAAAACCCCATGCAATCTTCAGAAGAAGCCGAAACAAAGGCTCAGCAGCCAGCCATTGTAGCTTTAACTAATCAGAGAGAAACCACCTGCAGGAATACCCCCTTTTCTGTTTACTCCCAGCAGAACCTTCCAAATGATGATTAATCACTGAATAAACTGAACAACTGACAATGACATGATGACAATGGAAGGCAGAGAGGGGCAGCAGCACTGGTGGACGTGGCTCGAGCATGGGTGGGTGGAATGGCCAAAGAAGATGGATGGCCTGAAAACGTTTGACACTTGAGTATCTCCTGTGTAGCAGGAGGACGGCTGTGCTGAAGTGAGCTGCCGTCTTCAAGCAAATAATGCTCTGCACAACGAGCTGACACACTTCCTTCAGCTGTCAGCAGCAATGCAGAGGGGCAGCTTGCTCAAGAATGAGCTAATGAAGCTTTTAATTGGGATATGAAGCCCTGATAATAGGAGAAAAAAAGAGATACTGTAAATGACAGGATAATCCATTACAGTGGAAAGCATTGTAAATGTTTTACTGATTATACCCACATATTATCCTACCTATGTCCCTACTAATTTGAAAAATGATGAATCATAGAGCTCAAACAGGACTCAGATGAGTCAATTAGACTAACTAGTGATATCAAAAGCTCATATTTTCTGTACTTAGGAATCAAGCATGTTTTGCCTAACAACAAACTAAAATGAGCTGTGTTTCACACTCTCAGTTGACCAAGTCATTAGCAATGTGGAAGAATACTTCTTTAAATTTGCCGTATTTTTAGATGCTCTTGCCCCCACGGAGTCCTTTCTGGCAGATGTTTATTAGCTAGAAAAACATTTTCAGGAAATGAAATATTGTCTTGCAGCATTCTGCTGATTCCACTTCTAATTTTATCAGTCCAGGGTTACTTTAGGTGTTTCGGTGAGCATCCACATAACGAGAAAACTTTGACTGCTATTAGCCAAACTCTGCACATTCAGTATTCAGACCAAAACTGAGCTCCAGTGTACAACTGGGACATCACTTTTTCTTATAGCACTTGCATTGCAAGTGCTTTAAGATTAAGCCTTAGGGACAAATTCTCTATTAATCATGGTTTGGCCAGTTATTTACAGTAATGCAGGATGATTAGGTAAATCTTCACACCTGCCAGGAGATAGAGGGGCATTAAGCACCTTATTGCCTTTGAAACCACAGCTGATACATCAACTGATTTGAAAAGTGTTTTTTCCTGAACAGAGATGGGCTGGCTCAGTCTTCTGCCAGGTTTGTTTTGGAAGAAACAAGTAGCAAAGTTCAAATGTCAGCAGAAGTAAAACCTTTTCCTCTTACTTTGTGAGTATATTTAATTTTAGGAATCTAGCATAGGTACAAAAGAAGATTTGAAACAAATTACATTTTAAAAAATTTTGATGGTTTGGTTTTTTGCTTTTGGGATTTTCCTCCCCCCTCCCCAACAGTGAAAAAAGAGGAGGGGAATTACTGGGGTGAATTGAATCCCAGATGCTTTTATTTTAGCTTCAGATTCATTTAGAACATTTTCCATTTTGAATTGCTGTACTGAAAGCGGGAATATCTCCATGTATCTGAAAACGGCTGTGAATATTTTCTATATCTCAAAAGACATTTTTTTGTAGGGGAAAACATTCATAAAACAGTTCAGCTACACAGAATATAAATTAACTCTGATTTCACGGCAATTTGCATTTTCTCTCTGATTTAACAGAAACAGACAATTAAAATGAAAGTTATTGCAAGGATACATCTGCACTTCCAGACTTCAGCCTATGTCAGTAATTTTATAGTATACTTCCTTGGCCCATGGTTTAGAAAAATTTACTTACCATTTTCTATAAAAGGTCTCAAATGTAGCTTTAGAAATATCTTTGCTTTTTAAAAAAAAAAATAGAAATGGACATTTGAGGACTAAGACATTTAAACAAATCCAAACTAATTTCTTGGGGGTCAGAAACATCCAGAAACTTCCATCATTATAGAACTGAGATCTTGTCAAAGTGCCCAGAGAATGACTTGCTCAGAGTGTTTTTCAGCAGCAAACAATGCAGAGACTTCCTTCTGTACGCTCCTCCTCAGCACCCGAGGTGCATTTGGTGATTTTGATGTAATAATGTGCATGTCTATGATTGCAATTGCCAAATGGCTGAAATGTGTTCAGCTGCACCTGAGAAAGCTCTATGACCCCACCTCCTCAGCAGAAAAGGCAATTCCCAGCTTTCCTATTAAAGCTGCTTTACAAAAGGGGCCAGAGAAAAGAGCACATCTGAGAAAAGTACACATACTTGGAGTAAGGCTTGGAGCCCAGCCCCTGCTCAAGGACTAGTTGTGTACTCTATATATGACATCCTGATTTCAGCTCAGACAACACAGATCCTTCTGTGGCCCAAACCCTTTTTGAAGGCAGAATTTGGTTCCCAGTCTCACTCACAAACTTTCTGAACTTTTATTTGCCCAGACTGCTGGTATTTCCTAGTACTGGTACAAAAGTGTGCATGGTTATTACAATTTCTGTACTTCTGTCCTGCCATATTTGTTCCATTCCTCAACCACATCAAACAGTTCCTTGTGACAGCTACCTGTACACTTTCCCCAGCAATCTGCACAAGTTTTATCCTGTTTTTATCCCTTAAAATTCACATCACTCACAATAGGTGCTCAAAATCTTCCACTCAAAACCATTCCTACACTTTCACTGGCACAGTCAATACTAATTCTCAACAAAGTTTGCCCACATCAATTGGGTGCTCAAGCCTTCCAAAATCTCCAGTTACTCTGAGGACTCCTAACTATGAAGAAGAATTGAGCTTCCTATCAAAATCCTCTAAGAATCTTGAGCCCCAGTATTGTATATTCCAATGTCTTAGCACAGTTCCTTGTCCATGGTCAATGAATACATTTAAGGAGATAATTTTTTCTAAAGGTGCAACCTTTTCTAGAGAAAGGAAAGTTTGATCTGCAGCTCTATTTCAGGAACTATTGCCAAATTTGCTAAATATTTTTTCTCTACACTGACATCTTTCTGTTACAGCACAGACTTTTCCACAGATTTTTGGAATACCGCTCTGTGATCTCTGCTGTCCTCACTCAGAGAAGATTGTTATTCACAACCTCAGTAGCAGTAGATTCTTGGTGCTGTTTTTCCTCACATTCCTGCTTCTACATCTGTATTGTTTCAACTGTATCAACTCTCCCCATCCTTTTTTAATGTATATTTCCAAGAAATATTTTGGTTATTTCCTTTAGATTTTGCATATGTGGTTTTTTTGATCCAGACAGGATAGGGAGAAGATAAAATGCTTTGAGGAAAAGCTTTCCTCCTGTATTTATTCCTGCTTTTATTTTGCATTACTTTTTTCATTGACTTTGGAAAGAAATCCTGGTGACCCTTGAAATGCACAGATAAGATAATTTTAGAAGGCTCAGCCATAGACAAAGAAAATGTGTCAACAGGCAGGGAAGAGCAGAGCACTTGCTTTATCATTGTTCCTTCATTTTCTTTATGATACTCCTTTCCTGAATTCTTATAAAAACATACATCCCCAGTGAGCAAGGAAGTAGTAGAAGAGAAATAGGAAAGTACAGACAGTGCATTTTGCCTTCAAAATGTTTAAAACATCTT
Source organism: Zonotrichia leucophrys gambelii (assembly GCF_028769735.1). Taxonomy (NCBI): domain Eukaryota; kingdom Metazoa; phylum Chordata; class Aves; order Passeriformes; family Passerellidae; genus Zonotrichia; species Zonotrichia leucophrys. Next base: position 29,569,783 of record NC_088176.1, read on the forward strand.
GTGCTCTTTCTTTACAACAGTGAAGATTGATGTCTTTTTTCGGATAATGCTTCAAGGAGCTACTTCACAAAAAATACCAGCTTCCTTTCAGCCAGTTCTCTGCATGAGGCAGGATATTGGTGAAAATCAGCAAATCTGGGATGTTAATGTTCAACCAGGTACAGTGAAGGGTGCAAAGCACTTAAAGACAGATCAGCTTGACAGATTCTGTACTCCAGCCTATTTATTCAGGCATGTACTTCAGTTGTAGTTGCCTTGTTTAATTAGCTACTGAGGTGTTCCATCTTCATCCCTAGTGCCTCATGTCTCATAGGATGCAGAGGCAATCACTGCTTGGGACTATGACAGAGCAAGGCTTGATTGTTCTACAAGATGTCCCATGGATGGGGACCAGACACCACTGATTAACCATTAACTTGGCAGTTCTTAACATCAGGGTTTTTTCCTTTCAGTGATGCTAAGATAGACACTTTGGAAAGATCTGAAATGCCGTGTAGAAGATGCCAGATTGCTTTGTGTATTTTAAAAAGGGCTGATTACAAGTCTCTACCTCCAGAGCAACTTAAGAATAAGAAAAGCATAGGAAGAGACAGTGGAATTTCTATGAGAATTTTTTTAAAAATGCATACTCACACACAAAAGCACACTTGAGATGTGTGTAGAGATGTCTCTATTGAGCGTATTTCTAATAAAATACATACACAGGATTAAAGTAAACCTTGCTGAGAATTCATGCATAACCAATAAGCAAAATTCTTTAGTCCATAGGTTTATGTTGCTTTTGCAGAGGGAAGAAGAGACTTGTGGAAGAAAAGGTGGACTGGACTGAACAGCAGAGAACTGTCTGCAGAAGCCACACTGAACTAAGTTTGCTGCTTAATATAGGTATTTTAAATGTGCTCTGTTCACTGCAAAACCACTTGAAATTTTCTTTACTATTGACTCTTTTCATCCTGAAATGCCATCACAATTTAATTTTCAGATGCTTCAGAAGGATGCATAGGTGCTCTGCTATATTTTATTCATTTCAGTTATTTTAAGGTTATTAGTTCATTAGTACTCTAGACTTTTATACTTACTACTTGCTCCCAACTCCAAACAACCATATAAGTAAGAAATTTTCATTAGTGCCCATATAAACAAATCTAGCCCAGTACTGTTATTCTCAGTATGCATCAGTTTTAATTGTTCAAATCAGCCAGTTCTTGTGACCTCTGAGCTTCCTTTTCCATCCCTCCAAGAAAACAGCACAGAGGAGGGCACAGCAATCAATGCTTGATATTGTTTCAAAGCTTTCCAATTTCTTGAGCCATTTCAAATGGTGGTTGGACTACCCAAGACCACAGACCTTTTGTGGTGACCTGCACTTCATGCTGGGCAGAGGTCCAAGCTCCATGGGTTTGCAGGATGGTGGAACTGACATCTTGATTTACAACAGCCCAAGTGACATTAAGTCACAGCAGAGCTGACCAAGTGGCCAAGGTGACATTTTGACCAGGCCAGGCAGTGTGTACAGACATCTCACAGAGCAGAGAAATAAAATGACAGTACTGAAAAAGCACTCATCTACCCAGGAGGAGTCAGTTGAACTTTCTTGACTTAGTACACCCCTCCATTTCTTTAGGAAGACAGGAATATTGCTCTACTTCCTCTCAGTCATGTCAATAATTTGCCAGACAGCAGAGATAAAAACACTTCCATCTCCAGCTTCCCATCACACACTCTGGGAGTGGGCACAGCCCCAGCTCACTCCCAAAGTGCAAACCTAGCAAACAGCACCTCCCCTGCTCACTCTGCCCCAAGGAGCAGCAGTGTCACAAGCTCAGCAGCAGCTGTAGGAGACTCAGCAAGCTCCTGTCTGGCCAAGGCCCACGGCCCCTGCCAGGCAAGCACTGCCCAGCTGGGACGTGGCACACACAGCCCTGGAACTGAATAAGGATCTGGGGTCACAGACTCTGTCCCAGCGAGGAGACCCCATTCCCCAGACTCTTTCCTCATGCTTCCCTAGACAACAATGGCTTGCATGTACTGAATTTCAGGACACACTGAGGAATCCTGCCATTTACCAAATCCTCATACAGGCAAGTTTTAAGGAAGTTCTTGAAAGTTTTTGCTTTTTTGCCTTTTTGCCCCCCAGTCCTTTAACTGACATAGAGTAAAAGTTGAGTGATTTACATGTGCCTGGAAAGGATGGAAACAGCTATTTTTAACTGTATCACTTGCTTTTAATTCCATCATTCAATTAGACATATATTTTTAGCTTCAGGAAACTTTCTTTTCAAGAGGTGAAATGCCAGCACAGTACACTAGCAGAACCATTAGCTGTCAAAATAAAAAAGGCTTCATATTCACAGAACAACAAGATCAACTACATGCAACAGAAATAAGATGGCAGTGCATTTTTACTTTTCAGCAGCTAGAGCAGTGTTTTCTGTATTAAATTTAATAGGCATTTTACATGGGATGTCAGATATTTTTGTCTCTGCAAATACGGTTCTTTCCTTTAAAAAAAAAAAAAAGAAAAAAAAAAATCTAAGTTTCCTGCTGCTTATATAGGGAAAACAGCACAGAAATTGCAGTCTTACACTAGCAATGACTAGGTAGTCATCATTTTTAAAAACAATGTCACAAAAGCTATTTCGACGCTGTCACTCTTAAGAATAATTAGTTTCCATCAAAGCAACAGATTATCTGTTCATGTTGTCCACTGGGTCATTACAATGGGCAACCAATACAGATAAATGGTATCTAATCTTTTCTGCTCTTCTATTGGACTGATTGATGGTTATAACTTCTCCGATATTATAAGGCAGAAAAATTATGCTGACATTTAGAAGCAAAAGCACAGGAAGATAAAACTAAGCACAAAGCACATCCAACACCATTTAAAAAAAAAAAGGAAAAAAAAAGAAAAAAAGCTGAAGACAAATCAAACAGAAAAACAAATGACAATTAGGCCAAAAGAGAATATAGAGGGGAACAACTATACATTGTGGGTGGCAAGGAGCTCAATTAATTATAGAACATGAAGGGAAATCCAGGCATTTCCATTAGATGTTATTAAAAGACATATTGACTGAGCTTTCTTTACATGTTATGCCTTAGAAGAAGACAAAAGGATTTCCCTGGTATTGATTTGTTCCTGGAATTGGTCGACTTTAGGACATGAAGAATAACATAATGAGAGGTGGCTGGGTAGCAAACAAGAAAGAACAAATTGCTGCCACTGACACTCACATTTGTGAGCTTCCATATATTATTGCCTTTTTCAATTTAGCATTTTTTCACACTGCTTGTCAGAAACCATTACACCAGAAAATATGCTCTAAACTTAAAACAGCAAGCCTCTCAGTTATTCATTTACTATACAAATAATCACCATTTTCAGCAGACCTGCTCAAAAACATTAGCAATATTAACTAGCTTGCTGGATTTGCAATGTTCCAGCGAGGGGCTTCATGCCTCAAATAGCTCCCAGGTATTAGGTAAATATTCAGCTTTATAGAGGAGCAGTCTTTTTTCCTCTAGCAATAAAGATGCCCATCCCATGTTCATCTGCTGTTTTACAGCTGCTGTAGGATGACCACAAGCCCAACCCTCCAGCCAGAGTAGCAAGATGAGGATAAGGACTGTCAGCATGACAGCCTGTGGGCTGAGGGGCTTTTAAACATCTTCTTGCTGGTGAAGACAAACAAAAGTCTCTGCTTTCCTGAGATGGCCTAATCCTGCCCATGACAGACCCTTATATTACAGAGCTGTGTGGGGACCATCCATTTGGGGCTTGGAGGAAAGAGGGTGGGCATTGCTACCCACCATGTAGGCAAATCATCAAAAGCAATGAAAAGGCAGAGTACTTCTCATGGGTATTGTTTATATTGATATGAGAAAAGTCAGCTAATCATTAGCACTGCACTACAGCTGGCTTCTCTCCATGAGAACAAAGGCTTGTGAACAGAAGTATCTGCCCTCATGTATGTGCTCAGCAATTCTCCTCAGAGTTATGATTCTTCAAGCAGTTTTGTATTGTGCTAACAATTTGACTACAAAATAATTTTCTGCTACAATGAATGTATATCCACAGCATGCAAAAACTCCTCAATCTATAGATCCACTCAGAACAACAACCTTCAAAATTATACTATGAGTTACACTTCTTCTCATACTCTGGAATTTACCTTTGGCTTTATCAGCAACTGTGCTCAGTTTCACTTCAGAAATTTTGAGCAGGGGTTGATTTTGCCATTTCTCTCAGGCTCACATGATCATTCCAGGCAACATATATATGTATATTTCTATGTTTTATATATACTTTTCTATGCAAGCATTATTTGGAAAAATAGCTCAGAAAACATGAAGAGCAACAGTGGCTAAATGGTAAGGCTCAAGCAGGTGTGAGCCAAACAGCTTCTCCACTACACAGTTGTTCAGAGATGAATGTCCAGATAAAGAACTGTCTTTATGTTTGCTGTCTCTAATATTTCTTAAGTTTTCACCCTTAGACTCATCCACTAAGTCAATGCCTCTGGGAAGGATAAATCACAGAGCTACTCGCACTGCCTTTATAATTTCTACCTAGAATAAATTGCTTTCTCCATTTTGTGAGAATACAAGATTTTAAAACAGTTTCTGTCTCAAATGAAAGCAAAACGCCAAAATCTCGACATATTATTTGAACGAAAACAAATTCAATAATGAAATTTGCAATACTTAATTTCCAAAATGGATATCTTACATTTTTACATCACATTTGGTTTTGAATAGAATATTTTTGTTTCAAACAGCACTGTTTTTTAACAGTAGAAATATTGCTACTAATATTGATTTATAAAAGTCAAGGATTGAAATCAGAAGTTCTAGTGCATTTGTCAAAGTTAAATAAATATGTTACTTCAAAATAGTGATCCTTAGCTACACTTTTTTTTAACCTAGGCTATCACATAACTTTGGGGTTAGGCTAATTATGATTGGGATGGATAAAATAGATTCATGTTTGACTTAGCCAACAGGAAACAATAGAAGTTATCCCACTTCCTAAGAGCAAATGTAAATCTGCTAACCTGGGGAGCTAATGGAAGAACCTCTCAAAAATATCAAAATTTTGAGGTAGCACTGGCTGAAAGGGGTTTGTGACTAAACAAGGAAATTATCTTCTGATTATTTTCTCATTAAAATTCCCTATATACATAACCTAAGTTGTTTTTTTTTTAACCAAGTACTCCTATGAACTAGATAGAATTTGTGCAAAATCTTTTTTTGTGCTACCTGTTCAAGTAAATGGGGTACTATAATTTCAAGTCAGTATTAACTCTTCCTCTCAATGGCTCAAATTATAATACTCAAGTTTCTTCAATATGCCCTCTATTTTTAGAAAATAATGGAATCAGAATAAAAAGATGAAACTTTCCACAAATGGAGATCCAGATACAACACTGATTAAAGTCAATCAAAATCCTTCAAAATTTTTTAAACATTTCACTTTGATTTTTTTAAAAATCCATTTAAATTCCTAAATGAAAAGTCACTTGGACTAAAAATTTAAGTGGAAATTTTTTTTAATTTAAAAAAAATCCAGAGAAATATTTCAATAGTTTCAAGGCTTTTATTCTGTATTTTTTAAAATACTGTTCTAAAAATCATCCTTAAAACAAAAACCCAAAACAAAAAAAACAAACAAACTGTCTTTGATTTATACTCTCAGTTCTGGGGAAAAATGTTGAAATAATGTTGACTGCCTCTACTACCCTTTAAAGCTGTAATGGTTACTGGGCAGGAGGAGAGTCCTCTCTCCTCAGGCTCTGTGACGTTTGCACAATTATGTACATGAAGGGAGATCAACTTGTCACTCCTCTTGAGTGATAAGGAAGTTTCAAAAGATGAGAATGCTCTGATGTTACATGTGATATGGCTGAGTGAATGAATGTAAAGTAGGAGGATAAGAAACTGTTTTATCTAGTTTTTTTCTTCCCTTCTGTTGTCTGTTTATGCTGTGACATTTTCTTGTTTTAGCTCTCTTCTGCTTCTTTGGAAATTAAATGAGATCCAGTATCTCAGAGACTACTGGCACTTATGGATTAGTGAGGCTAACGTAAAAGCAATTAGTGAGGGGGAAAAAAAAGAAACTAGTTGCACGATTTTGATTTAATGTGATTTTTTTTTTAATCCTGCAATCAAAAATTGCATCAAAGGTGAGGTTTGATACAGAAAAGCACTCCTGGCGAACTCAGGTGAAGGTGCATGCAAAGCAAGTCTCTTGAATTGCAGAAATCAGAAAAACGGATGCAGGAATAGTGGAGCTGCAATGACACTGCAAGAGCAGAAGCCTCGTGTATTCAGCCTCAGCAGCAATCTGCCAGCTGGCACCAACATGTTCTAAACATACCCAGGATCCTCAGAACAAGATGTTAAAAGCAATGCATTGTGCTGGTTTCTACCAGGGAACCACAGCCACAATTGCACCTGGATGACAGAACAGTCTCGTGTGTTGTACATGGGAAGAGGATATTTTGAAACCCTTTCTGACAGCTACATTTCTTTTAAGCTGTTGACGGTCTGAACTCAGCTTTTAATGGTTTGGACAAGAATGAGTCTCTCTAAATGTCATAAAAAGGAAAAGGGTATTTGTGCTGTGATGCCCCTTTGCCAGCATCTATTCATGTTTATTACACAGGTACACAGACTGTGAAAGTTGAGATGCTACCAGAGAAAATAACCACAAGTATAGGTATGTACTTTCCTATGCAAGTAATTAAAATAATGTGAAAGTCTAGCTCATGAGTTGCTTTCCAAAGAGTGCTATTTAAGTCTGTTATACACTCTGGACTTTGATTAAAGAACTTGTACTCAGAATGCACTACTCTATATCTTACTCTGCTTTGTTGAGGTTTAAAAGGTCATTTTGCAGTTTTATCTCAAGGGGTACAAAGAAGCAACATGCACCAAAAGCACAAAACACTTCTGTTCCTTTTATATAGAATTAGATACTCAAACCAAAGTCAGCACTAAGTCATACCAAACTCTCTAAGCTGATCAAAACCTCCTAACTGCTAAGGAAAATGCTGTGTAACTAATCAGAGGCAAAATTTTGCTTTTCTGCATCCTGTAAGATGGTAAGCAAAACAGTCCTGTTTGGGCAGCAGTTCTGATGACTGCATACCTGGGAAAGACAGATGCAGGGACAGCAAACTTCACACATTCTCAGTCCTGTTGTTCCCTGGCAGAGCTGATGAAAGACAACACAGTGTTTCTGTGTGAGTACCCATGCAGGGGATAGGCAGATATCTAGGCAGTCTTGCCCACAGGCTTAGAAAGCATTAGATTCTTACCATCCAGGTTTTCAGATTAGTATACAAAATACAGACAGAGGATGCATACAGACTGTCTCATTTTAAGCATCTGACTTAAATGCCATAAATTGTACTCTGAGGGCATCTTTCTCCAGCTGCATAAGCAGAGAATTTGCCTGTCTGGGCTCAAATCTAGGATGGAAGCGGTGTGTGCATGTTCTCCCCAGTACCCCTAAAGAAAGACAAGGTCCCACCTAGGACTGTTAGCTGCTTGAATAGGCAAAGTCACATCTCTTCTTCCTTGAGACTCAGCTAGGACAATGGGTCACAGGCAGCACTGGGGGGACGAGGCGAGCAGTCCTTCCTTCTTAAAAGGACCAGCTTATATAGAGACCTTTCATGGTCAGGTTTGTCTCTAACCCAAGCACTTCAAAAGCACACAGCCACCCAGAGAGCCCAGGTGGAACCCAGGCTGGCCTCATGTGGCTCCAGCTAGAAGTGCTCTGAAAGCCCCATGCAGTGAATGCCTGCAGCAGGTGACGTGGATCACAACCTGCAGTGATTTTGTCACCTGTCAGAACCCTGCAAAACCTGCAATGAGTATAACTTCATCAACTCCAGCACATTAGTTTACAGGGGAGGTGGTTCAAGCACAGAGCCCCCAGTATCTCGTTGTTTCAGCTTTCTGTAGGCCATGGCTGGGCAGGGGGTATAAATACCCAGTTCTGAGATTTTTGTGAACAAATAGCTCTCTCAAGATCAGCATTCCTATCTTCAGCTAGCACTGAAGGTACTGCCATTTGCAAACAGTCAAACTAGATTCACCTGTGATTAATACAATGAGTAGTTTGAGTTTTATATTTACTGACATATTTCAAAGCAAACACTAAGGACACTGCAAACATAACTCCTACCATCAAACTAATTCCATAACTTGTGGTTACAGAAAAAAAAAATTCCTCATTTGAGACCAGATGCATTTTCAAGAGCTCTTCTACCTGGTTTTATAAACACAGACTTCAGAGGTATTTGTTATATGTGGAGAACAGCTTACATGTTCCAGTCACAGGGGAAAGAGTAACTGGGCTCTGAACAGACACCAAGCAAAACTTGACTTTTCAGCTTTGAAAGACAAATATTTCTGAGATAGGAAACTAAAGGCTTGACTACAAGAACAATGTGAGGCAAAGGCAGACTCATTAGTAATCCAAATTTACATTAGACATGCCTAACAACATCTACAACTAGAAAATTTTGAAAAACATATCCATTTTGATTTAAATTGGCCCATTTGAAAAGAAAGATGGTTTTGACCTACCTCTTTAAGCTTAAGATAAAGACATTCAACATAACTGTTAAATCAGAGAGAGTAGAGACTTCAACAGCTAAGGAACTTTGCCTGACCAACAAAATTCAAGGAAGCAAGTGCTCAAATCAGGATTGCCAGGAGAAAAGAATAACTGAAAACATTTATTACTTTATCTTCTACTACACTGTGACCACTTTCTTTACTGAAGCAAACTGCTCTCTTTGCAAGCAGAAGTATCAGCCATGATGACTTCTAGCCTAGCAATACTTCCATAGGTGAAGTATTTTGTTGCTTGCCCAGGAATGCATCCCAGTTCCATAGTGCTTCTAAGTGCAATTCACAAACCCCTTGGACTCTGGGAGGTTGGAAATGCAGTGAAAGATTGAGAAAAATGCAATATAAGACTGCAATGAGATTTTTTTTTTTTCAGGAAATAAGATCCAGGTCTAATATTTTAATACTGAATTAGTAGTCTTTAGACCTCTTGAAAAAGTGTTGTTGTTTTGTGATTGACAGACACAGAGATCAAGTGGAACAACTTCATGTGCAGATGCAAAATGTTTCACAAATTGCCACTTAGGCATAGGCAGGGCATTAAACAGATATCCCAAAGCAAAGTCTATATCCTTGCCCTTCAATAAGTAAAATCCTACCTATTTAAGTATCTTAACATGATGGAAGTCATTAAGTTTCTTAGGAGTTCCTCAAGTAAATGCTGTAAGAGTTTTGTTAGTAATTATTTTTGCAGTGCTACCATTGGAATTTCACAGACACAAGACACAACCAACTTATGTAACACATTAGTTAAAACAAGCTGTAACATGTTCCAGTGCAATCTACACAGAAAAGACAAAAGGCTATGTCAAAACATCTCATCGTTGCTCCTCCAAGTAACAATATAATTCCACATGTCCCAGAGCATGTTTGCAACAATACATCTACACAGAGAGTTTAGCCCACGCTCAATCTCAAACTTTTCTTCACACACCCTGCATGAAAGCTTTAAGTCTTAATTCACAGAGCTCACTCTCTTGCCTGCTGGGAATACTGAACCAAAATTCAGCACTGGGGCTCTTTGGTGTTCCACATCACGGAAGGCGAATGCAAAAAGCAGCCAGACTTGAATCCCAAGCAGGAATTTCTGCTCATATTTGCTCATTTAAAAATCAGCTCTAAAAGCAAAACCTACTTAATGAACAATTTTACTTCCCATCCTCTTTCTCTATCTGAAACTAACAGCTAACAGACTCCAGATTTTTATTTGAGAAGTTCACCAGAGTCTAGTGGATCGCCTCCCTCTTTACATCCACTGACAGTTTCTTTAATTTACTCACTAATTTCAAGTTGTCCAGGATGTCTTGTCAGACATCCATTTATTGCAAGAAAAGTAAAAGCAGAACTACACAATGACACATAGCATGAGTTGAGAGAGTATATAGAGAATCTCACAATTAAATATGAGAAACACCTGGGAAGAAGCAGAATTTGACAATTGTCTTTTTTGTCAAAGCACCATATTTGAGAAGGCAGTGTCCTTTGCACTGGGAAATCTGTCCTTTCAGCCAAGAAGGAATTGTAGCTTTCCTATCCTACCACTGAAGTTCTACACTTACCTCCTCACACCCATGCTGCTTCTCTGCAAAAACTGGGGAATGATCTGTGACAGAAAGGACATTGTTGGAACACAGCTCAGATCTGCCTAGCAGTGCCTGGGCTAAGTAACTGACCTTTAGGATGGTGAATACAGGGAAGTCCACCCTGGAAAGGCACAATATCTCTCTCCTGTGGCAACTCTGTGCTGCCTTGGTACATTCTGGTATCTGGAGACGGGGGTTGCAGGAGACCCCTGAGGAAAAGGGTGCTGCTGTGGCTACATGCAACCTATTCTCCTATAACAGGGTATTCCCCTCAGGGCTCTGAGGAAAGACAGTGTGTAGCTCTGCAGTGCCTTTCCCCGTCCAGCAGCACTGACTTTCTCCTTTCTCCCTACCCTTGGAGGAGGAACAAGATGTATGGATCACAGCTTTGGAAGGGGCCTCAGTCTTGCAGAGAGAAAAGAGAAAAGGCAGGTCTATGGTATCTGTTATCTTCCTCCAGTTTTCTCATAGAAGAGAAAAAAGCAGTCAGAACTAAAAGTTTCCCCCTCTATGATTTTGAGTACATAGCCAAGAGAGTTGATAGGACTTTCTGAACACGAACAAGAAGTAGCACCAGACACATGTGAACACACAGACCATGGTGGCCCCTTGACCTCGCTGTTTTCTGCAGAGGCCAGAGCCACACCTACCACACAGGCCAAAAGGAAGGGTGTGACTATCACAAATGTGTGATTGTACCTGAAGCCAACACCCAGCTTGAGTTTGGAACAAGGACTGAGCTTCAGTAAGGAGACCCTGGTCTCTTGGTCTTACATGCACACTTTAAAGGAATATTTGCTCTCAGCAGTCAAGCACGTACACATCGAGCAACATCAGAACAGATCTGATGCTCACAAACTAATAGTGAGTTCAAAACTCTGCTAGGCTTCCATCTGGAAAAACTGCATTGTGTAACAGCTTGAACTGCTTTTAGGGCAAAATATCTACTGTTTTATAGTAATTTCAGTTACAATGAAGGGTATTTTTCACTCCATTCTCTTTAACTGTCACCATAAGAAGTGCCACAGCTTGTCTTAAACCTGCTATTTACCGAAGTGAAAAGATTTTCATGTATGAGAAAAATGCAGTATTATCTGTTACAGATCAAAAAATAATGCTTGTGATAGGATATGATTTTATATTTTCGCATGTGTAAATCTATATATTGTCTGGTATTGTTTCACCATTGTCTCATCATCAAGCCTAACGTTAAATCAAACAATGAATTATTCATGAGGTGTGAATAAATGGCATTAGCCTCTCTAGCATTCACTCTGTAAATCACATCTTCTGGATAAATGCCCTTTTTTGCCTTTTTTTTTTTTTCTTATGTCTGAACACTAGAAATAATGACCTGGCTTGCAGCCTTGCTAGATTAGCTCTTGTTAGGGTGATATTTTTAGATGAACATAGGTCTCATCAACCAAGAGATGTCAGGCCTGCTATCATTCCTGTCAGCTTCCCAACTTCCAACAGTTTCCCTCTCCATCCCTAAACTCTGCCCTCACCCCTAGTAGCCATGGTACCTGGAGCTCAGAAGATTTGTTGAGCTTGACTCATTATCTACGGTGTTGTAACAGCAGTTAGAAACTGAATGACATTCAATTAAAATGATATTAGCAGCTCAGGAGTGATTTTGTTTAATTTACTCCTACTCAGATGTAAAAACATTAGTGACTTTTTTAATTGGACCTCATAATGTCTAACTCCTACTCAAATGCAATGAAATTAAAGACTTTGGTGGCTAAATACCGCTTAATTTACTCCTACCCATCTATAATGACATTAAAGATGCTTTAGGGTAGATATTGTTTCCAATCATTTATATTCAAAAGAAATCTGAGCTTATAGGTACTATTATTGAGCATATAATAAAATCATACAAGAAATTTATCTATACGGTAGGGGATAGTCGGCTACAAGTAATATTAAAAAGTAATCATTCATTTTTAATGCAAGGATATTAAAAAGTAGTGCTAAACACAAGAATTTGTGAAGTTTCCTGTTCTTCACAGCCTCTTCAAGGACACAACCCTTTTCTTATTTAAGCCAGTGTGTGGTTTTAGATAGAGCATTTTTATTACATGGCACGTGGTTTTCTTAAGCAGTATTTATATGATAAATCCAAGGCTGACCTACGTCACGACTGACACAGGCACCCAAGACACCTTTCAGTAATGAAGTTCATTTGCCCTGTAACTGTGTGTAATACAGGTTAATGCAGCCTGCTGAAGTTCAAACTACAGAAACTTCTGAAGTTCAAGCATTTGCAAGGAGAATATTTGTGGTTCTCTGTCACATTTACGCTACTTCATGTCTCCTTAAAAAATTACTTGATCTTTACTGACTTAATGCTGTTTGCATCTCCTACATGCACCTGCCCCATGTTTTGCAACATTGATAAGGCTGAACCATCAAATCCTTCATGTCTCCTTTACTCACACAAAAATTCCAGCCATTTGGTCTCTGGCATATTCCCCTCTTCCCCTTCCCAGCCTTAAAAGCAAAATTATTAAAAATGTCTTCCTTCACCGACATAAACTTTTAATTATTGAAATGAAAAGCATTTACAAAATTTCACTTATGCTTGTACTATGAAAACAAGCTGTGCAGATGGCAGATTGTCTCTTGAGATGGAAGAACAAGATTTCTGCTTTAATCTTGTGCTCTCATCTAGTGTGTGGCTATGGAGATGTTCAAATGGGAAGAGCCTGTTCCAGGTAAGCACCATAAACCATTGCCAAGGGAGAGAGAAAAGATTTCTCTTTTTCCATCTTAGCAATACACAGCCAGGCATCCTTGTCCTGCTGAGTGGTGGGTCTTTTCAAGTGAGGGTACCTGATATCAGCTTCCTCCCAATTCAAATGGAACATGGTCCTTGAGCTTTAACAGCAAAGCCCTTCAGAAACCATGACCTCTGATTCATTTTCTGATTCTGAAGCAAGAGCCAATGCATTGCTTCTGTTTGCAAACTAGTTTAAAATAATGGATTCATTTATAGCAGTTACTTTATAATAATTGTAAGGCTCCACTGTAAAAATCCATTTTAATCCAAAGCATTTGCATGCAATTTTGTAATTCTTTCCACTCAAATCTGGAATTTGGACATGGGAGATTTAGAATAATTTTTTCCTGGGCATGGGTTTTCAAGGGGTTAGTTAAGCAATATGGGCTTGAAGTACTAAGGAGTTTCAATGCTATTCTGGAGTATACATAGCAACATTTGTATCTCTATAAGCACTTGAAGTTAAGCACCAGCAAATGCAGACCCTCTGTTTTGACCTGCAGTGGGTAATTTACCACACAATAAAAGGGACTGTCCTGTTCCACTGGAGCTGGGAAGTGTATTCCCTCACAGTTCCCCTGGATACTGCACCCTGCCACAGCATCGTGCCACACCGTCTCCTGCTCTACCTGCAGAGCTGCAAGGCAGAAACACTCCAGGAATTTATTCTCTTCAGCCCTGCAGAAGATGAGCTGGAGACATGAGTTCCCTGTGAGGCCTTGGCCTTGGAGCATAACATAGAGCAAGACCAGCACAAGTATTTTGCCAGAGCCTTCAGTGCTTTACACCCTACATGTTTATGGCACACACATGCAGCTGTGGCAGCACAACTCCACAACTCGGCAAGAGCTGGGAGAGACTGTGCAGGAGCCCTCTGGTGCCCTTCCTCACCTCCCAGCCCAGAGACTGCCAAGGCCTCCCAATGAAACACAGCTTTTGTGCCTTGGCCTGGCACAGGTGTGGGTATCTGGAGCTGGGTAGGCTCTGCCACTGTCCAGGGAGCAGTGGTTACCCAGCTGAGCATGCCACCATGCCCTGTGTTACAGCTGCATTTTTGTGTGCACCTGCACATCTATTTCAGTACCACAGCTACCCTTACTTTACCTTCTGTCAAAAACCTGTCTGCATTGGCATTGGATGCAGATTGAGAATGTTGTGGAGGGAAAAGGGGCACCCTAGGTACAAAAGAAGCTTTCAGAATCATAAGGTTATTACTATACATTTGGACACAGCTCAGCTATCAACCGATAGTTATAGCAATTTTATAATTTTAACCTACTACTGCTTTTTAGCATATTTACTATAGATATGATTATTGCAATTATCTCTATTAAAGTGGTCAAGAGGGACCACTGAGCACTGATCTTTCTCCCCCTTCTACATTCTGGCATTTCCTTCCCTAAAGCATTCTCCAATGGGCGCAAAACAAGTGTGAGGAAGCAACAATTATATTATGTGAGTAAACTGAATTTCAATGGATAATGTCTGCAATAGGGAACACAGCAACAACTGAGGCTGGACTCAGACTGGCAGAGAATCTGAATTGCTTATCCAAAGAAACAATACACTTCCCAAGACACAGTATTCCCCATATGGGAAGTCTCACTAAGCAACCTGTCACACATTGCCATGTCAGCAGCACCTTCCTCATGTCCCCAAAGGGGTGATCACCTGCTATTCAGGGCTCTGTCAGCTTCCACAGGCTGCTCTCCATAGGACTCTGCCATGGGGCACCTCCTCCCTCCAAAGTCAGGTGGAGACAAACTTCCCTGAGCTGCCATGGAGTTCTGCAGGTGTGTTCCACAGCCTGCAGCTCAATTCCATCCTATCTCTCCCCACAGAACACCAATAAAACACTATTGAAAAGAAGAAGGATATAAAAAAAGTGATCAACTGACCAAATGGTGCCATTCCAGGATCAGTGATATCTCAAACATACAAAAACCACACAAGGCCTTCTAATTGGCTTCAATGTCACAAATGTGAAAGTAATCATTAACAGAATACATTTCTAAATACCTTGCACATATAGCGAAAACTACTCAATATAATCAATTCAGGTGTGAAATTACAAATTTCAAGATACATAGCCAAGTTCAAATTTGTCTCCACAGGAAACATCTGAGGGTGCAGCACAGTAAAGCACAGACTCAGATATATTTGTAGTTTTTTGTATACTTGCCCCAAAGCCAGAAGCATTTTTGAAGTCAAGGATACTATGACAGCATGAAGTTCTTCAATGGATTGACACTTAGATGCCTACACCTTGCAGAAGCGCTTTATGTTAAGACATTTAATATTTAAAAGAGCAAGAGAGAACATACATACTCATCAGGAGGGAAAAACTCCCAAACAACAACAAACCATATCACTTTCTTTTTCTAAGATGGTCAAATCCCAAATGCCAACTTCACATTCATCTAGTCCCCCTATTCCCAGGGCATTTCCAATGGAATTTAACCCTTACCAACCACAGGAATGCAAAGTCCAGAATGGGTTTAAGAACATCAACTCCCTGTTACCATCCTGCTGATTGGGCAATTTCATTTAACCTTGATGCTGCGGCTGCCACACATTTGCAAGGCACCCTAATTCTCATTATGGGCTCTTGACCCATTATACAGAGCATGTAAACAGCCTGTATCCTCTCCTATCTAACCTCCTGAAGCCATTATTTAACAGATGCACTAACAAACTTCTGTATTTTCCAGTTTTCTGGAAAAACAAACCACTTTGTTTACTGTCTCTAACATCTACTTCTGTCACCTCAGCTGAAAGAAATGTTTCTGTTGCAATTAGTTCAGAGTTGTTTTGGGAAAGAGGATACTGTCTAATTTCCATGGTGGAAATTTTAATAAACAGCACCCTCAAGAGGATTAGAACTCACTTCCTTTACAGTTTGGTTTAAAAAAAAAAAATTTTAAAACCACCAAAAAACCCCACAGTTGCTAAGCTACCACTTTTTAATACAGCCAGAATAATTTCCAAGGGTTATTTAAGGTGTTTAACTATACAGCAGCCACTGTGCAGGAATGCAGGTATACACTAACATCCCCTCATCACCCGTGCTTCTGTGGTGGCCCCTGAGGCATCTGTGCGGTTTAGTGTGAAACTGAGGCTCACCGAGATCAAACAGGCAATCAGTCCCCATTATGAGGTGATCCTTTAAGGAGGTGGCTTTGCAAAGGGATGAGCAGACAGGCTGCTTCAGGGCTCCCCTTGCTCTGCACATTTGGCAAAGTCGTTGTGAGAAAAGCTAATGCAGACGGAGTTCTCATGTTTTGATCTGAGGGTGAGGAGTCCCACGGCCTCCTGTTTGTGGGCTGAAGGCAGGAGAGCACACCTGGATTATTTCCTTACAGTACACTGGTGGGAGACCAGACACACATTTGGGAAGGAAGCATAACAACTGCTCCTCCCTTTGGGTAATGAAGGGCTGACTGCAAAGGCACATTGCCAGTGCCCTCTTCCCCAGGACAGGCAGGAGGTCCCTGGGTTACAGATTACAGCCCCCATCTGATTTACCTCTCTAAATCTCAGCCTAAGCCACAACATCTTCAGAATCTTGAAGGGGAGCAACCTTGTGTGGAATGTATGGACCTAGTAGTGAAGAGATCTTAAAAATCATGGCTCAGATCAGAAATTGAATGTGCTGAGGACAACCGCAATTTGCATAGCATAAGAAAAGTCACTCTGGTGCTTCATTCTGCCTTATGATGGAGCATATATATTTTCTTTGCAGAAGTAACACCATCCAGATGTCTCTTCCCTCTTCCACTCATTCTTTCCAACTGAACACATATCATATCAACACCACTAGAACTGATTTGCTGACATTTTAGTCCTAAATTCACTGAAAAGGAAGACTTCCAAGAATACCAGAACACTCAATGTTAAATACAGCTGTAATTTACAGAGTGAATAAATTTGATTCCATTTTGGATATTTCTCTCCAATGTGTTGCCAATGCTCAGGTACTAGAAATTACATCCTTGATTGTAGGATAAAAAAAAAACTTGCAACCATACACCACAACCTTAAGAAGGAAAAGGCAATTAGGTAATTCAGAATAGTTATTTTGCACTTAATTTAGTAAACAAACTTTCCAGAGGTATGTTGGGTTCTCACTCTGCTGCAAACATATTGGCAAATGCTGTTATTTCTCCTTTTTGTTTTGATAGTTTACATTTTCTATGCGCTTATCAATTTTTAGGAGAATACTCATGCATTAAAAAATATCCTTACTTTTAAAAACTCACTCACTAAGGAAGCCTAAGCAAGGATAGCCTTCTGACAAGCAGCCAGATTCACACCTAATGCTGTTTTTGAAGAGTGTAAATTCCTAGAGATGGAATACCCAGCCAGATACAGATGTGCCTAGGAGAGAGCACATTTCATCCATATGCCAAAAGGAAGCTGCTTTTCCAATTCAGAAGTGTTTTCACAGTTGCACTTCGGTATGAAGAACTATTTTTAAATCACTTTCAAAAGGCATTTTTACTATTTTTTTAATCTAGACTCTTTTCTAAAGCTAGACATGAGATGATAAGTATATACTGAGGAAAACTTGGGCAGAAATAACACACATCTGATCATTATTCCCTGGAACAACAATAAACAGCTACTTATCTGTGATTATCCTGTTTGGCTGTAGTATTAATGTAGAAATAAAAACTCTCAAGCTCCACAAATTACCTGTTACACAGGAATGGTCCTGGTCCCATTATTCTGAGATAATTCATTTTCTGCTCTTCTCCCAAGTTTTACTGCCTTTCTTAGAATGTCTGGCCAATTTTCTGACATGAAAGCCTTACTCAAACAAACTGATTGTTTACTTCACTTACAATGTATAGCAATTTTGGTTAATTATTTTAAAATCCATATACACACATCTCTATATATAGGCTCCACATGAATAATACAGGCTAACATATAGAAATTAACTGTATCTTCTAATTGTCTTACTAATTCTGTTTGATATAAAGTGGGGAGGGTATTTTTGCATAGCTATTAAGATTTATTTTTCACCCTCCCTGTGTAGTATAATATACTGGGGTAGAAATAGCTTAACCTACATTCCACACTCAACCATATTCCTTTTTATGCTGTAGTTAACAAAGGGGCTCATGAATCAGCTGAAAATCTCAGTTTATAGCTGGATGACACTTTTCTACAACTAACAACAATCCTCAGTTACAAATGCCAAACAGGAAGAGCACATCTGTGAAAAACAAGCCTCTTAAACTGAACGAATGAGTAACAATGATGTGTGGGTTGTGCTTTCTATGCAGCAAACTCTGGGAAGACCTTTCTGTGAAGAGCTATCTGAGAACAATTGGAGACTCTTTGGTGTTCCTACTCGCCTCCCACAGCCCTTTGTGTCAGCAGCTCAGCAGAGGGAGTCTGACAGCAAGATTCTTTTGTCATGTGAAATCTCAGGTACTGTAACTCAGCTCAGTGCTGCACAAATGAATCTCTACTGAGTGGCTGTGTGTTTCTACAGAAGAGAGAAATTTCTCAATGGCTGGCTCTCAATGTGCAGCATGAATTGTTATCTACCAGCTATCCCAGCTAAATCACTCTGCTAAGAAACCTTCCATCACCTTGGTCTCCCTGATTTACAGAGAGCAGCACCCTCATTTCCACATAAACAAACTAAAGCTTTACAGCATCTACCTAAAGCCCTACCTATGCTGTGTAAAAGGGACTATGGTGCATGCAGTTCCTCTCCCAGTTTGTGCAACTGTGCTTAAAGCACCACTAGGTTCTCCCATACCATGCTGAAAAGGTGCAAGTCCATAGAAATGGAAATTCCAAACAGAGTTCATCTTCATATCCAAATCTTAGTGTAAGATTTCCCCATCATTCTCATAAGCCCATCAGAGAGACACTGGATATGAATATAAAAATACAGAAGCATGAAGATGAGGAAAAAATTTTCAACTTCCAAGATGCAGTCAGCAGCAAACAATCCCCCCTCCCTTTTTAATAATACCATAATACTAAGGAGTAACTTAAGGTGCAATACTTCAGTCATCATATCAGAGACAGCTGCAGAAAGACAGGGCAAGGACATTAGCACTGGCAAATTCACATTGCTCTTTCTCCTCAAGTCCCACATCAATATTTACATAATTCAGCACCATAAACTCAAGGAACTGTCAGAGTTCATTTCTGAAAAAAACCTCCTTTAACTGCTAGAGGCAGACCTCCCTAGGCCAGAAGAGCAGATTGAAGTCATGCAAATCTTACATCAAGAACAGGGCTACACATTTTAGATAGATGTAACAAACACTTTTAATTTTGCAAAAAGTTCTCTCCCATCTCAGCAGAAGGCAAGTCCTCAAACGCTTCAATGACATGAGAAACAGGCTCTGATCTGCTCACTTTCCTTCTTGCCAAAGCAGACTACAATTTTCCAAATATGTAAGACCATTTTTTCCCCAACCACATAAAATCCCAGTCACTGGAATCAGAGTCTGACAACAGTTAATTTATTTGGACTCCTTCTACCTCATCAACATGCTAGAGCTTCAGGCTGTAGCATAATCTCAGCATTTTTCTCTCCTGAAAAACAGATGCCACTAGGAGGAAATAACTTTGTGCACTGCAGCAATTGTCACATTCCCAAAGACAACTTCTTCTCATGCCTTTCATCAAAAAGAATTACCAAAATAGAATCCTTCTACATACTCTTAGGAGTTCCCATCCATGGCTTTTGATACCTACACTTGACACCATTTGCCCAGCTATAACTAAAGATGCAAAGAGGAAACGCTGTTTAAAATCACCAAATCTCTGATGGGTTTTCTCCTGATTGAAATCTGTGAGTGTGTAGGAAAAAAGCCTGCTTTACTCAAAAGATTGGGAATGTATGTTATATTCAATGTGCTCTTTCAGTGATGAGCTGCAGTGTCTAAAAGTAAACCACAGATCTCTGGGGTACAACCCCCTGTTCTATTACAAGGGATACTTGTATCCTACATTTCTGTATATTTCTGATTTTCCCACCTGTAAAAGAGTGCATAAATAACTGCTTAACATAGATGTTTCAAAATCCATTGCCTTACCATTTGCAAGCCTTGGCAGGCCCTAGGCTAGAGAGCACCCAACAAAAGCTAAAGTAATACT
The DNA here is from genome assembly GCF_028769735.1 of Zonotrichia leucophrys gambelii. Classification (NCBI taxonomy): domain Eukaryota; kingdom Metazoa; phylum Chordata; class Aves; order Passeriformes; family Passerellidae; genus Zonotrichia; species Zonotrichia leucophrys. The sequence continues at coordinate 29,589,928 of NC_088176.1, forward strand.
AGTTTGGATCATATTTTCTGTATTTTTTTGTCCTACCGTTGTTAATTTTGAAGGACAACTGCAATTGCACTTCATCCATTTAGGCTTATCCTAAAGTCATTATTTGTTATGATGCTGTTCCTGCCTTCAACTACAAAGAAAATGACTATCCCTACTCCCTCACAAGCAGGATTAACAGCCACAGAAAATGAGTTATGGTTACTCTTGCTGACAGGAGCTCAGAAGCAAATTCATTTTCAAAAGTCCACTTAAGCCCAAGAAAGAATTCTGTACCCTGTGTCTTCTTAATTCTTCTTCACAGGTACATAATGAAAGAACACAATGCATTTTTTTTTTCATCACTAGTCAGCACACTCAAGATATATGCTGAGACCTATTGGTGCCAAAGGCAGTATGTGAACTAGGTGGTGTAAAATAAGTAATGCAACATGATACAGAGCCTGTACACCCACATCAATTTTTTTGATAAAGCATGTATTAAAAATATTGCCAGCACAGGTGGATCATTTTATATTCAGGTGGAATAATAAATATTTTACTTATGTCTCTGTCAATCTCCACGTAAGCAGGTTCTGTATAGCATCCAGTGAGACTGTTTACAAATACTAAATTGGTAGTAACCAGCCTCAATCTTTCCTTCAATTCATAGTTTCACATTTCTTGGCAGAACAGGTACCAGATGCAGCTACATAGGCCTATTTTGGCTGAGTTGAGTTTAGAAGAGCCATAGATCCTGGCCTGACTGTTTTCAATGCCCTTTATCAGTGGATTGATGGGCACACTCATCTGCCTTGCTCAGAACTAAGCTGTTACCCCAGTACCCAAACACTGCTGTCAGCTTTTGGACTGGACAGTACTGAAGAAAGCATCCTTAAATCAGCTGAAAACAAGACATTGTGGGATAAAAATATAAACTGGATGCCAATATACTGCACGGTGCTTATACAGATCAACACCACACCACAGTGATCTCCCACAGCCTTCAAAAGAAGCAATACTTCAATTTAGAGCTCAGCATCCAGCTTCTAACCAAACATCCTTCAAAATCTCAGGCCACGTTAAAAGACAAATGTAACACTGTTCTGAAACTGTTCTGAAGAGAACTGCTTTCTGAAGTTGTTGTAGGGTAAACATGTACTTAGCTACCTGCAGTGAAAAAAATGTTTGTGTTCTCTATGATTCAGTTATCAATATATGAAAACTAAATAAATTGAATTCTCACCAAAAGTGAGAGAAGATATGAGACAAATAGGAGATGTATAACAGCTGCAGCTTTTCAACAGGTACCTCCAGGACACCATGCAACATGTTCCATGTTGTACACAATGCAAGCCATTGGGAATATTCAGCATTGGTACCAACAAGGGGTGTTCTGATCTGTGCTGTGCCCACCCTGAGTGCAAGAACAACACGGCTCAAGAGCCATGTGTGCACTCCTGCCATGACAAACACCCTGCAAAGATCCATCACACCATAAAGAACTTCCTTCATGGATCCAGGCTGTAGGATTATTGCTTCAATTGTTTCCTTTTACAAATAGCAAGAAAACAATGACATGTCTCTCAAAGTTCACCTGGAGAACATGCCACAATCCTGCTTCATGAGCTGAAGCCTATGGATTTCAACTTTGGTTTGGATTTTGGTTTTCATATGTTTAACAAAATACTTACAAAAACTCAGGTGTTACTGTTATCAATATCTCCTCTAGCAAACTGCAGTAGATGCTTTGCTATATTAGATCATATATAACTTTGCATATTAAAAAAGTAGATGGAAATACCAACTTACATTTATTTTAATAAGATTGTGTAATTTGAGGTTTATAGAGCCATGCATAAAGCATTTGTTATTCCACCTTTAACAAAATTGATCCATTAACTCTGACCATATTTTTAGTACATAGTTTGCTACAAAAGCATTAGGACACATTATGAATCATTCTGGCATTATGAGAGTTAATAGAATACTATATATTTTTCAGGATTATTAATATTTAGTGTCATGCAGTAAATTAAAAAATCAAGTTTAACTAAGGTTAAAAATATCTGATGATACAGTACATAGATGATTGTAAATGTATATTAATGAAGCTTTACACAATTGACTGGGTATCTTTTCGTTAATCACTCACAAACCCATGCCAAACATATATCAAAGACTTCAGCTCCTTTTTCATCCAATCTTCCGACATTTCATTATTATGGTTACCTGATTAATGGATGCAATAATATATGTGGCATGATATGATATGTTCACATTAAATTTTAATCAAATATTACTAAATTCAGAAAACATTAAGTAAATCATGACTGATGAGGCAATATTGCTGTACTGTCGTATTGATGGTTAGAGAAACTCACTATGGAGTTACAGATTAAGGAGGAGAAGTAAATCTTATGAGGAAATAGAAGTATCTCAAGTTTAACTAGTTGGTTCTTTCAAAATTGCCTTCCAGCCAAAGGCTGAATATTAGATCCATCAAAAGTATTCCGGTGTCTGTAACTGATATGAATGCTTTGGGTTTTTATACTGCAAGTCATCTCATTCTTTAAAATGCATGTATTACCATATACTCTGCACAAGGGCCTTTACTAAAAGATGATGGCCTGTGTAGGGAAAAGAAACATTATTCCCCACTACAGCTGGGAAAAATTAGCCCAGTTTATTTAAAACCTTGCTCTGATTTGAGCAGCAGCATGGAATGCCCTTGGTCTGTTGATTTTTACCTAAAATACACTTTTGTGACTTTGCAGGAGGTGTGCAGGGAGACAAATGGGGGTTCATGTTCACAGCCTAGATCTACAAATGTAAGATGGTTTCACTCTGGAACACCAGAGAATGTGCCTCTACTGCTGCACACAGCAGCTTTCTTTCCAGCTTTATACCAGTAGTTCACATGCTCTTATGAAAATCTGGTACTTGTATTTGGCCATAATTCTATATTGCACTTTTAACTGACAGACAGGAAATAAAACACTGAACTGTCTTTGCACTGCTGTGTTTGAAGCTGAGACCTAATTGTATTCATCTACTTGGGTTTCCCATTCTAGTAAAATTTCATATGGGATCTGCTTATGTTGTCCTATGTCTGCCTTGAACATCCATGTCCCCTCTCCCTTAACTGAAAGATTCAACTTGTGATTTTGAGCATTCCTCTTTAGAAGCTAAATGATGAATTCTAGAAACCAGTACTGGAGGGAATACTAGCTAAAAGATTGCAACAAAACAATTCAAGTATTAACCTGTCCTGAAAAAACTTATTCCAAAGAATTGAGAGCTCCTAGAAATAGATAGACTGAGGTGCTAATTTCAAAACTTTCAGTGAATTAATCTATGACTATTCTTGTGTAGAATTTCAGTCCCATGGTACAGATTAAACAGGTCTCTTCTTTCATTTGTTTGTACCTTATATACAAAAATAAAAGGGAGGCAGTCTTGTCATATTACCATATTAGTTTTTGGTACACTCTTATGCAAGATATCAGATGTTACTGGATGTAATTTTGGTTATGTGAAGTAGCATACAAGTCCTGCTTAACTGAATAATTTTATTCACCAATTATTGCATTGCACAGTACTTGGCACAAGACCTTTCCAAAATGCTTCTTCATGTCCTGGTCTCACTTTCAGTCCCTCTTCTTGTTTTGAAAGATTACAAGGGGTGTAAGATTGCCTTACATTGTTTACCAGGATGGGAAATCTCAGTGCTACTGCATTGCAAACAAATACTACTCAATTCTGCAGCTATACTCTGAATATTAAGAGCAATAGATATTTAACGTGCTTAGCTGGATTTTTATTTTTGATAACTTGCTTTTTTGCTAGAAGTCATTCCATATAAAGGCTTTAAAGAAAACCATACAGATAATAAAGACAGAAAAGGAGGTTACAAGGCTTAAATGGATACAATGAAATTAAGGACCAACTGGGAAGAAGCATGTAGTACTGATGTATCTTGGTAGCTCACTTGAGCTACTGGTTTACTACTGGTTAGATGTATGGCACAAGGATTTCAGTTAAACATCTTCTTCCTATAAAAGTGGGCTTGGAATTTTTTAAGTGCAACTAGCTCATAAAATCTAATGTGACTAGTTATAAGAATAATTAAAGCAATTCACTAAGTTAACTACCTCCATACCCAGATAAGTTTTGTACAGTTACAAGATTAAAAAGCACAAAATTCCTGTGAGTGTAAGGCTTAATAAAAATGGAAGAATACATCCAAACCCACAGCTCTTACCTCAGGCAAACTCCCACTGGTGTTGGCACCTCATGCAATACAGAGAAGAGTGCAGACACTTCAAACAAAATTGCCTGGAAAGGTTTGATTCACTCTCACTTGATTAATTGAATGAGTATATCTAAGTCAGTCTTGCAGCTCTTGCTGTTCTCAGGAATGGAAACAGACCAGGAAAAAAAAAAAAGGTAACTCAAGGTTCTCAGTAAATTTTAGATTAGAGCACGATGTTATGGCTCAGGCCTTCAAAATTCTGCAGGCTTCCACTAGAATGTTAACAAAATCCAGCATTTTATCACCCAACATTGCTTTGTAGTCTGCAGGGTTGTGTCAAATACCAGAGCTTCTATCAGAAATTCAACTTGAAATGGGCCTATTTCTTTGCATTACAGTTTCAGAGAGGAAAAACAAAAGAATCCAGAAAATTTTTGACTGAGCACTTTGTGTATGTGATGTTCACTGAATGTTGTAAATATGTTGATTTCTAAGGGCATGGAAAGCAATAATGTACTGTGCAGAGAAAGACAGCTGGGGAGTGAGGATCAGAGAGCCAGTCTAGAGAAAGAGAAACAGCATCAGTGCTAGTGATGCAAGAACAGAACCTGCATATCCTTTAGCAAAGTAAAGCTGCTGAACAAACCTACTTTTGTCCAAGCTTTTTAAATCCCCAAAGCCAAAGCTGAAAGGTTCTTTTACATTTGTGGATAGGGCCAGCTGAGAGAAGCACCATCCAGCTGCCTGTGGCAGTGTTTAGGAAGGCAGTGACAGCAGCACGGATGCAGCACAGGCCCTTTCAAAGAGGAGCATGAGTGGAGCAGCAGGTCTGAGCTGAGGAAATAGGGGCAGGTCTGTGGGTTGTAGGTGAGAGGGAATTCGTGGCAAGAGTGGGAAAGTGATGAAAGGAAGGGTGGTGGCTTTACAGTGTGAGAGAAAATGCATTAGGAAATGTTAGGATGAGAGCTGGGGCAACGAACATACGTGAAAAACATGGGAATCCTCACATTTTGACTTCTCATCACTTTCAGATGGCCAGTTCTTTTTGACCCTATTTTTTATGCCAAAAATGTATCAGCCCTACTCAAATAAAAGAAAGAGTCAGTATATCAACCGCTCATCACTATGCTCTCACAAAATACTGAAAACAGGAAGGTTGCTGCTCAGCTTAATACTGAGGGCTCATAAACACAAAGACAAAAGTTTTCCTGGTATTTTGCACCTGGACAAAGTAATACTACTTAACCTTTCACCATTCCCACCAACTCCTTTAACTAAATTAGTTGTTCTGAGCAAAGAAATCACACTATAAATATAATTAGTTACTTGGAACCTGATCTAAAGCCTAATGAAATCAGCATAAGGCTTACAGAGAGAATGAGCTATAAAGAAAATATTAGTTTGATTGCTGTGGGCAAAACTACTTTCAGATCTAAGCAGAGGATTTAACTATTTTATTCTGCAAGCAATGAGAAAATATCTTCTTGATTCTAAAACTAAAATAAGAGACCTAATTAATTCTAGAACACCACAGCCATATACATTACTTCTTAGTATGCATGAATCCAATAGTTTCTTTTTTAAACAGGAATATTTAAGAAGCATTTAAGTGGTTGTGGATTCTCATTTCAGTAAACATATGTGAAGGCATTCATTGTGTTTAAATATAATAAATACAGCTAAAATCATGCATCTGGGTCAATCCTCTGCATGTAATCAGGATTATGAAAATTTAGTTTCTCTTATCTTTCTCAATAAATGGTCTATGTACAGACGACTGGAAATTTATTCAGACATGGTCTTGCTATGTTCTTGTTTTTTAACTCACCAGTTTTTTCCTCCCTGCAAATGTGACTGATTCAAATTCTGTCAGTTGCTCTGGTAGCTAAGAAAAGTGCCAAACTGTGGTTGCTGATTTCTAAGCTGTGCTCAAGTTCTTTCAGAGACAAAATTGTCATGCCAAGGCATTGTAACTGCAAGTTTTCAGTGGATTTTAATGACTTGCTCTTTTGGTTCTTATTGCTGACCACATGTCAGCAATAAAGGAAAAGGTCACTGAAGTCCTTGAGAAGGCAAAATACAAATAGGCACAAAAAGGGGTAAAGGGGACTGGGAAAGGTTTTGATTTAGTTTACACCTTCTCCAAGATTTCACTGTCCTGAACCTGCCAGTCCTCTGACTGAGGTTCCTTCAGCCCCAGTTGTCAAAGCTCTCCTTCACCACAGCTCCTCTCAGGCATTCCCCAGGGGCAACCCAAAGAGACACAGCACATCCATGGGGAAATCCTAAAATCTGGTTATTCTGAAAAATCTGACAAATGGAAGGAGGCCCATCAGTTTGATGGCTCTGTACATGTGTGGTGGGAAAAAATTGTCAGAGGCATAGGGGAATCCCTTTTGTTTCAAAAGTGCTTCTTCAAAGAAACAGACATCCCTATCTCTCTTTGAGGAAGGCACTGTGTGGGAGGCTCTGTGGGCCCTCCTACAATGCCATGACTGAGAAGCCTGTCTTTAACTGGAGCTTCAGTGAAAATGCACAGTCCAGATAAAATGCAAAGACACAAAGAGTAAATAAAGAAGTAGTCAATGCTGAGCAAAGTGTGGGCCGAGGAATTCTGCCTCCTAAGGAGGTGACAGTCAAATGAAGCTGGCTCATCATGTGTGTCAAAAGCAGCATCAGGCAGGTAAATAGCAATTCTACACTTCCCTCCTACTCTAAAATTCCACCCTTAAAACACAGGGTATTTTAGGAAGCTTCCTGCTGACAGGCACATCCTGCCCAGGATTACATTTTAATAGCTCTTCTTTTACACAAACATTTAATTTATACTTATAGTCAACATGCTATTCCCATGCAGTCCCTTGGGAGGAGCAAAACATGCAAAGCACAGAAAGGCTGGTAATGAAAAGGAATAACCAATCTGTATTCATTGATAAATTTGCAGATAATGTAGCAGATTACTTACTATAGTTCTGGTTTTTCCAGAGGGCAGCTTTTTATCTTTTGGATCACCTCTGTAGACTCCGGCAGAAAACAGTGGCCATTTTCAGAGCAGCACAGCAGAGGTTGGCACACCATCTGGAATGAATATGTGACATTCAGCATCCCAGGATCTTGGTATTTTGGACAAAAATCCACAAAATGCCCCAAGACTATTTTCTAAGTAAAAAAACTTCCATCTAAATTTAGATTTTTTTGAACTAGCAATAACATCATTATATCACATTAAATCTAATTTCACAAAGATGAGGTTACAGGTTTTACTTGCTTTCTGCAGCCATTTTAGGACATTGCAACATGATGCTTCTTAGAGGACCAGGGGACAATTGTATTTTCATTTTGCTAAAGCCAAAAAGTACAACCTATCCACACAACTTGACTCAACAACACAGCCCTAAAACCTTTATTCTGTTGATACAATAGCCCTTCATCCTTTAACCCCCATTCCACAAATGGTAAATTGGCCCAGCATCTTACTCCTTTTTCCACTGAAGATAATGTGTCTTGAAATGAACATTGACTGTGTCTTAAAATTCAATAAATTAAATTGTCTTTCCTCAGCCAGTAGCAGGAGTAATGGAAAGCATTTCTCAGAACTAGTTTGTTTAAATTCTACAAAAGTGTTTGACCTAACAATCTGTTTTAGCAAATTGGTATGACTTAGTGATAACTGATAAGCGCACAGCAAAAACCAGTTATGCAATTACCTGTCACAAGTCAGATATTTTATACAAAATTAAAAAATGACACACAACAGAAGAGGAATAGACTTTGAATAAATAAATAAATTAAAATCTCCAGTTCCATCACAATAGATGAAAAAAAAGTTCGTAAAAGTGCTACAACTAACAGCTTGACAGTATGCAATTTAACTGCCAGGGCATTGAAAATCTCATCCTACATAGTGTTTAACAAGATCATCAACATCTGCCTCTGGATTAATGCACTATGGAGAAGGATAATCAGCTAGCTAAGTGTAAGATCTGATGTTTACATGCAAGAAGATCAGTAAATTGTGACACATTAAATTCAGCATAACTTCATTAACAACTGAGCAACCAAGTTCTGTGCCCAACTGTAAAGACCTTTGGCAAACTTCTTCCTTTTTAGCACTACCAGAAGAGAGAGCAAAAGGCCAGGCTGCAGAAGGCTAAGGCTTAGAGAAGGGCTTGTCACTGTGAAGAGGTACAGTGACCAAGTGGGATGGTCCCACAAATAAATATTACTTTTTCATGAGTGTGTGTCCATGAGCTAAAAGGAAGGGAAGCACAATGGTTCCGTGCAATGAAACAATTCCATTTTATTGTCTCATGTCTGAGTGTAAGTGCTGACAGTGAAGTGCCAGTTACCCTTTCTCCCTCACCCAGACCAACCTATGCCTTTAACAACTGATACAGGACTTCTCTTATCTCCTATCCAATCAATGGGCTCTAGACCAAAACCCCTCTGGACTACAGGGATCTGACTTGCTGATACATAATGAAACTAAGTGATAGATAAACTCTTGCAAATGAAAATGGGAACTGGCAAGGTGTCTTTGGGAAGTTCCTCACCAGAAGAGACAATCCTGTCTAACCACATATGTCAGAAGGAACACTCCCCCCAGCACTCCCATGTTGCAGGGCTAGTCCCTGCAGCACAGGCACAGTTGGGAGCTGTGCAATGCCAGCCCATGAGGGCTCCCTCAGAAACCCACAGACACCACTCACTGCTGAGGATTGCAGCTACAAAGGGCACAGAGGGAACTTTGGGCTTTCTACACTTGCTGCTAATTGGCTTTTCCACTTCTGATATTCTGGATGTCTCAGCTTCAGCCCTACCTTCTTTTATCTTTCCCTATTTTTTCTTGCCTTCTTTCCCCTTTCAGACTATTATATGAACTCATGGCACCCTTGGTTCCAGCTGATAAAGTCGCACAGAATCCCTCTATCACACTTTTCTTCTCTGGTCTTCACAAAGCACAAAGTTGTGAGGACCACGACCCTCACCATGTTCAGTGCCCTGCTTCACTGCTCTGTTAGGCAGTAACACTGGTCCCTCTCAAGACAGTGTGTTCTGAATAATTAATCACAGAATCATTGAGGCTGGAAAAGATCAAGTCCAAGCATTAACCTAAAACTGCCAGGTCTACCACAAACCCTAAGTACCACACCTACAAGTTCTTTGAATACTTCCAGGGACTGCTATTCCATCAGTGTGCTGGGCAGCTTGTATCAAATGCCTGACAATCTTGTCAGTGAATCAATTTTTTCTGTATATCAAATCCAAACCTTCCTGGGTGCAATTTGAGGCCATTTCCACTTATTCTATCACTTGTTACATGGGAGAGTTAACACTACAGTGCTGTTAACACACACAGACACATACTACGGCAATTTTAGCACCATGCCATTGTCACCTGTTTTCATGCACTCCTGCAATGAAAAGCCATGAGGAGCCCTTGCACTTTTGCTGCTTTGTGACTCTGCTGGGAGAACTTTTCCCCACAGAAATCCCACTCCTCATCACAGCTCTTGGTGCCTGTCCCTGAAGCCTCTGCCTAGAACTTGTAAAGTGTCTTTTGAGCTTCCATGGAATAGAAGCATTCAGTAGCAGAGCCTTTTTTATTACCTCACATTTTGCTCTATTCCCCTCAATAAGCATTCTCTTGAAGAGAGAGCTATAACAGTAACTAGAAGTCTGAGAAAAATAGCAAGAATATAGCCAAAAAGTGAGCAAGGTAGTTCTCTTTTTAAAGCATTTCAATTAAACTCACCCAGGGCTGGTCCTCATGCTAGTTTTAAAGCTTCTGTGTGGCAGTGACTGGGTGCAGAGCTTCAGAGGTCTCAGACTGACACTTTAGCAGCTAGTTTCTGGTGTGCATGTACAACTACACACAAATTTTACAAGCCAGTTCCAGCCTTATATTGGCTTACAGCCATTATTTTGAATTATATCCTCCTGACATTTATTAAAGACCTGGGAATGCTGACTTGATGCTGCCCAGAATATGATGCAACTCAAACACAACGATTTCTTACTCTTTGGGAGCCACATCACTTATTCCTAGGCAAGGTTTTGACCAGACATGCATATTTTCATGCATATTTCTATACAGCCTCTCCATGCTGCACTTTAAAAAGCACTTACAGCACTAAATAGCTGATGTTGCACTGAGAACCTGTATGGGCCACGCTGGGGGCATTTCTCCCCACAGACACCCCTTCACCCCTGCAAGCTCATTATCAGTATTCCATGCAGGAGGGTGGTGCAAGACATTAAGTAATACTGATAATGAAGGTATTAAATAATATTGGACCCAGTATCATAGCTTGGGGTATGTCAGTAGTCACTGGACACAGTGCAACTCTGCCACATAATGATCATAATGAAAGCAAGCCCTCAGAGCTTGGCAGCTCAGCCAGTTTTCAGTCCTTCTCTGTGTTTATTTACCTAAATCAGACTTCATCACTTCTTATACAGTGATGTTACAGGAGATTGTTAAAAGCCGTTCTAAAGTTGACATAAACATGCATACATGACCACAAACTTGGATTAGAAATCTCTAATTTAAGACTACTCATCCTTACAGAGCAGCCATTAGTGCTGAAATACTTTAAATCAAGATCATAAGCAGCAAAGCCCAAGGAGTGGCTGAGGCCGCTTGGTTTGTTTAGCCTGGAGGAGACTGAGGGAAGCCCTCATTGCAGCCTGCAACATCCTTATGAGAGGAAAGAGAGAAGCAGGCATTCGCCTCTTCACTCTCGTGACCACTGACAGGACTCGAGAAAACGGCATAAAGCTGAGTTAGGGGAGGTTTAGGCTGGATATCAGGAAAAGTTCTTCCCTAGACTACGGCTGAGGACTGGAACAGGCTCCTCAGGGCAGTGGTCACGGCCTCAAGGCTGACAGAGCTCAAGGAGCATTTGGAGACCGCTCTTGGGCACAGGGTGTGATTTCTGAGGTGTCCTGTGCAGGGCCGAGAATTGGACTCGATGATCCTGATGGATCCCTTCCAACTGTGCATATCCTACGATTCTAATAGCTCCTTTCCCCTTCTTTTTTCTTTTTTTCTCTCTCCATTCCCGACTTTCCCTCAGACCGCTCCCCCTGCCCTCAGGGCGGGCGGCGCGCGCGGCGCCCGTTGCCCCGGCGACGCGGCCCCGAAGTCTCGCGAGGCGGCGCGCGGCTCTCGCGGGCAGGGCGGAAGCGGCCGCCGTGTTTACAACCCGCGCCGGGGCCGGGACGCGCCGGGCCGGGCCGGGGGCACCGGCGAGCGCCCCTCGCCCATGTGCCCGCAGCCCCCGCCGTCCATGGAAGTGATGGAGGGGCCCCTCAACCTGGTGAGAGCGGGGAGAGGAGGGGAAGGGGGGGAGCGTCGGGTCAGCCGGTGCCGCCGCTGCTGCTGCCGCCGCTCAGACAGCGGGGAGAGGGTGACACCGCTCGGCTCCCAGCCCCGGGTGAGCAGGCGGGGAGGCGCGACCTGAACAGAACAAGGGGTTCTTGCTGCCCTTCGTCCCCCACAAACACCTGTCCGGACGGGAGCGGGGCCCAGCGGCGGCTCCGGGAGGGAGCGGGGCGCGCTGGGCCGGTCCCGCCGGGGACAGCGCTGCTCCGGGCCCGCTCCCGGTGCCGGTCCCGCCGGGGACAGCGCTGCTCCGGGCCCGCTCCCGGTGCCGGTCCCGCCGGGGACAGCGCTGCTCCGGGCCCGCTCCCGGTGCCGGTCCCGCCGGGGACAGCGCTGCTCCGGGCCCGGAGCGCGGCACGGAGAGGGAAGCGGCCGGGTGCGTGTCGTGGCATGTTTAGATTGGAGGGGTGTGGGGACAGCGCCTTGCAAAAGCGAGGGACAAGGGCAGCTCAGGAAGGAAGCGTCTGGAGGAAGCGTTTAGATGACACAGGCCATAACCGTGAGGGTTTCAGGAGTTTTAGAGGCTTGTCAGGGCCTGGTATTGGCTAAGTGCTTCCTCTAATTTCAGAAGGTGAAATGCTTTAAAACCTTAAGTCAGTAATTGTTTTGCTTAAACTAAATTTCTAAGAAACCTGAACTGAAACTCAGTCTAAAAAAATGTTTCTCCACAAAAACTAATCAGATGTTAAACGGTCTGAATTGGCAGGTCTCTGTTCCATAGACAAGATCTAGGTCAAGAAGAGTTAATTCTCTGCTTCCCTGTGGGTTTTAGCAGAGCTGTAGCTTGGCTATGTGGTGATACACAGAGCATTCCCTTAGAAAACAAGTTTGGGTCCAGCAGTCCAGTTAGCCAGAGGCAGCACACTGGGAATACAGCTGTATTGCTTCCAGGAATGAATTAGGTTCAGGAATTGTTTAGACATTGCCATGCAAACCTCAGAGACTGGTGTCAGTTTAGGTTTTAACCAAAGCTTATTTATGCCAGGATGGGGCAGCCCTGACAAATCACTGCCTACAGAGTCAATCAGGTATTTCTAGGTTGCTCTCCCTAGTTTCAGAAAGATTTACACAGCCATCATTGCAGACCACCTATGGAATTAGGGCTGGCAGTGTAGTAGGAAGTTGGACTATTTAGATCTGTAGGTTCTGCAGTGGTGCAGAACCACTCTGGGTATGTCAGCATCCTACTGTCTTCACTTTTTACTCTGTCTACTGAAAGACTAACTGAAATAAGGAACAACAGGAAATAGGAAAGCTCTTGTGATGTGACTTGTTGATATCATGGGGTTAACATCAGGCAAACTTGAAGCATGCTAAAAAAGGAGGGCTAAATTATAGCTATTTCACAGACATTGTAAAAACCTTTTTAAAAAGTAGATAGTAGTTCATAAGATTCTAAAGAGAAAATTATAGTTGTACATTCACTAGTAAATGTCTGAAAGTAGCAACTTTTTTTGGCAATATCACCAGTCAGTAACGTTAGGTTTCTTACTGAGACCACATAGGATTATAGTAGTGACATGACTGTGACTAAAGCCTGGTTTATAACCTTGGAACCACAATAATACCAGTGTGCAGTCACCATGCCTGTCTGGCTCCAGGCTGACAATACGGTCAAGACACTTCTGGATGTAATGGATGATATGGGAAAAAGAGTTGCTTTGCACACTTTCATACACAAAACTCTGAATTTCCCTGTGAATATGTTCCTACTGCCTGAGAGTGTCCTGAAATACAAAACCTTTTCTTGAAACTGCTGTGCAATGTAGTGATGGACCATCATATACAGGAGGGTGACACATCCATTGAGGCTGTGTCAAGCACCATGGAAACTCCTCATGGTCAGAGGGTTGAATGGGTGCAGCACCATGGTTAGAGCACGCCTGGATTTTTACAAGGACATGAACAGGAAGGAGTAACTTCAGTTCTGCAAAGCTCTGCTGTTCACAGCCCCTCCCTGCTGTGGAGCTTCAGACTGACAGCATCATTTAGGGAAGGTGCCAACTCCAAAATAAGGATGTTTATTGAAGGTTTTGATACTATCCAGTGATACCTATTGCACTCTCTTTTCCCATTAATTTCTTCCCTTACCTAAATCTAGTTCCAGTGAATTGGAAAAGCACAACTTTTTCCAAATATGCCAATGAGGAAAATAAAGCTACCAAAAAAAAAAAGAAAGCCAAAGCCACCAAGTCACGCAACACCTAAACTACAAAGTGATTTTGGATACAGTAATCATTTGTCTTATTTAACTGCTAGCAATGGTTTAAATACAAGATATTTTCCCTCTTCCAATATATCATGGCTTGACAATTTTCACAAAACCCATTTTTCATCAGTTAAGGCTATCCATTAGAATTACTACAGTACTTGAATCTTGCTTTGTCTTGTAAAAATTGTCTATTAATAGTGGATTGGTGCATCTAGTCTTAGTTACTGGGAAGCCTGGATACTGTCCTGATTTTCCTGGCCAGCTGGTCTGACCACCAAAAAAACCCCAAACAAAACAATGACAAGAACAACAAAAACAAACAACCACACCCCACCCCTTACACTCTAATGCCATATCTTCTATTTTCCTGGCTTCAATTATGCTCTTTTTCTGAAAGATACATTTCCCTAAAATAAATATGGAACTGAGTCTCCTTCAACCTCACACAAAAAAATTTTAGGTTATGCCATGGAACTTAGAACCAGCATGAAGCAAGTGGAGTCCCTGCACCAGCAGGCAGCCATGCACAGCTGATTACTTATTTCAGACATAATCTAGATCAAAAACATCTCAACATTCTTTTTACAAATTAAAACTTGCACTATAAAAGCATGCAGATAATTCTTCTATGAACACTGCATTTTTTTACAGAGCTCCTTGAGAGCTTCTCTGTGCTGCTTGCTGTAGGGACACTTCCTGCTGCCCTCTGATTTTGGCACAGAATTTTGATCCCACATCCAGCCATAATTTTACCCTTAGGTGTAGGAGCAAAAGTTCAAGTTAAGAAGCACAACCACACACTGCTGACCATCAGAAGCTTAGAAATAACAGTAAAAGTGAGGCAAATAGTATTAACCTCAGGAGGAGACTAGAAATTGCTCCTTAAACAGAGTTTGACACCCAGGACTTCATAATTCTGCAGATTCTACTTTCACAGCTCAGTTCTGTCCTGGAGCTAAGGAGCTATAGCACCTCTACCTTGTATTCTTCCTGCAACGTAGTAGTATTTGTATGGTTTGTAATAAAATACAATCCAAAATCTGGTTAATATCTATCACCTCTTAAGTTTCCTGAAGCAAAAAGGACCGAGCTTGAAGAGCTGCTGTTTTAGTGAAAACCAGAAAGCACAGACCAATAGCTGGAGTGAGAACAGCACAAAATGTGTCTTGCAAGAACCTCATATAATGAAAGCTTTTAATATTAATGCTGCTAGCCATCAGTAGCAACCATTCCAGTGCAACCCAATCAATGGTTTACTTAATTATTTCAAAATGAGGTAATAGTGCATCTACACAAAGGCAAAATAACAAGCAGAATAAATATGCAACATGGAAGGGTAGGAGGAGAAAACAGAAAACATCTACAGAAGTTCACTAGAGACCATAGAATTTAAACCACATATGTTAATGTGTTTGAGACTTAATGCCAGCCTGCACTTCTGTTATTTTCATTGGAAAACCAGGAATATTATGTTAATCTACAGAAACATCCATGGAACCCCATTTATTTTCTTTGATTTTTTTTTTTCAGTCTTAACCTGTCAGCTGCTAGTCTTCATCTTCCAGTGTAGAATGAAACCAAAAAAAGGCAGATGCACTCAGTTCTGAAGTCCATTTACAGAGAACAAGCTTGTAAGGTAACAAAAGGGGAAGTATCACTAGACAGAAATGCTTAACACAAAATCTGTTATTACCACAGTGTGGAAGAACCAAAAGGTGTGAATTACAGAGGCTGCAGCATATCTGAATGAAGTGGCTGGAGGTGATCAGACACTCAGCTGAACAGCCAGATCAGTAATAGCCACCTTGGAAAAGCTGGACAGTGTTGTGTGCAGGCATGTAACTGCTGTAAAAGCACCACACAAAACTGTTCCTTGTGGCACATAAAACACCTTGCAGCAGCTCCCAGTCAAGAACATAATTAGCTAAGCACTGGGTGGCTGGCAGGTGTTATTTGTCACTGTACCTGTGCTGTTTGGTACCTACCAGCAGTGCCTTTCTGCTGTGTCACACTGGCCTTGCATGCCTCTCAGCAGGCACAGAGCTCAGCCCTGAGTAAGCATGACCAGCAGACTAAAGACCCAAATGAAGCCATCTCAGAGAAGCCTGGTGAGACAGAGTGAAGGCACAGCTGAAGCCTTTCTGCCCCACTTGTTTTGAAATTGTTGCTCTTGGAAGCTTGTTTACTTGGACAATTTGTTGTAATGGTTCAGATGCTCCTATTGAGAGGCAGCTCAGTTGCTGTAACAGCTGGAGCCTTGTGGTTTAGGGCTACATACAAAAGCCCAAAAACAAACTGGTTTTGTTTATCAGGGCAGTGGAATGGTTCTCACTTAACCTTCAGTTAGTAAGACTTGTGTAGTACCAGCTGTGACACATTTTATATGGGGACAAGAAGGACATAGCCAAAGCAGCTGAGATCTGCAGGCACACAAAATGCTCTGGGGAGGTGGTGGAGTCACCATCCCTGGATAAGGAAAGACCAGACATGACACTCATTGCTATGGTCCCATTGACAGTGGTGTTCAGCCACAGGCTGAACTCAATCTCACTGTCTTTTCCAACCTAATTTATTCTGGGAGGCTGAAAATGGCTCTGAAAAACCAGTGGAAACATTTAGTGCTTTTATCATACTGAATAAAGGAACTGAATGAGGTTGATTTGACTGTGCAGTAGGTAAAAGGATAGCAGCCCTTAATGAAGGTGCAGGTGCTCAGGGAAAGAGCTGCAGCTCTGCCTGGATGGGGTTTGGAAGACTCCACCTAACCTGAGCAGTGTGGATGCAACTTGGGATCCTTCCAGATCTTTTAATTGCATTTGCATGGTGAGGAACTCAGAGTAACCATTTCATCTGAAACTTGGAATAGGTTGGGAGCACAGGCATAGTCAGTTAGAGCTATTCAGTCAATTAATGGGGTTGCCTAAACAGCTGCTTGCTTGTCTGCCCATATATTTAAGGTCTAATGCTATTGCTTACATGCAAGGTGAACTTTGACATCTTCACAATTCAATACAAAGTGATTCAAAGTGGGTCTGTACTCTCAACATTAACATTCTCATGATAGTGTCACTTACTTGTTTTGCTCTATAGGAACACTAACCTATAATTTACACAGTTGAGTCATTGTTCAGTCAACCTTGCTAAATACAGGCTTTCAAAAACAGAAAATTGAGTTGACATGTGACTAGTGGTCTTGGTTGAACAGCCACAATGGGTTCTGCCATATTTTGGTTGACCTTTAGTCATCTTTCTCTACAGAACACAAGTTTTTAAAAATGGGGGTTTGCTTCTCTTGGTAAAACGAAACCATTCCCATTTCTTTAGTTTTTCTGCAAATATATTCTCATTATTTAGCACAACTCTATTATTATTTTTACTTTAGTGCAACTGCCACTGAATACAAGCATTTTCCATAGTCACCCTGATCAAGGTTGCACTTTTTTTAGTAAATGAACAGCCATAGTTTATTCTTAGACCTCTCAGATCAAGTTTTGCACTTGTATTCTCTCATTACATTTTTCAGTGCATGTGAGGACATACACATTTAAACCTTTCTAAAGTCACTATTTCCTGGTAAGAATGGCTTTGAAAGAGGCTTCTGTAGATGTGGCCTCTGACAGAGTGTGTGTGGGGTGGGGAGAGCCATGGTGCACCACCTTGTCCCACCCTTTGTGGCCTCTGCTGTAAACACCCACATGGAAAACACTCAGCACTCTCCTGGATAACAGGGCAGCAATGCAGTGTGCACTTGGACTGTTCAAAATAGAAATCAGACCTATAGCCTTAAGGAAACAAATCCTAAAATAGATCCCTCATTGCTCAAAAAAACCCTTCCTCCTTGTTTTCAGCAGTAGGAGAGCACAGGTATTAAGCTTTTCAGGCAATAATTACTGGTACAGTCCATAACATGAAATAGATGATAGCAGCATCAAACAGTGGTTTCACTTAAAACATTTAGAAACAGAAACTTCTTTGCAGTTAAACTTTCATCAGGCCCCATTACTCAAGCAGCTGGGTTTTTCCTGCCTTTGTAATTTTAAGTAAAGTGCTGTAATCTGTGCTCCATAATCCCATTAAAATACATCATTTTCTGGTGAGTCCTTTGTAATATACTAAGAAGGCTGTAAGCTTAACATCTTGTGCAAGGCTTTGTCCAGTGAAGAGCTGTTCCATTAGTGGAACAGAGAAAAACAAAACATACCTGTCTCATCTGCAGGAGCACTGTTGCAAATGACTGCTCTGAGGAGAGGGTAGTAGGCCTACCCTGTTTGAAAATGTATACTACATCTGCTCTTTTTTTTTTTTTTAGAACACTATTTTTATTTTTTTTTCCTGTTATGCTCCTTTCCATGATAGCTAACCCTGAACTAGAGTTGTATGGGAAGAGTAGCAGCTTTCCTTCCTTATCCCCACAACCTAAGCCAGGATCACACTGTGCTAGTCCTCTAAGTTGTAAGAGGATGCTGTGTCTAGAAAGAAAACATTGCTATTTTTTCCTTTGAAGGAACAGTAATAGGCCTGGCAAGTGGCCTTATGGTTTCATTTCTCACAGCCTGCAGTCACATCATTATCTAGTGTATAGTGGGAAAAAACAAACCAACAAAGAAGTGGAATGTTAAATTTTGGTTAAAGAAAGCTGATGGTAAAGAGGAGACCCTCATTGCTGTTCTAGAGGGTTATTTGATTGGGTTTTATCCTGCTGTTCAGAGATGACATAGGCAATGATTTGGGCTAGTCAGGTGGAAAGATCAAATAGGAACACTTCCAGAATAGCAGTAAAACTTACTAAAGCAACTGTCATCCCTCAGCATCTCACTACATTTACAGAGGGTGTGGAAAAATGTCTCACTTACCTTCTCCAGTTAATCCAGAGTGCTCCAAGTCACACAGTAAGGCTTGCCCAAATCTCTTCAGAACCAATTACATTGGAGCAAGGTGAGGAACTTTATAGCTTGGCCATCCTTCACTCACACCTGCTTCCTATTACAAGAGTCAAGTTGTTACACCTGCCCATTTGCCTACTGGGAATTCCTGCTCATCAGGATTGGGAGGGACATCTGAAAGTAGTTGTCAGCCTGCTTCCCCTTTCCAGTTGTATAGCTTCTTAATAAATTAATTTCCAGCACTGCGAGTGGAAGAGGAAAGAGAAATCAGATCTACAAGCCCACCACAGTCAAGCAGCAGGTGTTCCTGTAATCACAGCAGCAAGGCCAAAGTCAAAGCAATCCTGCCTCTGTCTGCTGGGAGCCAGCACTGAAGCTCCAGAGCTGTTGTGTAAATACCTTCCTCTAACCTGACATCAGAGCAGGGATAAACTTGAGAGTTATCTTCTCTGTATGACAGAGGAGCAGTTCTTCCATTGCCAGTAAGATGGCCAGGCATATTTTGATGTAAGAGCAAGAAAGGCATTGTGATCTTGTTATCAGAGGACCCTAGGTTTTGTTTTTGCCAACATCTATGGACTTTTGTTTTCTTAATTTGATTCACAGTTCAGCCCAACTTCTTCAGACTCCCTTCAGCTTCACTGGAAGTTAATTGAGAATGGAAATAATTTAATTGCTCAATAAAATAAGAACTGAATGTCCTCAGATGTTCTGCATGTGCTTAAGTGATTTGAGTAAGATCACACTCCAGCAGTTTAAAACATACATGAATAATGTTTGAAAACAATGGGACACAAATTCTCATATGTAAAAACCAGTAAATGAAACTTGTCCTCTGACTTGTTGAATTGCTTTCTCAGTTCTTCTGTCTCTGGCTATTCTATTTCCTCTTTCCCTGTTTTTTTAGACCCGCCCATGCAGTTTGCAGAAGCAGCTGTATCAATACTAATGTACTGAAAAATTGTTTTGCAAAGAACTAGCTCAGGTGTTTTTATGTCCATGACATAGCTAATTTGTAATGGGACAAGCTGCCAGGAATAACCAAGGAGGTGGCTCTGTCTGTGCTGATACTGTTTGTTCATATCAAAGGGAAATCAGTTTATCTTTCTGGCATATGTTGTTCATAGGAGTCCGTAGAAAAAGGCCATAAAACAGATGATTTTCCAATAGGAAAATACTTCCTCTACTGAGATTATTTAACCTCAGAAGAAATGGGAAATGCTAACAATGCTCTGGGGATTCAGTGAAGGTGAGGAAGAATATAACAAAGAATATTTCCTGTGAAAAATCAGGGAGTTGTGGTTTAGGTTTTTTAAGAACACACCATATTAGCATATGAAATCAGTTTTAGGAAAGCCAAATATCTTCATGGAGTGATATAACTGCCAGGAATTGCCTAAGAGCAGCTGTTGCCCAAACAGGTGTTTTCTCTACGAGTTTTCTCTTCTGTGGTGTCAGAGCTGCTAAGATTCTGGTAGAACACTGAACTTACTGTAATACTGTAGGGCATAACTCCACTTGGCAGACAAGCTGACCTGCATCTTGGGACGTGTATTTTAAATGGATGTTAGTATCAGTACCATGTAAGTATCAGTAGCTGATGTCTGTTTACTTCAAGCTCAACGTGTAGCAAAGCAGTGCTGAGCAGTGTGTGTAACTCACAGCCTCACCAGCCAGTGCTTGCAGCCTTTCACATTCCACAGCTTGTCTTGGAGGAAGGGCCATAAAATCCATGTCTTGTAGTAATGACAAAAAAAAAAGACTTGCTTTCATGGATGTTGCAGTGCTGGTTGTGCAATAGTTTCTCACTAAGCATGTGCAAATACTTGCATCAAATGTTTGCTTTCAGCAACAACCTTAGTCTGTGTTGGTGGTTTACATTAGTGGTTTACAAATACTCATGTAGATTTAACTGTTGTGCAGCAACAACGTGACTTTGATGCTTTTAACTATGGCTGTGCTGCAACCATTAATTGGTGTAAGCTGCAGACAAAAATAAAAAGCAAGTTATTCACCCAAGAGGCAAAATGTCTTGAGCATAGGGCAGCAGAAAATATCAAATCAGCTCTAAGATGTAACACAATTGAAATATCTTGCATTCTGCCAGGTAAATTGGTCCAAAATACTTCCAACTTCTCATAACTTCTTTTGGCCCAGTGTTCTTTTTGCATTACTATGGTAAATGCCTGCCTAGAAAGGGGAACATGTGCTTTCTGAAAAACAGCTTCAAAAGTATTTTGTTGTGTACACACCAGTTTTGCTGCATTAACAAACTTCACTTCTTACCAGTACAGACTCTTGTAAGATACTATTAAAGAACTCCAATTACAAAGCTTGGAAGGGAGTGAAAATCTGAGCCTAAAAGCCTGAGAACTGGAATCAGTACAGGTTTTTCAGATGTATTGGTTACTTTAAAGATAGGTGTAACTATTTGTCCATTAACCCTCATGATGTAATGTTGTTTTTTTCTTTCTAAGGCTCACCAGCAAAGCAGAAAAGCAGACCGCTTGTTGGCAGCAGGGAAATATGAAGAAGCAATTTCCTGTCACAAAAAAGCTGCTGGTGAGTAGGTTATTTCTCACATTTCAGCTCTTAAAATCAGTTTCTAGATTTGCATGCACCAAGCCTGTCTTGAGTTCAAGAAGTATTTGAGCAATGTTCAATTGGGATTCTTGGGGTGTCCTGCACAGCACCAGGAGTTGGCCTTGATGGTCCTGCTGGGTCCCTTCCAGCTCAGCAGATTCTATGATTCTGTGTAAGTAGAATGTCTAGTTACTTGCAAAATTTATATTCTTTAAATGTCAGTTTGTTTTTCAGTCTAGATCAAGAACCCTTTTGAAAACTTTTTTTCTCATGTGAGCAGCTAAAGTCAGACATTTCCAAGTTGTTTAGATTGGGGGTGATTATCACTGTGAAGGCAGTTCTTGACTGAAGATGAAGCCAACACCTTATGGTATGCACAGACTGAAGTTGTGTACCTGCTCTAAGCCAGTTTCACTTTATACTTTGCATTTTCTTTACTGCTTTCATAGGTGAGGTCACAGTGCTTTCTCTGTTGGTAAAGGACAAATGTTTGCTTACAAAACTTCCCTTTCCTAATGTCTGCATCAAGGCAGCTAGGACCAGGTGAGAGCTCCCCAGAATTCAAGCTAAACAGCAGCTTGCATCACAGACCTTGACACTGCAGGGACAGCCTCTCCTCTGTGAGATCCTGTGCATTTACCTGTCCATTTAAACAGTCCTGCTTCACTTTTTGTGTTGGGGTCCCTCAGCTCTCTGACAGTGTGCAGCTCCTTGGCAGAAGAAGAAAGGAGGTCTAAACTGGTGCAACAAGTAGGGCATTTTCAGTGACAGGGCTTGTGTGGAGACAAAGTAAGTGGCTGCTGTGAACATGGTAACCTGGATACCAGGCATTCTGCCTCCATTCATAAATACTAGAAAACCCCATAAAGTGAGAAACTCATAGTTTCTTTGGTATTTGTGAATACTCAGAGTGGTGAGGGATTGCACTTACATTCTAAAATGCATACTTTTTGTTTTCTTTCACTTCATATACCAAGATCAAACCCAAAACTACACTGAATGTTTCTTGCTTTTGTCTTGCATCATTCCAAATTTGGTTGAGAATTGCTCATACATTGTCATTTTCAGCACTAGTAAGATATGCTCAAAGTCTTTCTGGAAATTTCTGCTGCTCTAAAAACAAACTGGAGTGACCCAAGCCAACAGGATACCATGGGAAGGGTGTAGTGTGCATTACAAAGTCTTACAGTAATTTTTTCAGACAGCAAGTGTTTCCAGCCACTGTAACTTGTAAATACTTTCCTCTAGACTGCTGCCTTGATGTGGGGGTGGAGCAGACAGGTCTGAAGGCTTTCCTTAGCTTTTCTGGAGGTGCTCAGGTTTGCCAGGCTGCCCTGAGTGCTGATGGATGATGTTCTGTCCCACAGGGTACCTCACGGACGCCATGAAGCTGACCCAGTCGGAGCAGGTGAGACCTGAGCACAGCAGCTGCCAGAACCAGCCCCAGCCCCTGCTGTGCCCATGGGTCCCCCTGGGTCTGATCACACCCCTCCTGGCCTTTAGCCTCTGCAAAAAACTCTGAACCCTGGGCAACTGCACCACGAGTTTCACAAGTGTGGTAATACTAATTCATCTTCCTAGAGGGTTTTTCCAAGGACAGGAGAAACCTTAACCCACCCAAGGGGTCTCCAGCTTTGTAGTCTGCCAGACATCTTCAAGTATGTGACAAAACATGTGTCATATTTATCTCTGAGACATTTAGTATTTTGCTGAGACAAAAAACCAAGCATCTCACCTGCAGTGTGTCATTTTGGCTTAATGCATCCTGATTGAGGGATCTCTAGAACAACAGCCCTGAAACTTTTTTTTATTCATTGCATGTTTATCTGTGAATGTAGTAGTGCAGTCTGCTCAGTGCTTTTGTACCAGCAGGCTTTGAATTTAGCCAATATTAGGAAATAAATGTCCCTTGGAGATCAGACATCTGTCTTTGCTCCAGTGGGTCATTCTTATAGAAAAATGGTCTTTGACCCAGGTGAGTTCATAACCACTGTGCCACCTCCTTCATTAAATATGGCTGAATCATTTGGGTCCATACCTGGCCTTGGAGCAATTTGCTGCTTCATTTTGGATGTTATTGCTACAGCTACACAGATACCATCATAGAAGCATACAAAAAGTGTGCATTGTTTAGCCAGAGTGTGGCTGTGCATGCCAAGTGAATCTCTTCCTTCTTGGTGTTGGTCACAGGTCAGTTAAACCCTGGGTGCCTCTGCCCAGAGGTATTGTAGCCTGGTCAGAGACTTACACACAAACAGACCAGTAGTGATGCTAAATCTGACATATCTGAATCTTTTGCTCTGTAGAAGCAGAGAACATTTCCTGTTGGACTTAATGTCTGAATAACAAAAGCTCCCCCCCTTGGGCATGCAGTGATGCTGTTGATGTAAATATTTACACACATATAATTCAGTGTTTGTGAATATTTGGGTGGCATTAGGGATCACCAACTAAATTGTTTAATCTTGTTTTTACTCAGGCTCAGCTATCACTGGAATTACAAAGGGATAGTCATATGAAACAGTTACTGCTCATCCAGGAGAGGTGGAAAAGGGCAAAGAGGGAGGAAAAGCTGAAAGCCCAGCAGAGTGCTGACAAGGAAGCAGCCGCACATCTTCAGACTTCTTACAGGCCATCTGCTGAAGACTCTGATGATCAAAACATACTGGTTCCTGTTGCTCAGAAATACAGCTCTTCCACAGAGAAACATTCACAGGATGTTCGGGGTGTCTTTGACAGGGACCCAGACACACTTCTATTTCTGCTGCAGAAAAAAAAGGAGCCAGTGGAAGCATGTATTGGGAGTAAAGCGCCAAAAGATGACAAAACAATAATAGAAGAGCAGGCAACCAAAATTGCAGATTTGAAGCAGCTCATAGAATCTCTTGTAGCTGAAAACGAGAGGTTAAGGAGAGAGAATAAGCAGTTAAAAGCAGAAAGAGCTAGACTCCAAAAATCTCCAGTAGACAAGGAGTTGGATGTAGACACTGACTTTGTGGAGAAGTCAGAGTTGTGGGGTCTGCAGCAGCACTCGGAATCTGCTTCTTCAGCTGCAACTTGGCAGAAGTTTGCCACAACTGCTGGGAAGGCAAAGGACATTCCAATACCCAACCTTCCCCCCCTGGACATCCCGTCCCCAGAACTCCCGCTGCTGGAACTCTCTGATGATATTCTCAAAGGACTGATGAATAGTTAAAAACCAGGAAAAGTGCTCAGTGTAGTTACCCAAACTTGAGAAAAGGGAAAGCCACCAGGACAATGGTGATCTGAGGGCAGAAACATTTACCACAATCCTACTGTTGGAGAAAAGGCATTAAGCAACTTTGTTACTGTGAAATACACATCATATCTGATTTACTTCATGGAAGTGAAAGGTACCATAGTTGGTATGAGATGGTGATCTCTTAAGTCTTTCTCCCAATGTTTCAAACCAAATGACTGCCTGGAGAATGTTTCAAGTAACACAATCCTTCAGGGTTTTTAAGTATGCTATATGTAATAGTTACCTATAATGCCATAAATGATGGTGCAGAACCTAACTGTTATGGTTGCCAGTTGGCTGCCACTTCATATTGAAAAATGCTTTCTAGCATGAATTTAAACTGTGCATTTCATTATGCATAACTTTGTTAATTCAGATACAGTGCAATTTATACACCTCCTAGATGGATTTATGTGCCACACTCTGTGTTCCTGACCATGTTAACCTCAAGTCAGGAGAGATTTTAATTTCCATGCTATGAAGGAACCAACTTACTCGTTCTGTCGATGTGGGTTTTTTTGGGGGTTATCTGTTTACATAACTAATCAGGGTGCATTGAATCTAGCTATTGGTTTCTGTATAAAGTGACATGGTTTAAAATGAAAAATCTATACTTAAGGTAAAATACCCTTTTTGTTTTCAGTGATGCATGAATGGAAATAATTCTAGCTGGCAGTATTTGATTGAAAAAGAAATTGTTTACAGCTTAACCTGATTCAAAAAGGATAGGAAAATAAAAACCAAGGTGTTTTGACACTGTCTGTTACATTTGTACAAATGTTGCCAACTACAAAGAACAAATCAGTACTTGTACTGAGTGTTAGGATACACCTACAGCTGAGCTTCCACATTCATCATCCAGCAAATTCAAGAAAGCTAGCATGAATTCAGAGGGCCTTGCCCACCTGTGGAGTGACCTGGCTGTCAGCTGAGTTCCAGCCCTTGAGAGCGTTGGAGCATCAGCAGAGCAGTTCTGTGGATTTGCTGGGACAGCCCAGCAGGAGCTGTAGGAACAGTGCTGAGGGTGCTGGCTCTGAGCAGGGCCATGCACACACCCTGAGGGAGCTGGCTCTGAGCAGGGCCCTGCACACACCTGAGGTGCTGGCTCTGAGCAGGGCCATGCACACACCCTGAGGGAGCTGGCTCTGAGCAGGGCCCTGCACAATGCACACACCCTGAGGGGTGCTGGCTCTGAGCAGGGCCATGCACACCCTGAGGGTGCTGGGTCTGAGCAGGGCCATGCACACCCTGAGGGTGCTGGGTCTGAGCAGGGCCATGCACACACCCTGAAGGTGCTGGGTCTGAGCAGGGCCCTGCACACACCCTGAGGGAGCTGGCTCTGAGCAGGGCCATGCACACACCCTGAGGGAGCCGGGTCTGAGCAGGGCCATGCACACCCTGAGGGTGCTGGCTCTGAGCAGGGCCATGCACACACCCTGAGGGAGCTGGGTCTGAGCAGGGCCCTGCACACACCCTGAGGGAGCTGGCTCTGAGCAGGGCCCTGCACACACCCTGAGGGAGCCGGGTCTGAGCAGGGCCCTGCACACACCCTGAGGGAGCCGGGTCTGAGCAGGGCCATGCACACACCCTGAGGGAGCCGGGTCTGAGCAGGGCCATGCACACCCTGAGGGTGCTGGGTCTGAGCAGGGCCATGCACACACCCTGAGGGAGCTGGGTCTGAGCAGGGCCATGCACAATGCACACACCCTGAGGGTGCTGGGTCTGAGCAGGGCCATGCAGCCTCCTCACACCTGTCCCTTCCAGCATGGCTCAGCCCCTGCCCTGGAGCCCAGCTGGGGCTTTCCCAAGGGGTGTTTTAGTGTGTAGTGGAGGCATTAATTACCTTCAGCTGTTACTGATTAGTGAAGTGTTCAGTATTGCCAGCTACGGCATTTTAAGTTATTCTTATGCTGTTAAAAGGTAAGCTTGCTTTCTAAGAGTGCATTTTTCTTCCAGAATAGACTTGGAAGTGCAGCGAGAACACCTTACTGCTGTGCAAATTCTCCCCTTACCTCTGTACACCTGGCATCTTCTGTGCTTGAAGGAGCGTAGGGACTGAAGGTTAGAGAAAGTCTATAGAAACAGAGGTAAGACAAGTTCATTAGAGGAGGTGCCTTGTGCTGAATTGTGCTGGGAAATAAAGAAGTTATTTTTTAAGGGGAGCAGTTTAGCAAACAGCCCCATCCAGCTGTGATGACGTGACCTGTTCCAGATCAAGCCCAGCTCACTGCTCCCACCAAAGGGTAGTGCCAGTCTCTGCTGGCCCCTGCCTGGCTATTCCAGGTAACAAGGCAGAGGAGCATGCTGTTTCTAGTCATGTAGGTTAAGCAAAGAAAATAGCATGTGCTTACAAGATGGAGATAAAATTATTTAAGCACCTACCTCATGCCACTGCTGGGGTGGTAGCTCAGGGTTGTTAACTACAAGACACATGTCAGTGGTGTCTGCAAATGTCAGCTAGAGGAGAAGGAAACAGCTTTTAGGTCTGTTGAAGTCAGAGTTCTTCAGAGGTGGGAGCTTGGGAATTGCAAGCTCTGCCTTCTTTACTGTAACACTAACCTGTCCCTTCATATGTAGCTGCATAAACAAAACACCAGATCTGAAAGAAGTTGCTTCCCTGTGGAAAGAGTGGCCAAGTAGGGGCAAACTCCATACTGCCACTTTTGGAAGTGGTGTTAAGACTTCTCTCTCTCCTGCAAAGCAAATGTTTGTTTGTTCTTGCAGTCTGCCCACTCAACACGACTGCTGCTGAATCCCAACTCCACGGGTGTGTTCCACTCTCGTGAGTGATGCTGAATTTTTTAAAGTAAGGAATTCTTCAGTCTGAATCCAGAGCTAAGCAATTACTCAGTGCACTGGAAGAAAGGTAGGTTGTACCAAGACTACTCACCACTAGAGGACAGGTTTTACAGATTCACAGCAGTAAAGCCAGGGAAATCCTTCTCCCGTGGCTGTCAGCAATTAATTTGTGTCACAACAATTTAAAGCTGAGTTAAGTTCCTGCACTCGCGGGCGGGGTGTGTCCGGGCGGGTCCCGCAGCCGCGGCCGCCACCTGGCGGGAGCCGGGGCCCGGCTCGGGGCCGCTCCCTCTCGGGCCGTGCCCGCGCTCCTTGCACCGCCAGACCGATGGGATGGGCTCAGTGCCCGCGCCGGGAGGGGGTGAGGAAGAGCGTGGTGCGGGAATGCAGCAGGGACCGACCAGCAACAACAAAGCCGTGAGTCACTTTTGTCCCAGGGAGCGTCACCAAAGCCTGGCACAGCACACACGAACATTGCCGGGGTGCTCAGTCTGGGCTCCCTGCATTGTTCTGTAATGGACAGGGTTAAAGAATCCTGTGGTCCGTTGTTTCAAAGTGTCTCACCAAGAACCAATTTTAAATACACATCCAGACACTGACTTCTATTCATAGACTTTGCTTTAACCACAGAAACCACCCTTGTCTTGGCACACAGAATCACTGGCCCCGTTGAATATTGCCAACATATGCTATGCCGAAAGAAACTGTAATTATCCAATCTCTGGCTGTATCACCACAGAAAGAAAAAACAAAGAAAGGCAACTGGGAAGCACTGTGGAGTCTCCTGAGAATAAAATTGTGCAGACTTCACCACTACCACTTGCTACTTAAAATGATGGCTAAACCCAAAATACAGACGTGTTGGGTTTTACATTTTGCTTTTATTAAAAGGGAAAAAAGGGATTTTGTGACTGCTTCCTCTGAGAGCATTTTCATGTTCAGGAACTCTGGTAGTGAACTCCTTCCTACTGTCCTTTCAGCAGCAGCTCTTCAGCCACCTGCAGCTCCTGATGACTGCTTTCAGTGAAACGAGCTACACCTCAGCTAGACTCTTCCACAAAAGGTTGGATCTTTTGAGACCCCTTCCAGTCCAGCTCTGTACATGGACACAAACAAATACAGCCACAACAGCTAATAACATCCTGTACTGAGCTGGGCTAAAATAGCAGAAAACAAAATCAAACTGTTCCACAGCAATCAGAGCAGTGCTGTGGCTGCCCCAAGTCAGGTACAGGCTGGATGTTATTTGCCACACCTTCCTGCCTGAGTATGAGGACTGGGAAGTTCAATTGTATAAAAAGTTCATTGTTCCCTAAAGAATCAAGAGCTATGGACATCTTTTCCTCCACCTTCTTTTTTTCCTCATGTTTGTTTTACCAGAAGTAATTTCAGCTTGCTCAGGGTTTTTGTCTTGTAATCATTTGAAGTGTTCCCTCAGGTCCATTTGCTGCAGGACTTAAGGTATTATTGAGATGAAACAATATGAAATCCTTAGAGCTGTGAAAATACAGGATTTCCTGCCTCAGAGCTACTAAACCCTACTCTCTATTTTCACTAAGGTAGCACAGACCCAGGGACTGGAAGAGGAAACAGGCACCTGGGACAAGAATATAGAGCCTTGGTATGTTTGGAAGGTACCAAGAATGTTCACCTTGAAACATAACAGCAAAAATCCCTCAGTCCACCACTTACCTTTAGAAAGGCCCTTGTTTAAAATGCAGCTACTTGCCACAACACATCAGGTGAATCACATCTTCAGTTTGCTATGAGGCAAGATTTTCCTAGCAGCTATTTATAGATGCTGACTTCCTTTTCAAAAGCGGTGAGAACAAAGGAAAGAAGGCCAGAGGTTGGTCTGTGTGTGCAGGGCATTGCTCCTGGGGCAGCTTCCTGGCCACCCTGCTGCGATGGAAGAGCCCTGCAGGCAGGGACCGCCCCCAGCGCGGCCCGGCCGGGCACACGGAGCACGGTGACACCGGAGCACGGTGACACCGGCGGGACAGACACAGCGCTGCTGCCTTCAAAGCACGGCCAGAGCTGCAGAGCAGGAGCACAGCGAGAGCTGACACCGTTTGAAACAAAGCTGCGGCTGAGCAGGGGAAAGCACAGCAGAGACCAACGCCAGCAATCTCAACAGGGTGAGGCAGCTCATCCAGCACGGATGTGGGGGAGAGCACAAACATCCTGCTCTGGAAAGCAGCACAACAGGCAATGGTGGCTGTGGAAGGAGGAAGGAAGGGAAATTCCCAGTTAGAGGCACAGGGCAGGCTGTCAGCTGTGAGAGCAGAAGAGGGCCTGACAGGATGTCACGGGAGAGGTTACAAACAAAATTACCACCTACCAAAAAGGTCAGGGAGCATGAGAACGTAGGGCTGATCAGATGGGGGCTGGCCTACACACAGAGATCTGAGCAACTTGCATGAAGCTGGAGTAGAATAAATAGATTTGCAAATCAGACTGTTCTAAACCCCTCTGTCTGACCTCCCTAACAGGGACCACCATTTCCCTGCCAGCAATTTCTGTTTCTGCTAAACCATAAATGCAGCAGCCATCTGTGCTGAAATACTTCAGGTCATCACAGCCCTTTGTTCTTTGCTAACAACTTATTCTTCATTAGGTACCTCTGCAGTTCCAACAGGAAAGAAACTGCTGTGGCCATTTACTGTAACCCAGTGCTGAGGATGGAGATGATGATAAGGAGCTGGAAGAGGGAAGGGGGTGTGGGGAGCAGGGCTCACAGTTTTGCTGACTCCTGAGGTGTGATCTTTCAAATGACAGGAAAGGAGAAAGGAGGAAGAGTTTCATGGAGAGCAAAGCAGACAAAGACAGAGCTTGTGCTCAACAGGAAAGTGACAAAAGATGGCACACAGTATTTCATATCCACGTTCTAGCAGCTGACAGCATTCCTGCACTCCAGCAGCTTCAGCTGATCTCACTGAATACTTCTGGTTGTATTAAAGTAGTTGAGATTGTAGAGCAGAAAATCCCCCAAGAGTCTTTAGCAAAGGAAGATGGGAAAAACATGGCTAGAAACACATCACAGAACATGGAAAATGGTCAAGAGGGAAAAACTAACCTGAGAACAAAAGAGCTTCCCACAAACCCCTCTGGCGTCGGACATCAGCTGTGAACACCTCTGGTCATGCTCAGAGCCACAAGCCCAACACCAGCCCCACTCCCTGCAGGGGAGCTTGGCTTCACTGTCACAGAGCCAGAAACCTCAAGTACTGAGTAAGCAGAATGTGCTACACCAACTACTTAAACAACTTTTTTGTGTCTTTTAATGGTATTTGGAGTACCTGTGAACTTCAACAACTTCTGGCACTGTTTAGTCACTCTTCCAGTTCCTTTAAGGAGCGAAGAACACTTGAGCCTGCCAGGCAGGTGCCAGGGATCCCTGCCCAGGTCTCTGAGCACCCTGGGGTGGCAGGGCAGGGGGCAGTGGGGCCCAGAGGGGGGCACCAAAGCTCAGCCCTCGAGGCACAGGCGCTGCCAGCTGTACAGGCACTGCAGAACAGGCACAGGAGAAAACCCAAGGCTGTGGCCAGGGCAGGCGTGGCAATGTGACACTTTGGGACCCCAACTCAGGGACACCAAGCCCTGGCCCAGGCCCAGCAACTGCTCTTGGCTGCAGGAAAAGAACCAAGGGGAATGGGACTCTGCAGCAGGAACCACAATTTCATAACTTGTATGGCATGTGAAAAAAAACTCAACTGAAGAAGGAAATACTTATAATATTTATGTATCTTGAACTTCAAAAATAAAAGTATGTACAACTAGAGTCCACTTCTCATTAAGCAAATGTACACTGGTAGATCTTCCACTTTCAGCCAGAGCTCTAATGCTGCAGGGAAGAATAAAGATGATAATGGATGGAACAGAGTACAAAGCTGAGAAGCATTTGCTAAGTGCAGCACCATTAACTCCCTGGTATGCAACTTGATAAATTTCAAGTTTTCAAGCCAATGAAATATTCTGACTTTTGGAGTGAGGAATTGCTTTTGTGCTTTCTTATTTTCAAAGGTAATTTACAGGGGATTTGGGGTTTTTGGTGACCCCAAACCCAGTCAGATGTGTCAGACTGAAAACAGTAACCAGCCTCATTACTGTAGCCAGGATAATTATTATCCCCTTTTGGACACCTCAGGAGCTGGCCACTGGTTCTGCCTAATATTTGACAATCAATCTAAGTATTTGAATAGTTTTAATAACTTAAGGCACACTTCTTGTGAAGCTTTTCAAACTCACTCCAAAACCTAGAATAATGCTCCACTGCTAACAGTTATAATTATTAAATAAATAAAATAAAAGACATCCATTAATTTGTAGTATTCCCTGAAGGACCAAAGGCGAGTTGTTAGGAAATAAGCCTTGCACAGAAGCGCCTTTCCCGCTCCCCGGAGCAGGGGCCGGTTCCCGCAGGGAGGGGCGGCGGCAGAGGCGCCCCCGGCAGTGCCGGCCGCGGCCCGCAGGGGGCAGCAGCGAACAAACCAACCCACACCGCCACGTCTGACAAAGTCATTTTAATGGAAAATGTAAAACCCCTTTCAACTTCAATGTACAAAGCATGTGTAACACTTGCACTTTTAACAAATTAAAGCAAGCCAATGTTTTAAAAAAATACATCATTGAATGTATATATGTATATATTTACATAGCATATTAAGTTTAATATTTAAGCTTTAAAAGTTCACATAAATTTTACCAAAATGAGACAATTTTTAAATAAATTACACCTTTTGAAAACGTTTAATTGTACACTGAATAGCTTCAATAAAATACTGAAGTGTCTGTATTTAATATCTACTTTATATACTTTATATTTTACAAAGTTTACAATTATTTGGCAGTAATTTTCAGAATATGACATGACTGCTGTGCGGACTCAGCAAGATCCCAAATGCAGGCAATAGCTGGTGTTTGTGTCCTACTCTCACAGTAACTGTCTCAATGTAGTGAAAAAGATCTGAATTATTTTAGCAAACTGTACAAGTCACATTTACATTTGATCAACAATATAGCATAGAATTTTGTCGTTTTTTCCAAAAATAAATACATCATCTTAAATCTTTGACATTTCACAAACTTCATGTACATTATAATACAGACAGCAGAACGCTGCTCAACTGTTTGCAAGTGGAACATGGAATCACAGTGGCTGTGATATGAAGCTCTACCGTTGCAGTGTCATTAACAAGTAAATATGATGACTGTGTTTTCTTGGCACTGATGGTTTGTGAAGCTTAAATTAGTGTGTTTACCGTTCACAGATCAGGTGAAATAACCTCTGGGTGATGCTACCTCCAAAAAGCAGAGTGTGCTCAGTTCTCCTCCATATCTTCCAGTTCACCTTCGTGAATCTTCAAAGCTCTCACCATTTCTTTAACTGCGTGATACAAGATATTTTTAACCTGCAAGAACACGGGACAGATTTCAGTAAGGCCTATGACCTGAGGAACTCTGCAAAGTTTAGGACTGAGCCCTAAGCTTAGTGGATGGAAAAAAGAAAGGCTTCATCAAGCCCGTGCAAAAGGAACAGCTTTTTACACATTTTAGAATGTAATGTGAAATAAAGCCAGCAGCTCAAGGGAGAGTCATTTACAGCCCTGGCATTCATGCTGCTGCTCATTGTTATTCTGTGTGAACAGCAGCAAGGAAGTAGCTCCACGCACTGCTCGGCATTTCAATGAGCCCGAGCACACCCTGCCTTCCCAGCCCCTTCCAGAGCAGCATTCATTTCCTACCTGCAGTTTATCATCATAATTGATTTCTTCCTTTGACAGCCTCAGCTCCTGCGTTAGGTGGAATGACTGTACAAGATGTTCTGGAGACACAAAGTCTTCCGTTACTTGAACGCAGCTGTGAAAATTTTGCACCTATCCAAAATAACAAAAAGAGACTGATCATTAGTATGTGGGGTTTTGCTTTGGCAGAGGTACCTGAGGAAAGAGTGGGTCTGGAGATGCCTTACCCAGAGCCTTATGGCACTAACAGGCACCTTTACAGGTAGAGAGCAATTGTGTGTGTCTGCCTTATCCTCTGAAGGCTGCACAGCTGCCTGTGCTCGGCATTAATCCCACACTGAGGCCTTGCTCCTCCCTCAGCAGCTGCACTCAGCCTGCCCAGCCCTGGAGCTGCCCTGCCCTGCAGCACCCGGCTCCTCTGCCACCTTCATGGAAAAGGAACTGCCAGTGGAGATACTTGAAACAAACAACCATGAACAGAGAAAGGGGAGGCTGAGAAGCTGGGGGAAAAGAGCACTTTTCTTCTTTCTCTGAACATTTCTTCTTACTGACATGAGATAACTACTGAGGAACAGACACCATCCCTGCCACCCAGGTCGTGCCTGGAGGATGGGGAAAGGGAAATTGCTTCCTCATTGTGACCCAACCACCAACTCCAGTTCACTCCCTTCAGAACCATTTGTGTTTTCACCCCTAAACCCTTACAAATTACACTGTAATTTGTAATTCAGCAGTCAAAATCCTCTTTTCCCCGAACTCCAACACTTCTCAGAAGCTGTGCAACAGTTTGAATTCCCAAAGCCTGGGGGCAGGGAGGCAGAGCCTCAGCCATTCCAGCAAACACCCCATCCCACCCTGCTAAGGACTGATAGAGATCTGTGTACTCTCAAGTGAAACCTAGCAAAATCTAGAGTTTCTAAATGCATACTCTAAAAATTCCATTATTTAACCTGACATTCAGAGAAACCACTGGGGTCTACACAGTTGAGGACACAGGACTTAATTTAAAAATTCCTTTCTTCTCCAAAACCCCTGCCCAAGTCTGATTTTACACAGCAGCCCCCCTGCTACAGCTGAAATCCCAGCAGGAGACCCCCAGCTCAGCAGTCAAGTTGCCCATGGGGTTTTTGATGGCTCATCATCATCATCAAGGACAAAGCAGTGCTGGTCCCTCCTGGGAATTCATCAAAACACAACTAATTCTGGACACGAGGAGGGTTTTTTGATGCCACACAACCTGCAAAGAGCAGAAAGCCAGGAGAGAGGCAGCAGCTGCAGAAGTGCCAGCATGAGGCTCCCACCAGCACGCAGGGAATTTCCTAGAGCCTGGGGTGAGGCACCTCTGCCTTGTGCAGCTCCAGCCCCCTCCCCTCCCTCCCAGGCTTCCCACCTCTTTCAAGTCTCTGCCTGCCCCTGGTTTCCTTGCCAGCCCATGCAAATCCCACAGCACTCGTTCACTTTCTCCTCACTAAGACAAGGTTTTACTGACTCCCTATTTCTCCCTCCACGGCAGAATAGGAACCATTTGTTACCCCTCAGACCTTTAATTCTGCTGTGCCTGAAGTCTGCTCTTCCCTCCCTTCCAGGGCCTGTCTTATCCGTGTGAAAGTTTGCGGGGACAGATTTTACCCGGCTGCTCTGGTGCTCAGCATGGGAATGCCCCGCTGACAGCCCCAGGCAGTTCTATTTATAATATTTCTAACACAAGCTGATGCAGTGACACACACACAGAAACGTTTAGCAACGATTCCCCTGAGGTTTGTGGGGCGAGGAGTGCAGCACTCCCACGCCTGTGCCACTTCCAGCTGAACTGAGAACAGCTCCACACCCGGCCCACGCAGCGCCGGCGCTTCCAGCAGGGCCGGGAGGCGGCTGCGGGGCTGGAAAAGCCCCAGACCTGGGCTGGGACAGGGAAAGGGGAGTGGGCAGGGAAGAAAGGGCCACCCAGCCATCCTGCTGGCCACAGGATCAGCCACTTCCTGCAAGGCCGAGCTCGCAGAGCTCTGTGTGTGCGACGCCCAGACCTTTATCCTACAATCCTTATCGGAGCGTTGCCAGGATGTCACATTGCCTCCGAGCGTGTTATTGTACAATACATAATCCTGCTGTTAAATCAAGATAATGCCTCTATAAAAAACAACATTATAATAACTTGTTCCACTATGAGCAAGTTTTGCAGGGTGCCTGAACACCACATTTCAATTACTGACTCCAGTATTTCTAACCTTTTTTTTTTTTAGTTAAAATATTTTACCAATTTGGAGCCACCAAGTTAAAACCAGGGAGGCCATCCCTAGAGATGCCTATGATACAGCATAACCCACAGTGGAGCAGCAGAAAGAGTGAATCTTTCAAAAGAACACTACCAACACCCTTCTTTAGCTGGGGGGGTTCCAAGGAGAGCTCAGGGCTCCCAGCCACAAGTGCCACAGGGGGAACAAGGCCCAGCCATCAGCAACCAGGGACACTGCTGAGCCCCCAGCCTGTACAGGCAAGAGCAAAGGAGATGCCCCTCCCACAGCACTCAGGGAAGCAGCTGCAGAGGTGACTGATCCAACACGGGATCTATTTCTGGATTCTCCTTCTGAGAGAGCAATTCCCTCTAGGAGAGGAACAGACAAGGCTGCCCTGCCCGTCACAGCTCACAGGAGAGAGAGGCTGTCCCTCCCCTCCCACCGGGAACAGTCTGACTTTGCCTGCTGCAGGCATCACAAGAAGAATGTGACTGCTGTCTGCAAGTACACAGGGAGGGGGAGAAAGCTGGGAAGCAAGAGGAATGCTACATGCTGCCATGAAATGTAAAGAATAAGCTTTAAAAAGCCAGACGTGAATCCATAGAACCGGGGGGAGGGAGGGGGATGGAAAAACAATAAACAGAAGAAATACACAGAACCTCCTCCATGTTAGGGCAGTAAATTCTAGACCAGCACGTCAGAAGCAGCAGT
Source organism: Zonotrichia leucophrys gambelii (assembly GCF_028769735.1). Classification (NCBI taxonomy): domain Eukaryota; kingdom Metazoa; phylum Chordata; class Aves; order Passeriformes; family Passerellidae; genus Zonotrichia; species Zonotrichia leucophrys. Next base: position 29,625,974 of record NC_088176.1, read on the forward strand.
GTGCCAACAATCCTAACTGGCTCCAGAATGGAAGAGTCAGAACTACACTTATGCAGTGACCACAGGCAGCCAGGCTCCCCAGCTCCAGCCCTCAGTCTGATTCCTTCTGCTCCATAACATTACTCATGAGCAAATAAAAATGTTAATTTACCACCTAATTTAGCATCAACTTTTACCCAGTTTTAATAATTAAAAGGTTCATAATGTGCATGTAAATCTGAAACACTTAATGTGTAAACTTAACATGGTATGTACTCTTGTGCAGACTTATTTTTCAGTTTTTAAATGTGCTTTGTATCTCTGAAGTGCTGGTGCTGATCCCTAAGGTCAGTATTTACGCATCTCTACAGAGAGCACTATGCACATACATGAAAGAACACGATGCTTTTATTTCCTCCTACGTGGCAGATTCACAGGAACTTCTTACTGAAGATGAAAAGGTTCTCAGCTTCACCCACTAAGGTTTAAAAACACCATGTTATTAACTCCTTGGTGCCAGAAGCTACAACATTACCACTTCAAACACAATCTGCAGTTTAAAGCCAAGGAGATAAAGATAAGAGTGGTCTTATTTTTGGTCCTTAAACATATAAAGTAGAGGGAAGACTGGAACAGTCCCACTACTTCATGTTTTATATTCTGTATGCCTTTATACAATGGCACATGCTATACAGAACAGATTTCCCAGGACATTTGTTATTTCCCCTGGGTTCCCATCCACTCTCCTATCTGGGATGTATCTCTCCTGTTTCATGGGATCAGAGTAAGGCTGCTGGAGGATGCAATACATGACTCTGGGAGTGCAACTTCTTTAGCCTAACAGGAGCCAAGAACAGCAGCAATGTCAGGTGTTCCTCCACATTTGTGGAACCACATCAACCCCTGAGTCATTGTACGGGGCAGGGCAACCTACACCTCCCTAGATTTGGGTCAGCAAGCTCTGTTTGGGGCTGTCTGGGTCTTTCCTCTGCTGTGCCAGGGAACAAATGCACACAGACCACCCAGAGCTATGTACCACCATGTCCAACCCACGCAAAAAGGCAGTGGGATGAGGAGGAGCCTGGTCCAGGTGTGGTACAGCTGCTTTCAATGCCCCACAACAGACACAGAGCAGGGACATGACCCCTGCCATCACTACACCCCATCAGTTTTTCACAGAGGAAACCCCACTAAACCCCACTGCCCACAGGGAATGGTGAGCCATTGCTTCCTCTCTGCAGGAAGCTGATCTGCAGACTGGAAACCAAACAGCACCTTCTTCACAAAGCCTTGGCCTCACTTGAACCCACAGGGAGATCAGTGATAGATCTTCACATCACAATGGTTTGCAACCAACTGCAGGGTGGGGATGCTCCTCATTCCTTGACAGTCAAGGACCTCATTAGTGGTGCCTGACAGCTGCCGAGCCAGCAAGCTCCACCTCCTGCTGAAGCAGGAAAGAAATAAATCTAGAAGGGCCTAAAAATCTCACCTAAAGAACTGAGCTTTCTTCCTCTTTTCACCAAAGAGCAGCAGTTTACAGGCTGTGAGGGGAAAAAAAGGCCTAAAGGCAGTAACAAAGCTTTTATGCCAGGGGGCAACTGAGGCTGACTAATAAAATTCATCCTGCTACTCCAGAACTGCCCCACTGGCTGTACCTTTCCTACCCAACTACAGACTGGATCAGCCCAGCTGCTGCCAAGGTGGGATCACTCTTTCTCAGAGTAAGAGACAACTTACTCTGTATGACGACTTCTGGTGATTGATGTGCCTTCTATGTTAAAAGGAACTTACATTTGGCACGGGAAAACAACCAAATATCTGTTACAGAACCACCAGAACACCCACTAAAATCCTCTAACAGCTAAAGACAGGAACAATGACACCTGACATTCAGGTGCTTATCATCCATACCTGCTCAAGCTGCTCTCCCTGCCCCTCCTCAATTAGGTTAACTGCTGGCTTAGAAGAAGAAAATTACTAACCTGACTCTGCCATAACTAGACTCAGTTTGTTTAGAAATTTGCTACAGAAATGAAAAGGGGAAAACAATGGTTAATAATGGTCTGTTCATTTGTAATTGTAAAGCAAAAAAAGAACTCATACTTAAGGCATTCCATTTGCTACACCAGCAGATGTATCTGATTTTACATTCCTACATGCTAACAGATACTAATAAAACAACTAAATGTAACTGAGCACAGATGTATCCATGCCTTTGGAAAAAAGTTATTAATTTTGCATGTCTTAAACTTAATGTACATTACCTGATGAAGTGCTCCTGCTGGTAGAATAATAGCATCACCAAGGAACTGAATAACTGTGCAGGTTTTTACTCCATATTCTTCAAAAAGTCTTTGGCGAAGTTTTTTGTTCACATACCAACTCTGATCACGGATTGGATCGTGCTCTGGTAAAACCTCCAGGCCTTGCTCCTTTGCTATCTGTTGAGTACAGAAAAGATCCCAAATAACTTCCAAAAGAACCAAACCTTTTGCTGATCAATGTAATGTATGCCCACCTCGCCAAGCAATGTCACTCAGTTCCCAATACCACACAAGAGCTCTGGCTAGGGATTCAAAACAGCCCCAAAGCACCTGGGAGGTCTCACTGAACTGAGGACATCTGCAACACTCCCACTCCAAAGTGCAGAGCTTTAAAGAACTCAGCACAATCATCTATTGATAAGCAACATGCTCTCTGTGTGACTTTTTCATCCAGAAAATAAAATCTGAGCTCAGGGGTTCCTGTGCTGCAAATTCCTCAGTTTTGACACAGACACACAACACCACCACCTTAGCTCAGGAAAAAAGCAGCCAATAAAGCCAAAGGTTGTAGTCCTGGGAAACCTGCTCCAGGTGCCTCTGCTTGAGCACAGGGACCTCAAGGGTCCCATTCCAACCTCAGCCACACTGGGATAACAAGCTGCTTTCCTACCACCCCTATGAAGGTATTAAGAAAAAATGATGAACACAAAAATACTTCCTGACATCAGTAAATGGAATGGCACAACCATTTCTCAAGTGAAACCACAGAAGAACAAATATTACTCTTAATCAACTACTACTAAATCAATCCTAGTCACTAAAAAAGAAAAAAGTGATTACATATAAAGAACACAGACCTAATCCACCTGTCATGAGTCATGAAACAAGTATCTCATTAAAAGCATAGATGATTTTTATTTTATTAAATGAATGTAATTATTCAATGCAGAACTTGAAACTCTCCTTGAGTATTACCACCCTTCTAACAAGATACTGAGATTTTATATCTTAGCAGCAGCAAAGCGATCCCAATGATTACTCATCAATAATCTCCAATTCGGTACTTCCCAAATACCACCACTCCTAAAATACATGGTGGCACACAACTCACTTGGGATACCAGGGCTGACTGTGGTAGCAAATGACAAACTTACACAGCATCCTAAATGGGGCTGTTTTAAACCTGTTGCTCAAACAGTTTCACAGCTATTCTCTATACTTTCAAAAGTGCTCTGAGGGAATATTCAGCACTTCCTCTCTATGGCCACCTATTCCTTTGCATTCATGACTTTATTCACAACTCTCTTTTTTGAACTGAAAAGCCACCATCTAATTTATGAGCACCTACTTTCTGAATGAACAAAAAGTCTTGCTGAATAATTCATCATCTCCTGGAATTAGCTTTGTTTTACTTACCACTGCTCATTTTTCCCCACAGCTCAGCCTGCCAAAGAGCAAATGTTTGAGTCACTGGAGGACAGCTGGCCTGGTACAGACACTGCTTATTGTCAAAGGGAATCTTCAGTGCTGAATTTCTTGGGCTCCCCCTGCTCACAGCAGAGCCCTTGGCCTCGAGTTGGTCCATGGACCCCTTTGCTGCAGCCAGTTATAACTCATCTCTCCTCACACAAGAGGACAGTAAAGACATTTTCTCAAGCAATCACTTCAGTGATACTTTGGTATTTCTGTGTTTCTATCAAGGCCACCTTCCAGAGCACAAAATGTGCTAAGGACAGGGCACAGAACACTGCTTCCAAGATGGAATCCCTACATTTAATGCACTGACAGATAATCCTAGGGAACAACTGGAAAGGTTCTGATGTGGCTCTGAGTTCTGATCACCACCAGCCACTGCAGGATGATCTGCAGCACAGCCAGGTTAAGTTTGCTGCCCCTGGGGATGTTCTCCCACTGCTTCCACCTTTGCCAAGAGCCCAGCCATGCTCCTGTGCTGCCTGATGTGACAGTCCTGGCAAAGACTGGTGCCCATGGGTGGTGAGGCCAGGGCACTTGGCATGGGAAAGTTCACCAAAAATTCAGCAGCAATAATACAACAATGGATCAGTGACAGAAAAACACCATCCCACAAATTATCTTTTGTGTTAGAGCAGGGCAAGAGCAGATCTCCATGCCCTCCTAAGCCTTCAGTTACAGGCCACCTGTCACTCTCACAAAGTGAATTTATGTGTTACATACTTTTATTTGTTGGTGGTGCAATAGGTCAAGTTTGTTTTATGTGCTATAAAGGAAATAATTTTGCCTTCCTCCCTTCTCTAACAGGTAGGGTTTGTGGTTTTTGCCAGCCCCTTTTGATTTACCAATTACTTAGGTTATATTTATAAATGATGTGTAATAAAGCTAACCTTTTGCAGAAACTCTCTTATCTTGTCAGCATCTTTGCCAGCATAAATGTGCCACAAAGCACCAGGTAATTCACTGGAATCTTTCAACCTCTTCCTTAAAAGGTCATCCAAATCTTCCTCTTCCAACTTCTTCAAAACTCCTAAGGTTCAACAAAAATATTCTTTAAATGTGAGAAGAAGAAAAAATGGAGAAATTAAATATTTACTTTTCAAAATTTTTGTGTGAGATTGAGCAGATGGAAGTTTGTTGAGTACAACAGAAGCCACCAAGTGATCTTTCTGTTCAGTGTCTGTAACTCATTACTAGAACACAAATGCTGTGGATACCTTAAAAATACCTTTAATTTTTCAACTTTTTCACATTTCCTGAATTCCACAGAACACAATCTCCTACCTGAAATAAACAAGCAGGGCTGGTACCAAAAATGAAAAGATGGAAAAGGTGTTTTCCTGCAGTCAGCACAAGCAGTGTATAGCATGCTGTTGCTGCAGCCAGAGCTCTCCCAGGATGCTCAAGTTTGCTGCTATTAACTCCATGCACACACAAGTGAAAACAAAGCAAATGACAGACAAACCTTACTGCAGCTCTATTAGTCACACCCAAAATCTACATTTGCTGATTATGGGATAAGAGGACAAAAGAAAAAGGGCAAAGAAACAGAACTATTTCAGTGATTTAAAGACTGTTTCACATAAGCAATAAACCTCATAGAGACGACTAACATACACCAATTGAAGCTCTCCAGTGCTGAAAAATTACATTACAGCCCAAATTCAATAGAGTAAGCACAATGCATCCAGAAGAAGCAGCATAAACAGAAGGTTTGGCAAATACATCATCCTGACATAATTGTTAGAACCAGCACAGCTTCCAGAGAAAATCCTTCACCCTGCACTTCCATTAGCTATGCCAGCCCCAGCACAGCCATGGTGCATCAATTCTATGTAATGGCAAAAAAAGTGGAAAGAGTTTGAAATACCATTTCATAATTCATGAACTGCAGTGTATTTCATACAGAACTAATGTGTGTGCAAACCCTTGGAACAAAGAATCACCCAGCTGCAAGCAGGTTCTTATGGATCTGCCTTCCAAAGAAGAGTGTCAAATTGAGAAGGGGCAGAACTTTCAGTCCATCTACACCTCTTACAGTGAGTGAGGTTCACATTACCTGATTTGGAAAGTACTCCATTTCCTTTGGCTATGCCAACATAAACAAGGATGTTCACGACATCAGAAACCTCAATATGGAGATTTGTGGTTCCTATGTCATGGTCTTTAGTAGCAGCCACACCTATGTTACAAGATAAAATTAAGATTTGTTTGTATTGCATATTCAAATCAGAACATGTAACAACAGCGAAGAAATTTCTGAAGTATACCTGGCATCACTGAGATAGATTAAAAACATGTTTTTGGTTCACCTGCTAAACAAGGTGATACCAATGTTTTCTGCTAAACAAGAAAACATTGATTTCTAACAGAGTCCTTGAGATTCTCTCTTAGCCCAGGTACCTGTCTCTACACACAGAACAAAATGTTCCAGCAGAGTAGTCAGGGACATTTCCTGACCACTGTGTTCCATTCCTCTTCAACCCTTCAGGTTGTTCAGGGCAATGAATACACCAGGTTATCAAAGGCAATACAGGCACAATGAATACACAAGGTTATCAAATCTGTCACTTTTATGTCTGGCTGTAAGAGAGTCCTTAATCAAAATTATGCCCAAAGAGGAAAATTAATTTTAGTTTTAAGAAGTGGAAATGAACATTTTTAAGTCAAAAGGACATTCTGGAACACAGCCTTAGAACAGTATTACCTCAGAGTGGCATTAATGACTCAGTTCTCAGACCCATGCCACTACCATTATTGTTAATATGCTTCTTTCACAGGATATTTGGAGAACTTTTAAAACCAAAGCCATTGTGCCACAAATTATTACTCATTTCTTGTCCTATTTGTAAAACAGAATTGAACACAATTCTTTGCAAAAGAAGGAGCAGACAGAAGATGTCTGTGGGACTCAACCTTTTCTAAACAGGTTTTTGAGTGTACAGCACACAAAATAAATGATGAGAAATATTATGAGATTAATTTATGACCAGAATTATGAATACAATGATATTTCACGAAGTGTTTTGTCACACAGCATTGCTAAAGACAGGTTCTATCACTGTGCAGAAGCAAGTAACTATTTATATGCTCCAGAATACTGTAATAGCATAAGAAAAGATGGACATAAGAAGCATAAGAAATGGAGAAGCAAATAGACTCTCATGGCCCAGGTGCAAGTAGTCCTAAATACCCCAGTCAGTCAGTATTTCCCCTACATTCAGTGACCAAGAAAGCTCAGCTTTCTGTCAGGCATGGCAATGTGTGATATTCTACAGGCTGAAGGGAAGAGGTAACAGCTGCATTTACAGGGCACGCTCACCATATGCACTGCACAGTCTGGGTCCCAAATCCGGACGGACAAAAAATCCTGGCAGATGAGAAGCCAAGTTTAGTTTTCCTTCTGGACTACAATACTCAGGCAAGGGTAAACTTTTTAGTAAGTCCTCATATCTGGAGGAGAAAAGAATAAAAGAATAGAATTGAATTTGTGCTGTTACGTAGAGAGAGAAAATAGAGTAATATTAAGACTGACTGAAGACCATCTAATATTAAACTAAAAATACCTTGCTGGCATCATGGTCTTGAAATCTTCACCAGACGGCCAGTCTTTCAGTTTTAGCAGAGCTGTTTCTCCATTTTTTACTTTCTGCCGTTCTGTAAGTAACAGAAATAACTAAAAACTCCTGTACTGTAGGCATTTCACTTTATTCAACTAAAATATAAACATGAACTCTAAACCTGCCAAGAATCTAAATTTCAGACATAAACAGGAGATAGCTGATTTCGAGACTCAAGAATGATACAAACCCAACTCAGCTAGTTAAGCAAGAAGGACATGTGTCCAGTTTCCTACTCAGACCTAGGTAGTATAACAGTGCATCCTTAATTCTACAGAGATACAGATTGCAAGTTTCTACCACATTGTCTAGAAAGAGACTACCTAGAGCTTTCTTTTGAAAGTTCCTTCAAAGCCTCAAGATCCATAATGATAATTTTTAACGGCAGTTTCTAACACTGATCATGTTCAGAATCAATACCATAATACATTTTTAAGGAACATACTTGAAACATCTTCAAAACCATCCCAGAACTCCTTGACATTGGTGTTTGAAATGATACTGTCCTTGCAATTCAAGATATCTGCTTGCTGGTTTCCAAAATCCAAACTGATGGACTCAGCTTTCCACAGGCTGAAGTTCATTTTCTTATGCATACCAGACACCAAAACAGGCTGTAAAGAATAAAATAAAATAATTTCTAAAAATCAGTACTTATCCTTTCACAAGCAGACAAATTTTTTAACTGAGCTGGAATACAAATGTGTCTGGAACACACATGGAAGATCCTGGCCTTACTGAGCTGTTAACACTTCTCCAACAGCACCCATATCCAAAGGTGCCATCCCTTTCTGGAATCTGTAACTCCACAACAGAAATGTCTCATTTATTATAACTGGTTACCTCAAGTTTAACTACACAAGGTTCACCTGTGGGCTATACCTGACAACCTTTTTTTACCCCCAGTTTTAAATACAGAGTTAGGCATTTCTGCCCTTTAACACACAACTCCCCAGAGCTCCTGCTGATGGCACTTTACTGACCAACCTGCTCAATACCTACCCTTCCTTGTTTCCAGCACTCTTTGAAGAGTTTCCAGTTGTTGGTGTTTTTATGATCTCTGAGCCACAGAACATGCTTGTCACAGATCCACGAGTACTGGATATCACTGTACCGTTTACTGCAGTCATCCTGAATGCTTTTTTTATCATCCTTTGGCTCTTCTTTTATTTCAGATTTCACATTTATCTTTGGTGCTCTATTTGGTGGAATCTTGTTTTCTACTACTGAAGCAATTATATCATCAAGAATGTTTGGCATAGTCCTTCCACTCTTGCCACTCTGTTAGAAAACAAATGCATGCTTAAACAGTGTAAAAGCAACTTAATGCAATTCCTTTTGAAAAAGAGTAGCATTTCTGATGTTGTATCAATTATCATCACATATAAAAACAAATAAAATGTTAATGTGTATGTGTGCATATGAAGTTTTAATTATGAATGAGTATTTAAGGCAATACACCTATCAGACTGCTCTAACTGTAATGTGCCAGAACAGATTGATAGAGATTTTCAAATCCTAAGAGAAAAACTGCATCTTGTAAAGACTTACTGCTGTTCCTGTGGAGTAGACTGGAGCAAAAGCAATGCCAGCATCTGTAGAGCCCAGGCGCAGTTTGCCTGCTGTTGTAGTTAACAGATCTCGTAAGGTTGAGCCCTGCTCGTTGTTCTGGGATGAAGGAGGAGAATTTTTACAGTTTGGGGACTCCAAATTATCCTGATCCTTCCCTTCCTTCGAATGTTTCCCAGAAGGACATTCTTTGTTCTCTAAAACAAAAATAATCATTGCAAGTTTATGCTGTTGTATCGTAATGCACACATAGGAACAGCACCAGTACCCTGCACTTCCCAGTGGTGGTAACAGATTGTGCAGCACTTTATTCACTTTATCCAGCTTTATTCACCTGGAAATGCACCAGAGGATGAACTGCATCCTTCAGAACACAGTCAAACAGTGTGACCAGGCAAAGGCCTCCCAGAGCATCTCAGACCTGCAGCTGAGTGAGTCTGTCCTGAGTGAGATATGCTGTAGCTGGAAATGCTTCCCCAGCACAAAGGCATTCCACCAGCTACCTTCTGCTGATGGATTCTGATGCCACCAGGGAAGAGAAAGAACACTGTCTTTTCTTTTTGTGAACAGCAAATGGCACTGGTTTTTTATTAATTCAATTACAGAATGACACAGAATCACTAGCTTGGAAGAGACCTTTAAGATCAAGTCCAACCCATGCCCTAACACCACCTCAACTAAACCCTGGCACCCAGTGCCACCTCCAATCTTTTTTAAACACATCCAGGGATGGTGACTGCACTACCTCCCTGGGCAGACCATTCCAGTACTTCATCACTCTTTGTGTAAAAAACTTTTTCCTAATATCCAACCTATATCCCCTGGCACAGCTTAACACTATGTCCTCTGGTTCTGTTAGTGCTGCCTGGACAAAGAGCCCAAGTCCACCTGAGCACAGGCACCTTTCAGGAGCTGTACAGAGTGATGAGGGCACCCCTGAGTCTCCTTTTCTCCAGGCTGAGCACCCCCAGCTCCCTCAGGGGTTCCTCACAGGCTTTGTGTTCCCAGCCCCTCTCCAGCCTCGTTGCCCCCTCTGGACGCGCTCCAGCGTCTCAACGTCCTTCCCAAGCTGAGGGGCCAGAGCTGGACACAGCACTGCAGGTGTGGCCTCACCAGGGCCAGGCACAGGGGCACAATGACCTCCCTGCTCCTGCTGGCCACACCATTCCTGATCCAGGCCAGGAGCCCTTGGCCTTCCTGGCCACCAGGACACACTGCTGGCTCATGTTCAGCCGGCTGTCACCAGCACCCCCAGGTCCCTTTCTGCCTGGGCACTGCCCAGCCACCCTGTGCCCAGCCTGCAGCACTGCAGGGTTATTGTGGCCACAATGCAGGACTCAGCACTTGGACTTACTAAACTTCATCCTGCTGGACTCTGCCCATCCACCCAACCATTCCAAGCCTCCCTGCAGAGCCCTCCTACCTTCCAACAGATCAACACACACTCCCAGCTTGGTGTCATCCGAAAGGTACCAGCAGTGCCCCCAAAGTCACAGACTTGCAATGACAATTTCAAATATTTACCTTTTTTTTCCTCTCTGGCTTTCTGCTCTGCAAGATCAGCCAGCCAATGCAGTGGGGACTGGGATTCAGGCGGTGTTAACTTGCTGTCTGTGCTCACATCACTCCTTGGACTTGTGTTACCATTTGTCTCAGACTTTTGAGGAGTATTCTGCTGTTGAGACTCAGGCATACACAGAGAAATTTTATTACTGTGGTTAAGGACATTCTGCAAAACCTGTGAAGAACAAATTTATTTTTAACTACACAGCTTCACTTTAAAGTATTTCAAAGACATGGCCAGTATTTAGCCCCCACATATGCAAACTGAAATGCAACTGGTACTATTCAAAGACAAAAACCCACCAGGATCAGAACACTCAAGATGCAATGTATACACATATTTTAGACTCACCTGAGACACACCATTCATTGCAGGGAGCTTGCCAGCTTGTGTGTTCTGCTTGGTGGTGCACTGACAGTGGGATTTAATTTCAAATTTTTCTCTAATATTGTGCATAGCATCTAAAAGATCTGTCAAAACTAAAGACAATTAAGGAGAAAAACATTACTAGCTGTCAATCATTGTGACCTTCTTTACCACATACACAGAGTGATGTTTTAAACTATTAAAAATTCTGAATTTACCACTCAAAACTACTCCAAAATGACTGCAAGCTCAAGCTTGTGCAGAGAGACACTCAATTAAATAATTGTACACTACTCTTCTGAATCATCTGAGCTTTAGTCTGCACTCCCATTGCATGGCACACACCAAGCAAGCCAGTAATTATTTACTTCTCATTGTTCAATGGGTAAATCATTGCTTCATTCAATAAAACCATCAGCTACAGACTGAAGTGAGCCATGTCTTGACAAAAAAATCACTATGTGAGCATGTAAATGAAGGCTGTTTGGTAATGGGCATGCACAGAAGAACAAAACTGAGGTTAAGTAGGCAGTCTTCATTGTGATGTTTCCAGATGAGTGGTTCACTTTCACAATTTAAAATTCAAACCAGTTTCAGTCTAGAACCTGTTCTGGGAAATGTCACAATTTGAATTTGTTATGGAATCTACCCAACCTTCATTTCTACCTGAACTAACATGCAACAACCCAGGGAATAATGGCTTGGTTCTGTATTTTCAGCTTAAAATAACCTGGGAATTTACTTAGTATGTTTAGGGCACATTTCAGTTTTCTATTTCCACATCTGTATCAATGCTGACAGAAATTTTGTGCTAACCACCACTACACCACACCTAAAGGCACTACTTCAGAGAACTTACTTGGTTTTAAGCAGAAATCTGAATCTAGCTGGGTTTGTGATTCCTGCTTAGTTTTTCAATTATAATGAGCTCATTCACTGCATTTTGCTCAATCAGCTGAACCAAAATCTTTCTTTTCTTTTTTGGGTATGGGACAGACAACAGTGAAAAACAAATCCCCAAAAATCCTTTGCCTCAGTGATACTATTTAACCATTTTCTTTTAACAGCTAAGGTCAGATTTATTAGGTACATTCTGATTGTTTTATTCTGCTCTGAAAAGGTACAAATCCATCACAAAAAAGGCCCTCCAATTCTTCACTGCCTGTCCCCAAAACCCCTTTACACATGTGGCAGCACACTCCTCTTACTCTCATCATCATCTGTGCCCAGTGCTGGTAAGTGCCCAGAGGCATTTGCCTTCTTGCAATGATTTAACCCAATTCCCAGGTTTTTAAATGGAAAATGAGAAGTTTTCTGAAACAACTCTGGCCCTGCTTCACAGAAAGACCTGGGGAAAAAGCAGCTTCTGCTTGTTGGCATATGGTCTTACCAGAGCCTGGAATAATCTGTGTTGGCATCAGGTGCTTGTGATCATGAGGCTGTCCCTTCACACACTTCATCCAGGCATACAACTCCTTATCTGCAAAACAGGATTGCCAGTGTTTTACTTGCCTTACACTGCACACAGACAGAGCTATGGCATTTCAGACTGCTTTTGGTTAGAAACATTTCTCTGCACATACAGGCCTTCTGTCTGGGCATCCAGTGTGACAAGGACTTGCATACAACAGCTACTTTTCACATTATTGAAAAGAGTTTAACAATACTGAAATCTGAAACAGCTGCATCTGTAACACAGGCCCTTGCCAATTACCTCCAAATTTCAAAGTATATTCCCTTTATCACATTTAGTGAGCTGCCAATTTAACATAGGCTGAAATCCTTTACAGTTGCTATTAAAGCCATGAGCCTCCCTGGATGAATCCTACCATGGAAAAGAGACATAATTAGGCTGTGATTTTATGGTTCATCTAATTTAACACAGTCCCCACTCCAACTGGAAGTGTCTGTTTTCCACCAGAGTTCCCCAGAGAAGCCAAAAAGATGAACTTCTAACCAAGTCATCTCTCTGATTCAGCTTATGATACAGCCACACCAGAGGTACTGGTGGCACAAAGGAGAGGGAAGTTGCATCCCTGATTTATGGCACATTAAATCAACCTAAGTCTCTATGTACTGGCTGAAAATCATTGGTGCCAGCAGAAAGGGCCTAACTGGTAGGACATGTGTTCTATAAAGTTTAAGGAAGACTCTCCTGAAATGTGCAATGTTTAAAAAAAACACACAAGAAGAATGAGAGTAAAAAAGGTCTGGCCAAGCAACTGGTCACCAACCTGCTATGTGATTTTGGGGCACAAAGAACACAATTTCTCTCTCCATCCCCAGTCCTATTCACTGAACTGCTAATTTTAAGAAATTTTTCCAAGCCTTTTACCAGTTTGCTCACTCCAGCATTTTAAACTAAGGAACACAACACAGGAAGCATTTAACACATTTAAAGCATTTTTTTACACTGTAGTTGGTACACAGTGTTTCAAATGTTCCTTCAGATAAGTATTAAATTTATAAGCTAGTCAGTAGGTTTTGGAGCACCTAAAACATCTGAATGTCCAACTGGTCACAAACATAAATAAATGAAGACAACAAAGCAGTTGTAGATCTACTTAATCTATTTTCTCGTGGAAATGTCATAAAATGGCATCCCACTTGATGGTGCCATAAACTGTCTGAAGGTAACAATGGCTGCATAGTCACTCACTCATGTAGTAAAGTGATAAGAAAAGTCATTGATAAGGATCTGAATCTGGAATATTTAAACCTTTAACATTCCTGCTGAAGCAGGGAAAAACCAGGGGATTCTCTGTTACATTCAGCAACTGTAAAAACAACTCCTGGTTCCAGGAAAAATGGCGTAATATAAAGTCCTATTATACAGAGATGGGTGGGTGGTTCTGAACGTTTTTGAAGAGAGTACCAAAGAAGCAACACAGTTCACATGAATCCTACAGCATCATTAGAAATTAATCTGCAGCAAGGGAAGCTGCTGTACTTCTGCTCTCACACATAAAACTGCAACCAACAGAAAGGAGAAAGTCCTCCCTGTAAGAAATCTGAAGAGAAGCCTCCTTCTTTCTACTGCTTGTTCCAACTTCTAAGACATTTTGCTAAAACTTTCCTGGCTGGTTAACACATGCTATAAAAAGCCTCTGACTGTGTGTTCCCACCAGGGTAAATAATGTTTGGCATGTGTCCCAAGCCACGTCAGATGGATGCACACACAGACTGCAGCCCCTGAAGAGCTGCTGAAGCAGCCTCCAGCACTAAAGCAGTAACAACTGCTCTCAGTGCAGGAAAATACTGACATTAGCTCCCTAAAAACTTCAGTGTAGGAGGCCTGTCACTGCAAGCCAGGGACAAAGTGGGTGAGACTCTCCATTTGGCAAAGCTTTGCCACCTAACAGTTAAGCTTTATTTTACTAACATTTCACATCTGTGACATTACAGGCTATGACAAACATGGAACTGCTTTTCAAAACAGCATTATCCTTGAATCAGTTCCTGGCACAGTGTCTGACCACAGAACTGTGCCAGGGCACAATGCCTGCCTCCCAGGGAAGGCAGTGCATTCCACCAAGCAGCCTGCACTCCAGTGTCACAGCTGCGGGCTCCAAGCCCAAATCAATCCTCCAAGTTATTCCCCCTTTCAATTGCAACCCAGCTGGGTCACCCAGAAATCAGAGGTTGGCTGATTATACTGCTCTCTCTCCAGACTAAAGCAGACATTTCCATTAGAGCACAGGATAAACCACATATATGTGTAGGCTTATGGATTGTGAAACTTCCACTAACACTCATTTTAAATATCATCCAAAGTATTTTTCTCCTTTTTTTTTATGATAAAGCTACAAAATGGGATGTTACATCAGTATGACAAGCCACTTCTGAAGGGAGGACTCCAGAAAACATTTAAATCAAGGCAAGTCCTAACAGCAATGAGTTACCATAAACAGGAAGGTGTGACTGAGCACCAGCCTCAACCAAAGAACAAGATTTAACCTTGAGGGGTGAGGCAAAGCAATCCCCATAAAAAGCCTGAAACGTGGACAAAGAGCTAAAATAGCCCCCAGAACAGCTGCTTTCAGAACGACTGATTCTATATCCTCTGACAAAAAAAGGAGGTAAAAAAGATCCAAGAGAAACCAATACACACAAGAAGTAATTTAACACTTTACAGAAAGACAGCTCTAGTGAATCAGCAGCTCTGCAGCAAATGAGAATAAACAGCCTATACAATACTCTAGTTCATAAAAAACTGACCTCTAGAACTTTTCCTTTCCTTTGCTTTGTAACAATCCAGGCAGACCACAAATCCACATTTTTGGCAGACCCAATGAATGTTAAATAACGTGGCTTCACATGCATCACACATCTCACGGACTCCTCTCACTGCTCTCTTCCATGCAATTTTGGCTGAAATACAAAATAAGCAGAATAAAAGGACTGAAATTTAAATGCAAAGCACAGAATGAATAGTCTTTATAGATGAAGCATTCATAAGTTTCCCCCCAGACACAACTGGGTTTTGGGGGAGGAAAGTGATCCTTCATGAACAGGCCATCAAGAGCTGCCCTCTTAGTTCCATTACACAGCATCCCCTTCAATGCTACCTATTATCAACACATTATAAAGAAATAAGGCATTCAGAAAGCACAGACTAAAGTAATACAGAAAATATATTGCTGCAAGCATGAAGAACTTTTTCAGCATACACTTTTAACCCATGCACTCACGGGGGTTTTTCACCTGAGTGCCCACAGGACATGTTTGATCTAAAGGGCAGCCAAAGCAGTGAGCTGGCCATTGAAGCTGGCAGAAGGGGAGGGAGGTGCCTGCTCAGGAGACCTGGCTAGTACACATTTTCTGCTCCACTTCCTCCTCACACAGCCTGGAATGCGCAGAGCCACCAGGCTGTGCCCATCTGCTGTGGGCCAGAAGGATGGAGGGTTGCTTTGGAGGGGAGGGGACAGTGTCAGCACGGCTCTGCAGGACCTACACTGCTCCTCTGCTCTGCTCTGGGAAGGAGACACATCACAAACACCATTTGCTGGCTCCCCACAGGCCTTGGCTGGGAGCTGCCTGCTCTGGCTGGAGGCCAAGCTGGCAATGGAGGCTGCTCCAAAGGCACCAGGAGCCTGGCCCTGGCCTGGCACAGCCACCAGCACGGGGAGGGGATGGGGCTGGGGCTGGCCCACTGAGGAAGGAACCCTCCCCAGCACGTCCTCCTAGGAAAATCCAACAGCCAGGGAAGAGAGCTGCACAAAGGGAAGCAATGGTCATCCAAGAAAAACTGCAGAACACTCGAGAGCTTTGAGGGCTCCTTACCGTCTTTTTTCACCCAGGACATGGCTGTTTTCTCAGAGGTTACCAACTGACAAAATTTATCCCCTATGATATCTAGAATGTATTTAGAAGTTTCTAGGTCCAGTTCATCATCCTCATAGTTTTCATGTGTCCATAAACTCAGTGCTTCATCATCATACTGATCAGGAGAGGAGAAACCATCTATCCTAACCACTCCATTCTTACTAAAAGACAACCTAAAAATGAAAACAGATAGTTTAACTGCATGTATCATTATACTCTGTGACTTCCAATTTACTTGCTGCTTATGTCTTACAACACAAAAGTTTTCTTTTCACCTTATCATCCTACATAATCTTTAAAATTTAAAATAAATCTTACTGATGAAAATATTTTTTAAAGGTAAACAAGGAAGTACGAAAACTAAAATTAACCTTTTAGGAACTTTTTTACATTCCATTCACTCATCATTCTCTCCGTCTAGCATTTATTACTCCTTTAAAATTGCAGACAGAAATATTTTCTTTTTCTATTTTATTTTGGTCAAAGTTTGGTTCCACCCACTTTCCCTCCTCACTTTCAATTTTCAGAATGTCTGTGATAGCAGACATTGACTTCTATCGACTCACTTTGACTTTTATATTATAGATTTTTGTATCCCACTGCTCTCATACTGAGAAAACATGGGTTCAAACACTACATTTAATTTTTTCTAGGCAGAACAAATCAGCAATAGAAGTTTTTGTATCCACTAAACTCTGACCTTTCAAAGGTTTTCCTGTTGCCCTACCCAGGGCCATTCTACTGACTCTGACTGTACTTGGCCTATTTTTAAGTTGTAACAATCATTCCATCTTATCCAAAACAGGATAAGTCATTATACAGATGTGATTATAACAGTTAGGGAATTTATGGCATCGAGACAATCCTGAATTTGGACATATCAATAACAACATTTAGACATGTATTCAAATGAACAAAATAAAATTATCAACTTTCAGCTTCCAAAACAACAATTTCCAAAAGAAGTGTAAACTTCTTTTGCAATTCGAGCCCTACTATCTAAACACAATGAAAATAATTTAACTGCAGTAAAATTTACCACAATACAATAAAAACATTCCATACTGGTTTTTTTTTAATGCTGGCAAACCTTTATGTTCTCTCCTTTATACAGGGGGAAGAAAATCAACCAAAATTCCAACTTTGCCAAATGTGTGAGGAAATATTCTTACAGAGAAGATATTCAGAGTCCAACCTTGAAATGATTCCTATGGATCTACCAAGTCTTGTAACTGAAGATTCATGATAAAAAATTAAACCCCATTTAGGGAACAGCTTCTTGCCAAATACAAGTTGGATTAATATTGACAGCACAATCCATTTACAAACTGTTTTATCCTGTTTTATCCTTTCTTGGAGCTTCCTTAACCCCAGGAAATTTTTTTTCCTTGTCAGTTTTCCTTGATGGGCCATTAATTCCAAAAAGAGGAGATCACAACTCCTCTCTGTCCTCGGAAAACTCCCAGAAAACCCTGAGCAACATTCCCACCATATACTGGCATAAGAACAATTACAAGTAAGTGCAACTCTGTGGTTGTACAGCTTGTCCAGAAAAAGTGAAGCTTGCCTTTTGAAAATCCCACTTCAAATGTCAGACACCTGTGTAATGGTGATGTGCTGTATTTTCTGCTTGCCTAAGGTACAGCAGGCAGATGTTCTGATGTCTTTGCTATGAAGCTTTTAAACAGCAATGAAGTCTATCCACAAAAGAAATGCAAATGTAAATACTGTTAAAATAGATGCTTTTTTCTTTTATCGGGTAGACTGAGCCAGAAAAATCAGACATGCTTTCAAGCCCTTTGTCAATATTATTTTTAAAAGCTGAAGCACCACATTACCAGGAAATTAGGCATCCTTACCTCCTAAAGTAGTAAAATCTACAAAATACTGGTGAGTGAGTGGGTTCTTCTCCTTTCTTACTTCTTATTAACCTACATTCTCTGCATTTTTGTAAATTTGGTCCTATTTCAGAACAAGAATCATCCTGCAAAAAGGACTCTCCTGTTTGCTTCAGCTTCTTGACTTTGCGCCAGTCCTTTAACACGGAGCGAGGTATCCCAGCTGCAAAGGAAGGACAGTTGCAGATGAGGTACTGGCACTGCTTCCTCACACATCACACACAAGACAGTCAGAATGCAACTTTTTTTTCTGGTACATTTGTTACCTGCATAATGTATTTCATTTTTATTTCCACCTATTTCCCCTGTCAGCACCGAAGTGAAAAAAGCAAAGGGACCAATAAAACTTGCACAGGCAGGAGCACACTTAAGTAACTGCTAAGCTCCCAAGACACTACATTTTTCCTTATAATAGGTGTATTATTCCCCAGATATTCTACTAAAACCATCTTCAGAATCTCATTCTGACAAAAAAAGCAAAGACATACAATACTGCAAGAAAGTTAGGTTTGTACTCTGTTTCTGAAGGTGTAGGCAAAAAGAGTCAAGAGTTTAATGTATAAAAGCAGAGCTTAAAAAAATAACCTAAAACCAAATTCCAACTCCTTTAAAACTTTTTTTTTTTTTAAAGTTACAGAACAGCAGCTATATTCACAGAATCCATATACACTCTGTCTGGTTTGTTGGCTTTGCAAGGCCAAGCTGTATAATTCTATTTTCGATACTGAAGTCAGCAGATCTGACACTGAGTAACATGAGGAGCAGGTCTATTGAGTAATAAGTGCAATTTTCACATACAGGTTTTGAAACTGAACCCTGTTGTCATTTAACCAAGCTTTCATTTTAAGGAGTCTTGAAAGTGGCACCACTCTTATCTGCAGACAGAGAGAATTATCTGTCATTTCATCTACCACTGCTCTAGAAAGTTCATGTCCTGTAAACAGGGATCTGATGTAGGATGATAAAAGGGTCAGGGTGTTAACTTTGGACTTGGTACCTGGGTGCAGACTGGTGTTTTGCCAGAGATGACTTGTGCAAACTTTACAAGTGACAGACTGCCTATGCCTCAGTTCTTGGCCTACAAACCACATTCCACACTCACCCAAGGCATGACAGTCACTGGACTGAAACCTGAGGAGTAAAAGGGGTACAAGTACAGGTTTACTAGTCTGAAACAATGATTTCTGCCTTGGAAGCAGAGATCCTGGGTGTCACCTGGTAGCTGCTAGACTTCAAGCTCTGTGGGTAGGCACTTGGAAGACCCTCAGCATGTGCAGAGGTGTGAAAAGCCTGGCTGTGCAGGAGGGATCCTCACAGCCCAGAGCTCTGAGTGCTCCTGGGGCATCAGGACACAGTTTACTTTAAGAAGGGAAGCTGGAAAATATTTTACAGGCATGTTTGCCTTGATCTTCCCTTCACTTGGGAGCAGAAAGGAAAAGCAGTACTATTACCACTGGACCAAATATCTAGAATACTTCAGACGGACTAAAACACTTCCAGCACCCAGTACAATTCAGGATCAACTGCTCTCAGATACCAGAAGAGTAACTTTATACACCAGACAGTGAAAAGCCACAGAATGTAATTACAGGCAGTATTGCTCATTTTCTTGCTACCTGTGCTTAAAAAGTCTTACAAGAAGTAATTTAATGGTAGACACTCTAATACTTAACCAGACCAAAGACAAAGAAGAATCCTTGGAGAAGAATAAATTGGGATAAAAATAAGGCAAGTTTTTAAATAAATTCCCTTAGGTTGGCAGACCAGTTTCTCTTTTCAGATTAATCTAGTTACGATCTGCTATATGTTACAGTATTACATTTAAATGGAAATTTGTATTTCCCTAAATTTTTTTACTCCTTAAACAAGAGGGATGTTAACACCATGTACTACACATGCTAGTTAGGAGTGTGAAATTATTCTCCCTTAAACCTTTCATTACATTAACCAAATCATAACTGAGTGGCACCAGGCTCTCAAGGAACTGCCTCTGGCTTTCTGATCAAAGGATGAATTAGAGTTCAACAACAGAGAATCTTTCCCTCCAGCAGTGCTCTAAAAATAAATGCATTAGATCTTAAAATAAAAATAACCCCAACATATATATATATATATATAGCTCAATACAAGTGGCATAACTATATGCACCAGCCTGCTCAATTCCGATGGCCAGCATAAACGAGATGGTTTACTGCTTATTTTTAGGCCAAGAACCAGTTTGTTAACACAGATATAGAAAATGGTCTATTTCTTACACCAGGATATTCCAAATGGCCTCAAGACCGATAAATCAGGACCTACTCATTTACATAGGCATGTTTTTTAGCTCTTTTCCCAGCTATGGTGCATGACAAACCCTCCAGGATTGGACTTCACACACCTCTGTGTCTTCCAAATCAGATTAATATACTCACTGCTGTTACTGCCGCTCTGTAACTTCAGCTTGCTCTTTTCTTTGGCGCTCCTGCTAAGAACACCATTTGGTTTCACTTCTTCCTCGGTATCACCCTTTTTTTTCTGCAAATCATTTTGTTTCTTTTTGTAAGTTGGCTTGGGCTGCCGTTTAGTCCTTTGCTCTGACTTGCTCTCGCTTTCATCAGAGTCACCACTTTCAGAGCCAGACTCGTACGTTCGTTTTCCTTTTCTCCTTGGGTGCTTATCTTCCTTTGCAAACTTATCTGCCAAAATTTTGCTATCTATGTTATTTTGCAAATCATTTGATGTAGAAGCTATTAAATTGACAGTACACGGCTTAATAATTTCTGAAACACTGTTCCCTGAATTATCTTTTTTATTAGTGTTTTTATCTTCCTCTGAATGCCTTGTTAGCCAAGCCTTTTTCAGTTTAGTGTGGTAGTTTGGCTGACTCGTCTGGGAAGTTTGCCCACTGCCTACAGAGTTCGCTTTGTTTATTGTATTACAGACGATAGCACTGTCTGGGGAGAGAGAGGTTGAAAATGTCTGATTTTTCACAGAGTTGGACTCAGCCTCAGCGGCGTTGCTACTTTTAAACTGAGCTGCGGCCAACGCTGCCTTGTGCTTTTTCAAATGGACAAAGTCGGTCGAGGTGGAGAAGGCCGAGCTGGGCTGAGCGGCGCTGCCAGCAGCGGATGTAACCGGAGCTGCAGTGCTGACCTTGCACTCCTGGGGCTGCGCCTGGCCCTGGCCCTGGCCGGCTGCCCTCGGGGCCGCGCTCTCCAGCGGCGCGCAGGACACGGCGCCCGACGCCGAGTCCGTCACCGCAGAGCT
This sequence comes from Zonotrichia leucophrys gambelii, assembly GCF_028769735.1. Lineage (NCBI taxonomy): Eukaryota > Metazoa > Chordata > Aves > Passeriformes > Passerellidae > Zonotrichia > Zonotrichia leucophrys. Next base: position 29,647,284 of record NC_088176.1, read on the forward strand.
GCCCCGGCTCGACACGCTGGTGGTCACTGCTGCCGGGGCAGGGACATCCGTCTTGGTGCTGCAGATGATGCTTGTGGTAGGAGTGACAGCACGAGGAACGCTGCCCTGCGAGACAGCTGCAAATTTCTTTTCATACTGTGTGCGAGCGCTGTCTGAGTTCATATTTGGCAGTATGACTCTTCCAGTCTCCCTGGCTTCCGCTGTTTTCAGGCAATCTGCTGGATTTGTCACAGCTGAGGATCTCTCACTAACTCGATCTTTGGAAGCAGACTGCATTACTGGTACATTCTCATATTTTGTGCTAGAAGGAGGACGCACAATAACAGATGCTGTAGCGGACTGCGACTTTCCACTCATTCTTTCAGTGTGCCAATCCACTTTTTCATTATTTGGGGCATTATTAGACTTCCACATTTCTGATAAATTCTGCTCAGAAGTGCCTTTGTAAACAGTTTGGGCTTCCTTGGGCTCAGGTACTAAAGTTGGCGGTTTCTGCAACTCCTGTATTTTGCCACCACCAGCATTAACGGGCTGAACAGGGGTTAGAGTTGGAGGTGAAAGGCTGCTGTAGCTGCTCTCCTTCTTCTCCAGGTTCTGGTGCACAGGAGGGTGAAACACAGGGGCCCTATGCAAGGCAGGCATACTGCGGAGTGTATTTGTAGATGAGACTGACAACTGAGTAGGGCTCCTGCTGTCGCTTCTGAAAGAATTTACAGAGTGAGACTGCACCGACTGTGAAAGCTGCTCGGGTATCTTGCCTGCAGAGCCTTCACTTTCCGGTTGGTGCTTAATTAAAGGTGGCGGTTTTGAAAGGGAAGAAATGTAGGAGGGGAGAGCCTGGGCACTAGCTGCTGTTGAAGGACAATTAGTTTGCTTATCAACATATACACCTGAAGCTTCCTTTGATGGGTACGATCTTGGTGGTTCATTTACTACACTGTTAGACAAGGTAGTGAAATAGTTACTCTGTGGCAAATTCTGTGGAACTGAATGTTTCATTTTGTACAGTTCTGACACAGAGCGTTCAGCATCTTTGTCGTATTTTGCTGAATGGCTTTTGGGACTTGAAGATAAGGATGTTACCCTGGAGTAGTTCTCTCTCTCCCCCTCCAGTGCCTTTATTTTAGCTGTAAAAGGAGCAACTTCAATACTTTCTTGGAGTATCCGCCTGTGCTCTTCTTTGTATTTGCTCAGTCGCTCCCCAGACTCCTGCGGTGGCCTTGGCAGCTGGTTCAACATTGGATCTGCATAATGTCTGTGCATATGGCTCTCCTTTGCTGTCTGTGCTCTGCTCTGCTCCAGCTCACTCTTCACTGGCGCAGTGGTGACAGAACGCAAAGGTTCAGCAAAAGCTTTCCTCTCCAGTTCTCTGTTTGAAGAAAGGTTAAGCAAACACAGGTTAGCCTCAATGTAGTACCATGTGCTAGACGCAAGACCTTTCTTCCCATGCCCCGAACCAAGTTATCTATTAACACAAAATAAACTTTCCTCTATATCACGTACAATTTTCAGAAGTCTTCAAATGACTCACAAGCTCAAGTACCACACCAAGGCAACACAGTGACAAGCCTGTGTCCCCCACAGGCGCCCACATTTATGAATAAACTAAAATGAAGCAGAAAGGCAGCATCACTTGCAGAAATGCACCCTCACACACAGAGAGCAAGGGCACACTCACTCTTTGCGATGCTCTGCCATGCTTTTGGACAGAGGCGGGCTGGAATGCGTGGTCAGCTTGAGAGGCCGGAGGGGATCTGCGCTGGACGGCCGCACAGGAATGTGACTCCGTAAACCAAGGCTGTCAGCTGAGGTCACTGGGGTGGGCTGGTGTAACCAGGGGCTGGGAGTGTTCTGTTGACATCAACCAAAACAAAAATAAAATCAGATTTTGAAAGAATCATGGGACCACAAGGGTAACTCTACCAAGTCCTACCAATGATCAAAGTAAACTAATATATTTCAGTACCAAAGCATAGACAGTAAATAAAATTTAACATTTTAAATCACTTTTTTTGACCAACTAAATATGACTGTACTTCCTCTAGACTTTCAGCACACAAAGCAGGTTACACATTTCAGAAGCATTCTTAGAACCATTTCATTTCCCAGTACTCAGGATGAGCAGTTAATTCCAGAACAGCATCTCAAGTTCATCAAAATTAACAAACCAATGACAATCTGACAACACTTATATTCACTAGTAAAAAGACCATTACCTCTTCAAAGAATTGCATGAAGTATTTCTTAAAAAATACAAATATGGCTTGATATTTCTAAAAGCAATTTTATCCCCAGCCTTATGACAAATCTCAGTAAAAGGGATGTAAGTATCTCTTTCCTGGATTGTTCCTCTCCTGCCCCAACCAAATGATTAAGTATGATAATCCTAATTAATCAGCTTTATTTAGTCAGGCATTTTTATATGGCTTGATCATCCTCATCACGCTATTAAAATCATAAATGTACACACTTGCCATACTGTGCAGCATGGCAAACACACAGCCCAATTTTATGCTGCGTGCCTAAACACTCCAAAGGTGGGCCTCCTTGTTCAGACACAGCGCTAAATCTTAACCTATGAAACTACTTTTTAATCTACTACTTTGTTAAGTTTCTATTTTCTTATCTTGACTGAAACTTGTGTTAACAGCCTGCAGAAAAGACCAGGAACAGCCCTCTTTATCCTCTTCCCCCCTCTCTCTCTCCTCTGCTTAGGAGACCTGCTTACAAGAAAGTGCACGGAGCAGAGTGGAAAAGCAGGACACCTGTTCAGTGGGGCTCAAGTGCTGGACACAAGCCAAGAAGGGACTGGGGACAAGAGAGAGCTTCTGTGCACACCCCAAAGCCTCAGGTGCTTGTCCATCCCTACCTCCTTCCCCTTCCTACACTCCTCACCAGTCCATCCCCATCCTTCTCCTCAGACTTGGCAACTCCAGTAGGGAACTGCAGCAGCAGAAGGGGAGCCAAGAGCTCTCATGACACACGCACACAGCACAGCATAGATCTGCAGGTGCTACCACTTTGAAGTTGTGATTTCTGTGTTTTTGAATATTTAAAGCAGCCACTTGGGTTTGTGCTGACAGTTTTAGCGCACGTTTCCTCGGCCAGGAGTTCCCACGCCGTGGGGAGTTCCCACGAGCAGCCTGTAAGCTGCATTAAAGTATTATGCAAAGAAGGCCCGTCACCTTCTCCCTAGAGGAGCTGGGGAACATCTGCCTGGGCACCAAGCATTGCTCAAACAGCTTCCTGCCTCCACCAGCACCATCTAGTGCCCAGCCCAAACAAGGGAGCTGCCACAGCCCCCCAGGAGAGCAGGGAAAGGTGGGATTGGGGCACCCTTCCCTCAGCTCAGAGACAAGGCTCAGCCCTGAGCCAAGGGTGGCTGCTGCTGCTGCTCTTACACCTCCAACACAGATCCCTTTCTGTGATTGTGGCATCCATGCAAACCGACCTTGGAAACGCCCATTCTGGGTTTCTAAGATCTATTTAAAAAAGGCCTCCAGTGCAAGAGCCAGAAGACAAGTCACCACAAGACAATTGCCACATATCAACATAATTAAAAAGCTACGTGCCTCAGTATGCAGGGCTGCATTCTTCAGGCAGCCAAAGTGAAAACAACATCTATCTTAAGTTCTTTTAAAATGGACTTCTGTATAGGGTGGAGCAGGCAGCAACACGAAAAGATAAATCCACCTATCTTTTTCTCTTAGGCTTTTCTTCACTGCTACATTTGATTTTATCACATTTTAGATCAAACTCACTTCATATTACAAGGCCAATTCAAACTGACTGTTTTGGGAAAGACTTAGCCACAATGGTCTGGCTTTTTTTTAAGAATGAATCTGGGGAGGGACAGCCTTCCCCATGATGAAAAAAAAACTGAAAAAAAAAATCTTTCTAACCATTCAGAAGGCCAAGCTTTGACACAAAGGCTTACAATTTGGCAGAAGGACCACTGTCAGTGACATGCCTTTTGTGGTCCCTGTGAAAATCTGCCCAAATTAGGCCAAGTTGAAAGCCTCTAAAGATCAGTATGCACATGCTCAGTGGTGGTTTAATTAAAGCTGGCAGTAAAGCTCTCCAAAGTTTCTGTCTGCACTACACATGCTTCATCTTACACTATTCCTCTGAGGCCCCTGCAATGAGCATGCCATATCCCCAAGCCTTCAGGAGCTAAGAAAACCTTTCCTGTAATTGCCACGTCTGCCTGCCAAACCCCAGCACCACACTGGGCACCAGGCTGAAAAACACAAACCACCTCTTCTGAGACTGCACTGGTTACACTCAGCAGACAGACAGAGGAATCACCCTGACTTGAATACAGAGGAGTGGAAAGCAGATGGGGAGGCAGAGATGTGTGTCAACAAGAAACAGAAGGGGAGAAAATAACACTCCAAGAAAGGGTACACAGATAGGTGCAAAGACAAGAGAAATGGGTGTACAGTGTGCCTGAAACATTTAGAAATGCAAGAGTATTTCTCTCCAAAACTTCCCACTGGATTAAGGACTACTTCCTTAGTCTTTCACCAGTGAGCAGGCATGAAATTTCACTATGAAGACGACTGTCTCACCTCTCCTAATATTTCACTTACACAATGGTACACAGTTTCAGGCAGCAAATATTTACCCTGTGAACCTGAGTTCCCAAACATGCTGGCTGACCTCACCCTTAGTCATAAATTAAAATCAAACATTTCATCTTTCTTTAGAATTCTTAGGAAATCAAGGTCTGGAAAAACGCCCTACACACATCCACCATGAGACAGTGGTAACTGCTGTAGTTCCAGTCCTACTTAAAAACTCCACCATCACAACATTACTCAGTGTGACACAAACGACCACATCTGTAGCTAGGAAATCACTGCTGGGAGACACCAGGCCCAGCTAAATACGCCATTATAAAGGATCTCAACTTACCCTTCTCAAGGAAGCCTCCGCGTTAACAGGAGTTTCTGGGTGGACCCATTTGGAGGAGGGCAGACCGAGTCCTGAGTAAGCATGTGTTCCATTTGGATACTGCCAAATAATTGGATAAAGCCCTAGCTGATTATAGGAAGCAGAAGGATGAGCTTGTCCGAGAAGATGTGGAGACTGGTGTTGTAACATCTGTTGCTGCTGCTGGTGTGCTAATGCCAAATGGCTTAAGCTGCTAGCATGAGCAGTCTCTAGTCGCGGGTGGGCACCCAGCAGGGAGGCAGCAGGCACTCCGGGCAGCACTGCGGGAAGTAGATGAGGGTGATGAACAGAATGGTGGGATGCGCTGCTAAGGGGGTGAGGGTTAATAGCGGACAAGGGAGCCTGAGCTGAAGACCCAGCGAGCAGATGGGATGAACCAGTTAATGCAGGATGATGTGCGTTTGGATTTAAACAGGTTCGGTGGGATGAGGAATGCAGAGGATAATTATGCTGATGCAAGTAAGGTGAAATGTGATTAGTTCCTGTTTCTTGTCCAATCAGAGTGGGGTCCCTGTATACTGTGAAATGTTCATTCTTGTCAATGATAAGAGGACTCTTAGTAGCTTCTAGAGCACTAACTCTAGCTGGAACCGGATGAAAACTAGACCTAGGCAAATCATGATCAGTTTTATTGGCTGACCTTGTTAATCCAGTAGCATGGCTGTTTTGGGAACTAACCTTCGACTTCACAGTATCAGAAGATTGGGTGAATTTAGGCTTAACATCAGGTGACTTTGTTTTAGGATGATCAACTGAAGCACTAGATTTTGACTTCACAGAATCGGGGACTGGACTTTGTTTACGCAGTTTACTCTCTTCTGCTAGAGAAGCTACGTTTAACGGAGACATAAATGAGCCATACTGCACTTTTTCAGAATTTAAGTGTTCATTTACTGGTAATGTTTTTACAACCCCAGGTTGTGTCAAATCCGTTTTACCAACACTGCTAACCCAACTTTGATCGGCTTCCTGTTTTCTTGCTTCAAGGAAATTTGCATTTGCAAATTGGTGCTTTAAATCACTGCTGTGGGATTCTATTTTCTGAACTGTTTGCAAACCAAAGGTACTTGCAGCATTATCCTGGTTCTCCTTTTCAGAGTTGTTTTTATTAGTAACATCAACAGCACACTTAGGAGTAGGAGGCCTGGGTAAAAACTGCTCATTTTTTAACTCCACAGTATGATGTTTTTCTGCATTACACTCTGGAACAGGTGGATCCTTGGCATTCTGCTCATAAAGTGTTGGCTGCTCCGCTGCATGGAGTGAAGATTTTTCCTGATGATCCAAGACCGATGACTTCAGTCTTTCTGTCTCTTCGTGGTTTTTATCCTGCTGCACCTCATCCCATGGAGACTGTCTATCTGTTAGTGTTTGTTCTACTCCCTCAGTAGTTTGGGGTTTTCCTTCTTCTCCATTTATCTTTGAAGAGTTCTTGCTTTTTAACTCATTTTCTGAATTTTGCTCCGAGGATGAATCTGTTAATCTTTTATTTGAAATCTCCGAGTCACTGCTCTCAGAATAATCTGAGATGTTGTCTGTCCGCAGTCTCTTCACATTTAGCTTTTTTTCATCTTCTTCAGGTTTTCTTCTTTTACTAAGAAAGTGTTTATTTTTGGTTTTGGGGTTTTCTGCAAAAGATAGAAACACATGTATCAGATTTTCAGTCTAATACAGTTTTGGGAAGCTCTCCCACCCTTTTCCATTAACCACTTTTACCTCCTCGACCTATATAATCATATCTTTCATCTTTCATCTTCTCCTCATCAGGCATGCTGCTATCAGAGCCTTTCCTCTTATTTGGCCGAGTATTCCTCTGTTGCTGGTGAGAATTCTGTCTTGGTGCTGCAGCTTGGGAGTTCATTGCTGGTCTGGGACTATTTGCTTGTGCACGTGTATAATGACCCTAAAAATAATTTGTTATTAATTGACTTAAATGCAATGTTAATTAGTGTCTTTAAACATGTATTTTTAACATTTGCAATATATGAAAATATTTAGGTAAGAAGATAAATGTATCTACGTGAACTGTGTTGCTGTTCTGGTTGGAACGAGACCGTCGGCGTGAAGTGATTCCAATATTTTCACCTTTCAACAAAGAGTGAACAACATCATCTAGAAAGGTCATCTGAACCATAGAAGGATCAACATTCTGAGGTTCTAACACCTGGTTTATGCAAAAAAAAAAAAGAAAAAAGAGAAGAGAGAAAATAACAATCCACAGATGTTCAGACAATGCCTAATCTGTATTTTCTGTACCAGTGTTCACCAGTCTACTTTGTGTGCTAAAGACTAATCAGAGAAAAGCCTACTTAATCCTGACAAGCAGAACTGACATATGACACAACAAATGCTGGGAACAGTGTCAAACCAAGCAAATGTGTCTTTACGTGCCATTGTAAAAGTAAGTTTTTAAAAAAAGCTACAAGTATCCCACCACCCATTCCTTCCCCTTCACTAACCTGCAAATTTGAGCTTTAACAAGCTATTCATAGAATAACCCCTAAGCAGTAATTACAATATACAAATATTTTATAACATTTATATACTATAAATTATACTGCAGAAGCACATTACAGTACTGCTTTCAACAGAAGCAAAACTGCTACCAGGACCAAAATGACTGGAAAGAACAACTCTAGAATTGTTGAACATTATTAGTGAGGTATACTTCATAAAGTAGGAAACGCTAACCATATCTTCCAAGGACATAGCACAAAGTGAAAAAAGTAACATTTGGGGAATACTAATTTGAGCAAATTAGGGGAAAGAACATATCTGAGTAATAGACTAGTGTTAAATTTTTATTGTCACACATGGTTTTGTCAGTCATTTCAAGGCAGATGGGTCATTCACTCTATTACTGTTGAGTCATCGCCCTACTCTCCTGAAATAGAATTCATTACTGCCATTAAAAATACCTGTATTAACTCCTTTTGCAACATCAAATTCCATAATAAAACTAAAACCTACCACGGCAAATATAAATTGGGGCTGCAGTAAATGCTTAATTCAATAAATTGCAGCAAGTGACTATTTCAATTGCTTGGAAAAGGTAACCATTACTGCAGTGCTGAAAGATTTCATTCTTGGGAAAAGAAGTTCACAACAGAGCAGACAGGGAAGACCAGTTCCTCAAACTGGATTGCTTTACTTCAAAGACTTCAATAGTCAAAGAGCAGCAGCAGAACAAACTGTAGGACTGGTATTAATCACATCACTGCACAAATACTCAGCTGCAGGAGGATTTAACTGACAGCCCAATGCAGTTGTGCTGCAGTTTCAGTGCAGTGATACCCTCACAGCCTGCTGGAATTGAACCAGCTTGGTGTGATTCTGAGTGCTCCCAACAAACATTAGAACCTCCCAAGGCACAGCTGACTGGCAGCTTTCTTTGTGAGTATCATCCATCAACTCACCTGGTCATTCATAACCACCATAGTGCGGGTGAAGAGATCATGGTGAGTGATGATGCCAGTGAACCACTGGGTGGCAGAATCCTGTCTGTACACTCTCACCCTATAACCATTTAAGGAGTACGGACCTTTGGAAGGGGAAGAAATAAAAAAGCCATTGAGGAATGCAGGAAAAAAAAAGAAAAGACAAAAAAAGGCATACATGAATTTTCCTACTTTTTTTTAAGCTTCACAGCAAATATATAGTGCACATGGCATGGACAGCTAACCACAGATTCAGGAAGACATTCTGAAATGCAAATGATCCATATATAAGTATGCTTTAAGGTTAATTTTGCTAACATTTTCAACATACAATTTTCTTATCTAACTAAATCTTTTTGCAACCATGATGACACATGATGGGAAAATTCCTGCCTACAAACAGCAACCACAGAAAAGTAATCTGAAAGGCTAGAAAGTGGCAGCAGCAGGTTATACAGAAGCCATCTAACAGGCTAGTCACATGCCCAGCTGCTTTGCTGGCTAAAAGATTTAGATCTTGGTGGTTAGGCTCTGCATCTGCCAAGTCTTTCCCATAAGTGACCACAGAGTTTCTCTCTATTACAGCAAGCAGAAAGGCAGTGGAATGATCCCGTGACTGCTGTGGCCACACAGAACATTCAAGCACACACACACACTATGAACACTTCAGCTCCTGTTTTCAGACATACCAAATCCAAAGAAACCTCACACATTTTGCAAAGCTCAGTCTAATTCACCTCCAAAAGCCCACGGGGGTGGGGAGCTATTGTGATACACTACCTATTTTACAGTTTGTTTCAAGACCCAGAAATCAAGATTCTAAATTTTATTCATATTCAATGTCTTGATCACTGGAACTCTTGAAGTTTCACTGCACTTGGTGTTTATATGGCATTTTGTATAACCAAGCAACACTGCCACCAAGCTCAGTTCCAACTGTGTGGGCTTTGCTACTTCTGCAATCAAACCCCAGGTCAGGCAAACAGGAAGGGAGGAAAAACCAGTCAGTGACAACCTAGAAACAGCCTCACTTAAATGATTTAAGACTGCTCAGTTGCTGAACCACACAGGCAAGGGCCAGAATTTCCCCGTCTTTCCTAAAGCTCAGTTTTTCCAAGCCCTGCCCAGTATATTAAGCAAGCTCAAACATCTGCAGCAAACAGGCCAGGGACCTCACAGGTGACAGCTTTCTCTAGTAAAAAATACCCAGGATCACACAACTGGGTCTGTTATCCCCTCTGCATGTGACAGTGCTACTGCAAGGACTGTTTTTAATGTCAATATCTGACAGATCAAGAGAAGTGCAAAGCGGGTAATTATTCAGTAATTTCCAAGTGGTCTCTTGAAATACTTTTTGCATGTGACTATATCATTTTTAAAACCAGCTGGGAAGAGAAACACCACACCACAGCAGCCTTCTTACCCCATCCACATCATTCATGGCACAACTGGAACACTGAGACCTCCTGAACCCCCTGAGCTACCTTAAGTGGTGCCTGGAGCGTGTATCCAGCAGCACAGACAAGGGCCACAAGTGTGCCAGCACAGGCACTGCCAATCACAGGTACATGGGGGCAGAAAAGGAGGAAGAATCTACAGATTTACGTCTCACATTTCTGGTCTTGGACCAGACAGGGTTCCCATGGGGACACATTTCCTGATGGCTTCTCTCCAACCCTTACTCCACATGACCCTGCAGAACGCCTCCAGCTCAGCTCCCACACTTCTGACTGCCTGACCCATCCACATTCTCACATCTTGAACTTGTAAGGGCTGTCCCAAAGCTCTGCCTTATTCAGACAGTCTCAGTAAAATTCTGCCTGTGTCTCTGTGCAAATTTGCTATTCCTACTTTCCTATCCAATCTCCTCCTCTCCTGCATCCTACTGCTAACAGCACAATGATTTTCAATCTCTTGCATAAGCAGAACCAGCATCCCCCCAGCTTCTTGTCTCATTTTAGCATTACTGTGACTCCAGGCCACTACTTCCAAGTCCTTTCCCCCAGTCTTCTCAGCTTACAAGCTCCATCCTTCCTTCTCCAACAGCTTCCAGCTTCTCCCATACTCCCTTACATTGACTCAGTGCCCATTTCTTTCTTCTTACTCCTTGTTCTAATCTGTGTCCATCCTTTATTCCAGCTGTTACCCTATCTATTTTTAAAAGAGAGTTTATCTACCTTTAAAAGCAGTGGGTTGGGTTTTTTCCTTACATGCTGATGGGATGACAGGAAGAAGGAGAAAGATTGAACTGCAGTCACACAACACAGAGCAGCTCAGCTCCAGCCCAGCCCAGCCCAGCCACAAGCAGCCATTACAGGAAAAGCCTGGCTTTGTCTCCAGTCCCTGGCTGAATCACTCCAGCTACACATTGTTGAAACAGCCTGTGCAGTACTATGAGAAAATATGTTCAGAGCTGAAGCACACTCAGTGTTTCAGGAGGATTATTACACATGCAGCCTGAGATTGCAATGATAAAAAAACTAATCGGAAGAAAGAAATAAAATCTTTTAATTGTTAAAAATCAAAGACACTTCACTATGTTCCTTGAACCAGTTTTATTTGTCCCAAAAGCTTTCAACTTGGCCAAGTTTGGGAGGAGTTTCATTTTTTATTAAACAAGGAACAAACTACCTTCCTGCCAAAGCTACAATCTCCACTGCAAAGCATGCTGCTGTGACTGCTGCCCAAAGGAGAAGTTAAAGGGGCCAATTTTTTTCTTTAGTCTCATTCTTGTAAATAATTGGACTGGTTTTGACTAAAATTCTCCCTCCTCAAATTGGCATGCTCCTTTCCAAATATTTGGAACCAGATTTTAATGCTTCTATCCGACCCTCCTCTTTCTTCAGATAAACTGTGTTTTAACTGCAAAAGTCAAAGTAGAAAATACTAAGTTATGGTATGAAAGTTTCAGCATCACAGAAAACAAGGAAAAGGCTGGATACTAAAAATATTGTAGAGAATGAAGTACGAGAATGTGGTAATAACCTTAACAGATGCATCTAGACAAGGCAGAGGCGAAAATGTAGCTTAAATTGCAGGGAACAAGAAAATGGAGGAGGTGAAGCAAACCAGAGAAGAGAGGAGGAGAGAAGGAAGAGAACATGACCAATGACAGCAGCTAGCACTGTCAGAGGGCTGTCTGTAAGCCACTGGAAGGCTGGTGCCAAGGCAAGGTCTGCATGAGCAGGAGCAGATTCTGGGCAGGCAGAATGTGACAGCAGTACCACCACCATGGGGCTGAGGCCCCAGGGAGGAGCACGTGTCCCCTCAGGTCACACAGCACAGCAGGGGAGCAAGTGGATCTAAAGCTTCTCCTCAGAAGAGAGCAACACTGGCATGAGATTCATCTTATCTCTATCACTACATCTATATCACATCTTCTCATCTATATTGCTGTTCATTTGTGCACTTCTGAGCACAGAAACCTCTGTGTGAGAACCTGTATCTATGAAGACAAAAACACAGACCCTGGAATGATGGGAGAGTTGTGTGGGTGATGGGCTGGCAGTCTCATTGAGATGGCTGTTTCAATACTGCTGGACCTTTGCTCAGCTACTGATTCTGTACCAAAGTTCACAGAGACTTTTACAATAGCCTTACTGTCATTACTCTAATGAAATACAATAAACAAGCTCAATTTCAGTTTCCTTTTCATATAACCCTGATTTGATTTTGCATCACCTCTCAATCCAGTTTTGTCTGCAAATTTCATCAACAGACTATTAACTTGTATTGTATCTGATGATATCAAAAGTAAAATCTAAAATGACTAACACCAACATGCCAACTTACTATCTCAACAATTCCACGTGTTTCGTTTTTTCAGCATCTTTTTTCTGTGGCCCATAAGAACCATGTCTAGTCAAATGAGAAACTCCACAGAAGGAAAAACACAAGTTTTTTTACTCTAAGTTCAGTATTATACTTACCATATTCTTTTTGTCTTCTGATCTTGGTTTTATCAAAGAGACTAGACAGCAAGGAACCCTCAGAGCCATCCTTAAAATCTCTCATTATTTAAAGCTTCCCTCCTAATCTTCATTTACAAAATGACTGCTTAAGCATTTTTGTTCTCACACTTCTTTCCTGGGGATTTTAGCCCAGACCCACAGAGGTTGCTTTCTGCCTCCTAGTAACAGGAACTCCTCTGCAGAGCTTCCTGAAACTTAATAAATATGCTGCAAATGCAGCCAGTATTTTTACTATCAGCAAGATGGCACCAATATAATTTCTTCAAATTCATACTAGTTTCCTTGTAACTTGTATCCACATTGTAAATATTATTGTACACAGCTTTTTCTGCAGTCTCCCAGCATTAGAATTGAGTTACAAATTGTAACTGATTTGAAAGCAACTTTTCACTCAGGGGGTGAGAGCATGGGGTGGGGAATCTCAAAGTATTCTTCATCTGTGACAGAACTGTGAAGAACTACAAGCACAGACAGGTATCTCAGAAGTTATCACACGTAACAGTAACACTAACAGAGCACAGAACAGTTTTAAACATGCCAAAATGTGTGTGGAGGCCATTCATACACACTTATTTTCACAACAAACTTCATAAAATATCTACATTCAGACTAATGATATTCAGCTTTTGCTGTAATCACTAAAACATCAAACAAGTTAAGAACAGTCTGAAGCAAACACCAACAGCTTCTTACAGTCTTGTTTCCTTGTATTAACAAATACTTCCAAAAAATAACTTCCAAGTTAAAAAATATATTCTCCATTATATCACAAATGCTATGGGATGAGTCCCACACAAGCAATGGCCTTAAACTAGCTAACACAGAATATAAATAACACAATTTCCCACATAATTACCTTGCATAAAAATCTCCTGAACCTTTTGTTCCTTTACCCAGGCTTTTACCTCCTCATGTAACTGCGGGTTATCCCTGAGAACTGGGTTTAGACTGTCTACGTCGTCCTAAAGTAGAGATTAAAAAAAGAACCATATGTTATGTTTACTTGTAACATTTTTGTTTATTTTCCTAGATGTATTTTAAAATACAGTATTAAGTCGTTAGATGCTAATTTTACTGATTGCCTACAAATCCCTGTGCTATTTTTAGAGAAAACTTAAAAGCATAACATAGTGCTAGAAGTTATTTCATGGGAACACAGTATGTCAGATCCCACATGTGGCCAGACTTGTAAGCTATTAATAGGATCACACTTTCGTACTGTCTTACTACAAGCTAAAAATGCCCTCTAAAGACTTAGGTGCTCACAGGTATGCACAAAGAATTGTTTAAATAATTACTAAATTTTGTTTTAAAAAAAATCTGGTTTCCATATCTGTAAAATGTAATAATATGGACATGTTGAGCATAAACACAGATATCAAACCTACAAATGTAACACATAAGCAATATTTTAGGAGAAACAAGCATTTTGAGATAAACACCATTGCTGATTTCAAATATGTTGGCCTTGGTTAATTAGGTAGTTCCAGATAAGACATGTTTTAATTTTTATTACAATCAGTTCTCCTGGAAAATATTATTTTCCAGTATTTGGTAGGATATCATCTGGGAAATGAAGATATATTCAGTGGCTCCTTCTAACAGAAAAAAAAATTGGGCACAGAATCTGGTTCATACCCTTGCAAGCATGGCTTAAGAATAACCATTCATCTCTGGGCTCCTAGAACACCTATTTCTCTATTTCAGAGCAAACTTGCTCTTTCTGTCTTTGAGGCTGTGGCAGAGAAAAAAAGCCTGGTGGCTCCTCGGGCTGAAGATGGCCTTGGAAACCCATGAGCAGCAGCAACATTCATTTATAGCAAGAGAACTTCAGACAGCTAAAATAATGAGTGCAATTCTCCACATACAAAATGCAGAATGTTTTATCAGTACTGCAGCTGAGATAAAGCAATTTCTTTCCTTGATCTCCAGCAAGTTCCTTGATGTTTCACAATTTATTATGAAGAGCTCCAGCCACAGAACACAAAGATACAAGTAACACCCAGTGAATGGTGCATTGCTGCCAGGCCCTCCAGTGACACAAGCAATTTCCCTCTATTCATCTGGATGAGATTATTCCTGCTAACGCACTGATCACAGGATATCTATTTCCAATTCAAAATTCACTTCCTGACACTTGGAGATTTGCTGTGCTCCACCATGGAGAATGCATCAATGCTTTGGTTATTAGAGAAAATTACTGCTCTCTATCCTTATGCTTCTACAAAGGACATAGCCTTGGACTGAACAAATGGTCAAGATGAGCATTTTAATACATGTAAATTGGAACAAAGTGAAAGGGAAGGAAGATCAACAGGACCTCTACCACAAGGTTCAAAATACCAACTAGATAAGTATGCTGTTAGCATTACCAGAGGCACAAGAGGGTCATAACTAAAATTTATTCAAGGATGGCCTCTCCCAAAGCAGTTTGAAAAAGAGCATTGGCTATTCTGCCTACATGTGCAAATCCATTTGAGCAATGATCCCACATACAGAAAAAACATCACCACTGGGAAAAGGGAATTATTTGCCAGAGGAACACAGCAGATCCTAGAACTGGAGCTGTGTGATCATCAATCATGTCCTCCTTCCCATGCACTGTCTTTGACAGCAGCTGCAAGAGACTCCCGCACCAAAAATTTCCCCACTCAGATCACATGCACTGGATCTAAGCAACAGACTGAGGACAGCAATACTGAGTTTGGCTGACCTACAAATGCAGCTCATGTGCAGCTCTTGGACATTCCGAGTAATCACTTCAGTCACATCTAAGAAAATTTGTATCCTCATATGGAGATTATACACATTGATTAAGTACCATGAAATCAAACCTGCTACTCTTAACATTATACTATTTTCATTACTTCTTTACACAAATTTTTTGAGTCTCTATGTCATCTTAAGCCACTTCTGATTTGTTTCCTGAAGGCAATACACACTGGTGCTTTTTTTCTTAAGATTTCACATCCTCCCTAAGCATCTTGGCCTTCTTTGAACTTGACACTGAA
Organism: Zonotrichia leucophrys gambelii; assembly: GCF_028769735.1. Taxonomy (NCBI): domain Eukaryota; kingdom Metazoa; phylum Chordata; class Aves; order Passeriformes; family Passerellidae; genus Zonotrichia; species Zonotrichia leucophrys. The sequence goes on from NC_088176.1 coordinate 29,662,659, forward strand.
GATACAGTCCATCCTCCATATAGTACATTTGAACCTCCACCTCCTGGTCAGATGCATGACATCAGCATGCTTGGCTGAGAGTGCTCCCTGGGAACAGACAGAAAAGGAGCCAGCAAAGTCCATTTTGTATTTATCTCCTCACCCTTGGAGAAAGATGAGCTCAAAGATGAGCTACAAAAGGCACAAGTTAGGTCAAAGACCCATTACAAAAACTGCATGCAGGTGTGACTGGGATTATGTGGATGATATCAGAGCCTAGAGTTTCTAAATATACACACAATACACATTTAACACATCAATCACAGGGTAGGGGGGCGATACTAACAGAGCAAGTTTCTGTAATTTCAAGAATTCTGTTATTTTGTGTACATGTATCTATGAAAACACGTGTGTGCCATGACTTACCTTTTTCCATCTGCAGTCTTAAATCTGAATATCTAAAACCCAGGAAATTAACTGCATAATGTGTTAAAACTGGAAGCAGTGGCCTTAACCACACAGTCTCAGCAGCCATCACAAACTCTGGCAAAAGGAGGGAGAGGACAACAGGCAAGGCTGATGACTTGCAGTCTCTTCCCCAGTTTAACACTGAAGACAAGCAGGTGACTCTGCAGTTCCCAGTTCTTTTCCTTACCCTGTGTTTATATTGCTCAAGGAACAATTACTGTCTATACAGATCTGAACCTTGGCAATTGTAACCCTCAGTTTTCCTCCTCTTAGCTAATGCAGCACGATTGACAGACTAACCTCCAGAAGATTTAAATGCCCTGCAGGATTTTCCTCCAGACTTCTCCTCATTTGAAAGTAGTTTTACAAACAGAAGTTATGGTACCCTCTCCTAAACTAGTTTTTCCACAAGTCCTGGAATATCTCCTCCAGAAGGATGTTAATACTGGTTTGAAATCCTTATGCAAATCAGGATGCAAATCAAATAAAGGGGACTGTTATATTCTCCTTCAAGTCTACTGGAGGAAGCTCTTGATGTACTTCAAGTGGCAGTGCCTCTGGTTCCACAAATGACTAGATGCAACTCTGGGAAGGAGACAAAAGACCTAAAGGCTAGAAAAATATGGTTGAGATAACCCCTCCTGCCCTTCTGGAAAAGTCACATGAGGCAATGTGACTATCAGAAGCTTGCCAATCTGTGACTAGTTTTTCACATCTTTGATGATATTATTCTTTCTTTCTAGATCAAAAGAAGAATTCACTTCCAGTGGACTGGACTTTATGCTTAATTATCCAAAGAACTGGGTCAGCTGGCACATCTCTCTAGGTGATCATTCTCACCTGCTGGGGATGTGTTCGACTCAGGGGAAGTCCTGAGAAGAACAGAGAATGAAATTTTCCCCCAAGTATCAAAAAAGATGGTGTGCTTTTCTGACTTGATCTGTTCTTTATCCTTGTGCAAAACAACACAAGCAGGCTGAAACCATAGGCCATACCATCAGGTTAAGATATCACACTGGTCTAACCAGGAAGGAGAAATTTTTGTTCAGAGAAGCATTTTCAAAGAGTTTATTCAGACACAATAAAATAACTAAAAATAATTTATCATTCAGAGTCACAGGTGAACCAGTGCTTAGATCACTTGCCATGCATCAAAATTCCTTTGAGATCAAACAGGAATTTCAAGATAGTACCCACATAAAAACAAGTCAAAATCCCAATGAGAATCCTCCTTCTTGCTCTGCAACCACAAAAAAATCTTGTCCAAAATACTGAGAGCTATCCCCAGATGTGCTGAACCTGCCCATTGCCCAAAGACCATACAAAGTGCTCTGAAAGGCTCAAATAACCAGAGGTTCCTTTTGCATTTTGGGCAGCCAGGTATGACTGTGCTAGGAAGGCCTAGACATTTCCACAGCTACCTCCTCCACAAGACCTCAACTTCTGAAGCAACAATTTCCTCAGCATTTCAAAATACTCTTCCAAGTCATTATTCAGAAGCTTGGGAGGTAGAAATGAGTTCATGGAGAGATGAAACCCTGGAGCACAGAGGAACAAAGAAGTGGATTCCAGTAGCTGCCCCCACCCCCAGTCACAGAGCCTGCACGCTGCTTACGGGACAGTGCACACACTCAGTCAGCTGTCAGCTCTCCACTGTCAGTGAAGAAGAGAAGGAGAACTGACAATATGCATTCCAGGTAAGCCAGTCCTAGAAAAACAGTGGCTTTTGCCATTGAAAAGGCTGAAATCAGAGCCCTGAGGACTACATCTCAACACACATCACACATTAGGAACCTGCAAACCTTTATTTGGGAAACCTTCCTTGGTCATGGTGCCTCTGCATTTGGCTTCATGCATCAAGGACATGCTATCAGTAGGAACTCATTTCAGCTAGTGTTTTCCAGAGAAAGACTAAGTAGATTTTGCAGTCCTCGCAAAGGTCAACGCCACATTAGTCCTCACCATCTGTGGCTTAATTAACTATAGCTTCCTCTGGCTGCTTAGAGGTTTTCTGATAATTTAGGACACGAATTAGATGAAAACTAGTACATAACCAACTTGACAGTCCTGTTTACAATGCTTACACAGTGTGCACGGCACATTGAAATGAGCATTTTGTCAACTTTAATGGTAGAGGGACCACATTTAAATTCAAACAGTGCAAAATAAAACCTCAAAGTGTCCTGAACTTTCAGTTTTGTTCTTGTTTCATAAGTGAATACTAGCTTCTATAAAATCAGACCCCAACCCTTTTTTTTCCTTTTGCAGCAAGTCATTTGTACAACTGCACTGAACTTCAGCTGCATAGAAATTAGGTATGAGAACTGCAGTGTGAAAACAAGCCAACACTTCCCTACTGATTGCCACAAGTCTTTAGAGAGCAGAACAGCAGCAGCAAAAAGCACTTCCAAAATCTAAACTGCTGAGAATTTATAATAGTCCTCTAATGCCAATTCTTGATTATTTTCTTCTACAAAAAGATGAAGTATTGTACCTGCACCCAGCCTCAAACACATTCATGACAATTTTACCCCCTCATTTGAAAGCAGGCCTGTACAACTCTCTCATTTTCATTTCTTGATAACCAGCAAAATCCTTTTCTTTCATCTTTCACTGATTATGTCACCTGACATACTGATTAAATCACTGATCTGTAATTTCTTTCACTGACAGTAATTTTTAACAAACCTTCAATCTTAACATTTTCCTACTTGACATCGCAGTGAGAAAAAACACACAAAATGTAGACAGGCAGAATACCAACTATCATAACAAGAACATCACCTATGAACTGGAAGAATCCCTCTGCCCTGCTACCAGACTTTTTTCAGTGGCAGAAGATAAGAATCTAACTAAAATACAGAAAAACTGGCAGCAATTGCCACCCCTGAGGGTATTACCAGGCAGGCACCGCGGCTGCCACACAGACCACACCACAACTGAGGAGGGAAATGACCAAATTTAGATGAGTCTAAATACAGATCTCCTGCAGCTTCCTCCTAGACACACAGCACGCACAAACCACTGGTTAGCAGCATATTCCTGATTTCTCTGTGACAAGTGAAAGGCTGCCCCAGCTGCCAGGGCAGTGCAGCTGCTGGCCGGGAGGTCAGCCAGGCACAGCACTGGGGACGGCTCTGGGAACCCATCGAGCCCAGCGGGGCAACCTCTCTCCTGCTCCACGCTCCTCAGCCAGGAGCCACCCACAGACACCGCGGCTGGAAAGCTAGAAAGGCTAGAAAGTTTTTGGGGGAGATTGGAACTTCCCAGTTTACCTTAAACGGCTTTGTCTGAGCTGAGAGAAGAGGCTTAGGCTTAGCAGGCGACGCGAGCGCTTTCTATGTAAACCCAACCCACACTTGACCTATTTTCTGCTGTTCTGAGCGCACAGTCACAATTTACCTCATTCAAACCCAGCAGCTGCTGGGCTACATCTGAACCAGTTAAGTCAAGCTTGAAGGCACAGCCCTGACCCCTACAGCAGAAACAAAGTCGAGCCGAGGTCAGCCCTGCTCCACACGGCCGCAGGGGAGGGCAGGGCTGGGCAGTGACGCTCGCCCCGCACGCAGGGGCCACGACACAACTGGGATAACTGATCCCCACCCAGCAAGGGGCTCTCAATGCTCTGTTCCAAGGACAAATGTTTACAGATAGTTCAGACCGCAAACATTTAAAGATTAGGGGTTATTTTCAGTGTCTAACAGCAATGACTGTGTTTCTGTAAGTAGGAAGTTAAAATTACAAGGGGAAAAAAGATGAGAATACAAATTTAGTGATTTTCCAACTGTCAGTAAAGTTAACATTTCTCAGGAAAAGCTATCAACGATTTTTCTGCTGCTCCACACTCTTCCCTATGCATAATACTCCTCCCCGCACACTCCTACTCTCTTCCTCATTTTACCTCAGGAGTTGAAACTGATTTTAAAATTTTAATTATCAGGTTTGAGAACCAAGGGATCAGGGCCACATACACTTCTCCAAGTCCTGATTTCAGGCTTGAAGATGCATCATCACACTGCTTTGTTCAGTTCTGGAAGCATAACTGGTACACTAACATTAGGAACATAAATATACAGGGGGGGAATCTGACTTGTAGTCTAATTTCTCCATTATTTGAACTTACAGAAATCAACAGATGTATTTCCCTTCCTATAAAACTATCAATGCTTCAGGTGAAATGGGCATCATGTAAAACTTGCATTTTACAAGTCAATTTATTATTCTTTTATCTGTAGATGACAATCTGGTGTGGGAAGGCAGAGGGGAAATCAGAATGTGAACATGGACAGGATGAACATCCAGCAGGAAAGTAAGCAACAACCAATAGATAAGCAAAACCAAACCTGGGCTAGACAAGTATTGTCAAAAACCGGCCTAAAAACTGCTCTAGTGGCATCTACAGTAGTCTTGCACTTGAAAATAGAGATTAAAAAATAGATGACCCCTATGTCCACAAAGTACGTTACTCTCTCTGAGCAGCTAGGACAATCTGGGTTAGAAAAGCAAACTCTTCCCCCAAAGTCAGGTATCTTTTAGCATCTAAGACTTCCCAAAAAAAGTGGCTCCTACCCACAAAACAGAGGGGCTTTCAGCTTCCACCTAGAACACTGTGGTGACCGTTTGTACTACTTACATTCTCCACATACAGACAAATAAAGGTCAAATGTACACTACTCCATGTCCACCTTCCCTCTCATTTTGCTGACACAGCCACACATTTGCTTTTCTTTCATTTTCCACTGAATCATATTTCCTTCCGCTTCCTCAGGGCAGGCTCCACATTTTTATCACCACCATCTCAGCAATATGCAACTTGTACTGATTTGGCATTTTGTTTTTTTAAGTGCAAGAGAAACAGGGAGGGAGTACTGGTCCTAAGCCACTCAGTCATGTGGCAATACTGGAACAGCCTTTGAGTCACTAAGCAACTCAGGGCCACTATGGGAAAAGAAACCTCAAAGTGCAGACATTTCCCTGAAGCAAGCAATTAGCAGAGTGAAGTTGATGCTAACAAGGAGACCTGCTAAGTAAGTAGATTGAAGAAATCTCTTTTGTACATTGATATTAAAATTGAAACTGAGAACCAGACACCCTGTGAATTGTGAGCAGCTTTCAGAAGGTATTCAACAAGACCCAAATCACATCAACTGAAGGACAAGCTGTATGGATGTCAGCCTCTTTAAGCCAAAAAGAAAACCACATTCTGTGGATCACCAGTTGTCTGGACTAGTGGGCAATCAGAAATCAAGCCAAGAGGTCTGCTCAGACACTGACCACTTTACCAGAGACACATGTTCCTTGCATGAGGGACAGCAGAGGTGATCTGTGGCAGCTGGCAGGCTGTGTACCTCCTGTGTACCACCCCCACAGAAAATGACTGAGCACACAGGTCACCTCCACCAAATCCTTCAGCAGCTGCATTACTCAGCAATACCATATTCCTTGACAAGACTGCTGAGAGCTTACTGAGGTGAAGAGCAAAGGCCTCTCAATCCAGTTCTGCAGAAGAAAACTGCAGGAAACTATCCAATACGTGCCAGTGTGATGACAGATCCTAGAATCAACACCACCTCCTAGAGATACCCATCAGTGTATCGCTCTTGTGAATGACTCCCTGCTCTGGAATTTGAACTACCACCAGCTTAGATTACCAACAGTAATCACACAGCTACCTAGTCTTTCCTGCAGATATCCTCAATCCTATTTACCAAACAGGAACTCTGCCAACATACAACTTTACAACTTTCCAGGTCCTTTCCTCTATAACTCATGAAGATTATGGACAGAAGACAAATCCCTACAAACAATAAAAATATTTTAAGGCAGAAAAAATACATCAGATACCATCCAAATATTCTTGAAACCCAGCATGTTTTAGTCCACTGCATCACATTAATGTTTTATTTTCAAGTGACTTTCAGAGATTTATTTGATAATGTGTTTCTTAGAATACAAATACATACATGTTGGCCCACATGCTGGTATTATGAAAGTAGATCCAAATAAAACTCATTTTTCTCACATTTTAAAAGCACCACTGTATTTGCAGAGAACTTTTCAAAGTTAATTTCTAACAGGATTGAAAGCAGCCCTTTCTTTTTTATTTTTTTTTTGTATTGTAGAGAGCTCATAATGACCTGCTGGAGCCTTTTTAGGAATTTTCCCTATAAATAATAGATCTGACCAGCTGGGACATATATCATAGCTGGATTAACACTACAGCTCTCTGCAACCCTGGAGAAAGCAGTGGATATGCCTTTTATAGAACTGATGAATAACAGCCTTGCAGAGAGGAAAGATTAAACTGCTAATCAGAAACCAGGGATGTTTCAGTTATTGCTGCAATAAATTCCCTGGGGTAAACTTAGGTAAGTCATTCAGAGTTTAAAATTGATACAATGATCCTCTATTTCACCATATTTTTTCATAGACAAATCTCCTAGCATGTAGAACCAAAAAATTCCTATTGAAGACATAACTCAAAATTGAACTACATGGCTTGGGGAAGAAAAAAAAGAAAAAAAAGCCCAAGCCTGTCAAGCACCATAACTCAGCCAAGTCTTATGCATTTTGAAACCTGCTTTAACCTGATTTTATCTCCCATATACCAAAATGGTGTGACATGGTGATAAGACAATGAAAGGGAAGAAAACATTCAAATGGGGTAAAACCCCAGCCTCTATGCTTGAAATATAATTGCTAAACTGCATGCTTAAAATTCACAACTAAAATCACAAAAAATGTAATGGTTAGTGACATGCACAGAAATTATTATGATTCAAACTCATTTGCTCAGCAAAACCATTAAAATACTACCCTCAATAATACTAGCAGATACACTCAAGTAGAGGAGGTTACAGGGGAAGAAAGGGAAGAGTTAACTTTAATTCCATTCAAAAGACAGGAAATGTTTGCTAGATTAAAGGGGGGGGGGTGCAGTATTTACAAACAATAGTAGTGAAAAGACTTCAGAACTGTAATTACTAATATACTGTTAAAAATAAATAATGCTCTGTGCATCAAGCCCTCCACAAACCCTTGGTAGAGTTATTCCAACATCTAAGAAAATAGCAAGATTCATACTTGGTTTTAATTCTAAAACTTCAAGTTGGTATAAAATTACTTGAGTTTCTCCCCAGATGTCTGGCCTGGAAAAAGAATTAGGTACACAGACCTGGAACTGCTATAGCTCTCAACCTCTTCTAACTCTCCTAGCTTGCTGAAGGCTGTGGAGCAGCTCCCGTGAAGCAGTAACCCCAGACTACAAATTATTACTTCTATTAGTGTAATTTCAAAAATACATTCTGTAAGAAAAAGATCTAGAGCTGCAGCCAGAACAAAGGGACATTGTATCCAAGGGAGGAACGAAAGCAAACAAACCCATGGGCACTTCACCAAACGAGCTGTTGTGTTATCATTTCAAGATAAGGCTTAATTTGGGTAAGAACACATTTTCATGAAACTCAAGTTTGCCCCTACCTGAAATGCAGGAATGCCTACTCTCCTCCTGCTCTGGGTACAAACTCCCATGCAACACTACAGAATTTACTTGAATTCACAATTCTGGGATCCCTAAAGCACCGAGGATTCCCGATCCCAACAAAGAGCAGCTTGGGAAACCAAGAACACAGGGGCAAAGCTACAACTGGTTATAATGTGAAACAGACTTCTCTACGAGCTGACTGAGTCTGGATTACAGAAGCAGGGCTGGTCAGGACCACCACATAAGAGAAATACTTTAAACTTTCATTTTTAATAGATGAAACAGAAATTTTAAGGACACAGAACCAAGAATAAGGCTTCCTTCACTTACTACTGAGAGATATTTTCCATGGATTTTCACTGGTGAAAAAGTAAACACTTGTGATCAAACACAGGAAATTTTTACCCAGAAACACTGGATGGATTTTTAAACTCAGTAATCCCAAGCATGGCCTTTCAGAAGTACCAAAATACTTTAGTAAAAGGATTTAATATTCACTTTCAAAGACGAAGCAGGTTTTGTTCTCTCTCTTCCATTCTGAAATCCAGTCTTTCAATTACTTACTTAAATACTACCTCCTAGAGTAGGATTAATGAAATCAAATCATTGAGCTGGTTTTTTAGAAATTGTACGAAGAATATAACAAAGGAAGGAAAACTGTTTTCCTATGGATCTGAGTGTTATCTGCATTGCAGTAACCTCAGTTTATCCCAAGGACCTCTCAACTCTTTCCCCATTCCTCCTAGTGTACCTTCCCACAGCTGCAGCAGTTCCACCTGAACTGGCGGAGCCACACTATTTGTGTCACCTTCCTGTGACTGATGGCCTCCCCTGCACACTGCTCACTTCCCTAAGGCTTATCAGATCTCAACAACTCCCCTCCTGAGCCAAACCAAGTGACCCAAGCTCTTACTTCTTACCAGATCAAGGTAAAACAGAAAGGTGCCATTTCATTCCACCTCTTTTGAGAAAACAGAGGAGGTTCTCAAACAAGAAGCTCTTGTTCAAAGAGAAGCACAAATACAGGCTTGGGGCAGATGATGTACTTGTCCCTCTGACTCTGCAAAAGCAGGGTGCCAACCCCTCCTCCCTCATTGCTCTCCTTTTGTGAGCTGGGATGGAACTCTCCTGTCCTGCACGTGTTGCTGGGAGTGAGGAGAGCTGTGAGTCATCTGACCCACTTCTAGCTGGACCAGCTTCGTGCTTCCCCACATGCTGGGGCCGAGCACTTCAACTCCAAGTGTCGGTAACGAGCTGTTTAGACCATCCTCTTTACAAGGCTGCCAGGGAAGCCAGCTGGACTCCTTATGGGTGGTCCAGAGACATGGGAAAGAATGGAGACAGTTCTTCAGCACAACACTGAGAGGAGTTCAAGATGCAGAGCTGTGTGTGCCTGGGTTGTCTGTGGAGGAACCAAAAGCAGCAGGGGAGCACAGAGGTTCTGTGGCCGGCACCCGGAGCTCCCAAGCTGCTTCTGGCAACCTCAAAGGGTGGGACCAACCCCAAAAAGCTCCCGCCTGCCCATCAGTGGAGGTAAAAGTTTATGGGAAAAGCAATTTTCAGCTGCAGTAGTTATTTTTAAGCCTGAAGCCTAAAGTAAGAAGTTTGAAAGATGAGTGCACATGTAATTATGGGATGCTTAAAATACAGACAGAAAAGTACTACTTTATCCCTGTTTCAAGATGTTTAAAGAATTTTTTATGTGCACATGTCACTACTATACAAGCCCAGCTTACTTGCTCCTACAAGCAAACAAGTCACAGAACCCAAAGGCATCCAGGTCTGAAATATCCAATGTCTGCCCATAATGAACAGAAGAGCAGAGCAGTGGTGTTGCCCATGGCCCTTCAGTCAAGTCTTTCTCAATGGCATTTATGACTTGAATTTGTAATAGATCAAGATAAGTGTGTATTAGCTCCTGTATCTGATGTACCTGCTTCATGATTAGTGAGAAAGTTTATTATTTCAACAATCTTTAAGGCGTGTTAGACATTTGACCTGGCAGCATTCAGATGTGCCACACACATTTAGAAAAAGAGCAAAGTACAGGTGCCTATCACTGTTCATGCAACACCTCCCACGGGGGATTTCTCATTGCCCTATCTTTACATCTGCAACCTTCAGCACTGAGGCAGACAGGCAGACTGTACCATTTTGAAACACTAAAGCAACCAGGCTTGTCTTCCAGAATAAAAAAAAAAAGTTCTGAAGGAGAGTGTGAGGCCTGAAGAGTGATTTCACTATAAATATTCATTCTTAGCAAGATTTTTTTTCTTTAAACCAAATAAACAAGAGGACTTTTGAAAGACTGTGCACCCTTCCACTTTCCTCCCTGAGTGGTAAAATACCCTTTGCAGGACATTTAATGATTGTGAAGGAACTTCATTTGAATTCTGTCCTGCCTCCACTGTGCACATTTGCTCCAGTGCTGTGTGCTCAGAAATCCTTTGGAAATACATTATCACACACAGTATGTACATATTTGGAAGTATATAATCAATCATGCACCCTTGCTCTGCCTGACCCAGACACAGCTGAAATGCACTCACTGCTTCAGGCAAAGCAGAGTCTTTCCAGATCTTTCCACAAGCCTATTTTACTCTGAAAAAACCACAATATAAAACACTTTTTGTTATTCTTCATTTGCTTGTCCAAAGTATAATGCAGTTGACTCCAGCTGCTCCAGCCAGCAACAGCAGAATCACACACTTCAGCCCCACAGTGTCCGTGACGGGCACTGCCAAACACCAGCCAGACAAAAACACCACTCTGATGAGGTCACACATACCATATGCTGGGCTTTAATGCTTCACATCCCCATCTATAGTCCTTCAAGTAAACGACAGTGCTTAAACAAATTAAGGCATGATTAGCTTTGCTGCTGCCTAACTTAATATGTGTACCACAAAACAGATGCACAGAGATGTTACAGAACAGTACAAATAACTTATTGCAGAAAACCTCTTCAGTTCAAAGTATCTGATTGAGGTCACACTTGTATGTGTACACTTAACAGGAATTTTTCCTTAAAACAGCTTTTTGGAAGAAATGTTCATTTTGATACTATACCAAGAGCCATTATTAAACTCACTACACTAGTGAATTTTTAAACACAGAACATACATGATATTATGAACGCAAAGTGGAATTCACTTTAAGGACCTAATCAACATGTCCATTTCAAGACTAAACTTCCTACAGATACTAATTTAATATAAAAAATATCAAAATACTGTAAACTTTATGCCTATTTCTTACAAAGCACAGGATTTTCATTCCATTGCTAAGCAAGTACCACAGCAAACCTTCACATCTGCTTTATCCTCAAGATCCCCTTGTCACCACCATAAAAAGAGCTACATGACTAAATGGTCTGACCATCCCACATTAATGAATGAGTCACTCAGTCACACACGTTTCACATAGAGAATAATACAGTTTACATCCTCCATGAAGCAACAGAGATAAAAGCCACAGGAAACAAGTTGTAGGTTGGTGTTTAAGGCACCACACATACAGAATCCAAGCAACTTCTCAAGAGAAGGGCAGGATTCTAAGCAGTACACAAAAGGCAAAAGAACCACACGCACATTTAGCAGTAAAGAACAAATTCACCGGCAAGTGTTAGAGTTGGTATAGCAAACCTTGTGAAGACATGGAAGTGGGGTCACATAATGCAGCAGCATACCCTGCTTTTAATAACGATATTCATCTAGCCCTCAGCAAGGTCACTGAATCTCCTAACAATTGAAACATGTTTATTTATGCAAAGAGCAGACATGGCATGGGAATGCATGGGCCACGATTCCCCAGAAGTCCCGCCAAAGTCTCTTTAATCTTGTTCTGGAAGAACCACTTCTGGTAACGACAGTAATTTAGTTCTTTGCCTACTCAAACTTTGTTTTTCCTGCCAAGTCTGAAAGGATGCCAAGTGTGCTGTTTTCTCTGCTTTGAGCAGTTGTCACCTTTACACTGGACAGCAGCGCCTTATTCATGAAGCCTTTTGGCCCAAGAGTTCTGTGAAACACCACTGTTTCCTGGTCAGAACTGATGTGAGCAGAATTCATACCAAATACTCGTCTGCTGCCCATTACCAGCATTATGAGTCTGTGTAATGATGGGAAAAATTAGTCAGTAGTTAAGAATTGTATCTGAAGTGAAATGGAGTCTTCCCACAAACTTTGTTTGTTTTGGCAGGAAGACACTGGAATTTTAGGCACTAACAGCAAAATGCAATAAAAAAGTGTTTAGGTCAACATGGTCTCTAAGGACTTCATATTGAAAATGTGCAGCCATGAGAGCTTGAACAAAAAACTCAACACGTTTCAGCAGACTCAAAGTTAACTCATCCCTGCAAAGAATGATGGCTCAGTTCTGTCTTCTGCTCACAAGCAGATCAATGCTATTCAGACTAATCAAGGGAGCAAAACCACAATTTTTTTGAAAAGGAGATACTAACAGGAAGTTTACCAAAGATTTATCTAGGAGCTGGTATTATGGCAAAGAAAAGGGAGGTCTTTCAGAAAAAACATACAAGCACAAACTACCTTACATTAAGTGACCAATGGCTAGGAATGTGATTTCTACCATTAACAGAAAACAGCGTGCAAAAGGAATAATAGAAACAATCCTCCCACTTCAGCTACCTTCGAGCAGAAAAACGTCTCAGTAATAATGCTAATATTTCTGTCTAACATACTGTTAGTACATATAGTTTCTATTCTCTTGAAGACATTATCATTCAGTAAAGCTCTTATCTGTACAATTAACTTGTGAAATTTGGCACTGAGATATTGCCAGCCCAGCAAAGAGAAATTCCTATGAAAAACATTTCTCAAGCTTTTTATAACCATTCAAATAAAGACATCTTTGCACTATTCATCAGTGAGCACAATGCTGTTTTATACTACTGCACTCAATATCCAAGCAATATCCAGTTAAAATGCAAATTCTGGGTGCCTTAGTACTAAGAGCAATCTCTGTCAGGAAACTTCTTGTAATATTAAAATAAACAATTTAAGTATATTGTTACCAAACTACTCATGATGGATACAGATCAACAGCCCTCATCTCAGGTTTCAATAGGTAACTAACTGCTCCATGAGAGGAGCAAACAGCCTGATCTAACACAGAATTGCCCTCTATGTATCAAAAACAGAGGCCAACAGCTAAGGAGAACAAGCTTATCTCTGGAACTATTTTTGACAAGCTACTGCTTTGTAGCAATTTTTGGTGAATACGTCTTGGAGAAGTGAAGTCGTCAACACTCTAATTTCATATTACTGATCAAGACAGTATGACATATTTTAAAAAATTACACTTTCAACCTGAATGCACCTTCCCAAATGAAGGTGCTTCCAAGTCTAATGCTTTATCAGTTAATATTCTTTAGAGGGCCTAAAATACATAGAACATCTCTATGTCACTGCCTGGCAATGGCATTGTTTAACAAAAGGCAGTCCTCCCATGCTCAGTTTGCTTTGCTCAGATCAGAAATGATCCAGTGCCAAAAGAAGATTGATTACTGTTACTGGAACGAGCATTACCAGACACATGATCCTGACAGATTTCAGGCAGAGGACAGGCAGCAGCAGCAGTATTTGCTTTGTAAAACGAATCGGGAAGGTTGCGGCTGGCCTGGGAGGGTGGAGTGACACTGCACGGCTCAGCTGATGGAAGAGGTCGCTGCTGCCAAAGGAGGATATCCCACTCCGTGTTGCGTCATCCTGGCCCCCTCCGTGCACGGAGCCGCAGCACTGCCGGCACCCCGGCTAATCCAGCTCAGCCATCAACATCCCGGCTTCTCCCCCGCGCCGTGCCCCCTCCTTGCTCCAAAATCGAGGCCGTGCTGCTTCAGAGGACTGAAGGCAGGGGCTGAGAGTGGGAGCTGCTGTCTGCGGCACAGCCAAACTGTTCCAGCAGCTCGAGTCACAACATGTAACCTCACCCTGGTGAGAAATGCTCAACTCGTTTGGCTTCCCTACCACAGACACACAAAAGCACCAGCCCTTCCATGAACTGAACCTCCCTCTCCCTTTCCCTAGGATTCTCTCTCAGCCACTCTCTTTTTCTAGCTCTGTATTTGGCACAGGGAAAAAAAAAACATCTTGGTGAAGCAGGAGGGAAGAAGGGGTGTCAGGACAAAATTACATAGCATTTATTCAGGGCCATCTGTTATTCCAAGCCTCTAAGTACTATTTCTGTATCACCACAGTGTACCATCCAAGCCATAAGGAAGACTTTATGGCTATTGTAATTGCAATCAGTTCAGCACAAATTGCAGTATCAAGTATTTTTTCTATTTGTCATAGAAGAGATTTTTAGATCTTCTTCTGAAGCAGCAAGGGGGGGAATCACTAATTCTCTTGTTCTTTAAATACACACACATTAATATATTAATGTGTTTCTAATTAATGGAGAGGCATTAAAATCAAGGATACTGGAAATTTTTGCAGGCTATGGTAAGAAGAGTGTTTCTTTTTTAAGATATTAACATTTTCTGCTATTCATTTCCCAAGAGAACCAAAAGTCAGGAAGGGGAATATCACTGTAATCATGCAAAGACCTGAAAATGAAAGCTTCAGAAGGAAGGATACTATCTTCTATCTGCTCTACAATTAATGGTACTGGTTAACCTTTAAAGGGGTCAGGTATTTTATCTGAAGGTGCTACAGTAGTATTCGTGGCACAGTACACACCTTGACACGATCAGATTAACTAGAATAATAGAGTACCCAATATAACCTTTCACAGAACAAGGAACAATCTCTGCGAATAACCAATAGGAAATTGTTCCTGTAACACAGAACTTGAACATAAAATGCACTTAAACAATAGTAAAATCATGGCTTTGAAATAAATTAAATGGATAGTATTCATACACTACTCAAATTTCTTACCTGATAGGGCTGAAAGGCACTATCTTCAGTTATGAAATCCAGCTGTTTGTCCACAAGGAATTCTACTGCAGTAATTGAATTGTATACACTTTTTCCAACCAATGGCTTGAATGTCTGTCAAGGAAAAAAGAGAAAATTAGGCAACTGAAAAAGCCCCTCAGCATATCAAACCCCCAAAACAGTATAAATACTGATGTATTTTTTCCATTAAAATAACAGTTACTAATTATACAAGAAAGGAGGATTTTGTGTTGTCGGTTTTTTCCTTTGTGCCGTTGGTGGAAAACCAGCCAGAAAAGAGAACTACACCATCCATTCTTCCTTTCCTTCACTATGCTTGAGCAAGATTGCTTACCACAGAAGCTCAAAGTACAGGAGCACCATTCCATCCTAAACACAGAGCTCAGCCCGCAGCTCCTCTCTCCCTGCCTGCAGGACCAGCTAGCACAGCAGTGATTATACTAAGGACAGCTCAAGTGGAAGCAGACTGCAGAGAAATCCCTCCCCCCTCTTCCTGTTCTGAAATCGTTCACCTTGCCTCAAGTCAAGCATCTCATTTCCCTGCCCATCTCTGAACTGCTCTGACTCTGCTCCGCCGCCCCCGCAGCCGCTCCTCCCTGCAGCAGCAGCCGGCTGCTCCCTGCTCCGGCACTCCGCCCCCGAGCGCGCCCGGAGCGCCGGGCCGGGCGGTTCGCACAGGGCCGGGAGCCTCCCTCACCCACCCCCGGGCTGGGCAAGCAACAAGGTGCTGCCCACCTTCGCTGCTGGAGGAAGCGAGGAACCTCCCAGCCCTGCTGCAAAAGCCAGGCACAGAGAAAAGGCAGCAGGCTCCTCGACACCCTGGCACAGCCTTTGCCCAAAGCCCCTGCCCTCACGCAGGCACAGCAGGATGCAGCAGGCAGGGCGCCATGGCTCCAGGAGCTCCCCTGAGAGGGGACAAGCAGGCAAAGCCTTCCCTGCTGGCTGGGTTTCCTGGAACAGAAGCACAAGGAGAGCCCAGCCGAGCGGGGATGTACCTACTGGGGATGAGTCAGGTGAAAAGGAAATCCCAGCGGATGGAGGGGAGAGAAATGCTGCTCTGAGGACAGACAGGAACAGCAAGAGGAAGACATCTGTGAACAAAAGAAATGACTGGCAGAAAGAACATGCAGGATGCTAGGGGAAAAAACATGGAGGGACAGAAAAAAATAAGAGGAAAGTTATTTTACAGGACACAAAAATAATAATGAGGGAAAACAGGAAAAGAAAAAAGCCCTTTGAGACCGATTCTAAATTTAAAAGGCAGGAGAAAAAGACAAAGAGGAGAAACAAGGGCAGGTCAAACCACATGGAGCACTGTGCAAATGTTACCAACATCTATAAAATGCTGCTTTAGCAGCTCACATGCAACATCCTGCAGCAAGAGACCCCAAGTACTTACAGGGGAAGGCAGGATCACCACGACCTATTTACAGCTGGGGAAACTGAGGCACGAAGCAATCCCATAACTTGACAAAAGCCACTAAGCAGGGCAGCAGCAGAGCCAGTGACCTGCCCTCAGCCAGTCTGCAGGCAGCTCCTGAGAGAGCACTCAAGGTTTTATCAGGCTTCATTACCTACTTTCAAAGGTGTTGCCTCGAGATTAGGCTAAATATAACCCAAGTGTCTCTGGAGCTTCAGCTCTGGCACTTACTAAACAAATGAGAGAATTCTTCATGGGAGATACATTATACTTTCTAATAAACCTATCAAACTTCACAAATGCTCCGACTGAATGCACAGCATTCTTGTTTCCATTTTATTTAAGGTTTCACTTCAGCTGCTACTCTTTCTCAGACAAGGAAGGAAAACAGCCAAACCTCTCCACCAATAGGTAACTAGATGAAAGGGCTGGAGGAGCAAGAGCATATGATAATATTCCAACTACAGAGTCCAAATAGTAAATAATTATTTAACCTCTAATAGCTAAGAAAGGGCCTTTGCTCTTGCATCACTTTCCTATAATGGATCTTGTATTGCTAATGCTTAAGAGAGGGTGGAGTTCACATCATGAAATTGCAAAGTGTTGAGTGTATAAACTCATAAGCAGATTTTTCTTTGAAAAAGCAAATTTTGTAGTCCTTCAGCTCTCTAACTGCCCCCATGTCTTCCCTCACACTGTTCTACTTTTCCCACAGTGCCTTCTCTCTAACTTTCTGAGCTATTATTCAGGTCAATAAATGAGTTTCCCACTACAAACAACAGGACATACCAAATCATCAGCTAAAACGAAACTGTGTGGAATGTGGCTTGCAGTTATCATTCAGGACTTAGACAACACTACAGATTAAGGTACATGTGAGCCACTGGTTTATCTTCCTACTGGTATTAAAAGAACTAATTCCAAATATAGATCTGTGAGTGTGATTATTCTGAGAAAAGAAACGTAATGCCTTCTCCCTCACTTTCATAGATCTATGCCTCTAGACAGGTCAACGCCCCCAAAATACTCATGTGGAGGATGCAGGCTATCCCACAAGCACACAGGAAAAATATGTAAATAAATAAAGCAAAACCATGCCATGTCACACATCTCCTCCTATGAGGACAGCCACTCAGCTGCATAGTAAAAAACATTCCCACTATCAACAACAAAACACCACCCTTAAGGAAACGCCTTCTTGGAAAAGCAAAGTCCAGACTCCATCAGTTCCATGAGATAGGCAGGCCACCAAGGAGACACCCAGCCTGGGATAGGTTAGGGATTTGAAAAATTTTAAATGGAAGACAATACTGAATTTCACACTACATATCACACATGCCCAAAGACAAACAGACTGAGAGCACAGCAGGCAAGAGTCAGCTATTACAGGTAAGCATACGAGGCACGTAATGACATGAAAATATAGATAAAAAGGTCCAACAAGTTCCTTGCAGATGCCCCTCTTTCCATTCCCAAAGTGGAGGAGAACTTGAAGGACAACCAAGCATACTGCCAGAAATCAGGAAAAACTAAACCTCTGTAAATTAAAATCTCCCTTTCAAACCTGTAGCTTGTAAAAGAAGTTTTATACGTTAACCCAATTCCCCAAAGACCACAACTGAGCAGAGGACTCAAGCACTGTGACATCTGGTTTTACCACTATTCCAACTGGATGCTTAGAAAAAAAAAATCCCACTTTTTCCCCCACCAGATTTCCCTGCTTAACCAAAGGGAGCTCCATGAACGCACACACACACTCTCTCTCTCTTTGGCTGCTTTGCTAACAAGTTCCCTGATGCTGAATAAAGGGTGTTTCTTACTCTGCCCCTCACCATCATTTCACCCTGGCTCATGCCAGAAATAACCTGCTTACAAGAGGCAGCTGGCACAGCACTGAGTCTGAGAATTGGATTCTGGATCTTCTGGAAATTCAAATATTATTTCAGAAGACATAAATTAGCATCACTTCACAGCAAACAATCACAAAATCATTCAACAGCATTCACCAAATACCAATACAGCAAATTACCCAGTGACAGCCTTTTCTTATGCCCAATAACACAAGTCATCTCCTTATTTATCTTTCCAAAAGCCCCATAGCAATCACAGGACCCACTTTCCCAAGGAAGCAGCAGCAAGCAAGCACACAGTGCATTTTTACCTCTGCCTAGTGCAATTAAGCAGCTGGAGCGGTGGCAATGTGCCTCCAGCATCGAGCAGGGAGCTCCCTGGCACCGGCCAGGGCTCCAGAAGCTGCTGCACCTCGACTGCTGCAGCCTGGGCGCTGCCAGGCTGTGACACCCAGAAGGCTCAATGCAGCAAATGCTCGGGTTACAGCTGAGCTCGCAGCTGCTGCCCAGCTCATCCCGCACGTAGCACTGCCTCAGCTGCCTGCCTGGAGCTCGCAGCCTGCTTAGCTGGGCACGCTGTGCCGCAAGCCTGCTCCCCACACCACAAAAGCACATCCTACAACGCACACCTACCGCAGTGACCCTTTTTAAAAAATCTTTCTAGAGGAATTTATGCCGTAAGCCAAACAGACTTTTAAAGAGTTAATAATGTAATTCAGAAAGCTATTCTTGCACTAAAACATCTACATTCTATACTTCTTCCTCTTTAAAGCACAAAAATTGAAAATATTAATTAAACCTAATTTCTACGTGCTATTCAGTAAACTTTTCCACATATTGTTCTGTAGCCTTACTGTTTAGTCTGCAATAGCGCAAACACGGGCACCTTTTCTTTATGACACTTAATCATTCGAAACAGCTGTAGCTCTCTTCCAACGCCCGTTTGTTGCCATGGTTTGTACTCAGAGGCAGAATTACCGAGTGGAAAAGAGCGGACAATCAGTAAAGCAGATCTGACGTTAGAATCGAGCACGGGGTTTCCTCACTCGCGGATTACCCTGCCTGCAATCCCCACGGAAGCGGCCGTTTCCAGCCAAGGCGTTATTCCGGGCGGAACTCTCGCAGCCCTTGGCCGGGGGGGGCAGAAGGAAGTACCCGTCGGGACGCGGGGAGAAGGCAGCGCCAGCCGGGCCCGCTGCCCGCCGGGGCTGCCGCATGGCAGGGCGCACCAACGGCGCCCACGGCTGCTCCAACGGCGGCCTCAGTGCCGTTAACGGCCGGCACCGAGTCCTGCCGCTCCCGCACCCCGCCTCAACGGCATAAACTTAACCGAAGAAAGCAAAAAAAAAGCCCCACAAAACCTCTTTTTTTTTTTTCCGAGCTCCCTTTCTCCCGTTTCCCGCGGGGCGCAGGCCGCCCTGGGCGCCTCGGCGGGCGCAGGAGGTGCCCGGTACTCACGGTGTCCCGGGCTCGC
The DNA here is from genome assembly GCF_028769735.1 of Zonotrichia leucophrys gambelii. Lineage (NCBI taxonomy): Eukaryota > Metazoa > Chordata > Aves > Passeriformes > Passerellidae > Zonotrichia > Zonotrichia leucophrys. Next base: position 29,682,253 of record NC_088176.1, read on the forward strand.
CGCGCTCCCGTCCCCGCCGGGCCGCGCACAAAGCCGCCGTCGCCGGCCGCGTGCCGCGCCGCGCGCGCCCCCGCGGGAGCCCGTTCGTCACGTGCGCCGCTCCGCGCTCCGCAGGGATAGGACGGAGCGGGGCCGAGGGCCGCGACAGCCCCGCGGGCCGGGGGCGCGGCCCGTTCCGCCCCAGCAGCCTCCGAGGGCAAACAAAGGCGCCCGTCGCAAAGTTAAAGTGTCCGCGCGGGTATGTATCCCGCCGGGGAAGGCGCGGAGACGCCCCCCAGGCCCCCGAACGACAGAGGCAGATTGTCCCGCTCCCCCCACCCCGTCGGCCGGCACGCACCTCGCCCGGCGGCCCAGCCCGCGGGACCTCCGCGCCCGCCTCCGCCTTTGAACTCACAAGGAAAATGGTTCTCACCGCGCCGCTTCCGGGTCGGGCCGGGCGGCCGCGCCGGGGGCGGAGACTGCGGGGCCGGAGGAGGAGGCGGCGGGGAGGAGGACGACGACGACTCACCGCCCGCCCTTTGTGGGGCCGGCGCGGACTAGCGCGCAGCTGTGCGCTCTGCGGAGGCCCCGGCGCGTCCCCGCTGCTGGGTCATGGCGCGCTGCCGATGCCGCCGCTTACATAAGGGCGGGCGCGCAGTGCGCGGTGCCGGGGCGGGAGGAGCCGGGCGGGGAAGCACCGAGCCGAGCGTCGGGCGAGGAGAGCACGCCGCGGGAAGAGGCGGCGCTCGGCGGGCGCGGCCCGCGGCCACGTCCCGCGGGGGCGGAGTCCCGGGACACGTGTGGCCGTGGCTCGGGAGCGCGGCCGAGGCACCCGGGGGCCTGGAGCCTCCTGCTGCCGCTGCTCCGCGCCGCAACCTCGAACTTCGGTTACTGCCACGGTACTTCCTCCCCCGGCGGAGCTGAGCCCGGCCTTGGAAAGCTGTTCTCTATCCTTCCCGCGGGTGGGCTCTGGAAAGTTAGCAAGCGAGGGCTGCAGCTCGTCCACTCAACGAAAGGGGAAAAAAAAAAAGGCAATAAAGAGGAAGGGCGGGTCAGGCATGAGCTCAGTGCCTGGTTTGGGTCCAGGAGCAGCCGGAGCAGAGGGCGGTGGGCGGCTCCGCTCCCCCTGCGCCGCCAGAGCCGGGGTGCGCAGCCCAAAGGCTTCACCAGCAGCGCACAGCGGGGCTCAGCCCGGGGACTCGCGGAAAACCTCAAGCACAATTTTATCATTTCTAATATATAACCTGTTTTCTCCGTGACGACCCCCCACCCAACACCCCCCCCCCCAAAAAAAAAACCCCAAACCAAAAAAAAACCTCACGTGTTTTCACACTTTCCAACACTATCCAATGCCACTAACTAGTTGTTTACAGTTCACATGGAAACTTCAACTGAATAGTCCAGGGGGAGAAGGTTCAGGGGACACTTACCAATGAGAAAATTATTTCCTGAGAGAAATTTAGCAAAAACACCTGTAATATACTCCTTGAGCTTAGCTCACATAGATAAACATGGATAGTAAGAAAAAAAAAAATAATCACAAGCGAGGCTGCAATAGAGACATTTGTTTTCCCCAATCTCTTTAAACATAAACAGCTGTACATTTTTCACTTCACGGAAAAAATACAAGGCGTGTCATTTGCCAAGAAAGTATGAGAATAATGGGAAATCAATGCATGACTACATCTCTGTTCTCATCTTGAATTATTCCAAATGATGTAAGCTTAAAGGTGTACTGGAATGCTATAACATAGTAAGCTCTGAAATAAAATACTTAGGTACAGCTAAACATTAAAGTTGAACTGGAATGCTTTCTACCCACCAGAGGCTTTTCTCCAGCAAACTGGTTTTCTTCCATAACAGCACACGAGCAAGGGCAGGAACCAGGCTACCTGTACATGGTGTTTGTACACTACCCAGCCTGTGCTCAAACCACATAACTGCAAGGCTCCTGGATTTCACTTGGAAAGGACACTAGCAGAGGCAGTTTATTGTATTGATTTTCCTTTTTAAGTGGTCTTCCATCCGGGCTGGCTCAAGGCAGCTGGGCAGCCTTATATGGCAGCAAGGCTGCGGGGAGGCAGCAGTGCCTTGAGCAGCCTCCATCTATTCCTGACCACCCAGACTGGACAGTTGCTCCTCTGCTTTCTGCACCCCTGCCACAGCCCCTCACCAGATCCACTCAGGGCTCACCACCAGCAGAACAGAGCTCACTGACCTCCTTGGTTCCCCACAACACACCTCCTGCCCCAGCCATGCCTTGGTAGGGCTGCACTGCCTTAGCTCCAGAGAAAAAAATTAAACATCTTAGTGACACCATTCTGACCTCATTTCCTTTCACTTTCTTTTCCTCCAGACCACCTCTCACTGGGTAGGGGGGAATAACACCCCACTTTCACCAGTACTGAGGTCATGCAGAAGCAAAGACTGAAATGCAGCCTTACTCCAGGTTTGGGGCTGCAGTTTGCACTGCTCTTTCCCCTTTAGAATCGAAGTGTGCCTTGTTATCCACCACCCAACAGCAACGGGGCCATTTGTGAAGTGGGCAGGACAGTCTTTCACAGACTTGGTCCTTCAGAGGCCTCATCACCACAAAGAAATAAAACTTGACCCATCAGTAATAGCTGACACAGGAAAATATCTTGGAACTCAGACTTTGCCAAGTAATCAATACACAAAGTATTTTTCCAAACTTAATTCTGTACTTGTATGATCTTCAATTTAACTTTTAAAGCACATTTCAGATTATCTCCAAGAAGTACTGAGCACCCAAAGGAATACTACTTACACCACTAGATTCCTCCCTTTCTCATACACTTTTAGGCTTTGTTTTACCCTTTCTCTTAAGAGCCCAGACACTTAATAGCTATTTCAGGAAGGGCAAAGAAATGAAAAATGCCTATTACAGAGCACAACATACTTCATGCTACTCTTGAACTCATGGTGCTGTGATAGCTGGGTGGTATGTAGTGCAACTGTCAAAGCAGGCAATCCTTAATAATATCCAAGACAGACACTATTAAAATACAAATCACAAGACGGTCTGGAGGACAGGCAAGTTTGCCCGTTTGGACAAAGCTTTATTAATAGATGGCCACTTAGTAACAAAGAATATTAATACCCAGCCCAGCACCACCAATTCATTACCACAGAGGGATTTTGCTAAAAATTCTCAAGATGCACCAGCTATGCATGGAATACTAACTCACCAATTCTTATTTACAAGAGTTTCACTCAAAGACATCCTCAGGAAAAACCCACTAAGTGGTGCACACCTTCTGGAAGTTAAAAAAACCCAAGGAAATTGCTACTGGTATAATTGTTAATGTTAAGTAGGCTAAGGCAACATAAAGTGACGTTTACATCATTACTACTTGCAAAATTTACTATGATATATATGTGTATGTTCTTAACAAAACAGATTTGCCACATAAAGGTAAACTTCTAAATAAGAATTTAAAAAATTAGCATCTATCCAAGCCTGGTTTTGACATTTGCAAACTACTACACTTTAAAAAGGCTTATTTAGTAGTGACATTATTTTAGCACTATTTTCCACTACTGTTTGCTTCTTCTCACAATTGGGCCTGAGCTCTGTCAAACAAGCCATACTATAAGCTTGCAGAACAGAGCTGCCTTTGTTCTTTGGCACTGCCAGTCCCCTATGGAATCAGGCAGCACACTGAACTGCACTCGACAAACAATCCCTGACCTTCAATTACTGCCTTGGCTCACTGCCACAGGATACATGTATTACTGGTAACACAGCGTGCCCTATTTTGCAGATAATCACTAGAACTACAGATAATCATGAAAATCAACGGAAAAATGCAAACATTCCCTTCCTAAAATCGCAGTTACAACTTCCCCGGTGTGCTGCAGCCCAGCCCAGGCTCAGGCCACGCATGTGAGGACAGCAACACTGCAGGTTTTGTATTTTTAGCAACTGCATGAAAAATTCCAGGTGGTGGATGGCTTTGCCGTCCTCCGCTGGACGTTTTCAGTTTGTTTTTTGTTTGCTTTGAGGCGGAAGGTTGTGCTGGCACAGTTGTGCAAGAGCTGCTCTTTTTTTTCCCCCTGCTATTTTTCCCCTCGAGGGGCCTGGCAGGTTTTTCAGCAGGGCCCGGTGGCAGCTGCAGCCCTCGCACTTGCGGGCTGGCCGGCAGCCAGCGCCGGGCCCGGTGCCACCGCCCTGCTGGGAGCCACGGCCACCGGGAATGCCGCTCCGGCTCCAGGGCAGCCGCAGCACACACGGATCGGGGTTCTGCTGGCACCCCCTCGGGTTTCCTGCAGGCAGAGAAGCCCTGAACTGCAAACCCTGCAAACCCTGCTCCTGTGCTTCACGCCGCGCCAGGGAAACCCACGTGCGCGCTGCTGCGGGCCAGCAAAGAGCACATGCAAATATTGCAAATGAGTAAATATTTAAACTTGAAAACAAATGAAGGTTAGTTAAATCGGTCTTCAGTATTTAAATTAGCATTTTTTTCTACTTATCTTCTTCCTGTCTGTGCTGCTCCACATTTGCTTAGCAAGCAGAACCGTTTCATAGTGATAGTCCTGCAGATATTTCCTGCAGAAATAATGCAGTGTAAGGGCAGAGCCACGGTCAGCCTCGTGTTAGTGGAGAAATTAACTTTCTCATTATGCATTTGTGCAACCCATCGAGTTCTGACCCTGTACTTAAGTGCAGAAGCCAAAGTCCAAAGGAGAAATTAGTGTGTGTGAAACAATCATTACTACTGGAACTGCAACATGAGAAATGCAGTAACTAGCATTCAGGTGCCAGTTCATTTGGCAAATTCTTCATTTAACTCTCCTTTTTTGATTATTGAGGTGGGCAAATCAGACATGCAAAAACTTCACCAGGCTATCTTTAGTAACTTTTCAAAACTGAGAAGCTGAGGACAATAGTGTACATGAAGTAACATATGCAACAGTACAGTTAATACACTCCGGATCAGTGCTAACTGATTTTACAGTATATTTAAAATTAATCCAATTTAAAATATGGTGTCTATCTTTTTTCATGTTTCCAATCTACTTTTAAAACCAATTTTGTCCTTCCCTGGGCAGGCATCATGGGGTTTAATGCTGCATGCATCAACATGACTGTGCAATTTTCCCCATTACTTCATCCCCATCTACTACATCATACCAGTACTGTTAACACAACTGTGGGAATAAGCCCTGTTAGTGATCTGGTGCTATATCTGTGGCTGAATCAGTGTCCCTGCTGTAACAGGAGACCAATAATTGTGATAAAAGAAAAACCAGATGCATGGCCTTAAAAAAAAATTCATCATTGTAGTCAATAGAATTGTATGAGTTTTCTTATTTGCTGGACAGTGCTCTAACTCCAGATTTATGTTCAAATACAAAATATTGAGCAGTCTCTCAGGCATCACTTTGTGGATGTCTCATTTTAAGCCCAACATCACTGCAAAACACTTGTGTTTTCCTAATCCCCCTTCCCTCATTAATTGATCCAAAATTCTGGGACCCTTGCCACTCACTCAAATTGAGTAACATCAATGTCACCTTATGTGTGACCTGCTCTCTCACTTCTTGGTGCAGGTCTTTCTAACAAAGCTTATAAAACACATTTTTCTACCCATCCCCATAGTTCAGAGCACCAGCCTATATTGCCTATATTCATTCTGGCCTTAATAAATGCACACATGTTCAGATGCAAAATGCTGTCACAAACACTCCCAGCCACTCTTTGCATTCCTTCCCCCAGCAGTCCCATTACATCACACTGCACTTCCCGACACAGCACCTTCCAATCCTGGTATCACTCATTTACCAATTTCAGGAACAATTTACTGACAACACTAGCAAAGCTGATTCACTGACATCTTTCCATTTTCTCTTTACAACTCTGCCTGCTGTATTGACCTCTGAAACCTCGACAATGGCTTGGGCACTGCTTGATGGAAGCCTCATCTTCCCTCATAAGCAATGCCTTCTATTTCCCACCTCCTGTCTCTGTGTGTCATCTGCCCTTGACTCACTCTCAGATTTTAACTCTGTGCAGAAAGGAACCCTTTTCATTCTGTGCTTGTTGTAGAACTCATTGGACAAGGGAATTTTGGACTTTCAAGTGAGTTTTCAATTGTCATGGTAATGTGCCCTAGCATTCATTAACCTTGGGACAGATTCTGTCTTCTACAAAGCAAGCACAACAGCTTCAAGTTCATAAAGCACAACAGCTTCAAGTTCATAATGTTCTTACCCACACTCCGTCTGCAATATTCATCAAACCCTCTTCAACTTGGGTGCCATCCATGTTTTGCAGGATTCATGCTTTTTCAGCCTTCTTGCTTCCACCACAGTGATGCCAAACTCCATCCAACTCATTTCTTGGCTTTTCTTTCTTCATCCAGCCCTATCAGCAACATTCACAATGTTCTTGCATCCTTCTCCCCTATAACTTACTGGTTGTAACATTCATTTACCTGGCCTCCTTCCAGCCTCACCTCCAGTAAAACAACCTTAGTAAGAAAATCAGCTTCAGGCTTCTAAACATCCACAGCATTTCTGCTCTTCTGATTCAGCAGCGCTGTCGTGTCCCTCTCATGCTTCCCACTAATTGAAATCCATTACAGAACAGGAGTCCACCTTTCACCCTCCTACTATTTCCTGTTCCTCTCAGATGACATTCCCAACTGCCTCTCAGAAGCTCACCTTGCTTCCTGAGTCACTCAGATCTAGCTTTCATAAGGTCCCTTTCTGTTCTTATTACCCAGAACCTAAATACCTGCCTCACCTTTTTCCATCTTATCCCCTACATATTTGTTAACTTGAATTTCCAGAGCACTGAGGGTTTTTTTCCCAATTCTGCTGTTTTTTCAGCTCCTCTGCCCTGCCCCTCCCTGTCCTTTGTCTAGAGCATCTTATTCACCAGCTTAGTCATCTTCCTGTCTTTTTAATGGACTGTGTTTTATTTTGCATTTTTCTGCTTGCTCTTCACCAAAACAACTGGGGAGCATCCTCACCACAAAAGCTCAGCTTCCCACTGAAGCTGAGGCTGCTTGATGGCTCAGGCTGCTGGCAGGCCCTTTGGTCAGGGACTCCTGCTGGAAAGCAGCCCTGGCTCCATCGGAGGCGAGTCAGGGTGCGGTTCTGAGGGAGCCTCACTGCAGGCATCACTTCCTCTTACAGCAGTGGTGAGCATGCACCAGTGCTGGGATTTTCCATTCCTGCAGCCCCACAGGACTCTGGTAACATCAAATGCTCCCTACATGCCTGACACCACACCCAGGGCATGCAATGTAGCCTGGACACGATGCTATAAAATGGTCACTTGAGCAGTAGGCTGGGACAACTCAGTTCAGAGAGTGGAACTGGCTCTTGAAACAGAGCTGGATATGATAAAGAGGAGCTCCTGTTTGGAGTTATTTGCAATAGCAAAAGCCTCAAAAATACACAGAAGGTGAAGAAAAATACTGAAAAAACATCAAGAACTGATAGCAGTATTTTAAAAGAACACATCATAGAAGCTGAAAGAGGGGAATACCTCCTTCATGTTATCATGTGAATAAAGCTGTTGTATATAAATTTGGATTCAGTTTCTGAGAAGCAAAAGACTCCTCAGGGCCACTCCTCGAGGTCTACATTTACTCCCTTAGAGCAGTACATTTCACTGTTTATCAGACACAACAAGAGCTGTAGAATAAGCAATTCACTCTGCAACATACTCTGAACTGGGAAGGAAGAGGGTGGTCCAGGGATAGTGAATAGTTAAAAGGCTGCAACTTCTACTCCTTCCTTCTTTTCTACTTCCACTGTCTCCAGAAAAGCAGAAACCCCATTTGGCAGTTCCTTAGGCTTTCTAGCTGGCTGTCCATGGATTGCCATAGGCCAGCCATGGAGGGAGAGAATTACTCATTTTGGACTCAGCGCCTCTTTGCTCTTAGCTCCAGCTTGCTGGGAGTAAGGTCATACTGGAACATTGGTCTGTGTTTTGCAATACATCTTTTTTATATTCTAAACATTGTACACTTTCCCCATAAGGGTATCTTAAAAGTAGTATTTTCATATTTCCAAACACTAACACTTAAGTATTAAGTAACAGTGTGCATCATGTTTTAATTATCTTTATAAAAAGCTCCATCTTACTGAGACAACGTGCTAATATGTACTCCTGAAATAAAAACAGCAGACTGTTCACCTCACCTGTGTGAGGGAGGGAAAGAAACAATCAAGTGTCAGACTACACAGAAATATATTTTAACCTTCTTGAGCAGTATTTTCTCCTGCTATGATTATTTTATAATCATACTGTGTCTCTGTCAGACCTCCTACACAGATACACTTGCTAATACACCGGTTTGATTCCTGAATCTGCAGCATTAAAGGCTTGGGAGAACTTCTCAAATAAAAAAAAACTCTTACAGGCATAAGCCACTAAGAAGGTGAGGTTAAAAGTTTAACATTTGATAATAAAAAGTCTGATGGAACAGACAGGGTTTCAGTCAATATATCCCAGCATCAGGATAATGCTGAAATAATATTGAAACACCATCAGTCTATCTAGTAAACAAATTAGAAAATAACCTAGATATCATAATGGATTCTCCCCCCGCCCAATGCTATTTTTAGATTCTCACATCTGCCCTACATGCTTGTCCAGTAGCAACCTTGATGGACAAACACTTTTTTTTCCATTCAGGAAAACACAGGACAGATGGCGTTCAAAGTATTTCTCTCCGAGATAACAAGTTTTCCGCTTTTTATAAATTCACTTATCTTCAAACTGTGACAGCTGTGAGTTTAAAGATAAAATCAAAATGATCCAGATCTTGTTCATCTCCTTTCTCTAGGGTCTCTGAAAGGTCACACAAACACGTCTCACTCAGAAGTTTTCTACAGTATGTGGAACATTTTTCTAAGTTTAAACTTACTGGTGTTTTAAAAAAACGCAATGCATTTTTTTCCAAGTTATGTCTCAGGTCAGTATTGTGAATTTGGGATCTTCTGGATCCCTTTGTAGAGTATATCAGATAGTACTTCCCTCCAAGATCTATTTCTAGTGGTGATTACATTCCCTCATTCCTCCCATACTGGCATGCACAGCAGCGTTACTAACCTGCATTTTCTACTTCCATGCAGTCTCTCATGTCAGACTGTATTCTGTGCTCTGGTTATCCTCATCCTCCTGCCCTGCATCCTCTATGGCTCCAAATGATCTGTCTGCAGCATGGATGAGCAGAATTCTGTCTGTGGGGCAGCCCCAGGGGGACACAGTCCTGCCTCTGTTCTCACACACCCCAGAGCCACCCCTGCCATCACCACACAGCCGGCTCCCAGTCCTCCTCCCACCAGCCAGAAGGGTCAAAGCTTCTCCTTGCCAGTGCTGCTCCTGGATAAGCTCTCATCTCTATTTGCCATCTGCTCCTAAATCCACCACTTTCTGGTTTATGCAGTGACGTTTCGTTCCATTTTTATTCCTTTGTTTCTCAAGGATATTCCATTTTATTTGCATCAAAAATCCTCATCCTCTGTGTTAAGGGCTTCTCCTATTCTGCACCATCTAGTGCTTTAATCAAATTTAATGAATTAGTCCAAACATTTTAGTAAAAACACGAAGCAAGTCATTCCCAAAATGTGCTAACAGCTATTGGCAGACAAAACTATTTCACCACAAAACTCCACCTGTTTCAGTACCACATAGCCAACATCTTATAAACTCATTCCTACCTAATTTACTGTTCATGTTCACTCTATGAATCCCAGTCTTCCTGTGATTGTTCAGTGCTTGACATACTGTGGAATGCATTACAAAAGTCTAAATGAATGATATTAATTACATTTTCTTGCCTCACAGCAGAGCAAACTCAAGTTTTTATTCAGGTGGGTCCATGATATCGCATTTCAAGGTGCTGATGGTAAGAGTAGACCAGGATTAAGGGCAGAGGGAGGAAACACACAGTAGCTATAATCAGTCTGTGAAGATTTTAAAGGATACAAGACCATGAGTAAAAGGCAGCATTAAATCAAAAATGTCAAAGCAAATTTCCTTGCCAAATAAAAGAGCAAGCTAGAGAAGCAGATCTATATCCTGACACTTTGCCTCCTATGACACTCATATGTGCAAGCTAAACACATTAGACTGAAATGAAACAAATGGAGAGGCATATCAGGAAAAAAGAAGGAATAAATAAAACAATTCAAAACAAAACAAACCCCAACAACAACAACCAAAAAAACCCACCAAAAAACAAAAACAAAAAAACCCAAAAACAAACACCTCCAAATATTCAGAAATCACCACTAACTATCTGTCAAAATATGCAAAATATGTATGTAGAATGCAGTTCCCAAAGTCACCTACACTGGGTCTGGTCATACTCACTACATTTATTAGTGACCCAGATCATGGAACAGAGACTACATTTATTAAATTGACAACCAACCAGCTTCATGGGACTGCAAATTATATTAGAGGACAAAAAGGAAAACTGGACAAGTGGTCTGAGAAAAAAGATGATATGCAAAGCACTGCACGTAGGCAGAAGTCAACAGCAAAAATATTGAGTGGCTAAGGAAGAAATTCCATAGAAAAAGAGAGGTTAGGTTCAATTTCTGGACTGAGTTAACAGTGTCATGCTGTAAAAATATAAACACAATACTGGGATATATGTATGTTTGTACAACCTGTGTTCAGCATTCATAAAGCCTCAGTTATAGTACTATAAAGTGAGCAGAGTTCTGGATATTGCTCCTTAAGATAGGTATGTACAATAAAAGGAGCACAGTTTTGGAAAATGCCGTAGATTAATACAGACTGAAGAGACTGGGAGGGGAAAACAGCTGGGTGTGTCCCCAGTTATGAAAACAGGATGCTGCAAGGAATAATTTCTTAATCTCTACAGCAGACACAACAAGTTTTAACTGCCTTAATTTAGATTAGATGATCTCAAGGTCTTTTTCAGTCGTACAATTCTAGACTATCTGCAGAGTCACTGACCTCTCCCAAATAAAACAGCATTTAGAAACACACAGCCAAATTAGAAGTATCTTTAAGTCTGCTTTTATTATGCCATGTACCTCTCTGCCCAACATCAGCTACTTCATGGCTTCTCTCAAGGCCATAGAACGGCCTTCCTTGTCCTGAAGATTAATTCTCCCCAAAGACAAGTATAGGGTCAACAAAATTCACTCTGTGAAGTAGATATATTGTAGTTTACTTTCTTTTCTTTAATCTCCTAAATCCTTGACAGCCCCTCACCCACACACTGCAACGCCTTCCAAAGTTTTACATATTGTGAGGATAGACTGACAGGCTTTTAATTGCTTGCCTAATTCTTCCTTTCTCCCTCTTCTTGTTGGCACTGCTTTCTCCAATGATTGGTATCACCCTGAAGGAAAAATTAGCTAAAATAGTTACAATCAACACTAATTTTTTCCTAATTGTGAGATGAACATTTCTCATGGTCCCTGTGTATTTTCCTCTATTTATCATTATCCTTACTGAAAATTAGGCCAAATATATTTAATGTTTTATTTCTCTATTATGGTTATTCTCTGTTCTCTATCCTTCTCACCACCATCCTCAAGTCGAGCTTAAAGACAAACAATGGGTGGAAGTTTAAGAACAAACCCTTATTTTTATTTGCTTTCACATCATTTACAAGATCAAGTTTAATTTTTAGAAACAAACCCGAATTAAGTTGTCCTGTCCTCTTCCACCCCCTCCGTTGCCTGCAAGACTCCTGCATTAGTTGTACTACATATTCTCAGGCTATTCATCCATTTTGAACTACAGACCAGGATAACTCTTTACTGAGGAATCAGTTTCCAGGCAAGCTTTACATATCTCTAAGTTCCAGAAATTGAGTCCTGAGGCTCCTTACACCTGTGACCAATTTTGCTTATTTAAATTTGCCCTTAAGATTCAAAACCTAAATTTCCAAACCCAGTACTCTACATTTTTTTCCCATATTTCAAACTGAATCAAGCCATGATTACTAAGGGTGCAGTTTTACATGCCACTTCATCAGCTGCCCCTGGCTGGGAATGCCTGAGTGGCTGCAGCTCTCTCTGGAGATGTGATCCATCCCTCAGAGCTCACCCCAGTGTGACTCATTCCCACTGGAGTCACCTTGCTGATGTAACTCATGCCTTGGCTGCTGACTGCTCAGATGAGCTGCACAGGGGCAGGGAGGGAAGCCAGCTCTTCAGCAGATGATAAAGCATAAAGGGAAACTGAATGCTCAATCCAAAATTATTTTCTAGAATATCCTCATTGCTTTTCAGAGTGAAGGCTAAAGTAGCACTTTCTTCCTGTTGGTTCAGTGACTAGTTTGAGGAAGAAACTTGCCAGCAATCAAATCCAGGAGTACCTTGGCCCTATCACTTCTCTTATCTCCACCCAGGAAAGTAAACCACCTGATAATAAGGCAGTATTTATCTAACAACACTACATACAAAGATTCCTACCCCTGTTTGAGTCTAACCCTGGGGCTAACACAGATTCTTTCTTCCTTCTGTCATCTTTTTCCAAAGTGATTTTCAGCCAAACTGAATTCAGTCTGACCTTTTTACACCAAAGCTTTTTTTCTAGACCACTATATAATTACTACTGCACAACTTTTGCCTTTGTTCAGTTATTTCTGAACAGCACAAAGCCTTTTAAACACATCTAGTCCAGTTAGTAAGAGCATTCTGCCAACCTTCTGATAGCTGGATATTTTATATCCTGACTTCAATGAGAAGCTCAGATTTCTCCATTTTGTTGTCCAGGCTCTCAACATTTCAGATATTTCTTAGTAATCACATACCATTATGCAGTGGAAATTTTTCCTGAGCTGCAATGCCTGACCGTCATTTTCCTTAATCTTGGAACTCTGTTCCTTCTCAGTCTAGTCTTCTACCCACTGGCACTTTTCCATATGCCAAGAAAGAAACATTTACCCAACAGCAAGGTCTGAATGCAGTGCTGGTCAAAGCTTTTCCTTACACTGATGTTCCCAGCCAGCCATGGCACTAGCTGGGAAGGCAGTTTTTTTCCAGGCACTTGGGATCAGAGCCTGTCTAGGATTGTCTCCTGAGTGCTCTCTCCACCAGGTACCATACTCCACTTCGTACTGTCAGAGCATCTGCTCTGCCTTCTCCAGGACGGTGTGCACATCTGTAATCCAGCACAGAGAAAATGTACTGTCATTTACCCTATCATGGAGGTTAATGATGGAGTCTCTCCTTCCCACTCCCACTCAAATCCCTTCAGGATCTTTCTCAGCTTTCTCATTCCTTCTTATCTTCCCATTCAGCAACATCAAAAGTTCCACCAAGAAATCTGCAGTTTCTCAGCCTTCCTTTAATTCTTGGATCTGGTTTAGGTTCCAGCCTCATTGCCAATTGCATCTTGAGCCTCCCTGCTTTTCTGTCTTTTTTCCTCTTCACTTTTGAAGAGTATTAGTAATTTCATGCACACTATATTTAGTCATAGTTAGTAAATCTGCCATTTTTCAGGTTTCCTCCACCATTCTTTGATTATTAACTCTCCTTTATTTCAAGTCCCTGCCTTTAAAAAGGACACACTAAACTCCCTTGATATACTCACCAGTTACACAGCAACTACTTATCAGCTGCTTGACTTTTGAAACCTCTTGTCTAAAGGAATTTCAGCCCTTCATTTAGATCAGCTGTGGGTAGCAACAGGAACCAGCCTCATACCTAAGTTCAAATGCTGTCCATAAATTACACTCAAATCAAACACTTGTCACTGGTCCTCAAGAAACAAGATTTGCTTCCCAATGCCTCAGGAGAGGGTGCTGTGCTGGCTTGGCTGACCTCTGCTATAAGCTCAGTGCTCTATAACAAACTGGATGTGTCAAAGATGTCTGATTTGGTTATTCCCATGCAAGTCTGGGAATTTGGCACAGTTAGAGGCCTTAAAAAAAAAAAGAGCTCACAGATGTCTGACTCAGAAATGCTTGCAAGGAAGGTGCTGTTTCCATTCCTGACAATCACTGCTCCTGATTACTGAGGGCCGTGGCCTTAGGGATCAGGACAAAGAGTGCTCCTCATTGCTGGCACCCAGCACTAAAGAAAAAGGGAGACAAAGGAGAGGAGAAGGCAAAGGGGCAGGGAAGGAACCACCAGGTGGGTGAGAAAGAATGAACACACAAACCAGCTGGCAGTGGATTAACAGGAATAGAAAACTCTGTGTACTGCCACCACACATCCCCCTTGGAAGCTGGAAACACACCTAGAAACCCCAGGCAACATTCCTCTGGTGTTTTACAAAGACAACTTACTGCTTCTTTTGTACCTGGGCCACAAAACCAAAGCCAAGTGATGTGGGAACAAGCACTTTGCTCTGTAAAATGCTTGTGTACTAAGAGGGATTAAGCTTCTCTCTACCCCACTCCCTTCTCTCCATCACTTAAAACAGGCATCCTTCAGGGATCCCCCCACCCCAAACTGTCAGGAAGGAGCAGCATTTTATTTCTGCAAGTACTGCCTGCTCACAGCAGTGTCAAAGCACAAATCACCCAGGCACTCTCATACACTGTTCTGCTTAGTACCTTCCTCTCTTTCCTGGCCAGTGTCACTTCTGAGTATTTTTGCCACTTACACATGTGAGCATGAGAACATTGTCTTTTATTTTTGCCTTTCAACTTAATGTAGTAATTGATTACTTTGAATAATTCTCCTGCTCATGTTCAATTTTTTGTAATAGTATTTCAATTTACTATTTAAATTAAAATACTCTTTTTTTTGGCCCAACTAGCCAGGCATAACTGACTACCAATAAATCAGATAACAGCTTCAAATCTAGAAGCATTCAAAAGTTGTGGGGGTTTACTTCTATTTAAGATACTCCCAGATTGAGCTTACAGACATAAACAATGGATAGACATTTAAGAACAAAACCTCCCTTTGGTCTTTATAGTCTCATAGCTGTAAAATGTTTTTAAGAACTTTACTTTCTTCCTCAACCCCAAAGTAACAAGACCAAGCTTTACATCAGCCAGGTACTGAGGGAACAGAAGAGTAACTCTCACTGACAGGTTTTTATTTTTCTCTGAAAGAGAGCTCTATCAGACCAAGACTCACAAGCAGAGCTAGACAATGGAGCAAGCACTAAAATCTCTGGGACATTTCCTCCCTCCCCCCCACAACTGCACAGTGCTATAACACTGCACAGTGAATTACTTCAGGAGAATCTATAAAATAAATGACCCATTTCTGGTCCAAAATCCCAGCTGTGAATCACATTGCCATTTGGCCTATAAAAAGCAAAAAACATAACCTTTCCTGCTCCCCACCACCCCACAACCTGTTCTGGAAAAAAAAAAAATAAATGTGATGTTTTCCAACGAATAAAAAGCTAAGAACATTTTGAGAAAGAAGCACAGTTACTTTACTTTTAGAACTACCTTCCCATATGACAAAATCATTCTGGCACACCTGCAGAGAAATGCTTCATTTCTCTCTCTATCAGTCATTATTCAGCCTCTGAAACTCTCTGGGTTTCTCTAAAACTGAGTTATACCTGACTTTCTCTGTAAGATAACTAGTCCTGAAAAGAAAGGGGATAAGGAAAAATACATCCCCAGGTTTGAGTCTATTTCAGCAGAAGTAATTGCACTAAGTGGCTTTAATAGTAGCTTTAATAATAGAAGAAACCCCCATACTGGTAACTTTTTGTCTGCCTACAATGACCTAAGTAACATTACCAATGGACTTCAGCAATAAATACCTCATCATTGTAATGAAAAAGAAATGGACCCCTAGTTGTCACAGCAGAATCTAAATTAGGTTTCTATATTTAGAAGTACCACCTTTCTTTTGAGGATAGTGATGTGCTTCAGTTGAAGGGCAAAAGAACTCATAGGAAGTTGGTGCAGAAGCTCCTGAACATGAGTGGCAAAAGAGTGCAAAGAAATTTATATGTAATATGTAATGGTGATGTGTAGCAAATGTAATTATATCAACATTAAAACTAATTTGTAGAAGATGGGAGGTGTATGAAATTTGAAAGTGAAGTTTAACTAGCTGAGTTCTAGATCTTTAAAGAAATTAAAAGAACAAAGCTATTAATTTCATTATCTGCTTTTTATTTATGACCTTTCCAAGAGAAATTTTCAATCATTTTCAAGAAAAAGGGAAAGCTCTCCGGTTTGTTGTCTGGTCTGGTACCATACCTCACAGCCCTACTTCTCAGATGCAAAAACTTGAAATTTCTTTTCAGAAATGTTTTCTCTGTGATGCACAGACGCACCTCACTGAACTCTAGATTGTAACAATATTTGTAATATGAAATGTGTATTTTATTGAAATTGACATTCTGCTGCACAATCTTACTTTTTCTATCAGAGAGCCCTTAACACTGGGCTAAAAACTACAAGTTAAGGATCACAGTAGCTTGAGGGTTGATGAAGATAAGAAAAATATATGGAGGGGAAAAAATTTTTTTAAATTTTTTTCCTTCCATGCAAACTTGGCTGGTGTAGGTGTTGTGCCACAGAAGGAAGACCATAACCTGATTTGTGGTAGTAAGGAGAAGCCAGTCAGCCCACAGTAACTGTGGAAGGTCAGCACTCCTTTCACCAGTGCTCCTGACTGGAGCATGCCTTCCTGAATACTCACAGGATACCTCCACTGCAGTCATCAAAGTGCAATAAATTAACTTTTTTCATTCCTCAGCAACATTTCTGAAAGCAAATTCTCATTCTCCTCTTGAATTCTGCATGCAAAAGGTTGACACTCATGAATGCTGCCTAAGGGATGCAGCTCAAATAAATATATTTGAATATATTTTGCCTATCACTAGGAATTAAAAAGCATGGGCAATAACTGAATTTCTGCTTGCTGACAGGTGAGTGCAATATTGGATTATTAAGAGCAATCAAACCAGGTTTTGCATTATGTGCCAGAGTCCTTTAGGCATTTCCTCCTGAGCTTTCCTTTGTGGCCCTTGGGGTGGACAGGGGGGGAGTATTCCTGAGCACTCATAAGGTCTGGATTCCTTCAGGCTTTGTGTATTGACAGAAAGAAATCTGCTAACAGATTAAACAATTTCAATCTGTTTCATGACAACTTTTTGCCTCTGGTGTTTACTGAATTGCCTGTTAGTTTTCTGCCTGTTGCCCAACAGGCACAACATACTGACTTTTGGATGGTATCAGCCATCAGCCCTGAAGTCTGAATACTCTTCAGTGGAAAGCAGCATTTAGTCCAGAGAAAACAGATATTTACACCAAGTTTTGCAAAAGGATTTCCCATGGGCAATCTGTTTTAACAACAGTTACCACACTGGGACGTGTGAAATGACCACAGTTTTTCCTACTCAAAGTGGAGCCCAGATAACCATCAATTTTAGAAGCATTCATGTTTGTTAACTGAATGCTCAAATTCTCGTATTCACAAAGAAAATAAGTGAAATGGGACCAATTAGAACTTATTAAAACTTACTAAATTAATAATTACATTTATTTTTAAAAATTAAATTATTCCATAGTAAGTTTTCTTCTAGGTTACACCAAGTTACAGTAAATACTAACTTTTCAGTGCTTAAAGTAAGAAAAAAACTATGCAAAAGATTCAAGCACTTTAATTTTTTTTTCTATTTTAATAAAAGGCCTATTGTGTTAGAGTGTCAATTTAGCTAGCTAAAACTCAATGTATATGAGTGGCTCTTTTCTCCTCCCATAATAAATAAGGAAAAACAGGTTAGGAAGGAAAAACTGAAGAATATTAAACATGATTAGATGCTTTTCAGAAAATTATATACTCCTATGATAAAAGATGGACTAACATATGCCTGGAAAGAAGCAACCAGATTTTCCCCCCCCCACATACCTTACACAACAAAGTTTACCATGTAAACAGATTTGTTTGAGAATAAATTGGAAAGAAACTAACTTGTCTGTCAGATTTTCCTTAACTGTAGGTTATCTACTTTCTTACTCAAAAGTGATTTAAACCAATGGTGATGTATTGGAAGTCTGTCAGTGAAATTCACCTCTTTTCATCAGAGTTGCTCATGATGCAGAGGCAGCAGCAGCTGGCTCATGTAGCCAACATATTTACAATCCCCTACAGGCAGACTGGAGGAGCTGCAGTCAGCTCTGGGAGACCCTGCTGGGCACAGGCAGCAACAAAACCCCACAGCTCACCCAAAGAACACAAAACATGCAGCCACACAATACCCACACCAAGCTCCTGAGGAGCAGAGATAATGCCCAGAGCCTGCACTGAGGCCATGGCTGTGCTGCTCCAGGTTCCTAAAACTGTCTTAGCAAGTGTGTTCCTTCCTGCAGAAGCAGAGATGGCCTCATGGGGAATTTGTGTTAAACACAGCAGCACCCCCCCTTTGTTTGCAGGTAGCAAAAATTCACAGCCTTTTTACTAGCACACTTTTGATGTGAGGAAATCTTAATATTATGAAAGGCCAGAAGCCTTGGGCTAGACTGGTAAGCAACTGCACCCTTCTTTTCCCTACAAGAAGTATTCTGTTGGACTGGTGCTGGCAAGCCTGCCTGGGAAGTCACATGTTTTGGCATTTACTCTTTTAAGGCAGTATATGGTTCCTCTTATAGCTTCTCAGAAGCAGCAAGCAGATGTCCTTGTATTTGTTACATTCACACCACATTTCAAGACTTCATTTCCAAACATAAGTTTTGGGTTTTTTACCCCAGAATTATTAAAGAAAAAAAATTAATACTGTCTTCCTCAAAACTGCAGGTGTGAGGTAGCAGGTCAGACTGCTACCTGCATCAGCCCTTCACATTTCTCTAGAGTCAAAGCAACCTCTTCCAATCACACAAGATAATCACCCCAGCTGAGAAACCTCAGACATGAGAACTGCTCTGACTGACAAAAGCAACCCAGGTGGGGCTGACAAAAAGCAGCTTTAATCACAGGTCTCAACACGCAGAGCTGCAATCACAGCATCCACACTGCTATGGGAAATCACAAAGCACCCCAGGTGGATGCTTACTTACCGTACCTGTGAAATTCTAGGTGTCTGTTTATGCAGTGCTGATCCCAGAGCACACACTGCAGCAGCCTGCAGATCCACACAGCAATTGTACAGCCCAGCTTCACAGGAGACGCTTCAAGAGCTCCATATAAACATCTCTGGATTTGTACCTTGGACCCACTTGAGACTGAAAAAAACTGCCAAGTGCACATGGAGAGAGCATGGGCCACCTTACCTTAAAAAAGCTTACAAAAGTATTGTGGCAGCACCACGTACTATCCTTAATTTTGCTTTTTTTTGCAAAAGTAAAAATTGCTTTCCCATATTAATTCTCTCAGCACTGAGATTTCAAATCTTTTTGGGAGGTTTTATTGCAGCTGCTGTGGTGATGAGGTTAGCTGGTACCTCCATCTGGAAGCTCTATTAATTCTTTTGCTTTTTCTGATGGTTGCAGAACAGATAATTGCACATGTCTATTAACTGATGGCAGGAACTTCAAGTAGCTCCATTTTTCTCTTCAAGGCACACAGAGCAGCAGTGGGTAATTGTATGTTCCAACCAAAGACTTTCTTAGGAAGTGCCCAGAGCTGACAAGGCTCTGTTCCATCAGGGAGCTGCTGAAACACTGCATTACCTCTGTGTCTCACAACATGTGCTGCCAGCCCTCAGCACTGGCTGACAATGACAACCTGGAAGCTAAACCTCAGTAACAGCTTTATTCTTGGGGTTTGTTGGGTGAGGGGCTTCTTGCATGGACTAATTGCAGCTAGAAAAGATAGCACACATTTCCAAAGCCCAAAATAAACCACATCCAAACATCTGGATTACATGGATTTCCTGCAAAAACCATGAAAAACACAAACTGAAAACTATGGATTATGTTGTCTTGTTGTACGGTTTGTTATTTTTTCCTAGTAAAATGTACTTCTAACTGGTCACAGAAGATTTGGATGAGACTTTTATTATCAGAAAGCCACTCTCAGATACATGACATGCTATGAAATCTTAGGTATGAACACTTCAGGCTGACAAATACCCATGGCCATCCATGGCAGCTAATGCTGTGCAATTAAAGCTGGGATGGTCCTGAGGGGGGTGGGAAGAGCAAAGGGGGTTTACAACCCAGGCAGCTGCTGAAACAATGCTAATTGACTTTTCATGCTAGTAAGGGGAAGGAAGGAAAACTGGGAAGGCAGAGAAATGTTACTTTACAGCTCCACTAATTTGTGCTGTTAGCATCATCTGTCCTGTCTTCATTGAGGATGAAATCACTGCAGAGTTGTTCACCTGAATGCAGGGGCACAAGAGGACATAAAGAGAAACTTCCAAGAGCAGAAAAGGGCAGACAGAGACTTGGAAAAGGCATATCAAAATGGAACAGCATAACTCCCTCTCTGACCACACACACAGCTCACTAGACCACATCAAAGGATGTTAAAAGGAAAAAGAAATCAAAAACCTAGAAGGGAAAAAAAACATTTCCCAAAGCAACTGACAAAATCTTGCCCAAGTGGCGTATCATAGCAGACAAAACTGCTAACTGCTGTTATTCCCATCTCTTCTCTCACAAGACTATGAGCAGTGATAGCAGGTCACCCCAGGTCACTATCTGGTCTCAGCAGTTCCCACACACACACATTCTCTTCCCCTCCTTGAAACCAGAAAGGGGCACCCAAAATGATGCAGCAGCCCCTGGCAAACAGCAGTTTATGGACTGACTGCCTGAGCTGGAATGTGCATCCCATTTCATCAACCTTCCCCTGAGTCACCATAACCACTCACCCTGTCCATGAACATTTCTTACCCCTGCAGCACAGCACTCAGCAGCGAGGGCACCATGGCAGTCACTACAATTCCCTCTGATGAAATATTTCCTTTTGCTTGTTGTGAACCTGCTGCTCCATGTTTCACTGGCTATCCATTGGTACTCAAGGCAGTCATTTCTGACATGCTCCCTCACCAGCATCCTGTACAAAACGCTGCCCCAGCACCACCCCCCTTCCAAGCCGCTTTAAGAGTCCTGACAGGAATATTTTCTTCTGGCCTTCTTTACATTTACAGTTCTACTACACAAGCCTTAAGATAACCTGCATTTTCTATGCCAGGTAGACATGCACTGTTAGTTTCCACTGGAACATGATTTTAAGTTTTGCTTTCTCCTTACACTCAGTCTTTTTCCACTGTTTGCTGTTACTCAGCAGATCACTAGAGCTAAAACAAGATGGAAAAGGCAAGACACACTTAAGGTCAACTGAGGACATGTAAGCACTACCTGCTCTTTAAAATGATGCTTAAATTCTTAGTAAACTTCAAGTGAGAATTTAGACACCTCTTTTAGAGAGCTAGTCTATTATTCTATTAGTTATTAGTTATTCTATTGCCTAAATTCTTTTTTTAATGCCCCCAATGCATTTCTGAATGAAAAACTGTCCAAGAGTGACTTTATGATGCTGAATTGTATCCCCATTCGTCTCTTTAGCCCAGAATTAAGTTCTGCACCTTTAAAACTAGAGTCAGGAGTGAAGGGAGGGGGAAGTGATGGTGCACAGTTTGTGTGTGCAGAAGCTTCACTCTCACTCCCCCGGAATTCCTCTGCTCTCGGTGCGTGTTGTCTGCAGCACGGACAGCAGGAGAAAGCTCTCCTTTGCTTTTAGATGGCTTTTTTAGCTGGCTGAGACAGAGAAGTTCTGTGGACTGTGGCTTTTCTTCTTTTTTTGGAACTGATCAGACCTGCTGTGGACTGAAAACACCAGGAGCTCACACCTGTGGCCCACCGAGGCATTTCCAGCACAGGAGGGACCGGTAAGAGACTGAGCGAGCCGAGCTACAGTCCATGAAAATTCCTGGATTTGCCACCTCTTCAGAACAATGACAGGTTCCATTGTTAAAGTTTATTCATTTTCTCATGCTTGTGAATACTTTGCTTGTTAAATAAACAGTTTTCTCCACTTGTCTCAAAGAAGATTTATGTCTCTTGAACCGGTATGGGGAGGAACCTCTTGAATTTGCTTTCTAGAGACCCCTTTGGAGGTTTCCTCCCAAATTTGCCCTAAAAGAGCTTCACAGAGAGGCTTACATAAGGGTGGAGAGTTTGGCAAAGAGATTTCTTAATTTCATGGAATTCCAAGATCACACAAATTTGAAATTAGAAATAATGTTATTTTAGATTAATAGCTGATCTACCAGAATAGTGTATTTCCATTAGTGCCTGACACTGTCAACACTTGTATCAAATAAATGTCTGTCTCACTTGAGAGGTAGATATGAGCCAAACTAACAAGACATTTTTAAGTTGTCAGTGTTACTCCAGGGTCCTGAAACATGCCTGCATTTGTAAAAATCCATATTTGAAAAAGAAGGCTATTGTAATGGTTTTGATTCCTTTCTTACTGTCACAATTAAAAAAGATGGCTGAGATAAACACTTCCGATGCATGTATTTGAAACATCTCAAAAGTACTAAAACTATTTTTGCCATACAAAAACTTGATTTAAATTTGCTGTAAAATTTTCACAGCCTTACAGACAAAACATTAAGAAAAAGCCCCCAGCTTTAGCAAGACAAGGCTTGTAGGGAGCCTTATCAAAAGGTGAAACTATAACAATACAGTAGACAAAACCTGATGACTTGGAACAAGGAAATAGCAATAATACAGTACCTTTGGACCATCAGCAATCCTTACCTCTTACCAGAGAAAAAGTAACAGAAATGGAAAAAGTATGCCTCTATTTCACAAAGTCTTTGTGAGTTGATAAATCTCACCTTGGTGTCCTGCACAAACACCAAAACAGCATTTTCAATCATTGCCTTGGGTGAACTTTGCTTGAAAATATTTCCTGAGGCTACTCAGAAGGATACTTGCCAACAAAGCAGCTTGTAAAAATGCAGACTGAGCAGAAGAAAGATATACTGATATTATTTTCAAGATCATACCAAAGACCCCTATACACTTCAGCCAAGGAAGAGAAAGTTTTTCTTCGTATTTCCTGAACATTTAAAGACAGCTGTTTCTAAGGTTCTAGCTGCAAGAGTGAATTCTTAATGGCAGCCACATCCCATTGAGCTTTTATAAGCAAACCCTTTTGGATCAGAAAGGGGAGCATACATACTTGTCCTGGGGTGACTCTATGGTCCTGTGTCCCCTGTCAGGCATGAGTCCTGTAGCTTTAAGCTGGAACAGAGGGAAGCAGCAGAATTCTTTTGGCAGCGTTGTTCAAACCTCAGAACTTGCTGCCTTCTCCAGCTCTCGCAGCTTTTTCCTCCGCAGAGACACACAGAGAGTTTCTCTTTGCTTTTTTTCCGCTGGATTTTTAGTTAACTGAGGCAAGAAGTTTTTCCTGGGACTGTGGCATCTTCTTCTGGAACTGTTGAGCTTTCCTGCAGTCTGAAACCCCAGGATGTTGCCAGGGGCTCCCACACCAGCCCAGACGGCAGCTCCAGATCCCAAGAGAGCTGAGCCACACCTACAGAAAGGACTCCCAAACTACCAGCCTTCCTCTTCAGCAAGAGGTTTTATTATTTAACATTATTCCTGTCTTCTCATGCCTGTGAGCACCCTGCTTGTTTACATAAACAGGGTTTTTTTTCACTTTCCTCCAGAGATTCTTTTATGAATCTGGGTGGGAGAGTGTCACCAAGGGGTAATGGGGACAGACAAAGGTGATACAGAGACTTCATCCTCAGAAGGCATGAAGAGACACTTGATTATTAGAAATCTACAGTTCTTATAGAAACAATGGTGGACTTAAGACTTGACTGGCCTTTAGGAATATTTTCTTATCTATTGGTCAAGAAGGGATAACTCTTTCTTGTAAAGATCTCTGACAAACAGAGATTGCCTGCCAGGTGCAGAGACTGAGATAATTGTTTAAATTCTTTCTCTGAGCTTTCTCACAGCTTCCCAGGAAAGTCCTGGGAGAGCTGTGTCTCTATATCTCTCTCTGTTCAGAAGATATATGACTACCACGAGGGAGGGGTTGCTGAATTCTGCCTTCTATCAGAGGACACTTGCATTTCAGGACATTTCCTCCCAATTTGTCACAAACCAAGACAATACTGAAGTTGATTCCCCAACTTTGGCTTTTAGTATAAATAAAAACAGTTTTTCTTTTCAGAGTTTAAAAATGTGCTTAAGCTTTACTATACTGGCATAAAAAAAATTCAATTAGCCTGATTTCATTTTCACCTGAATACAGCATTATTGATATGAAATTTTATAAAGGATGACTACAAGGTATAGCCATCTTCATAATTAATGCCTTTTAACCAGAAAACTATTTTGGGCATTGGAAAGTAGAGCAGAAATGATATTTGAGGAGTACTAGGAATAAGTCTTATATAACTCTTGACCTAAAGTAAACATTAAAAAAGCGATGCTTATATTAAAAAGATAACTGACCACTTCTATTTTTATAGCACCAGTGATGGAACAGAAGAATTCCATTCCTAAATAACATTTAATATATCATCTATTACAATGCTATCTGCTTAGCTGCCTTTCTTTTTTTTAAGTACAAAAATATAGTCAAAATCCATCCTCTGAATATTTTAACACACTTATATGCAGAACAACTCTGAGGCACTCTAAATTCTATGATGTGTGAAATACTTCAGCCAACTATATCTCAGCTACAGTTATTAAATTACAACTCATATAATGCTCCCTGACATATTCCACCGTGGTGTTTTGTAGAACTCCAGCAAAATTAACTTCTTCATTTGTCTTCTATCCAGCCAAGCTATTAAGTAAACTTTCCCGTTTTTAGGAATAAGCATGTTCTGGACCCTGTGTGGAGGGTAATGGGAAGAAGGAAGAACACATCATCTGCATTATGTAAAATTTTAAAAATACTCAAGAGTTTGAAAATTATGGAAAATGCATAGTGAATCAGTAGGCCTTGGGTAAGGATCACCTTACACCATCATAGAAGAACTGGGGGATTTTGAGATGACTGAGGAAGAATATCAGGCATAGACAGTGCCATCCTTTCATTATGTGTGCAGCTTTAGGTATAATTTTATTCAGCTAAAATGAAACAAAATTCTGAAGTTCAGGAACAGAGGATTGAAAGTTTGCACAGACAATTTACACCTCCAGATTCATCCACATATAGGAAAACAGTGTCTTCCAGTTTTTCAGTGGCTGACTTGGCAACCTGAGCAATGACTCTAAAAGCACAAGTCATTTGGTCTGTGATCTCCTAAACTCAAAATGGAAACTGGTATTACAGAAATTCCATCATGTGGGAGCACAGTGACCTCACAGAGCTCACAATGCTAATTTCAACTTTCATATTTAATTTACTAGCCAAATTAAGTGAATGGAAGAACAGCAGGCATGGGGGCCCCTGTCTGGAACTGCATGTATTCGCCTACTCTAAAACACTCTCTCTTCTAAAACAAAATGACAGCCTGAGATGAGGATCTTCTTCAGCTTCCACAACTTAATACCAAGTGTTGTTCTGCTCAGAGCTCTGTTCCTGCCTGTAACTGAGGCACAGAAATCCCTGGCAGGGTGCCACACAACACAAACCCACAAGACCTTGCTCAAAACCAACCTACGTTGTCAGATGTCTTTTGAGCTAAGGAGCCTGAAAACCTGTGCTGCAAGGCAACCACAGAAGCTGGAAGAGTTTTTAAGACAAGACTGTTCCGACCAGTCCCTAGAAGGAGATAAAAGACTATGCAAATGAGTGTCATAATTATCTGGTAGACAAGCTTTGGTACTCAGGATTCACAGGTTTTATTTTTAGTTCTGAAAGGAAGCATGCTTTTTATGGTCAATCCCAGTTGGCCTCTTTCTGCTTTCACTGTTCTTACCACTTCAGCAAGAGAAATTACAGAACTTCTCGTTCAGCTGCTCACAGGTTTTCCCATAATGGTTATGAGAAATGGGGATGAACTGATACTTGCATTGTTTTTCATAGATTTGTGTCCACAGCAGAGGTGGTCACAACCAGAATTAATTTCGTAATTAATTTCATACTTATGCTTTCTACAAAGCTGTGGCTTTATGTTTTATGAACTACATAGGCTTAAGCAATAGGCTTATCAGCTTAAGCAATAAATTCAGATACAGTATTATGGATCTATATCATCCAGATTTGTTTTCATATAAAGAAAACCAAGTCCGATAGAAATGGAGTGGCTAGACCTTGAGCACATTAAGGAAATCTTTCCACCTGCAGACCCTCAATGACTTACTCAGACTCTAGGGCTATTTTTTCCCATCTGTATAACCAGAAATCTTTTTCTTTTCAAGTAACAACACTTCCTTTTTTAACCTTAAATCGCTCCCTTCCAATCACGCAGAGCTTTGCGCCGGAGCTGCGTGTCCCCTGCAGCCTGGTGATGAGTGAAGAAGGCACTGCTGTGACTCACTGTCCCCTGAAATAACCTCCAGCCTGTTCTGAGCAGAGCTGAGCTGCAGCACAACGCGCTGGCTGCTGACTCAAACAGATGCAACACGGCCTCATTGCCTCGCCGAGCACGGTGCCTTCCCTGTGCCATTAAATATGA
This sequence comes from Zonotrichia leucophrys gambelii, assembly GCF_028769735.1. Taxonomy (NCBI): domain Eukaryota; kingdom Metazoa; phylum Chordata; class Aves; order Passeriformes; family Passerellidae; genus Zonotrichia; species Zonotrichia leucophrys. The sequence goes on from NC_088176.1 coordinate 29,708,687, forward strand.
TTCATACACAGCACTGTGCCAAAATCAAAAGAACAGATCAACATTAGCAGACAGTAAATTCTAAGCCTGCTCTTCTTTGAATATTACATGCAAATAACCTGGTATAATTCTGCATATAGCAACCTGCCCTTCAACCTCAGTAAGGATGTTACAAATTTACCACCTTTAGTACAAACACACAGTCAGTTTGACCATGGAAACACACAAAAAGAAACATCAGAGATGCATGACAACAAAGTAAGGTAAATATATGCCAGTGTTTTGCATCAACTGGTATTACAGAATAATAATTGTTGGTTGGTAATTAGCAGACTGTGGTGAAAGCACTGACATTAAAGTCATTACAACCATGTCCAAAAAAACACCTTCAGATTTGAGAGAATCTAACATTCATGTCTACCCCTCAGAAAAGGAGCCAGTGCCTTTGGAAGAAAGGAGGACATGTGACAGAAGAGCTTTTGAGCAATGCTGTCAGACAGCATGGCATGAAGCAGTTCCTGTCTTGACAAAAAAGTCACAGAGAGAGACAGACTTGGCTAACAATTCCATCCTTTTCAACCAGACAGGATGTGGTTCTACAATAAAAGAGACACTATTGACTCCATTAACCTACAGTGCTGGAAATAAATAATGAAAAATGCATCAATTTCCACTGCTCATTACCACCCCCAAAATAGTTGCTACAAGCTTACCTATCACTTGCACTATTTTTCAAGAAAATACTGCAATCCAGGGAGAGCAGCATTTCCTAACTCAGTATTATTTTTCTTCAAGGAAGAACAAATCTATGTGTTCAACCAAGTGTTTTCATCTGCTGATATTGTTATATGTGATGAAATAGTCCCTTCCTGTGGTAAAATGCAGACTCTCAAACCAGAAGAATTGATCTCTGTGCCTAGATTTAAAAGGTTTCACTAGCAAGGAGTTTACCTTGCAGTTTTCAGTAATGTAAATTGAGGGGGGGGGTCTAGTAAAGAAATAAATAATTGGGTCAGGAAACAAATTTTGAAATTGTTCTTAATATGGAGATCAGCAAGTAATTGTGGGCACATTTTACATGGCTACAACAATTTTGTCCAGTGATACTTGAAATCCATGGATATAAATTTAGATCTATTCTTTTTTTCCCAGTCAGTCATTAAAGACATACAGGACTTTTGCACTCCATGACTTGATAAACAGAAATACCCATTTGTTTACATATCTGTATCCTTCTAGTTTTTTGATCCCTTTGCCCAACTTGGCCACCATAAATACAAGATTTGTTAAGTCACTGTGTGGTTTTGGCATTTAGTTCAGAGCCTTTTCATGCCTCTATCTGTTTTTACAATTAATGACAACTTGGCAAATTAAGACAGCCTGCATACTGTAATAAATATCAATTCACAATGGCTTTGCCACTGAAAACACATAAACTGCCAATATTTCACGTTGTGTCCAAGGATCTGTGAGAGTTGCTTATACTCCTCAAGTAACTTATTCCCCTCCCATCCAAATGATGATCCTTTGTCTCCCAAAGTGAGATCAAGAAAAGGCTTGAACATTGTGTTCAGCATCCTAGGAGCACGGTAGGCTTTGTGGGAGCCCTCAAGCTCTCAGAAGTCCCTGGGAATGCTCCTCTCAGAGATGCTATTAATTTCATTCCTGTGCCATGTCAGCACGGCATGTTGGGGATTGCACCACCAGCCCCAAATGGATTTTGTGAGCCGTCAGCTCCCATCCTGGCAATACCCAAGAAGAGAAGAGCACAGCAGAGCCACCTGTGACTCACAGCAATGAGAGGCTGTGCCAGCCTCTGCAGCTGTGTGGGACAGGAGATGCACAGGAGAGCTGTTCAGCCAGGCACAGCCCACCTCCTTGCACTGAAGGCCCTGCAGCACCCTCCTTAGCAGGCAGGCAAAGCAGCAAAGGCACATGAGCAGACATGGGAAAAGGCTGCATTTTAGCCATGGTGACTGCACCCTTGTCAGGTGACTAAACACGAGTTGTCTCATGCAAATGTGCCCTTCATCACTCCAGAGAGGCATTTCCTGCAGGCAGCTGCATCCTGTGAACTGCTGAGACTGACCATGTACTGACAATACTGGAACATGGCATTCAGGATCCAAAAGGGAGCTGTGGGGAGGAACTGCACAAATCAAACATCCTGTCCTCCGAGGAAAACAAAGACTGCATGAAGGAGATTCTCATTAATAATCCTGTACTGCACAGAAAATGGAAAGCTCTCGTTCCACCTTGGACTGACTCACATAGAAAGCAGAGCTACAAGAGAGACCCTGTGCAGGAGGCAGCTACCAGCTCCATGAAAACACAGCTGAGAAGAAAAGAAGGATCAAGGATCCAGGACAGTGAAGAAATACCAAATGGCTCCCAGGCATTGTAAAAGGACTAAGAGAAAAGAAACAAGTGGCACATTGACACATGTGTCTGCATTTGTATGTCAACTTCTTTTTTTTCCCTAGACTATTACAGTTTTGAGTTTCTTTACAAAGTTAAGGTTACTGAAGCTGAATTGTTAGCAAACTGCAGAAGCAGATTCCACAAAGGGAGCACTTTGAGAAGGAAAGTTTTGAAACTAGTGAGAAATCTTTAAGAAGAAGAGTTCTATGAGCTGCTTTTAAGACAAAGCTCTAGCAACCAGGACAGGACAAGGTGTCTTGTAACTCTGAGCCTTGGACATGACCTCAAGGAGCACGTTCTGTACACTGCCTGGGAAACCAAACTATGGGCACAGGATTCAGAAGTGTGGTCCAGAGGGCCTTTTATCTGTTATGGGCACAGGAGGAAACTCATCATAAGGCTGTTAAATATGCATTCCCTCAGAAATCTGGTAAGCCTCTTCTAAAACTCCTCCACTTCAGGAGAAGTTGTGTGGCTGGGAATGAAAAGCTTTTGCTGTGTTACATGGAGAATCATCTCCAGTTTGGCTGAGATGACATCCCTACAATCATCAGTCTTGTTACACAGATCCTTGCACAAGACCTGGCTAAATGAGGAAGAAGACAGAGGACAAACAGGAGAATGGAGGTGATCATGTGTCTAAAGTGAGGAATCTGTAGGCATCACAGAAAAGGGATCAGTGATTCCTCAAACCCGGATTATATTGTGATGCATTTGTGAAATTACAACATTGCTCTGCCTGTGACCATGACCCCAGTCTCTGTTATGCAGAAGTGGTGGGGGAGGTTTCCTGCTTTCAGTTTTTCTTCCCAGAGCCCTGATGAAAGCTGTACATCACTGATAATCTGGGGCTCTGCACAAACAAACATGTACTTCTTTCAGTACCCACTTCTCTATTCAACCCACCAGCTGGAATCAAGGCAAGGGATTCTCTCCCATTCTTCCCTCCAAAAAATGGCAAAAAAGACAACATGAAAACGTCACTACAAGGAAGCAAAAGGAAACAGCTACTGGACATCATCCTGTTCTGTTCTGAAGTCTTTTGTGGCAGCAGTAATTCTCCTTTCAAAGGGAAAATTGAGACAGCAGCTACCCCAGATATTGTATGATTCTATTAATCTCAGCAAGTTGGCTCTATGTGTTCTAGTTAAAGAGCACAATCATTTGAATCACCTTCAGAGAAAAGAACAGGGAGAACAAAGACTCCCCCTTTTGACACCAGTGAGCTCCTGCAACAGTTCTCAGAATTTGGGAGATGATGACCTTATATTCTGGCAGTCATTTACCTGAGAAAGCTAGGTTTTAGTTTATACCTCATTCTGGCTACTTTGGGAACTGAGTAAACCAGCAATGGAGACTGAGTCTTTTGTGTTAACGTGTTTAATATAGAGAAAAGCAAAAAGTCAAAACAACCTGAGGAAGGTTAGAGGAGTCCAACGAGGTCAGTGAGGGGCTGGGAACACAAACCCTGTGAGGAACCCCTGAGGGAGCTGGGGGTGCTCAGCCTGGAGAAAAGGAGACTCAGGGGTGACTTTGTCACTCTCTGCAGCTCCTGAAAGGTGCCTGTGCTCAGGTGGGCTTGGGCTCTTTGTCCAGGCAGCACTGACAGAACCAGAGGACACAGCCTCAAGCTGCACCAAGGGAAATACAGGTTGGATATTAGGAAAATATTTTTTACAGAAAGGGTGATAAAGTTCTGGAATTGTCTGCTTGGGGAGGTGGTGGAGTCACCATCCCTGGATGTGTTTAACAAAGCCTGGATGTGGCACTGGGTGCCAGGGTTTAGTTAAGGTGTTAGGGCACAGATTGATCTTTAAGGTCTCTTCCAACCCAGTCATTCTGTGAGGAAGTGGTAGACAGCACAAGTACAGAGCATTCTTTCCCCAGTTCCCCTCACAGCCACTTTTTTTTTGTTCTGTGACAATGAATTCCAAAATCCCATTTTTCCTCTGCTAGCACTGATCCCAGTGCAAGCTCAGACAGCTCCAGAAGATCCAACACTGCTTGCAATGTTATCAAACAGCAGCAGAGAACTAAACCAGGCTCCAGTCATAGCTTGGAACTGAAGATGAGCAGTTCAAGTAGAGACAAATCTATTGCCTTCACACCTATCCTGTTACTGGTGGTATCTCCTTTCAAACAGTGAGATACAACCTCCTATCTGACAACAAGCAGCACATCCTGGAGGCACAGGAATAGTGAATCCTTTCTCAGCTGAGCAGCAATCCCAGCAGACAAATGAAGGAATTCTAGAAAAACATATAGCCAAATTTTTTTACATGACTGCTAAAATCATATCAAAATTGGAACTCAGACAATTTGTGGGGAAAAGAAGTCTTTACTCTTTCTGTCCCTCTGAATCATAAGAAATCACAATTGACCTCATCTCTTCTCACAAAACTACTCAAGAGAATGATTTCTCAATAATGAAAGTATAATTCCAGACTTCATGGTTGAAAGCTAAGCCTAGAACTATGAACAGGCTGCAAATCATGGCTTCATGAATCTGGAAAAATTAATCAGATCTGTAAACTGCTGTGTTAATCTCAAAGCCAAGCACTACTGAGTCAATAGATATGAGGTAGAACTCTGGCCTTTCTCAACATACAGTATGAAAAAGAAATTTTGGCTAATGAATTTCATCACTTGGTCTCAGACAGGAACTACATTATTTCCCCACTCCACAACTTCTCCTACTTGCAGACTCATTCCCTCAGAGGGTGACTAATGTGCAGGACAGTTCAATGAGCAGTAAAATGTGAAGAACAAAGAGAGCACAGGTTTTGTCTGCAAGGCAGAAGAGACAGAACTATGGTCTGGTGAACTCATCAAAGTCAGTGAGAATGGGGGAGGGCATTGGAAGATTCAGTGAAGGGGCTCCAAGCTACAGTCTCTGACTTGGGACACCCAAAACCCTGCATTAACAAAACCCAAACCACTCTGTGCACAACAAATGACTTGAAGACCATGAACAAAACCAATGGCCAAGAGTTACAACAGTTGGAGATACACAGGATTGAAAACCACTTTATGTATAAGGACTTTGTTTTAACTTCTTATTTTCAGTACTCTAATGGGAAGGCCATTTGAACACAACACTGCCTGAAAAAGGAATTCTAATCTTACTAACCTTACTTATTACAGTTCATTTGTGGGTAATTCATACCCATCTTCTCATGCCTGCCTTGGAAATGGAAAATAAGGTTCAATTTCTGATAAATAAAAAATTCATGTGTTTACATGCATACATGGTTACCAATAGCTTGTCACAATTTTGCATCACAGTTGAAAACAGAATTTCAAGGGAGAAGCAAGTATCTGACTTATTTTCCATAAGAAATTTGATATCAACAGTTACTGGGGTTTCTTCATTTACTTTTTATAATCAAAATGTTATTGCTGGCCAACATAACAACAGTATTTGTGATTTATTGTGTTTTATAAATTTTGCAATGACTTCCCTATTACCTCCCATCTTCATCTCTCATTTATTAAGATAAACAGATCTTTTAGCTCATTTCAAATACAAAGGCAACCAACAAAAATCTGGACTACATTAGTTGAAAAAACTATACTGAAACTGTACCAAGAAAGCAAACTGCAGCTAGAGTTTTCAACTCACAATGGAGATGCTAAGATCCTGGGTAACACCAGTGGAAAAAAAAAGTACATATATGTTGAAGAGAACCAGTTCCCTGATAATCACTACCTTTAATAGTGTCACTGTACCAAAACATCCATGGCCAAATAACAGACCTGTACTTTATACAGTAAAATTATATAAATTACAAAAACAAACCCCCCTGTGTCTCACTGCAAACAGATATACTAAAACGTATGTTACAACACCATTAACATATAAAAGAAATTGGTTAGAATGCTGCAAAAAGAAGGGAAAAAAACCACTTTATCTTCCCTACTATCCAATATTTGATTGAAATAACACGAACAGAAAGATGTGGTAGAGACACAGAATAGCTCACAGCTTTCCAGGGCTCTGGGCAGGTGAGATGTCCTACACCCTATCCCCAAAAGCAGGCAAATACAGGAGCAGTCAAATGACATCCAATAGCACCAACTCTCCCTGCCTGGATGTGTGGGACAGTTGCCCTTCCTGCTTTCATTTGTACATTGTATGTGCATTTGTAGCATTTAAGGATATGACACTGGTCATTTTGTCACTGTGAGAGGAAACTTAGGTTAGATATTCAGAGGAGGGTTTAAAAGGCACAATAAGAAATGCACTGGTTATTTTAATGAATAATCTAGCATACAATCCTAGTGTGCCAATAATGTCATTTGTATTGAAGGAACTCCAAGTACATCTGTCATTAAAAGATTGTGCAATTGCAGCAGCCAAAGATGTTGAAAACAGCATTCTAGAGCAGCGGCAGTAATTTCACAGCTGTGTGCAAAAATGTGATTAATTACAGTTCACTGGGTATTTTGATAGTAACACAGCAAAATAGCCTGGCATAGAAAAACCATAGGATCAATTAAGAATGCCATCAAGCCCCCCTGAAGCATAACCCTCTAGCAGTATGTGCACACAGCACTTAGACAGGTTGATTAACTTCCAAGATGTAGGTTTCATATAAATAAAGGACAGAAAATCAGAATTGTTAATGAGAGATTGTATGAAAACTGTATAAATTCTTCCCTAACAAAAGCTCATCTGACATGATCAAGTTTAAAAGAAGCACAGATTGCTGCATATTCAGGCACACATCAGAGCTGCATTTCTGCCTGACCACATTTTGGGGCTGGAAGAAAAAGAGCAGAGTCACAGCAAGTTCTCAGTATATTGAATGTATTAATGAGGCTTATCAAAACCATCCATGATCCCTCCACCTGCAGATCCAGCATACACATTCCTGTGCTGCAAGTGCACCAGAGTGCTGACAGCCCAGATCCTGCTGCTGCCTGCAGCCACCTTCATTCACCAGCAAAGCTGATGGCACTTGCTGCGGGCTCATTCAATTCTGCCTGTCTAGGTGACAGCCTGACATCAGTTTGACAAGAAGTTCAACAAAACTTCTGATGCCATTTCAAACCCCTAACTGCTTCTTTCCACAGGACAGCATCTTAATAAACAGTAGAAAAACATCAATAAAAAAATGCACACAGTGATTCTATTTTAGTTTTATGTTATTTTTGAAATGACAGAGTTCTAAAAGACATCTCTGACTTAATGTAATTCCTCCACAGCCATCCATAACTGCCCTGAGTTTTGCTCCTCAATAAACTGGACCAGGAATCTTAGAAGCACACAAATGCCTATCGCTCTACTTGCCAATAAAGAATCAATTCATTACCACCTCTCAAACTACCTTGTGAATGTGTCCTGCCCAGGAAGTTAGAATCGATTCGGTCTGTCCTAAGTGATGGAACAGAAGGAGATAGTTCAAAAGGGGAGGAGGGGGAGTGGTGATGCCCATTGTTCAGGATTAAAAGGATTAGCATCTTGCCTCAAACTTCAGTAAAGCATCTGATTCCAGCAACATCATACAAGAAGTTTACAGAGGTGTTGGTGCTTCTTCATGTACAAGTCACAAGATTCCTGAAAGAAAATGTCTCATGATGCACCTTCAAACTCTCCTGTCTGTAAGGTATGAAAATATACCCTGTCATTTCTCTAGCACTTTTTTTCCACATCATGATTACATAGAGGTAATTTTAAATTTAGAAGCAATAAAAAAGTTTAATGAATAATTTGGACTAAAGTATTAAAAGTACTGTGATTTAGAATAGTAAAAGTGCTACTACAAGCAAGAGCATATGTGGACAAATGAAAATTCTTGAACCAAAACCAACAGGCTTTAACTTGGTAACTGAGCCTTACAGAGCACTGAACCATAGGATCACAGAAGATGCTGACCTGGAAGGGACCTACAAAGATCATCCTATTCCAGCAAATACACCCGATAAATAGGAACATAGTTCCCTAAAAAGCTGATTTCACTCAAATGCAACACAAAGAGATTTTGGCTGTATTTTTATTAATATAAAGTTGTATTATTATACTTCCAAAATAACTAAATATATCAGCCAGTGATAAGTTCTATTCAGCTCATTTCAGGATGCAGCTAAATGTTTCAGTGATTCCAACAACATCTATCCACTCACAATCAGCCCAACTAATCACTAGTTTATTCCTATTGTGATGGTACTACTACAGTTTGCAGCAATTCAGTATATGCATTTAAAATCTCAGTAAAACCCTTCAAATTAAATATGGAAGAACTTCTCAGAGTCATCTGAAACTAGAGCCAAGGACAGAAATATAATTTTGCGTCATTTATTAAAAGAAATGAGGTACTTACCCCATGTCCTAGACTCAAAATTGATGGGAAATTTCAAATTAAAATAGTCAGGATTTTTTCAGAATGATGCATTATATGTAAGAATAATTAATTTTTTTCTTATACAGATCTATTCAAAAATCGGCTAACTAATAGACCAAGGCTTTTCCATAAAGTAGTCAAAATGAAATACAATAGCAGCTAATAAAAGACAAAAAAGCTGAATACAATACTTTTTTTTTTTTACCCATGACTGGTGGACCCTCTGAGAGTTGGTAGACAAAAAATAAACACTATATCATTAATTGAGTTAATAATTCACCTATCTGTAAATAAGAAGTCAGGTTTACTCAAGGTTAGATGAGGCCTGCTGTATTTCTCTAGTAAAGTATTAATTACTGCAAAAGGATATTACTTGTAAACAAAGATCAACCCCCTAATCAATAGGAGTCTATGCTGATTGCTTACAAAATCAGCCTAATAAACTCTCTTCTGAAATTCTATGAACACTCTTCTGAAATGGTTTTGGTTTCTTAAGACTTGATATAGTCCTAAATTTATAGTTCTTACCATTGATTCACCTTCTGGTACTAAAGATACTGTATGTAACAATGCTTTAAACATGCAATGCACACTAAATAAGAGACAACACCTCAAAGAATTAACAATAAATATTGCTGAAGTAACCTCAGGCTTTACTGCAAGGAAGTGCAGACAATTTAGGGGGGAAAAACCAATCCCAAACGGAAGTTTCATGGTATGTCCTTCCCCATTTACATGAATATATCACACAGCAGATGCCAGAAAACCAGAAGTGTTCTAAACCACAGACAACATGAAGTGGTTTGTTGATACCTGATGAATTACAAAAAATTAAATGGTTTCAGTGTTGTTCTATCATTTGTTTAGGACTGGCACCATCTTAACAGGAGAGGCTTTGCAAAGAGAAACACAAGCAGCTTCAGTTTAAGTTTTTGTTTTTCTTCCAAGAAGTCATTGGATGTATCTTTGCCATTTCTAGCCCTTGACTCAACTTCCTGATTTGGCCAGCAGCTGGAAGGATGTTAATCCAAGGGTACAAGAAAGGAAGTGGTAAAACAATATGCTCCCAGCCCTGGCCCCTGCATGTGCACAGCAAATGGATTTGGAACCCACAGCATATAAATAAAACCTGTGAGGACAGGAGTGAGGACAGGACAGGAAAATGGCTCAGCAGAAGAAACCAACCTGTGCCTCAAACAGCCTTCTCCTCTATCCCTCTCTCCCATCAATTCTCCCTCACAGTTCCAGGTATCTGTGATTCAGCAGTAGCTACATCTTAGTTGTCATCATGAGTGGTGTGACCTGCAGCCAACCAACACTTCCATTCCTCCTGCCCAGCTGGGGCAAATGCAGGGCCAGCAAATCCAAGAAAGGTTTCAGAAACACTGATCATATCCATGCCAACATACATGGTGCAACAGGAACTGCAGCAAGTATCGTGTTCCCACACAAAAATGCACCTGCAAAGGACTGGCAAATACTTCAGGAGGCTGCTCTTGTGACAGTGCAGGCAGGAAAAGAGGACATAGGGTATTTACTACTTCAGGGTTTGTTTTGCAAAAAAATGCACACGATGGTCACTTTGCTACGAAATGAAGTTAGCAGAAAGTTTAGTATGCTAAAAATACAAAATACAGATTCACTCAGCTATTCTCCTCATGCAAGTTAAATACCTCAAGCTGACAGTCTGTTCCTGAACTTTTTTATGTTCAGTTTTCTCCTTAGCAGTTAAGATAAATTTAAAAAGCAAACATAGTAAAACATCAAATTGTTGCTAGAACAACTTCAGCAGTGTTTGAGGTTGCTATGGAAATGTGACTTTTCCTGTCCTCAAGAAACTGCCATGTATGAAAGATTGATCATGATAAATATATCATGGACAGCCCATTTATAATGCTTTAGCACCTATGAATTTTTCTCCAAATACTTGATTTAGTATGTTTTAGTGGAACTGAAGACCTGCAACATCTGCCAGCAAAAGAAATTTCTGTTAATGGCAGGTAACTACCAACATCTCATTTCAAAATCTTTTTCAAATGCAAAGCCCTGAGAATGACAAAACAAAAAAAAAATATAATAAATCAGCAGTGATCAATACAATTCAAGTACAGACAAGACTAAGAGAAATAAACAATAGCACTTCATTCTCACATCTATGTCTGCTTAGTTCACAAGTGCTTAGTGTACACTAAAAGAATAATTTCTGTAATGGAGGGGACAGAGATTCTGGATCTAAATGAGACTGGGGTGGGTTTAAGCCACAGTGCCAAAAAGGGAAGGTGGTAGCATGGTGAGAGACTTAAACACCAACAGTTGCCTTGTTTGCATGTCAATAACTGAAATTCAGAGGGAGTTGAAGGATATCATGCTTTCTAAAGAACACCAAAAAAGCCTTGTTCATTTGAAAAATACAGAACTTTTACTCCCAACTAGGAAAACACGGTGTCTGGTCCTGACTGCAACATTTTTGCTTTATTGAGACATGAATTTCACCTGAAGCTCCAATGTCTCAGCTGTATGAGACTGCGAAAATCAGGAATGCACCAGGCCCTGTGTATCAACACAGTTCTGTAACCTACTGAGGTACCTCTTACAGAAAAAATCCTTCCCATTTTGGGTGGGTTTTGCACATTGCTATATCTGAGTTGGATTTTGAGACTTGATACTACACATCATGGTATTCACTGATAAGCACAGAAGAGACTGCTGGAATTCTGGGAAAGAAGAACACAAGGCTCATAAAATTCTAATTATGCTTTCCATAACTTATCTTACTCCAGTCAGCATGATGTGAGCAGTGCTTTAGTATTGCACAGCTGACAAGTTATGAATGCACAGAAACAGCAGTGGAGATTTGAAGAGTGGGTGGCTTTCAAAATTAGCTGCTAAATGGATTTGACAGGTGTAAAGCCCAGCTGCTCCTCCTGCCATCACCAGAGAAACACTGAGCACTGTGTGGGGATGGAGGGCTTTGGCACAGCTCTCCTTCATCTGGACAGCCACTCTTGGGGTGGAGGACAAGTACCAGGCTGACTTCTCTCTCTCACTGTACAGACTCTCAACAGGTATAGTTCAGAAGATAATTTTTTTTTTATGGTTTTAACATATAGAGACAAATATTCTGTTTGTGTGTATATCTCTATATACACGAGCTATAAATACACACACACATATATAATTATAGATTTTATAGATATTATAGATTTATAATATAATTCATAATTTATATAAACAGCAACAAGACAGAATGATAAGTCTGATGGAGATACAGAGCTCAAGCTCCGGAAGCTGAATTTCCACAATACTGTACTGAAATAACCACCTGCATCCACCAGCCTATATCCTGCTCACTGTGATATCTCCAAAACAGAGCTGATCTTTCTAATTCACTGAAAAAGTGCAGATGATCTAGACAGCTACAAAGTAATTTGTTTTCTTCAGCACAAGTGAAAATTTTGTTCTCATAAATGCTGTTAAAAAAAAAAAAAAAAAAAAAAAAAAAAAACACCCAAACCAAAATCAAATACTTAATACTTTCAGGTGAATTTCAGAGAACCCAGCATACCTTGGGGCTCTTCTACATAAATACAGTTCAGATTCAGTGACACTAAGTGCAGTCTGGCTGATTGGGCTAGCAGCAGGAGTATAACCATATCCCAAACCAGCCCAGGTTTCAGTTATAAATATCAATATGCAAGCAGCCACCCTGCACTGAGCTCCCTGCAGCTGTGGCTTCAACTGCTCTGCTTCAAGTGCAGAGCTTGAATATGGAACCTCAAGATGTTTTATATCTGTCTTTTACAGAAGGACATGTAAATCATCAGCAGCATTTCACTGCTGTCTGACTTTGGAGCAGGTGCAAGACACAGAGGCACACTCAACTGGGAGCATCACACAGTTACAGCTGGAGGATGCTGAACATTATCTGAGGCTTTTTACCTGGCACAACCCTTGGAGAACAGCAAGTGCTTTACTAGCAGGAAAAAACCTGGGGTTCAAAGACATCTAGGATGCTTAGTGACATACTAAAGCAGATTTCTCTAAATGGCAGCTCCCAGGCCAGTATGATCTATGTGATTTGTGGTTACTGCTGAAGTCTTGAAAATACTCCATTTTGTTTGGAATTCTGTAACATCTATAAATGATGTTAACATTAAGAACTATTCTTAGCACAGCACTTAACTACCAAAAGATATTTCATTTATTTTAAATACATAAGCATGCTTTTGCACAACTAAATCCTTTCACAAAAAAAAAAAAATCATCCCCATTGCTTACAAGTGCAAGTTTAACAACAAAGTAAAAGGAAGGCTGCCATTAGCCAACATCTTAAGAAAAAAACTTTGGAACAACCAATGCAGTAGTGGAAAGTGCACAGAAAAGTACCAGAGCCATGTAGAAAGCAGCACAGCAGTGAGGCTTTCCAGCCCATCACTCACTCCCAGAGTGGGAAGCCACAGGCCAACGCCCATATTTCATAACAAATCATCAGGGGAGGCAGATTCCCGTTTATTGCTCTGCATTTGGGGCATGTCCTGGGAAGGTAAGGGCCTCTCCCTGGAAGGCTGCATGGAGAGCAGACTCCCAGTAAGCAGCAGTTCAAAAGGAGCAGGTGCCAAAGTACACAGGCAGGATGTGGTACTGCCTGAGACATTTATGTTCTGTGGGAATATTACAGTAATGTACTCTCCAACAAAGTAATCTTTGAACCATCTCCAAGTGCTGTTTCTGCATGTTACTGTCTTTCACAATGCAGCAAAAATCGGGTCATTTATGCTCTGCTGAGTCAGTTGCTTAAATTTTCTCTTCCCCAAGCTCTGAAGTTTTCCAAGAAGCTGACAGCTTCCAAGCATTTTCACCTCTATTGCACATATCTTTACTCCATATTACCAAGGGATGCAAGCACTAGAATTTTGAAGCAGGGAAAGGAGTACCAGAAAAAACCACTATTAGTTTTTCATTGTTTTCCCTGGAAGCTACAGCACTTCCTCCCCTCACATTTGAAATATCCTCCAAGTTTTTACTTATTTTTAGGACTCAGAAGACCAAGTCTTCTCTCTGCCTTACTTTCCATAGACACAGTAATCCTCTGTGAATTAATTTCTTTTTACTGCTGGAGTATTTTGAGTGTCCACTGAGGATTTAATCATAGTATCTGGCAGGGTATACCTCTATATTTCACTGTGCAGAGAGAACAGGCTGCAATGAAGCACTGAATATAAAGGAGGAACATCAGCCTTATCTATAGAAGCTCCTGCTTTTGACAGGGATCAATCTGAGCCATGGGATCAACATATAAAAGAGAAACTTACTCAGAAATGCTAAAATTAGATCATCAAAAAGATGAAAACAAATCCTTGAGAGAGTGAAAAAGTGGTAGTGTGTCACAGTATAAACAGAGATGAACAAGGAACCTGTTCTACTTTCCATTACTGTGCCAAAGAAAGAATTTTATTTGTCTCAAGAACATCTGGAAGCCCTGCAGAAGCTTGTTGTACAGACTGTACACTTTCTTCTTTAATCCTGACACAAATGCCAATAAACTGGCACTTCAAAAATATTTGCTTCATAATCCAGCAGAATCAAGCCAGCTGAAGCAGAATGCAGTCAAGGCAAGGGATTCTGCAATTGACAGCTGGGACAGAGGGGCACAGAGGGAGGAGGGAAAAAAGCTACATAGGGTCAGAGGACAAGTCTTCTCTTCCATGTATCCAGGAATGCTTCACCTCACAAACTTGACCACCAAGTGCCCTCATGTGCAGTCAGCACATGAACATATTGGGCTCATTCACACCCAACCAGAACAAACACATCCACTGCCACCAAAACAAACGTCATCTCCTCCTGCTGAAGACAACCTCCTCATTAGCACGACAGTCAGACTGAAGGCCCACAGTCCCACATGTGCCACTGGCACTGGCCATTGTAAATCAGCTCCAGATTGTCACAGTGCAAAAGGGTTCATCACTGCCAGTGAAGTTTCCCTCTTTGTCCCTGTTTTTACTACAAGTCTGGCTACAGCTCTGTGTTCTTGCAGAGCCCTGCACAGAGTCCCAGCAAAGACTGTTCTCAAGCCACTGGTTTAGCAATTATTTCACTTGATCCAAGAGAGACAGGCCAACAGGCATGCTCATATTTTTACTGGAGCAGGGGGGAGAGGTTGAGTTGTTCTTCCAGCCTCCCTACCTTAGGAGAGATATGCATATTCAGGATCTCCTCATGGAAATGTATTTTAGCTTTTATCTATATGAAACGCAGAATTGCAGGAGAACCAGTTCTTGCAGTATACCAGCATGAAACTGGGAGTGATAGTTACTGCAGACCTTTGTATTAGTTGGGACCAAAGAGCAAAACTGTTGGTCTGACAAGGCAAGTACTGTAAAGCTAATGAAGCATTGTCCTCATATTCAGAGCAACAAACTACCATGGTTTCTTCTGATTTATTACATATGGATTCCTATTGAATTCACAAGCAGCACTTAGTTTACAGGTATAAAAAAAGGCAACACATGCTTCACAAAACAAGGCATACCCAGAGGAACATGAAACACTCTGACTCATCATCATCCCAGGCACCCAGCTCTGCCCTGCCAGCTACCATTCCCCAGTCCTGTTTTTCATCACAGTATACTGAGCCAAACTGTTCCCTCCTTTGACATCTACCCTGCACAAGACCACCAGTTTCTTCCAAAATGAAAAGACCAAAATAAGATACTTGTCCTTTCCTGTTCTATAACATCCTCTTCCTTTCTTGTTGCAGAAGTTTCTCATGTATGTTCTCATTCAATGCATTCACTTTTCTCTATATTCAATTCCAATCCTTTTCTTTCCAACCTCTCATGTTCTCCTAGATCCTTTACCCGAAAGTACAGATTTGCCATAACCTATCAACCTTAAACTCATTTAATCATAACTGCATTTTCCATTATTCTTCTTCCCTTATTTTCCTTCCAAGATGATGGAACAGGCTTCTTAAAATGTCTGTCTGAAATGTCTTTCATTCCTATCTGTAGACCTTCAATAATAAATTTTTGGTTCAGCACATCATTCATGTTTCCAAAACCCTCTTCCCAAACACAATTATTAAGAAAAAGACACTCAGCCCACACCTTCCTGTACTTAAAACATGTACAGTTGATGCTGTGAAAAAAATGTGAATTGCTATCTGTGATTCTACCATAGTGCCCTCTGCTAGTAAGTCTGTGACCTTAAAACTTTTCCTGCACATTATTCTATTATTCTCTAAAATGTCTCTAGCTGCTTCTCTCCTTTGTCATCTCATTTTCTCCCTCTACGCTTTATTTCTAGATATTTTAATGTGCAATTAGAGAGGCAGTAATTAAATCCAAGCTGACAGCTCACAGAAGCATTCTGTTCAGTCCACATTAAAACCTTGGCTCCAATTTGTCACCCTGCCCACACACAGTACTTCCCTCTCCCCTCTTGGCTGCTGAGGGGATACCCCCATACTCCTGAGACTTCAGACTGAATTACATCAAATGCATGCTTTTATCACTCATCTCTAACATCACAGTACCCAAACTATTTCTACATAGGAAAACTAATTTACCCTCCCTAAAATACAACTATTCTTTGTCTACCTACAGGTCAAATAATTTTATTCAGCATGTCACTTGTTGCAAAGTTATTTCTGAGAAATTCAAAACCCAATTCAGCCTCATTTTTTAAGTACTGGTGATTCCCCTAACCCATCACTTGGAGCCTATCACTCCTGGTTTTTTCTATCTTTGTAACATGCACTCCCCCTTATTTACCAACCCAAACTGATGCCTTCAATTTGAATGCCTTATCTTGGCTACTTTTAAAAATCCCTTAATATGAAAAGGCACACCACTCATTTCCACTTACCTACAACTTTTTTTCAGAATCCATACTTTTACTTTTTCCTATGCTAACACTTTGGCCAAGAAGTTTTCTCCTGCATTGCCATCAGTAAAGCATCTCTATTACTTTAAGGTATAAAACAAGCACTGTTTACCAAACTTACTTTTCCCCATTATCCAGGCTACACATACACTGCCATTGCTTAGCACTATTGCCATTTCTTTAGGCTGCAAGGTGATTTCTAATTATACCAGCTAGGCAGCCAAGTCCTCCAGTGCTGCCAGGAAGAAAAATCATTTGATTAGAGAGTGCACAACCTGAGGCACTGCTGTTCCTCCCTCCTTCTCAGCCCTGCACAGTGGCAGAGGTATCCACTCTAAGCCATCACATGAAGCCATCACAATGCAGATTGTTACTGGCAACAGGGCTCCAGGCTCATTTACAGCCAGCTCTTCACCCGAGGCAGGAATTTCACTTAAAAAAACCCACAATCTCCTCATGAGAGAAACTGAATTCAGATGATAGCCTACCCCTCTCCTGTTACTGAGTTTCTAAACAAGGAGAAAGAGACAGTGCTTCCCATCTCCCCCTGTCTCAGCCTGACTATAGAGCTACAATCTTAAAGCATCATTACACAAGGTCAATAGATGCTGCGCTTTCAGGAATAGCTACACCTCAGGCACTCAGGCATTTGAAAATAGCAACACTTGTAAACAACTTGCATTCTAGAAATTTCATCTATAAAGTGGAGATTACATCATATCACACAACTGAGTGATGAAAGCAATCAGTAACTGAAGTACTCAGACACCAGACTGGTATCTACCCACAAAAAAGCCCCACAACAACTGCAGACCTTGTCTTCTGATCAGGCTTGAATACCATACAGTAAATACAGGGTACATTAATCAAAGAAGAGAAGGTGATAAAGAGCCATGGAAATGAACAAGCAGTTTTCATTCACTCCATTGAAGCCAAAGATCCTATAGAAATACCACATAAAATTTCCTAAAATATTGCTTTGTTGCATTTACATTAGCTTCCAAAACAAAACTGTATCAAAACCATTTTTTTTTTGGTATGATTTTTTTCAATATTGTTCACATGCATGGGAATGCTTGAGACTTTTCCTTTAAAGGCTACATCAAGACTCAGCTTTTTCAAAATATGCGTATTACCACGTCCACACTTAGGATTTCACATAAAAGTGCAAATATTCCTATTGCTGTTGGACAATTTTTTTTTTACCACCCTTTTAATGTTTTCTTATTTTTAGTGAGTTTTGTTTGGAAAATAAACAAAAAACAAAAAACCACAACTAAAACAACCACACAAACCTTCAGGGAGCTCATCCACTCCAATCCACTGCAGTGTTTTGATAGTCTGGTGACAAAAGCCAAAAGTTCCAAGGCAGTCTGAGCACCCTCACTGCTCCCCAAGCCATGGTGGGCTCAGAGTTGCTGTTGATACACAGCAAAACCTTGGGAGGTCTCTGTGGAGAGAATCTGCTCTAACTACAGCTAATATCCTCTATCTGCACTTGCCCTCAGATATGTTTTTTCTGGAATGGATGACTAGAGGGTTTGACTCAGGAAACAATTGCTAGAACATCTGTACCCAGGCCAAGTATAAATGAGAGAATTTCTGAGGATTTCTCATCCTTAACATCTGAAAACTGTGACCTGAAGCTATTTGAGCCTCACTTCAGCCTATACTATTTCAATTTTTAACTGTAAAAGCAGGAGGCAAATCTTTTGAAAATCTTCCTTCTCATGTCTATCAGCTGCCTCAAGAATGTAAACATTTTTAAAAATTACAGAATTTGTAAGATAGAGATGGAAGAAAAAAAGTTTTTGCCTTTTGCTGGACTAGCACAAGTTTGATAAAAGTGTCTGCTAGAGAAAGGTTCAACCAAAACTTTCACACATTAGCAAATACATACTTTTAATTTGGGGACAGGATCAGCAGCCAGACTAGAAAGCTTTATAGAAATACACCCCCTCTAAACCCAACAAGGATCTCTATCCTAGAGGGTGAGATTAAAAGCATGTAAAATAGCAGAGTACTTAGACACTAAGATAAGTTTTGAACAGAATTTAAAAGACCCATCTCAATCAAGGAGTGATGGGTGGCTTCAAAGAGCAAATAACATGGCTCCCTAAAACTAAAAATTCTTGCTCAAGGATATACTAACTTGCCTGTACAAGCAAATATATGACTCAGCCTGTACATCCAGAAAGTTTCCTTGCTTTACTCAAGCACATTAGCACAAACATACAAGCTGAGTAGGAGTATTAACTGGAGAGGAGTAAGTCAATCCAAAATCATCCATGACTTTTTTGACCAGACTGCTTCATGACCATCAGCATGACTGTTCCCACCCCAGCTTCAGAAAAACTATCCCACAATAGCATTCCAAGAAATCCATCAGGTGCTCAGAGACAATAATATGAACAGTATATTGAAAGAAACAGATACAGCAAAAGCCAGAGGGGAAAAAAGTCATCATCTAAATTCATTATGACTGTAAACATTTTTTTTTTAAAAGAGTGAGTTACACATATTAAGCTTATTCTCAAATATATCTAAGACTTCCCTTCATCATTTTCACAAATTTGTTGGAGCCCCTTTCAGCCACAAGTCTGTGAGAAATCTTCCCCAACTGTGTACAAAGTAAAACCATCCAACACAGTAGGTTTCCAAAATCTCACATCTATTTGGCTCTTCTGAAGACTTTGCTAGCACTACTAGATTCTTTGGAGAAAAAAGGAACACATGTTTATTGCTTTTTAGATTATCTCATCAGATATATCTAAAGGCATGTCACAAATGCACACAGCCTCCTAGCAGTTATCTCAACAGCTTTAAATGCTTGGGCACCAATCCAGAAGGATCACCTCATAAACCAGGCAAACAATTACCACTCACTTGATTAATCTTTTCTCATCCTTCTGAACTCTGACCTGAATTTCAGATACCTTCTTTGTGGAAACTGAGGGTATCACAAGCTTAAGGGTTTATTTTTCACCTTAATTTCAATTCTCCCCAGAGCAGTAAGATGTGTTACTGGCAAGTTTATATTTGTAAGATGCTTTGACTATGGGAAGTGACATTAATCCTGTTATGTCACTCAGACACCACTTTTGCAGTGCTTTAGGTTGATTCAAAAAGGAAGATGAGTGACTATTACCACATCACTCCAACACCAACAGGCTTTACTAGTTTTTTTCTTATCCTTTTCTTACCCTTCTCCCCCTCCATGCTCACCACTTCCCATCACCACTGCAGTAACTTAGACAGTTTCTTAAGGACAGAATTAAAGAGAATTAAATGCTTTAGTAAATGCAATTAAAGTATCTTACCAATGCAGGCCATTGAATTTGTTTGATTTTTGATCCCTGAGTCTGGCTTGGGTCCTTTCTTTTTGCCCAGACCAGCTGGTACTCCACCAAGAAGGCTGCAAAATCTTCATAAACTTTAACCCATTCTCGCTTTTCCCATTCAAGGTCATCAAATTCCACATACACCTGGGGAAATTAAAGAAAGGAAAGGACATACATTATTGCACATACACAGCATGTGTTCATCTACATGCACTTTTTAATGTATACATTAAAAAACTAAATGCAAGATCTTGTTTATTACCCATTTTAATGCTATGGTTTTGAAATTATATATTCAGTTCCTACACCACAGAAGACAGTTTTCTTGGCAGTGCATTTGTGGTTAAGAGAGGAGAGTCACTAAAATATCTCCACTAACATTGGGTGTCTTATCTCATGAACAACAAGCATTACACTGAGTATTTAATAATAGCATTCAAGTAACACATACAGCTATCTACATAATCACTAAGTTTTATGAATACTTCTCATTTTCAGTTCAAATATATGTCATGTAATACAAACCAACTAACCAGTAACATAATTTTAAGGGAAAAAGAAGTCAATTGGAAGAGCACCAGAAAGGACATCCTGAGCCTGCAGACCTGGCTACTACAAGCAAGTCCAGCACACAGCACCTCACAGAAGCAGCTCAGTTTCCTCCTGCAATTTGGCTCAAAAACCAAACCAAACAAGAAACAATACCACCACGTTTTGCTTCCAGCTAGGTTAACGTGGAACCAGTTTGTAACTATTTGATCTTGTGCTATCCCAATATAGAACAGCTGTACCTTCTCCCCTCAGCTGCATCCACTAAACCACTAAGTTAATTAAATACACCACACCTTTTGTCTCCTCTTGTGCAGAGCAGAGGGATCTCAGAGCTATCCAAAAGCTATCTGCATATCTCTGCTAAACCCATTACATTTCAAAATTAAAGAACTCATTTTAAAGTTAAAAATAACTCAAAGTAGTAAGTTGTTCTCTTTTCACAATGAGAAATATCTTAAGAAAAACGCAGCTGGTAAAATACAAAAAATGCCACTGCTTGTTACACTAAATGGAGAAGGGAAGATGCTTTCCTACACCTCTGAACTTCAGCCTCAGCCACGCCCAAGGCAATTTCCGAAACTGGAGTTTCTTCCTGTATCTGCTTCTGAGAACTAAAAATCACTGTCACAGAAATATTCTTCTCTTTTAGATCTGGTTAATTTTAGGCCTACAACATACTTCCTTGTCTAGACTTTCTGTCTCACACTATCAAACGTGTACTACAGAGTGTTCCTTCTCATCTTGTCCTTCTGCCTTCTCAGTGCACAACTTCAATTTTCACCAAGCCACTTCTCACTCCTCTACCCAAGTTCATCATCCCAGTTTTCCCCACAGATACTTTTGACCCATATTACTCCCACTTCATTCCCACACACTTTCCTCTTCCCTTTCTTCTTTCAAGCATCAGATCAAGAAGATCCTCTCACCTCCACTGTTCATCACTACAGCAATTGCTTCTTCTTTTAACAAAGCAAGTAGAAAACAGCAGCAAAAACTGTTACCACTAAAAAACCCCCACTTTTTAATAATTTCATTTCTAGAGACTAATTCTAAAATCTGTAATAAAGTTGCAGAATATTCATTTCTTAATCAAAAGAGTTAAGAGGAACAGTAAACAGAGTAAAACTGTAAAACACTGACAGGCAAGCACATCATATCCCAAATCATTTTGGCAGCATTAATTATCTTGTATTTGCAGCTATTTTGAAGCCTTCTGGAGAACCATTTATTTGTAAAATTTGTCATTTGATCAATTCTAAAGACAATCCTCAGTGACCGTACAGTTAAAAATCACTCTCTAAAATGCACCTCCTTCCTGCAAATCTCACTCAATTATTTCAGACTGCTCAAGTAACTTTGGTTTAGTATCTGGAAAGACACTTCACCTGGGTAGTCTGTAGCAAAGTGTGAAGAGGTTAAGCAGCAGACCTCACACAGCAGCCCATTTAAAAAAAAGAGGAGGCAAAGGGAATCAAATGAATAAATATTTTTGAAAAACACAGATAAGTCTAAAGCAGAGTTAGCAGTTTAGAAACAGCCACACAAAAACATACTGTATCTTCTGGCCACTGGCCAAGGCTTGTGGATAGCTGCGATACAATCTAGTGTTTGTGTGCAAGTTTTGCACCCCAAATAAACCAAAATTCAGCACAGCGACAGTGGGAGTTACTGCTGAGCTATCTGCAGAGTCTCCTGGCACCATATAATTAGATCTTCAAAGGAGCAGTTCCAAGA
The DNA here is from genome assembly GCF_028769735.1 of Zonotrichia leucophrys gambelii. Taxonomy (NCBI): domain Eukaryota; kingdom Metazoa; phylum Chordata; class Aves; order Passeriformes; family Passerellidae; genus Zonotrichia; species Zonotrichia leucophrys. The sequence continues at coordinate 29,730,945 of NC_088176.1, forward strand.
AAAGTGGAGAATGGAGCATGGCACAGAGCCAGTCTGCCATGGCTCAGGGCACCATATTCCGCCTCTAGTTGCACACACAATCCTTGGGAATCTCTTCTGCCAGCTTCCACCACTTGCAGGTTTCCATGCCAAGCCTATTAACTATCTGCTGGCTTTTTAAAGTTGATTTTTGAAAAGCAGAAGCAAGAGAGACAAAATGAAGCGCCCAGTTCATTGCCCATTCTCTGTTTGGCTGGGAAATGAATTTTTCTAAGGCAACAGTAAAGGCTCTGAAGAATAGAGGCTTCCCCTTGCTGTGCACACTGACCTCCCACACAGAGACGAGCACTATCTCAAACAGCACAGTTTATGAAAGGGAGTAAAAAGGGAAAAAGATGAGGAAAGGAAGCAATCCAGCAACCTACGCCAACAAAATAAAACAGAGAGCCAAAGTTAGACCCTCTAAGGAGTGCAAAGCCTAAAAATATTTCATCTTTTTTGCTCCACTGACAGAACACTATACAGCAAGAAACTCTATGACATTTGCCTCCCTAAGAATGAATGTTGATTTGGAGATTTTTCAGCCAAATTTTGCTTCATTGCCTTGTCAGCTATTTGTGGATAGATATTATATGTTTGTGTTCCCAGAGCAGCTGAAGCCTTCTCACCACGTATGCATTCTCTTGAATAAAAAGGAGAAATTCCCACTGGGATGATATTATATTTATAATTGGCATTAATGTGCTAATTTTGTAACTCACTGCTATCTTCCAACAGGAAGCAGCATAAGCTTTAGCATGCTTTTCCAAGTAAAGCAAGACAACAAATTTATTTCCAATGGAGTCAGCCAAGCAATTGCAACAAAATATTGTTATTTCTAAGCCCAAACACAACAACCATGGTGAAATCCTCTACATGCAGAACTGTAATTGAGAGTTTTCCAGTCATTTCTGCTCCAAATAAATATGCCTGACAAAATAAACTTTGAAACCCTTTAGAACTGGCACAAAAGCAATACTAACTTCAAAAAAATTTGACTTAAAATGTTAAAAAGCACAGTCCATGCATCATCCACTTCATTAAAACTCCTTGAGTGCATTGTTATCCAAGTTCTGTTTGCCCTCCTAAGGCAAGAGAGCACAATTTCCCCTTGATCACCTAATGATTGTTAGCAAAATGTTTATTTCTAGGAAGAAAAAAATCCAAGCAACCTCTCTGAGCATGTTTTCAGTAGAGGCAAGAAAACACTACTTTATACAATATTAAATGGTTTTTCTTCAACACCAGTTTGGCTGCTGACTGCAAGGTGAGCCTCAGAGTGCATCCCCCTGGGTTTCCCTTGTAACACTTTTCTATTACAACAGATAGAATATTGTGCCATGATCAATTATTACACATATATACTTTATTAAAAAATTATAAGTGTTGAAAACTGCAGACTCAGATGCTAAAAACTATCTGTGCAATTCAAATGTCTTAGTTATGCAAATTAAGATAGACCTCTTAGTATGTAATCAAGATTCAAAAACTAGCTGTCAAATTTCCAACCTTGTGATGTATAGCCAAGTGAACACAGAAATGTAAATCTTGTATGTAATTTAACAGAAATGTATTTACAACCACAAAATTTTACTTAAAAACACACAACACAATTTCCAGCGATGGTACCATCATCAAAGGAAAATAAAAATTTTCGATTTGACAGAAGTTATACAAAGTTATCCAAAATAACTAGAAACTTCATTACAAGATGTCACTGCAAAATTCAAAATACAATCCAAATTAGTTCTTCCCTTTCCATATTCCCCAATGTTAAGCGCAACCTGCACATTTTCATTCTGGGGAACAAGCATTCTATGGGATGTTTAAGAAAGGTTTATTCTTGGCCCAGTAACAGGGGTTCTGGGAGTTCCTTGGTTTTGAAAGAAAATCTTCCTGCAGGAAAGCAAAGCCAGGCAGCCCAGGGAGCAGGCAGAGCCTCCTGCTGCTGCCACAGAGGTGGAGGGAGGCAGTGAGTCCGTGGGTACCACACTGAGCCACCCGTGGCAGTGACGGGGTTTGAAATTGCCAGGATTGCTCCTGGAATTCTGAGCTCCTGACAACTCCTGCCCCTTGGTGTGATCTTCAGCATGGTACACAGCTGAGAATTAAAACAAACTACACTAGACTCTGGAGAAGTTCTCCATGTCCTGATGGAGATGGATGTGATTGCCAAACACCCAGCTGGTACAAACTAAGGCTAGTTCAAGTACAGAGGGAATGGAGACAGTAAGGGTGCTTTTATAAAACTTAATCTTCCCATCCTGTTCCCAATATCCTCGACTTCTCAGGTTTTTACAAATTGTTTCTTTCATGGAGATGGCATTACCCAGCAGTTAAGTCTTTCTAAATATATCTACACCTAATCAAATGCAATCAAAGCACAAGTTACTATAAAGCAAAACAGCTTAACACAGGAAAATTATTACTCTTTTATGCAAGTGCTACCCATTTCCACATGGAAAAGTGGTCTAATAGCAACCAAAGGCAGCAGTCAGGACTTTTCTTTAATAAAGGGCTTCAATGTTGCTTTTTGTTACCAAAATTTCCTCAATCTTTCACATTAGTATTTCACAGTCACTCTACAATAAAAAAAACTCATAAAAAGCATTTTAAAGTACACTGGCATTCTCCATATAGCCTAAAAGCAACTTCAACAGCTGAAATAATAGCAATAGATTGGTCTTTAACTAGCAAATATTTTAGTATTAAAAGATGGGGTTTACTGCCTCCATATATTCTTTAAAATAGGCAGCATTTTTACTGCAGATTAGATGTGTTTGTTCACTTATATTTGCAGTCAAGAAAGTAGCTGGTTTTGACAAAAAGTACTAAATGTACCATGTATTTTTTAGGCAGGGTGAGTAGATACCCATAATACCACACAAAGTCTCTAGAAGACCTGAAAATGCTCTTGACAAAACTGGTATGCCACAATTTAAGGAACATAATAGCTTGTCTCTAAAATGCAAGAGCCCTGCTTCTAACTCTCAAGCACTAGGAAAAAAGCTGTAGAATCAGATAGATGTTTTATAGACATGAACACTGAAAGCTCCTTAAAAGATGGGACAAATCAGCATGCGAGTTATTTTATGCTATTTCAGCTCTTAAAACATGAAATTGTTTGAACAAATATTCAAATCTGCACATCTGTTCTGATTATTTGTGAAGTTTGCAAGAAGTAACAAATTTAAGGGCAGAAGATGTAATTTTCTATTAAATGAGAAGAGAAAGTGCTGCTACTTTGATTTACTGTGGAAATCGAAGGGACAATTCCTCAAAGATTAAATCCTGTTTTGATGTACCCTTCTACCATGAAACAACATGCTGATAATTCTGAATACTTAAAGTCTCTGTTTATTCAAAAGAAAATTGAATAGGTGTAGCATCCCAGCAGCAGTCCTCAATCATGAGCTGGAAAGTTGAAGCGCACAAAAAGAGAGGCTGGTTCATTATCTGCAGAGAATCAAGTTTCTATTGCTTCAGGATTCACAACTGCTTGGAAACCCCCTCTTCTTTTTTTAGTACAGAATGGTTGTATGTCTGTCCAGCAGGAAAGCACCAAGATTTACTTCCTCCCACTGAAAGACCACACATAACAGCAGCCAGCTACAGCTCCTCTGAAATGCAAGGAGACATCCCCTCCATAAACACTGTTCTCATTACTGAGGGGAAAAAACAATCTGCAGCCTCAGGATCATCTGCTGAAGATGTCTAAAAGTGCAGAGGAGCTGTGTCACTGCCTGAGTCACACTGTGACAGACACACTCGCACTGCCAGCATTGCTCAACACCTCAGGGCTGGCAGAATGAGGAAGACAACCCTGCTCTCTCACCAGGCTCCTGAATAAAGCACAGCTACACACTCACTGCAAGGCATCTCAAATATGTGCCATGTGCACAAGGGAACAGGGCCAGATGCAGCAAATACATGCTCCGATAAACATGCATTTTCCAGGTAGCTTCCTTATATTAAGCCTTAAAACAAAAATATCCTACAAATACAGACAGGCCTTGAAACAAAAACAATTATTTCTCTCCAGAAAACTCTCAAGGTACATTACAGGTAAGAAATGATCAACATGTACAGCTTATGGTTCATTTTCAGACCTGCATTCCCCAAAATGTAGACTTGAACATTGACAATAAAGTAGCCTCTGCAGAAGAAAAATGCAGCAAAAAAATTGGTTTCAAAACTGAAGAAAAATACCAGTAGTATTGCAACAGCCTGCTGCAGTCTGTGGCTTGGATTGCTAAGCAACCAGCACATCACGTAGAGCACAGAGTAGAGATTGCAGAGAAGATGACAGAATAAAAAAGCATCCTACTTGCAGGCCCCAAAACCAGCCTGGAAAATAAAGAAATCTAACACAAGTATGTGACTTTCATCCCACAATTTAAAATGCATGTTCTGAACAGAAAGATGGAGAAAATATGATCTACAATGAAAAGAAAGGGAAAAAATACTATATTTCTTGTATGTGAGTTTTAAATTAATTTCTCAAAAAAAGGACTTGCCTCTGATAAAAAGATAATCTACAGGAGTGCCAACTTTTACTTTACAAGCTGCTTAAATCACTGTGTTTAAATTATTTGGCATACTATTTTACAAATATTTTTCCAAATTCAGATTTTAACAGCAAAGTGAAGTGACACACAAACCAGAAATTAAATCATGACTCTACTGGACTTACAAAGAAATCAGTGGAGCACAAGTAGCCCCATTTGAAAGATGTTTTACATTCCAGAAATTTCCTGAATTACTTATCCCAAGCGAGAAATAGAAGTGACTTACTCTTTTAAGAAACCACGGCCTATTGAATCATAACTAGGTAAAGTAAGCACATCACACAAAAACCTCCTGGCCCTCCAGGCCTGAAAACATCTTTCAAATTCTTCTCACTATTACACAACATAGAAAAATTTTACTATGCCTCAATTTCTAAATGATCAGCTCTAAAAACAGTACTTAAGAAGCACACATATATAGAAGGCCTACATATTCAATTTAAAAATCAAATTACAATTTGTTTTCAAAGCAGATGTAATTTAAATAAGGTAAACTAAAGGCCAATTAAAAAACTTTAGTGATTTAGATGACTTGATAATTAATCTGAGCTAATACTAACATTCATAATATCACACTAAGAAGATCAACACCTGTCATTTAATAAGGAACCATTATTGCTAAGTTTTAATTTTTACAAGATTATGCTGACTTTAAACTGCATATATCTGTCATTTGAAGATGTGACTAAAACCAACAAAAAATAACTACCAGATATTTAGATATTAATGGATTTAAGTCCATTTTTACAATGTGATGGCTTATTAATGAAGACAAAGCTTGTCCACCAGGCCATCAGCAATCACAATGCACTACAGGAAGCTAAATTGAAGTGAATGGTGAAAGGAATAGGTCACCTCCTAGTCAGAATTCACCAACTGCTATTTTTCCTCATCCCCAGTCGGAGATAGAAACAAAACTGCATCTTGTGGGGCAGCAAACTTAACTAACCAACCAACCTGGCTGTTGCTGTAGCCAGCAAGGTATGGCTGCAAAGCCACCCATGGGGAAACAGCTCAGCTTCAGCCCTCCTGAGAGTCCAAATTCACAGTCTAAATGCACAAAGCTGGCACCTGGGAGATGATCAGGACCTGAGCAGGGAGATACAGTTATTTGAGTTTTTCTGCTGTCTCACTGCAGCTGAACAGCCCAGAGCTGAAGCACTGCTGAAGGGAATCAAGAGCAAAAAGCACAGGACCTTCCCTATTTCTACCAACACAATCCCATCAGCCATCCTCAACAGGTGAGGAGCCAAACCAGCCATCCTTCCCAGGCTCAAAGGACTGACCCTGACACTGACCCTGGCCCTACTGAAAGTACTCTCAGTATCTGCCCAGACAGAGGTTCAACCTGATTCATGTGCTGCTAGAACAAGTGGTGTCCTCCCAAATCCACAGTGCAGACACCGATTAAACTCTGCACTTTGGAACAGCAAATCTTTACTTGAAGTGGAACAGAAGAGACACTGTAAAAGAAAATTAAGGTTTGGAGATGAACTTTTGATACTCTTACTTGGGAATCCAGGCTAGCAAAGACCAAGTGCCTCTCCGCTGCTCTGTGTGCCCACATCAGTGTCCAGACAGCAAGCCAAACAAACCAGGAGTGGGCTCACAAACTATTTCCTTTTTGTCAGATAAAGCCAGAGATATCAAAAAGACACCAGCAAATCCTTAGCATAGTGACAAATCACCAGAGGAAGCTGGCTGGTAGATTTTGTTTGTACTGGAGACATTTTCTCAAGGCCTAGCTCATATCAACAGCAAAAATTCCAGCAGACAAACTCACTCAATTCATTGCTTTCTTTGGTCATCTTACAGGAATTAAGAGAACTATGGGGGACTATTCCAAGAGTAACCAGAAAAGCAAGAGAAATCGAGCAACCAAAGAGACATTATATTGGCATTTTTATAAATTATTGTCCATTACAAAATGGTAATTCTCTGTATTCTGATAACAGCAGCATTTGCTCTTGTAAGCAAGACTGTTAACCTCAGGCAACCAGCCAACCAAACACATCTCAGCAAGCAGATGAGAAAATAGGAGTAATAGCAACAATAATCATAATCTTCTGAAGCAAGACAAAATGTTAGTGAAGTATTTATCTACTTCATTGATCATCTGCTAAAATAATTGGAATTTTTTTCCAGGCCTTTTTTCCATTATAAGAGGACTAGAATATTTGAGTAGGGAAGTTAGCACCATATCAATTACTTTAAAGCTTTATCTTTTATTGGAGAAGAACATGGTACAGTTTTAAGAGTAATTTGCTGTCCTCTTTCCTCCAATTCACAGGCTGCCAAATGACCACACTGCAAACTGGTCCTGCTTTCTCCTGGTCCTGACAAAACCACCTCTAAGCAGAACAATAAAGACAAACAGTTTCTAAGTTCTTCCTAGCGAAGATTCAGCGTATTTGACTTTGGCTGTTTTGTTCAAGTTCTAATTTTTTTATAATCTGAATTATTAAAGTCTTCCCTTGTAGTCTTGTGACTGCATTCAGTGCTATTTCACAAGCTGAATTACTGTTTTGTTGTTTAAGAGTCAACTTCATGTTACCACTGCAGCCTCTGAGTTTCAACCTCCTCTACAAGTCATCTTTCAATGCTACATCTGTTTCCCTCACATTCGTCTAATACTTCACACTGGAGAGTCACCACTCACTCAAAAAGACTCCCACAAAATTTTTCTGATGTAACTAAGAACTTAAAAACACCTGCTAACAAAAGATGCATAAACAAAACTTACCCAGGGCTACTTCTTTCTTAGAGGTTAGGTGCAGCATAAAACAGCAAAGTAAGATCTGTACTCAAGAGGTTGAAGCTTCAAAGGATTAACATATGGACTTTTGAGGTCTATAAGAGCTTCCTTTATTTTTCCATCTGCCACCAAACTGCAGGCTAGACTTTACAGAGAAGAACTGGGTCATTACAGTTCAGAGTTCACCAGTGCATAAATGTCCACAAACTGGGATCAAAGTTCATTCAACTCGGCACTGAGATATCTCCAGCAATTACTAAAAGGTCAGAGGAGATTAAGAGCAGGGCTGGTGGCACATGTGAGCAAACATGACATCAGGAAACAGCCTGCCAAAGGTAAGCAACATTTTGGGAGCAGGGGAGGAAATGTAACCATGGCTTCCTGGGGCTTCAGTCTGTCTTAATCCACATCCTCAATCTCCTCTTTGCCAGAATGGCCACTCCTGAGTCACAGATATCCAAATGTCTGAGCAAAAAAAATCACACTTATGTAAATAACAGGTAAACTATATGGATATACAGAAATACAGTAGTATGATAAGTAATTTAGGAAATCGTCTTTCCCATTGCACAATCTTAAGGAGATTGTTTACATCAGAATGAAGACATTAGCAATGTGGACAGTTTGGTCCTAACTTAATTAAGCACTTACATTTTTCAATGTATTTTATAAGTCTTTTAATAGTAATTTGCTTGTGTTCGGCTTTTTAATTAACAAAAAAGAAACAAAAACTTCAGTCACTGATGGTGAGTTGGGAGGTTCTGCCCTCGCTCCATGACACAAAGTCACAATGTCTGTGCTTCACACCCATCCTCCAGACCCAGAGCGCAGTCACTTCAGCCCAGTGCTGCCTCCTCTGACCACAAATTCCTTGGGAGCTGAGATTGTGTTTACATGACACTCCATGTGTTGCAGATTGAATGCCAGGGGCTTTTCAGGTGCAGCTGAGGTGTTACAAGACAAATTGTGCTGAAGCATAGAACTGCAAACACAACCAGCTCCTCTGAACAACTGCCCACTTTGTTGTTGCAGCTGCTAAGGCTACAGCACAGGAGGAATGGCTTCAAATAAACAGAATTACTGATGCAGAAAAGCTTCAGGAAAATAGGGGTGAAAAGCACTTAAGGTTACAGAAGCCACTCACAATGCATAGATGAAAATTCTCTTTCCATGTGTTTGTCTACTACCCTTCTTCAGAAGAGAGACTTTTGCTCTGTTCTCTAACATCAGTTTTTGTTCTTCAATAAAATTTCTCAAAAATGTGAAGTCATTTACCCTTTTACATCTTGAGTATTAACTAACCTATTTCAGTATCACAATTGTCCAAACTACAGAGAAATGTTTGATTTTTAACTTAATGGCATAATTCTTTTAAAGCTTTCAGCATAACTCTTGTTAATTAAAAATTGTCCTAGAAATATGCAATGTACAACAACACAAAAAACAGAAAGCAACAAAATATTCTGCATTTTCAGTTCTCCTAGTAATTCCTTTCAAAGGTCTTTTCAAAGGAGGAACAATAGATCCATTGATAAGACCAAGAGAACAACAGATCCCACAGATAACACAATCAAACCCTTAGTGCTTAAGGCCACAAGTAAAGACATAAGAAGAAAATATTGGCAATGAGCATACATCAAAAGCTGCCTAATGAACCCAATTAATCACCTTAATTACTGCATTAGCCATCTCTGGGTAACTTACTAGTGAAAAAGTCAGACACTCCTTGTCACAACAGTAAGGATAATATTTTTGAATAAATGGCATTTTAAAGAAGATTGTGATGATGAATTAAAAAAAAAAGTTTGTTTATGTACAATGGTTTTATACTATAATTATAAAGGTTTTTTAAAAAGTCCTCCCTGCAATTGTAAATGCTGCAGAGAAGAGAATAAAAAAGCATTAATTCAGAACTGTACATAATTTTCTCACCATCTGTTCAAGTTTCTGGAACAAAACAAGGTTTAGTGTATGTCCAAGAGAGCTTTTAATGCTAGAAATTATACACACAATAAATGTACCACAAAATGAGGGCTGGTACCTTTACTTTCTCTTTTCTCCCCTTGATTTCCCCACTATCATCTTGCTTATTTAAAATTATGATTCGTTTTTTGTGTTCCCTGAATAAATCATTTCTATACACAGAAAATGCAGGACAACTTCTCCAAGTTTTCAGCTCCCATCTCTATTTGCAAGTTTATTTTCTGAGGAGCTCCTTGAACTCCAATAATCACTTACACTCAGAATCTTTAAAACAAGTATGAACGTAACCAAGTCCTTTCTTATAACAAATGTTAGCACAACTTGATCTATTCCAGGCTGTCTGAGTCAGAAAATGTCTGGAGAACAAACAAAACCATCCCACAAACTGCAACTGATTGTGTACCTACAGCTACACAGAATACAAACAAGACTTTGGAAAGACATCAGGAAATGAGGGAGGGCCTTCATGACCTGCAGAGGTAAGTGAAGCAAGCCCAGCCCTCCTGCAGTGAGGAATTTGACAGTTTTACTGTATTATGATAATAAATCAGTGCAAGAGAAGATAGAGCACAGTCACATCAGACTTTCTCATTTCCCTAGGGAAAGAGCAATAAAATTACTGTTCAAGTTAAGGGACACAAGTGTTCCCTTCAGGAAAATGAACGCTCTGAGATGGCATTTTCAACTATCAGCTGCAGAACTATTTGTGGTATCAGATAACTGCAGTTTGCATTGATAGTGATAAAGAAGTTAATCTGTTTTCAAAACATATCAGGGAATGACAATTGAGGTTTCTATCTTGCTTTACAAAACACCTTCCACTTCTCTCTATAAACTGTTTAAAATCTGGATGTTATTTCTAACAGTCAGTCTCATTGCCTTGTGAATTGTACGCAAAATTTACCTTCTGCTGCAATCAACTTACTGTGCATAAGAAAGGAACAATTACTCATGTGAAAAAGCCCATTTAGCATTCAAGACAGAGAGGTCTGTCTCCTACAGTCAACAGACATTAATACTGCAATAAATTAAAGGAATAGGCAATAAATACTTTGGAAAGTAATGTTCATTATTGGATTCCTTACAGCTTTTTGGTTCAGTTATGTCACTGTGATACAAATAACTCACGTATCATAATTATGAAGAGTTTTCAGCACAGCCAAGACCTGAAATCTTGCAACTTTGATACACTTTGAGAAGACAACAGTGCCAGCATTTCAGACAAGCACATATACCAATGTTTTTATTCAGTGCATGTACAAAAATTAACTGCAGAGAGAGGGCCAATGGGGAAAAAAGCCAGGGTTTTCTCCCATGCATTTCACTTCCCTCAAAATCTTCCCAGAAAGATCAAGAGCCTTTACTCCCCAGTCACTGCATTAAAAAAATAAAAAGGATGGAATGCCACAGCTAAAACCTATTTTGTTAAGTCTCCCTCTCAGGGTGGGAAGGAGATCACCACTGATGAACCAGACAAACAAATATTTCACCCACTCAGGGAATCAGTTCATTTCTACCATCTCCCACTCCCTCATGTTTAGCTCAGGAAATGAAGGCTGAATAAACAAGACTCAGAAGTAGCATTAAATGTGCTGCATATAAGGACAGCTTTGCTAGTTTTGCTTATAAAAAGGAATCAGAATATTAGTTATATCCCAAAAAAACTTCATCTGATTTGGTACATAGATTATTAGATAAAATGAGCTGCCAAGGAATTTTGGCACAATTTCATGGGAATCGTAAAATAAAGAGACATACCTGACAAGTTCCATAGCACTGGAAAAATTAAGTATTCTTGAGCACTGAGAGCAAAGGGCAAAGATTTCCAGGCTTTGTAATGTATGTCTTCTCTTACCATCACATCCCTTCCCTCCTAATACTCATGTTAAAATAAAAAACAAAGTAACAAAAAAAACCAAACCAAAAAAACACAAAAAAAAATCCCACAACATATTTTCACAGGATACATTGGATATATTTTGCCCAAGAGTCCACAATAGCAGGACTGGTTGTCAAGACAACCCTTTGCTCTCAATACAGTCTATTTCCCTAAGATGTTTTCTGCACCCAAAATGATAATTAAAAAACTTATAAACCTCACCCAGTCACTTTTTTTTTAAAAGCACACATGTATACAGGATATCTAGTGCCAAGACAAGATCAGTCCTCTTGCAATTATTTGATTTTTGAATTTAGAACCAGAAACAGACTACTTAGTAATTGTATTGTTCTCATTTCAAACCTCTAATCCTTTAAATAATTATTCTTTCCACATGCATCGCACTGAAAAACAATTGCAGAGGTCTGAGGAAAGCCAGCACCTGCAGGAAAGGGTTTAATCTGGCAACTGCTGGTGTTGTTGAGTTACTCAACACATAAATCTCGTATTAAGTCCCACCTCTTTCCTGTAGCTCTAACCGTTGGAGTTTGAGAAAACAGAGCTCGTTTCATGCTGCACTCCCACCACGGAGCAGCTGAATCTCCTACATTGCTGCGGATCCTGTTCGTGAGAGCAGGCTTCACATGGAGTCATGCAACATCCTGTTCCAAGCCAAATGCTCCAGATGGGATATGTTTCACTGCTGCCTCCCCCTCCCCAGCCCTTTGCAGCTTGTTCTTTTTTCTTTGAAAGCATTTAGCCCAAACTGCTGCTACAACAGCATGCTAAAACTGACCTTGGAAGAAAAATACAGACAAACTAAAACTTATTTAAAATCGAAATGTCTCATTACAAAAAGAAAAAAACCCACACCACTTACATTATCAAAATATTTCCATTAGCTAACCAATTAGCAAAATGATGCATAGAAGAAAAAAAAATTACTTGATGCAGCTCTACACTGCAGGAAAATCTGCCTTGTTTCAAAAAGTTTTCTAATCATTTAAAAGCTTTACATTGTCACGCACGTTACTAATCTAATGGAAGTTCTCATCAACATAAGGAAAAAACTGTCTAGTCTGCTGATCACTCTGAATGCTGGCAATTTCTCAAACATCTGCTAAAGGTCAGATTTCCACTGCATGGAACCAATCAATGAAGCTACACAACAGCCCCAGCGCCATTGCAAGTGCCAAACAAAGACCACTGTTTTACATAAGCAAAGAAACTCAGCCTGCAATCTTCCAAAACACTACCAGCAAAGTCCTCCCTCCCATCCCCACAGAGTGCTTGTCTACCTGGCAGGGGCTGCTCAGATTTATTCTGGTTTTGCTTTTTACAGCAGAACAGAGTTACTTAATGCCAGCCCATTTTTCCACATTGTTAAATAGTGGGCAGCTGATACCACATACAGAGAAACATTATGGAGGGGGGGAAAGAAAGGCTTTACTTAAATGTTAATCTACATAAAAACAAAGTTTCAGAAAACTGAATATTGACATAATTGGTGCTTTTGTTTCAGCTCAGTGACTTCAACACCACCCCCACCCCGCCAAGTTCTAAACAGATCTCAGAGTTAAAAAACAGTTTGAAATCATTAAGTTCTGCCCTAAAATCCTTACTAAGCAACCGCAGAAATATAATCCAAATATGCTAGCAGATTAGGGAATTGTAGGCTCCTGCTAAAAACAACATGCTTTTTATTTCAACAGCTTATCACATGTCATAAAACCAGTGCTTTAGCAAGAGTCCACACAGAAGAAATAAGTGATCAATTCCAACACTGCTGAAAAGCTGAGCTTGTTCTATTTTTTCACATAAAATGTTATTTTTATAGATGGATAATCTGGCACTGATTTACAAGTAAAGCCTTCTGCACACAGAAGAGAAGGGCCAGTAACAAAGCAATCTGACAGAAGTCAGGGCATTATTTTATGTTAATTATGTGTCACTAAGTGATCTTCAAACCACAAATTGAGGTTTCTTTTCTGAAATCAGCCCAGTGGTGCTCAGTCAGCCCCTGACCCCCATTTGGGACAGTCCTACCAAATGGCCCAAAGGCCAGTTCCCAGGGGCACCACGCTCCTTCCAGAGGGCAAAGCCCACCAGGAGCACCATGCCAGGAACCAGGACCATGGTGGGTGGCTGGGAGAAGACGTGATCCTGTGTGAAAGGAGAGGGCTGTGCAGCAGACACACACAGGGGGGCATGGGAAAAGGGACCAGCACTCCCACAGCAAGACCTGCCTCACAGCACAAATGGCAAAACAATGGAAATACAGGCTGCTTCTACACACATCTAGCAGAAAGTTTTAATGGTATGATAAAACTTGGTATCATCCAAGACACAAAAATGAAATTATTAAAATTGAATTTAAATATGTCTCTCAGATAAATGACTCTGTTAGTTGGTTTGGGTTTTTTTAATTATTGCCTTATTAAAGTTGAACAGCAATAGGCATGAGAATATTTCAAGGAGACAGTTATTTCTCTGTATTACTTCCACTTATTCTTTAATGCATTCAGCTCCTTTGAGCAACCTTTTTTCCTGATTGTTTTCTGTCTGATATACGTGTTAGTGTAATGGCTGATCCCATTTTTGTGGGACACTTAGGGGTACAGAGTTTGGTCAAATTGCAAAAAATGGAAGGCAGCCCCAGAAAGGCCTATCAGTATCCAGCTGTCTCCTGACTTTCAACGATTCAACCAATGCTCCATTCAAGAGAAGCCAAGAAAATGAACAAACATCTGTGTGAGATGCTTCAGGGAAGAGCACAAGGACCAATAAGTCTCTGCCATGCTCTGTGTTTCTTTCAGCAGATCTGTACAAGTCCCCATTATAAAGGGGTTTCTCCAAATGCTATTTAGCAGGGTTATCACCCATAAGAGAAGATGCAGCAACACACATACCAAAGGCAAATCTTTGTAAGGATCACAAATCAGTGGCAGCTTGCAGAATTTGGATGCTTTTATATGTAAACATTAGCAACAGCATTGATATACTTGAGAATAGATTTAATTTTTTAAAATATTGTACTCAAGAAGCAACCTGGCCAGATGAGAAAATAGAATATATACATATAAGAACCCAGAGCACATACATTAGTTCACATCTGCACACACATGTGTGTGGAAGGATATTGGTCTGGCATTCCTATTACTGACACTTCTACACAAGGGAGGACAAGGCATGCTTAACTCTCGCTTCTGAAATTGAACTGTACTAGTAACAACCAGCAGAATTTACTTTTGGGAAAGATACTGAAGAGGGTTAATTCCTCCAGCTTTCCAGGACATGAATGTCCACCTCTACCTCAGAGAGGGTGCCAGTTTCCAGGGACTTGCTGATGACAGGGTATTACCCCACAAAGCAGTAAATTAGGTGCCTGATAAACGTAAACTGCACATGCAGAGTGCACCTACACTACCTTTACTGATTGAGTGTGCAGCCTGGACATGATCCAACAAAAGAGGAAGAGGGATGTTAGAGGAGAGCTAGAGGATCTGTAAAGACCAGTTTTATGAGTGCAGGCCAACTGCCAAAGCATTTACTTTGAACTCTGTGTTACCGTGGCTACGACAGCTTCAATCCAGCTCAAGTACATCTGCTCTGCACTGCAGCGCACACAGACTCAGCCTGCTCTGCTGTGCTCTAATGCCACTCACTCGGGCTGCTCCTACAGAATCCCAGAGAAGCAAATTATTTAACTAGTCGGTAACAACCCTCAGTGACACACCTAAGTCACAATGGAACCTTGTACCTCAATTAAGTAGAGAGAAAAGAGGAGGGGAAAAGGTGCCTAAATGCTGCTTCCACAAGAGCTGGGTAGTCAATGATTACCCAAGGAAAGCTCAAGTAGGTCACCATTAGATACCCACTATCCTAGCATCAAATAGTTGGGAAGGAGGTCCAGTACTTAAATCTAAGATTTAAAGCTTCTAGTCGTGCATAACTACAGCTATCCCCTACAGAATTACAGCACTTATTCATTCTGTACTGAATGGATATTTTTAAAGCATTTTCAAAAGTTCAATAGTTCAAAACATGTAGAAGGTTATTTAAGTATGTGCTACCAGAATAGCTCCCCAAAATCATCTCCATGCATGTATATTTAAGATTAGCATCTTACAGTTTATTAAGTGAAATAGAGAAAATTCTAGATTTAGCAGTAATTTTCTCCCATGGCTTTTAAGAGAATGAAGAATAATGCTCTCCAGAGAACCTTTTAAAACAACTGCCCTTTTTCCACAACAGCTGCCATTTACTTACACTCTCAAAAGGATGGATGCCATAGGCTGCCTCTCAGCAAAGAATAACTTACTTGGCTTTCATCCTTTTCTCAAAGTCATCATCTATATCCCTACTGATAGGAAGCCACTTTCTCCCCTGGGGGCAATTGGCTTCATTCCCAGTAGCAAAAACAGAAGGCAAGTAGTGACCATCTTTGTTCAGGCAGTTGTGACTTGAGTCAGACTGAAAAATGAGAAGTTGCAGACACAATGGAGGGAAATGCACTTTTAGGATCCTTTTGCTAAAAATTAATCTCAGTCCTAAACATCCTCAGAGCTGCTGCATCTGAATTCATCCAACAAGACAGACACACAGAAAGGGGAAATAGATATGTATGTGAAGGGCAGGAGGGAAATAAGGAAGAGAGAATTCAGGCGTTCATAAGGTATCAAGAATGAAAATAAACTGCAGGTCTTGCTGCCCTGAGTGAGGCAAAGCAGCTGTAAATCTGTTCGAATCAGCTCTGCCTTCTGCAGTTGCTTTGTGGCCCCAGAATGCATAAAACAGCTATCACATGGCAGCCTGTCTGACCCCCTGACCGTGAGAAGGCTACTTTATTTAACACAGGTTCACTCCTTAAAGATTTCCCTTTGTATGAACACCGGATAAGAATGCTGCCTACATGAAGTGTGAAAGATGGGTCAAACCAAAGAAATTGCCAGAAGAGAACTACATAAAGCCTCAAGTCAAGTCACTCTTTCAGAATCAAAGGGAGCATTTTACTGGGGGTAGGTTGGGGGTTGGGGAAACACTGACACGTGGACAAAACGACAAAGACTTACAGAACAACCTTGAGACGTTTAAAACATCATTAATTGTGTTTACCATAATTAACTGCACAGATAGAGAAATGCAGACTTAAACAACAGACACAGGCAATTACACTTTTCCTCAAAATTTCTGTTAAAAATTGCTATGCAATTTTCTATGTAAAATACTATTAGGAAGTTTATGGTTTTAGTATTGCAGTTGTTTGTGTGATTGCGTTCTTCCCCCATCCTAAAATACCAATGAAACTCCCTGCCTTAACTTAGTAGTCCTTAAGATTTTACTGCAATGCACAGGACTACAAAGTGTGGCAAGGTAGTATTACTCTGCTGAGCTGGAAGAGCATTACCATTCCCTGACATTCTAGTGGTAGTGACATTCTATTTTGTAGTCTTTATCTTTAATTGCATTCATATTGTTTTATATCCTTTGATAGTCCAGCGCAAAATGAAATTAAAGCTAAAGACTGGTACATGATAGTCTTAACTAGAGCTGTCAGGATGTTTTTATCTCAGAGATGCCTGCAGGACTTCTGCACTTTAGTTTGATACCTTCTGGAAAATTTTAAGGAGCATACTAGGCAGCCAGCTAATTTAATGGGTTTTATTTCATTAACTATTCTTGCATGTAGCACTTGTGATACTCCCTCCTCTCCTCACTTGCAGGGACATGAATACTCAGTTATAAGAAAGGTTAATTGAAGTATCAAAACGAAATCAATTTAGAAAGCATAACTACACTCTGATCTGTGAGCACACAAACACTTAGATTCCTACTTAAACTGTCAGCAAAGGCAGCAGCCTGTAAAGTTAATCAAGCATGTCATAGAAAGTAACAATTAGAGCAATTTACTCCTTCAGAAGACAAAAGAGCAGAATTGGAAAGAAAAAAGAAACAGAAGCCAAAGTCCCCAAAGTACCAAGGAAACTAAGAGAAAGTCCACATTGCATGTCCAACAGCTGGGCAGAATCCAGAAAGCAGAACACTTGCTTGCAACACAAACACCAACAGATCCAGCCAAACTGCCATCATACACATGGTGCCTCTTATTTCACTGGAGATAAAATGGGATTAGTCTAACATCATCTGCTTACACAGATCAGGAAATTAAATTATCACTCTGTACGGTGCACACAGTACAAATAATATTTTTACAACAGATGCACAAATGCAATAAATCCATGTTTATTGCAAGGAAAAAGTTTCACCGTACCCAAGCTTGCAAATGCCAGATCTCATCACTGCTCTGGCATCATCATGTGACCAGTAATTCACAGAGACTCTGCAGGGCCAATTAATTATGCAAGTGACAAGTTAGCCAACACCCAAGAGGTTCACCACAGGTGACAAACTCTGGCTATGGCACAACCAAAAAACATTAAAATCTTTTAAGACTTTTTATGAATGAGTATAACTT
Organism: Zonotrichia leucophrys gambelii; assembly: GCF_028769735.1. Taxonomy (NCBI): domain Eukaryota; kingdom Metazoa; phylum Chordata; class Aves; order Passeriformes; family Passerellidae; genus Zonotrichia; species Zonotrichia leucophrys. Next base: position 29,748,623 of record NC_088176.1, read on the forward strand.
CTGAACCTATTAGAGATCAACCACCCTGCAACCCAGTGGGTGAAGGATCTTGGCAGTCCCTTACCCAGACTCTTACAGACTAAAAGAGCAAAGCTGTTCCCACTTCAAGGTGGCAACAGCTGATTACTTGTAGAGCTGCACTGGTTTTTCCACTTGAGTGCTTCATCCCCAGAAAACAAAGGCAAGCCCCCAAACAGCCCCAAGAGACCCTGTTTGTATCTCTTTTCAATTCACGGCTGTTCATCCTGTATGTGTGCAGTACCTCAACATTTCTGGCATGGTGACAATTCCCTTATTCTAGAAATGCAAGCATATTCAGGATTATTTGACAGACAGGCTAAAGTATTGCAATTATCAATTCTGACAAGAAGGCTTCTTTTATTCTTGCCTCCCAGAATTAGCACCTTTCCATATTTCTTTAAACACCCAGGCAGCATGTAATAAGTTCACAGAACAGCATCACAAAAACCTACCAACTGTAATCATCAATTTCTCATTTAACCCACCTATCAGCTGGCCTGCCAGGACAATTTCACTGAAAAAATGAGCATCACCTGGTCAGCTAAATTTCCATGTGTGGAAGGGAAGAAAGGAAAAAACAAACAAGTTCCAGTGATTAGCATTACAAGGCTTTTTCTAGAGAACCTTACTCTGATGTTTCAAGTCTACCTTCCCAGCTTTCAACACTTGACAGAAATGAAGGCACAAATGCAAATACTAAGGTATAGCACTGGCAACAATGAATGCTGCATTGGAAGGTTTGCCTGGCCTGTGTTTGTGCATAGCTCAAGCCTGACAAGTAGTATGGACAAATTCCAAGTCTTTAAGTCTTACAGAAATCCAATTAAATATTTAAATTTCCCTTCCACCTGCAAGAGAAAGCACTGAAGATGTAACAAAACCAATGCTCTTTATAGAAGGGACTGTGCTCAGTTTTATACTACCATACATTGAAAAATTATTTTGTCATCACCTGACAGCAAAGACTTCAGGAAGCATGAACAAATTTCATGAAGTCTTCAGTTTTGATTTGTCAGTACATATCCTGAAGTCTCTCATGATGTTTCAATAGTAAACCTTGAGTTTCTACAACATTTTCACACCAGGAATTATCAAGAAAATTTGTGACAGTGCAGTTTGGAACCACATTATACCTGGGTGCACATATGTAAAAAAAAAAAAAAAATCTCAGTTACATTCTCCACATCATATACATAAATTGCTTCAAGAATTTGATCTTGCCTCATTGTTTGTATTGAATAATAGAAGCTTATAAGGGACACATCTTTCATACCACGCATTGCCTTTTTACTGTTTTGATTTTGACTGTTTTGAACTTTTTTCCCCCAGAAGCAGAAGACAACTGTGTGGTGTCTTATGTTCCCAAATATACTTTCATTGTAGTACTCTGAATTCCACAAGTGTTGTACACCTGAGTTTCCTCCCATAACATATTCCAAAATGTTACATCATCTTCCTCCCTTACACTGTGTTCTTACCTGCACACCACTGTCCTGCAGCTTTATCCAGCCTGGACACTGGGGATGTGACAGCACATGCTGAGGTTTAAGAACATACATGACTGCACAAGTGGTTGGTGACCAAATTAAATCATCTCCTGCTGAGCTCCCTCTGCCTTGGTGTGCAAAGTGTTCATTTGGACTCTCATTCACTTACTAAACATCCGTTTTCATTGAATTCTCTTAGTTACCATAGTTTCATGCACCATATATGGCACTGTAAACAGTCAAGGGACTCAAACATCAGCAAGAAGAGGCAAAGAAACCAAGACAAAATCAGGGAAGAAGCTTAAGCTTCTACACCCCTGTCACAATTTTCTTTGCATTGTCCTAATATCAGTCCGTAAGAAAACAACACATGCCCGAAATAAATTTGTTAAAGCAAATTACTGGAGACCTTTGCCCTTGAAGGACATGGGGAGATGTGCCCACCAACAGTGTCCTCCAAAGCTACCAGTAAGAGAAGCTGGTAGAGATGGGGGAGAAGGGGCAAGGAGAGTGAATCTGAATGTTACAGAAAAGAGGAAATTCTTGTCTATCAAGGCAGACGTGCACAGCAAACCAGATTCTTCAAGTACAGATGGTTATTTCCCAATGAAGTCTAGAAACTTTTCCAATTTTCTACTTTAATAATGGAGAGATGGAATGGTTCTTATTATACATAATAGTCTTAAAGCAGCAACACCAGGCTATGTACACACTTACATCCAGCATCTACTACACTGAGCAGTCCTTACTTCAAACTGTGCTACTACAAATAGAAATGCCTGTAAAAATGGATAAAGAAAAGTGGAAAACCTCAGCACTACAGGTTTAAACCTTTCTTTTACTATAAAACCATTTCTTAAGACAGCATATCTACCACCTAGTAACTGCCTCCCATCTACCCATGTTAACATTTATAGAGCAGGAAAGAACAGGGCTTCTCTGCATTCTTGACAAACTCTTGGCCAGACATCCCTATACTTTTAGAAAGCAGACCTTGAAAATTATATTTCTGCCAACTGAAGGTCAAAAAAACCCCTTTTCTTCTCCTCAAGTGTATGACTATGGTACATCTAATTAATCATTTTAAGGGGGATGTCTAAGCAGCAATAGCACAAAAATACACTAGGAAAAGAAGCTCCTGGGTGGATGGATGACTGTACCTGGCAGGGGAGGCACAAACTCACTTCAAATACCCTTCTTTCAGAATAATCCAACCACTGTAAAACAGCAAAAATCTATACAAAGTCATACACTTAAGGAGTATCTTGAACATCCTTCCCCATCTCTCACAGGCTCCTCTACCCAATAAAATTCAGGTCTGACTTTACAAGCAGGCAAGAAGTCTTGCCAACCAACAGCAACGCTGATCCCACGAGGAATGTGAGCAATAGCACATCCATCAGTGCTGTGGCACGTTGAGCTGACAGCTGCTGGGGTCAGCTGGAACCAGGAGCCCCCATGTGCTGCACCAACACTGGCGACAGAGGCATTTCCAAAGTGATCACAGTCAGTTGTTTTGACACACTGCCAAGAAAAAACTGAGCACTAGAAAGGTAATTATTTAAACACAACATTTTCTTGGGGAAGAAAAAACCTCAACAACAATAAACCCCAAAACTCCAACTCCCAGATGCAAGAGTGGGGTTTTTAAGTCTTTCAGGAAAAAAAAAAAAGGCATCTTGTAGAAGCTAAAACATCAAACAGCTAGCTGCTGCCCCCTCCATGTATATGTATATATACACACAGAAAACCAGTCACTTCCTTCCCCCTTCAGACATTGCATCCTAAAACATTTTGAAATGGGTTAGCATGTTGTCTGGGAGAGTCAGAAACTCAAAAAGTAAGGAGAAACAACCATCCTGGTAACCTGGCACGCTTCCTTCTGCAAAAGGAAACTTGACATGGGAATACTGTACCTGCCCAGCAGTACTAGGTACAAAAATACTACAGAGCTTGTTGATTTATCTGTGCACAAAGATATTTTCATACAACTGGCAAGTCAGGACCTGCAGTGTAATTTAGCCCTTCTGTGAGACTGCCAAAATGGCAAGAGCCAGGCATCAGATTTCTTCCAACAATTAAATGGGCCAAACAAACTACCAATCAACTTTCTCCCAGAGAACAAAAAAATCCATAATAGCAATAGGCTTATGATGAAGAAATGGAATTTACTATTAGAAGACTGCATTTTAAAGGCAGAACATCATTGCATTAGTCTGAAAACTACCATACCTAACAGCTGAAAGCAAAGCCTAAAAAGAGACTGTCCTGATTAATTTCATTTTCCTGCTGCGAAGAATCAGCAACAGCAGTCAACAGGAACAAAATATATGCCTACATGACCAGGAAAATATCGATTAATTATATTTTTAAGTGGAAGGAGTTAAACACACCTTGGAAAGCTCATGCTAGAAGATGGAGTAATCAAGCATTAAAGAGAAATAAGTTTTGCATGTGTAAGGCAAGGATTCTTTAAGTCAGAAGAGCAAGTTAAACCTACCATACTTGAATGACTGCAAGACCCCTTAATCAAATGGAACTGGAAAGAACTGGATCATGTAGACACCATAAAAAAGGACTCAATATAGTAACACTATTTTCTTTTGAAAATGCTTGCCAACATTGAGAAGGTGAAAAAAAGCAGATCTACAAGTGGAGAACAATAAAACAACCATAGTTTAAGGTTCATTAGGTTTTTTTACTTCCCTACCAGTAGAACTTTGAAGATGTTTGCCACCAAACTTGTGAACAAAGCTGTCTATCACCTCTACTAGATAACCTCACGGGAGCAGATCATAATTCCTTGTCAAAGTGAGTTTAAACTTCTTGAGTAACACAACAAAGGAGGCAACAACTTGATTTTATTGCAGTAAAGAACATCCATTGCACGAGGCATTTTCAGGTACACTTATATTGAATTCACATTCTAGAATTATCTTTTAAAAATTCCATTAAATCATAAGGACAATTCTGCTGTTTCAGTAAATCTACTTATATACTGAAATAAAAATTTGTATCTGCTTCATCTCTGCCAAAACCATTTACACCATATTATAATCACCCCAAAATTATGCTAAAGTAGTAACTACAATTCCAGTTATTTGGTAGCTATGGATCCTACACAACACATATGTGTGCATTCAGTCTGAGTTCGGGCAATGCTCCTCAGCAGCCTCCATTAGGGGTCACACAAACACTCTCCCTGCCCTCAGCTCCCAGGCCCGAGCACAGAGGGGTCAAGGCAACCCAATGGGCCCCACTGCAAATAAAACTGAGCTGCGGGAGCAGAGGGCAAACTGCCGGATCCACAAATACACAACATTTCTAAGCACAATTGTTATATTAAGTAACAGCTTTTTGCTCAAGTATCCATGCATGTGACTCTTACTTAGCAGCTTGGTCGTGTAGGAGATGGAAGCTAAAAATTCATCTGAAAGATCAGAGAGGCAACTCTCACTGCATCTGTTCCCAGTGCTTCCATCAGCACATTGTTTGGTTAGCACATACACGAAGACCACGTATCCCCTCTCCAACCCCTCACCACAGGCAACTCACCAAAATAAGCTATGAAGACAGTCTGAGACCCAGCTGAATAACTTCCAATATACAGTGGAGTATTTGTTGATATCATTCTTTGTTATGCCTCAATATGTAATCCACTTTAGTAGTGTCTGCCAAAAACTACTCCTTCTACAACCAAAAGAAACAAAACTATTTGGGTTTTAAGCAAACAGATTCTGCTCCACAGAAACCCAGCATTTCAAAAAAATCAGACTATATCACTGTGCTTCATCCTGAAAGGCAAAAGGCAGGCACTTTGGACTGAAGGAAGAGAGGCTCAAAGACAACTACAGAAATCTTAAGTGTGATTGCTACTCAGTCAAAAAATAATGCTGTAACCACAAACATCTTACTGTAAGGTCTGATAAACAAAACCAGCGAGGCTGTGCCAGAAGCAGTGAGATTACCTGGGTGTTTCACAGACAAGTAAGAGAAGTACACAATAGTAAAGCCAAGATCCACAACCAACACCGGGCTTTTCCCCTGCCAGAACACAGACCTCTCCAGAAGCAGCTGACCTACTCCAGGATGTTCATTTGAGGGCCAGCAGGCTCAGAACACTTCTGTCTATTTAATGAACCAGAGGATCTGCCACAAAGAAGATTGGCTCATTTTTCAATCTTTCCACAGCCATAAAATGTTGCAGATTTACAACCAACCATTCCCACACCTGGATTGCTTTGGACAGGGTATTTGTCCCCCTGTTCATGTAACACTGACCTAATCCAGCTGTTTCTCAGAACATCTCTGTTTTCCACATGCAGTCAGGTAGAAGGATCCTCATGTTTACAAGTGGTTGTTTTCCAAACAGCCCATGTGAAAGTCAGTAATCACTGACTGAATGACTGTCGGGCAACGCAAACTTGAATATATTTCAGAGACAAATGTCCTCTCACTTTGTTCACCATTGAAAAACCACCTGTCTTACATTTGCTTTTTAAAAAAAGGCTGATGCACCAATGCAACCCTTGTGAGCAGTATCACACATGCACACAACTGAATGCCGGCAGTGATGTCTATTTAGCCCTAGTTGTGAGTGCCTTTGTAAGCTTAACAACAAATAGATTTGCATTTGAAACGTGTCCTGATGGAAATCTTTCACTTCCTGGAACCGCTCAACTGCTGCAGAAAATTATGGACTGAGAGAGCCTGATTTAACCTTGTAACACTGACCTACAAAGTCTCTACTGGAAACAAATCACAAATTACTCTGTTTTCTGACTAGGGACGTTTCAGGCATCCTCATGTCAATGGATAACTACACCTACAGACTTGGCTACCAAAAGACAGCTCATAAAGTTTTGTGAGCTGCTTAACCACTAAGACATGCAGTAAGTGAAGTATTTCAGTCTGTAAACCATACCACAGTTTTCCCTGGTTTTGCACTAAGTGAAAATTTGTTCAAAGGAGAGTTATTGCATTATCACCTAGTATCCCCTGAGGAACAGCAAAGCACTGCAAATCAGAAATCTGTCCTTGTAGTGATACCAGTGTCTGCAACACCAAGAGACTGAAGCATTGCTCTGGCCATTCACTGATACTCAGAACAATCGAGCAAAGTTTGCTATCAAGTTCTCTGTGGGTTTCACAAAAGAACTGGGGAATTAGTTCTTGGAAAGTACAACTTAATATTAAATTGTTCTGCCTAGAAAATACGAGGGCGGAGGAAAAGAGAAAAAAGAATTATTGACATCCATCTGCCCATGAGATCAGACTTCTTAGGCACTATTGTTTTAATTTTCAATTGTCATGACTGCTAGAGAAAATTGGAGAGTACTGTAAAGATACTCAACCCTCTTGGAAGGTATCCAATTTATGTGGTTAGCATGGTGTGATGATGTGGAAACAGAAGATAATGTGGCCCACAGATCTTTGGCAGGCTTTAAAATATCATCTTTCATCGTAAAATTACTCTATTTTAAGTGGGTGATTGAAAGGTACTAATAAGGCATTTGGGTTGATGTCTACTGCTGTGGAGAAAATTGCTGCATTTCTAGAAGAATTTAAAGAGTCCTGGCTCTTTTAAATAGTTTTTCAAAGTCCTGTATTTAACATTACCTAGCACAGCAGTTATCAGCACGTTGAGATCTCTGACAGGGTAAGGCTAGAAAACAACTTGGATTAACCACCTGTTTTACTTCACTGATACCACTCCTCCTACTGGGGCCATAGCAGAGAACAAATGAACAAAGTCTTGGTTACAAGTCAGCCTTGAGGGAACCATAAAAACCTGCTTTAGAAGCTACATGCAGAAATCTGGTTTGAAACTTGTTAAAACAAGAGGCATTTAAAGACCCTCCTCTCCTGAAAGAGTATCAAAGAGAGCAAAGATCTTCAGCAAGGCATATTCTAACTTGAGTCACTTAACTGCAGAGTTATTGCTCAAGCCAGCACTGCAAACTTTAAAATCAGGAGGCATTTCGTTCCCTTCGTTTTTATTAGCCTATCTTCAGCTTCTTTCCCATCTCATCCCTATTGCATCCAAAATGCATGAATCTAAGTTTTGCCAGACTTTCTACCACCACAGGTTCCCTGGTGCCACAACCCCTAAGTGAAGGAATACCATTAACCTCACACTGCTTGCCTGAGAGCTCACAAAAGCACTGATACAGGTAAAGGACTGCTATAGGTACAGGTAAAGCTAGAAAAACAGAATACTTTTTGGCTACACATCAAAATCTGAGGTATGGAGAGCTGCTGTACCAATTACAGCTGCTCAAAGTAGAAGAGCAGCTGCATGCCCTGTTGCTGAATAAAGTCAGTTTAGATTAGGACACAAGTCACAAGTTAATGCCCTGCAAATCAGTAGTAAAGACTTTCTTGCTAGCAATTCCAAACAGACTGCAACACTGATGTCTGCAACATCAAAGCACATACAACAGCACGTGAGAGGATCTGCTTTCTTTGCCTCAGCCAATGCAAGATGCAACCTGCAATTAAAAGGTTTTTTACTCCTTTGTCCTTGGGACAGAACTCATAACATTGAAGACTGATTGTTTCCCCTTAAAGCAAAGAGAATCCCTGATGGCAAAAAACTGATCATCAATGGTATCCATTAAAGCCATCAAATCACTGGTCACAAACCCCTTCCTACAGAACATGATGTTTCTCAAGGTTGCACTGATCTGGAATGGATATGCTGCTTATAAATATTTGGGTTCAAGTTAAATAGGCTTTCTGGGACAGCCTGAGTTCTTTCATTTGTATTCCCCTTTGAGGTACCTTACCACAGAAGGCTCCCTAGCCTTCTGCATACGTTCCCTTAGAAATCTGCCTCTGAACTTTGAGCATCCTAATAAAAAGATGGAGTTCTGCTCAGCAATAGGAACAGTCTGTAAAATCTCACTCAGGAAAGTGGCTAGACCTTATTAGTTTTTATTTAAGTGGCTCCCAAATGTTCTGACCAGAGGCAGCATTCAGTGTATCGCCCACAGAATACCTTTATGAAATTTAAGTACTTTCAAATAGAGAGGCAATGAAGTTTCACAAACATTTTGCTGCTTTCTTGGGGCCCACCAGTGATACAGAAATCTCTTCTGAAGAGAAAATGCCAAACCAGCACACTGCCACACACCAGGCAGCTGTTTCTAGCTGTTCACATCAAACACCACTCACTGTAGCCAGAGTTTACTGGAACAAACCTTCCCAATATGAGACACCATGAGTTCACTCCAACTCTCTGCCCAAGCACTGCAGGACATACAGACAGCCTGAAGTGCCCTCTATGCCCTTGTAAACAGCACAAGGACATGAAGACTCCACACACAGCCCTTCATGGCTACTCTAAATTAAAACTTGCCAAGCCTCTCACTACAGGGTGTCAATCACTATTTTCAATCACTATTTTGCATTGCTTCTGTGTGTGTGTGTGTATATATATATATATATAAAAATAACAAATATACTGGAAATGAAAAACCAAATGTCTTTCACTTGAACTGGTTTTCAAAACGCAAATAAGCAACTACATCAGTCACCTGTACAATAACATGAAAGTTATGACCAACTGGTTCCAAAGTTTTGGAAAGTCTTCTCTTCACAAGTTGCTTTTAACATGTTTACTAGGAAAATCTTCTAACTGAAATTACAATCTAAGCTTGTAGAACTGTTGCTGTAACTGAAAACACAATGTCTTCTCTTCTTTAATGTCTGTTTGCAGGACAAGCTATGAATAGTCACTTCCAAAGTCTCACTGATGGCTCAATTATAGTTTATGCTGTCATGAATTTGGCACAACAATATCTCCCATTCACTGCTATGTGAAGAGTTCACGCCTTCTCTGTCCCCAGGCCTTGAACGAGATTGCTTACCAGTAAAGCAGTAGCAAAGCTGAAGCTAATCGAAACTGAAGAGATAACAGGCAAGCAGAGAGGTAATGAAAAAGAATGTACTAGCCAAGCAGTTTTGGTGACATTATTCAATCTGCAAAAAAGAAAAAAGCGTGGCAAAATAAAACATTTTCCAAGCTCCAGTTCAGAGTTCATTGCTGTCTTACTTGTTTCCAAAGTACAAGACATGAAAACTGTGGTTTTTTTCAGCAATGTAGCGTCTCCTTAAACTATCCTTAAAACAAAATCAGGTCACTTTTGTGAAGGAAGAAAAAAAACAGAAGAAAAAAATATAACCCAAGAGGTAGTCTCAAATTTTGAATTTATTTATGTTTGTGATTTACAAGTCTGAGATGAGGATTACACTGGAAATTCAGATTTCTTCCCTGAAACAGCCTTTTCTAAGTCACACAAACGATTTCTCTTCTTCCTGCCCTCTCCTCCCCCCAGCATCTCTTGAGAAGCGCCTGAAGGCAGATATAATTGGAACCTTGCACTGGCTGCAGACATGTCATGAACAAGAACATAATCCAGGGTCACCAGCGGGCTAAGGGAGCGCACGGCTGTGCCCTGCAAGGCAGCAGCGGCTGTGTGATCAGCGTGCCTGCAGCCAAGGCAAGCCCAGCCACCCCGGGACGGGGCAGCTCGCATTGCTCCCCAGGAAAATCTCCCCAGACTGCCTCCAAAACATCCCTGATAGCTCTGAAAGCAATTGTGCCCGTTCCCCCACTCCCAGTGAAGAGGAAAAACGTAATGTCCTAAGGATTGAGGGGGGAGGGAAGGCTGAAAGCAAGGATCTGCTTACAGACAGAGAGTATCATTAACTATTAATAACAAAAAGGCTGCAATGCAGACAGCTTGAAATCTGGTACAGCTTACTAAATCACAACTGCATTTGAGACCATTATACTACAGTACACCAGTAAGAGCTCCACAGTTCCCTTTTAGTGAGAAATTAATACATTTATGTCAAGACCACACAGCACATGTTTCCAGCAATACTGTACTTCTAATGCTGATGGCTGTTTCAAAATTCAAAAGGATTTCTTCTAGTTAAACATTTCATTTTAAAAGTAGGTCTTTCTAAAACAGGATGTTTTATGCCAAACAATTTACAAATGCTATTTAATAAAGCATAAGATCTGAGTGTGCAATAACACTGGGGAGGGAAATGAAATGCACATCATGCATACCTAACAGAGTTCCTTTACTAGGAAGAAATTATGATTAAGTTTCCTCTGGGAAAAGCCCTGTGAAAGCCAGCCTCTTCTGACAAGACAGTGCAATTTCTTTGCACCTCACTTCAGAGAGCTGGCAGTCATAAGCAATTCTTACTATAACTAACAAGCAAGGTACAGCAGAGATAGCGAGTGCCAGATGGGGCTGGGGATGGTTTGCTTTGTTTTTTTTTACTTTCAGTACACTGGTGGCTTAGGTGGAACCCTCTATTCTCATCTAAACAAATCAATTTAGCTAATCCTACTTTTTTCCTATCCAGACACTCCAAAGAGTATTGATGCAACCTTTCAGGTGCATCTTCCTTGGTGAAATACAAAGGAATTGCTGTTTTCCAGACTGACAGGAAGACAAAGGGCTAAAGGAAAACAGGGAGGACCATCAGCAGGTCAAAAGGTTGGATCCCATTAGTGCTGTTGTCAGAGTATGGGATAGGCAATGCCAGGGTCTCAGAGCTGTGAGGAGAGGAAAGAGCAAATTGGGATGAAAATGTCTGTGCTGAAGCAAAGTGAGGACACTCCAGGAAGAGGAGATGCAGCCATTTCAGTGCTCAAATTCCCTTTTTTTCCTCACCATGTCCTTCCACAATTCCAGTTTGCTCACAGCACTGGAACTGTGCAGTCCTGTGCCCCTGCTGTCACCCCACTCAGGCTCCATAAAGCAAGAAAGAGACAAAGAGCCCAGCCCTGGTGCTGGACCTCACCAGTTATGTGCTCTCCTTCCTCAGCCAAGGTGGGTCCTGTAGTTCGGAATGTATTTTGGAAAAAGGGTCTACTTGATCACAGTGTCAAGCCTCTCAAATTGGACAAAGCTGCCCACACAAATGGGTGTTTGTGTAAAGAGGGAAAATAACAAGGTAAATGATCGTTAAGAGATTTTTTTGTGAAGTTCTTAAATTCACAAATTTTTCAGAAATTTACAACATGGTTTCAAAGTAACCCATACAAGAAATATGTTGAAGACACAGAAATAAAACACATGTAGAGAATTCATTATAAGAGCCACACAAAGAAAAGTCAGGATGGACAGCCAACTACGTCAGTTCTACAACAAAAACTGCAGATAGTAGGAGGGTGGTCCACTTCCTAGAACAGAAGTAGATCAACAAAGATAATAAATTTCAGTCAAAACCACATCAAAAAGATACTAACAAGTGTTAGCTTGCTTCTTTCTGATATTGATTTCTTTGCAGATTGAATGTAGAAATTCACTATCTCTTGGAATAAAAGTAAAAACCTTAGGAAAAAAGGAAACGTTAATAAATATATAAAAAACAAACAAAACCCCAAACAAACCAAAAACTCACACAAAAAAACCCTTCTTTCTCAGGCTGAGAAACCAGCACAGCTTACTATCATTTCTTTTTCCAGAAGAAAAACTGGCAACTTCTCAAAATGCTTAGGATAGTATTGTTCTTTCCCTTACCCTTGGAGTTAAGCATGCTGATAACATCCCCACAGAGTTTGGAACCCATCAGGAACCCAAGGAGACCAGAAGACATCAATGATTTACAGCACCTTGCCATAGTGACAGACAGTGAATACCTACTCCTTCAAAGAAACCCTGAAGAACATCAGAGACCAAAAACAACAAAATCATTTTACCCAACATTTTCTGAGATGGAAGCTAAAGTACTGCATCTATCCCAGAGGCTCACATTTTTAGAAGCATGCTAAAAAAATGGAGGATGCAGAAGAATGCTGAAAATAGGCAGGAAAATCCATTTAGTCCCGTATAAGCTAATTATTAGCAAAGACAGAAAAATCTGACTAACTTGCAAATATTACCTGGAAATACTTCACAGAAAAACACTAAATAGTAATAGGCCACTATGACAAAGTCACAACTAGGGCTCCTTGAGACTTGTTTTACTTTCTTTTTTTCTTTTTATTCTCTGCCTAAAATAATGAATAAATATATCTTATCATCATTAAAATGTCTGCACAGTCAGCAGCTCCCAAGTTTTTTACATAGATAGGTACTGAAGTTTCACAGAAACTTCTTTGGTATGTGATTCTCTTCTCCTTTGCTGTTTGGGAAGGCAAAGTACATTTGCATAACCCAAACAAATCATCTGCTGAGAAGACAGTGATAATGCTGTCTGTGCTGCCAGGATCTGAGACGTTCTCGCATGACAAAAACCTAATGCTACACCAGACAGCTTTTCATTAGCAGAATGCTAATACATTTATATCCCCAAGTAATTAATTCTGCAGACTGGGCAACAGGAAGTTTCACAGCAAACATGAACATTCAATCTTCATAAGGTTTGAGCTCCAGTTTGGGGGAGACAGTGCCCAGATGAACTGAGGAACTGAGTTTCTTTCTAACAGCCTGCAGATCTCTGCCATTAGCTCTCAGCTGACTGAAAACCAGGCCAAGCATACCAGCAATGATCATTGATGATTTGTATCTTTCAAAAAGCTTTGTACTTAAACAAACATTATTCACATTATTCACTTGAAAATTCAGCTGTTTTCAATTCAAAGCCTGCCTCCTGAAAGCACTGGAGGATTCCAAGATCTCATGGACTTTTCAATTTGTTAGGGCTTCAGCTCAAGAACTAAATGTGAGAATCACAAAAACCTTTGACAATTTTGGTGTCAGGTGGCAAAGCAGTGAGAGGGGAATCACAGGGCTTGAAATTCCCCCTGTTGTGCTTCTCAACAGGAAATTCAATAGTATTTTAACAGCAATGATTAACCACTAACAAAGAACAATGGACTCACTACTCGGAACCTTCAAATCAAGCCTAAAAGCCCTTTCTGGAAAATATGCTTGCATTAAATGTGCTTTGAAAACTCAGCTAGACAACCCTCAATAAAGCTTCATAGCCTCAATTATTCAAGAGATGGTCATTACTAGATTATCTAAATGGATTACATTTATTGCCAAGAGTCCTGAACACTATGGCTCAGAATTTTACTGTATATATACTGAATTGACAAACAAAGAGCCATTTCTCACATAAGAAACCTAGATTTTCCTTTCTGTGATTAGGTTCATCAATAAACCAGAACAGGATTTACCAGCAATTGCCAATTATACAGGATCTGCAGCTGCCTCACATCTGGAGTGCAGCAATCCATTTGCCTAAGTAAACTCAAGAGTTTTGGTACTTAACTGGCAGCAGATTTATTAGCCCAGAGTGTCACATTAGAAAAACCAACTCTGGAAGAAAAGTGGGCAAAGACTAGCTGAGAAAACATGAGACACAAGTTGGTCAGAGTGATCAGAGAATGCAATACCTGAGCATTCAAACCCACAAGTTAGTGCAACCTAGGGCTTGTCAGGATTCTCAACCAATGCACAACAACAGGTTAAACTGTGAGAAGAACTGATGGTGAATAAACACATTATTATTTAGCACAGAAGATCATGAATCAGTTCACAGTTTTGTTTTAGAGGGTTCTCTTTCACACAAAACACTAAGCTGGCTTCTGGCCCAATGCTTAGCAGCTACATTAGTGCCAGACAATGACTTGCCAGCACATCTAATGCCACCACAGTAAACACATTCTGCAACACAGACATCCAAATCCTTGCACCTGCACTTTGCAGAATGTTACATTCCTCATCCAGTGCACTATGTGCCTAATGGAAGCTAAGAAGCCACAGTAATAGTGGAGCTCATTAAAGAGACATTTACAAAGGACAGAAATACCCAGCTGCCAGAGCAAGACATCATTCAGCAAATAACATTCTCTGCCCTCTCTGCTCTTATCCACCAGGGAAGCCTACAAAATTTATTTGGAAAAATGAGCCTAGGGACAAACTTCAATGAACACCAAAAACCATCAACTCAGTAAAGTGCCATAAACCCAGTAATTTTACTCCCCTCTTCATGCCAAACAACCAACTTTTTCTTTTTTTTTCTGGAGAATCAACTTATTTTAGCAGTTCTTTCACTCCCTCCTCCCATCCCCTCAACCCTGCTGCTTTTATTTCAAAGACTCAGATGATGAAAAGCATATCTAGTTTTTTACCAACCACCTACAGCAAAACATTTAATAATGGTTTCTCTACCTTTGAAACTTGGTTTGGCTATACTCTAATACAGTCACACAATAATGGCCAACTTTCAAGAGCTCCTATTTTTTCTTAACACATTTGCTAAATCTGGATGACCTCCCTTCTCAGTAGCCCTTTTAACTGACAGCTTACTATATATACACATACCATAAGTACAGGATACAAAAGCTGCAGGTTCACCAAGGTTTTACCTTAAAAAGGCAGACCCTCTTCCACCATAAGGCATAAAAACTTTACCAATTCTCTGAGCACAGAATTGAAGAGAAGTAAAAATTTGGTTTAGTTACAGAACTAAGATTTGATGTCACTCATAATTCAGCAAATCTCCTTCCAGAGACCCAGATGCTGCAACAGAACTTATTCATACATTTAATTCCTCTGACTGTGCTCTTGGACAAAGCCCTGTCACCTATCATAAGTATTGTTCATCACCTACTGGATCTACCTTGTTTACTGACTGATACTTGAGATTATCCTTTTTGGAACTTGTAATCAAACTGATTTCCTATTTTGGAACCTGTAACCAAACTGATTTCCCATTTTTCTTTAAGCACAATGACAGAAAGATTGAGAAAGAAGTCTAAAGAACGTCTATTTTAACATCTTGTGGTGATACTTAAGGCTATGTTGATTTTTTCAGGCACACCCATTTTCAGGACTCCTACATCTCAGTCCGAATGCTTGAATTATTACAACCCACACTTGTGAGTGGGAGCTGAAAATGTGGGCAAAAAATTTTTTAAAAAAATCTTCTTTTACAACAGCAGTCCTGGAGGCTTAATTAAAAACAAAGAAGCCAAAAAAAGCAAAGGAAAAAAAAAAAACCAAAACACAAGGGATAACACAGTCACTGGCTCAACAGCACTCAAATTCTTTGCCAAGACACAAAATTCTTTCTGTTCCTGCCTATTTTCCCTAGACACCTCCACCTCCTCCTTCCCATTAAACTAAACCAATATGTTCACACAGTTAAGAGTTCCAATAACTTGGTCAATATAAAATATTCATAGTAGTTCCAAATCTATCAAATTAGGATAAATACTCCCTCCCAACTCAAAAAGCATAAAGTCTCAGAGAACTGCAAGCACACCAATGCTGCTTCTTTCCCTAGCAACTCCCACAGGTTGTTCTCTTGTACAAGAATTAAGAACTTAATCCTGAGGGCATTTAATAACAGCACAGTCCAGATTTCACCATGTTTTACCACTTTTCCAGGTTGGAAATGTTAAAACAAGGGGGTGTCACAAACCCTGCTTAACACTTAAAATTTTGTTAGGCAAAACTGAATGAATACAGATCAGAACATATGGAGCACTTCTTCTGCTTTTCTTGATGCAACCCACAGAAGTGATAAGCTTGGCTTGTGACCAATTTGACATCTTGACAAATCAAGTCAGCTCCTCACAGAAAAAGGATCTCAACTGTTACAGTTGAGACTGATATTTGGGCAATCCAGGTTAATTTGACTATTACTCAACTCCTCTGTCACTCCCAATTATTAAAACCTCTACAATAAAGTCAAAACCAAGTGGTCTTTGCTACATCTATAACATAAAGCACAACAAGCATCACAAGTGATAAATGAAAAAGTCTGCTGGCAACTCAAGTTGCCACCAACCTCTGTCATCAGGATGTCAATAATGGTGGGCCTAATAAATAATCAGGAAAACATTCAAAGCCTTTAGGATTGAAAAGGTAGCACTCAAACTTTGAGATCAGTATTCATTTAAACTTTTATTAGAAATACCTCATTCCACTTAGCACTTGGTTTCTTAGACCACAAACTATATGCAGAGAATTCAAAAGTCACAAGTTTAATCCATTTCAAAAGTCATTTCCTGAGTTGATACCACAGAAACAAAAGAAGTGGGATAGAAATGAAGAATACATTCTCTGTGCTGAGGGGAAATAAGTTCAGAATATACTTATAAAAGGAGGTGAATCAGACTGCTGAGCACAATCCTATGGTTAGGGTCACAAAAGCCATTAAAATTCCCTCAGCGACACTAACATACATAGTTTGCACCTCAAGCATATTGTGTTTCAGACAGAACTTGCAGTATTCATCCCAATATTTTTTGTTTCTATCATCTCCTTCAAGGTTCTTACCCTTGTGTATCTTTAAGTCCTCTCCTAGGTTTGCAATTCAGTTATTACATCACTTTTTCCTTTGGACTTCACAGAGCTCTGCTCACACACAGCACCCCACAATGCTGTTATACAGTAATTGTATAATGACAGTATCTGTCTTTTCTACATCATTCTGCCTCCTTCCTTTATTAATGCAACTTACTGGGATTTTGGTTTCAAAGACTTCAGACTCAGCTACAAAATGCCAAATCCCACTTCTGATGCATACTTAGAACCTGTCACTAGCTACATTTAAAAAAAAAAAAAAAACTAAAGGAAAGCTGGAAAAAAAAAAAAAGGAAAATTCCATTTCAACCTGCCACCTCAGAGTTTTGCCCTGGCTATCCTTCATGTTTGACAGACAACTGAGAAACTTCAGTAGAGCTACTTTGCTATACACCTCAAAAATGTCTCCTACTCTCCTCTGTCAGAAGATTTCCCAAAGGTTAGGCTGCAGGACACAAACAATACATCATTATAAGCTCATTTCAGCTCCTTGTCACTCTGGATTTCAGAAACTCTGTAGCAGGGACAATTTTAGCCCTGAGTTTGCACAGCACCTACCGCAGTGTAGGTAGGTTGGTCAAAGAGTGTCCTACAAAGCAAACAGAGTTGCATGGATACCAAAACCCTAATCTCAGCAATTCCAAAACAGACCTGGCCAAAGTTTATCATGCAATACACAGTCTATTTACCCTGGAACATCTCAGCCTAACCTTCAGACAAACAAAATCACATACTCACAAGTCCATTTTTGAAGTTAACCACCCCCAACCCATCAGATCACCTTCAGCAAAAATATACCACTAAAATCAATTTACTGCCCACAAAAGCAAAGAGCCAACAGACCTGTGCAACCATCTACCATTACCAGAAGCAGCATTTATTTCTTTTATTTTTAAATGAGAAATCAGTAGTTTCAGTAGGTTTGATCTTCACAATAAAAATAAAAGTTATTAGTTAGCTAACTTTATCTTACTTCCTGAGGGAAAGGAGGTTTGGAGTCTTCCAACTGTGAGGACTGGACTAGATGATTATGAGAAGCCTGAAGTACTCTAACCATAGAAAAATGCAATAAAGAGATATGGTCTAAGGAGAAATTCAAATATAGCTCATGATTGGGGTAGGTAGGGTACAAAAAATGGTAAACAGGACTTGGTGCTTTGATGCTAAACAGACTTGGGTGCTAAACAGGATTGAGTGCTTTGCACAGGATGAGAGAAGATTAAAAGCAGTGTCAATAATTTTCACTCATGTATTCAGAAAGATCTCAGTCTGATATGCTATTTTAAGACACCTTCTTCTCTGCATAACTCTTTCCATTGCCAGTTTTCTCATGCTGGCTACCTTGGTTTGATGTTTCTAAAATTAGAAGCTGAGGAAAAACATAAAACACAGCAAGATGCATGGGAATATTATCTAACAGCACATCAGTCATGCCACAGTTGGAATGACTGTGATATTAAATGATATTAAATTCTTTAAAGACTTCTTTGCAAATTACTTTTATACATTGCGACCTGTAGAAAAATTTTAACTGTATTCTTTTCCTCAAGAGTGCATTTCCCACAATGCACATACACTTTAACTTAAAGACCACTGCAAGCTCAAACCAGTGTCACAGGCTAACCACCCTACAAATTTGGCTTCATTTTCTTCCAGATTGTTAGTAAATCTTCCAGATAATTAGTAAAATCTTGCATTAGAGTATCTGAGTAAGTAGTTTCCATTTTAGATAACGTCAGTAGTGGTAGAAAACAGATAAAAGGATTGCACACAAGCAACCAACAGAGAAATAGATTTCAAAGCACAACTGAAGAGCATGCACTGCCCCATGGCCATGGTTACTGCTCCCCACAGCACCCTGCACCACCACTCAAGTGCCACAAAGCACAAACCCCATCCCCTCAGCTCTCCCAATCAACAAAGCCAATCACACACAGCAGAGGAAAGGCCTGCACACTCCATTGCACAAACACTACAGCAGCAATTTTCAACTCCTGTTGCAAAACAGATATACCAGTTTTCTTATTAAATATCTCTAGTTTTTATCAACATAAATGCCAATACTGCTAGGCAATATATCATGACCACACAAATTTATTACTTTCTACTGCTGTTTCTAGGTGTGTGTATATATATACACACACATATATAAAATTTTTAAGCATGTTTCCCAGTCAAGATTTCCTTATTAACTTTCAGCTACTGACAAATTTCAGAGGATCTGGATGTTTCTGGCCACAAATGGATTTCTTATGAGCTTGCAAAACAAATGACTTGAAAATCCACACAATGTGCTGATGGTGAGCTGGCTGCTTGCCTAATAGGCAGGCCTGCAGCTCCAAACCTCATGTTGCCACTGCCCAGCTGACAGGCCCAATAAAGAAAGGTATGGAATACTGATGTGGTGAAAAAACACCTGGTATTAATTAAAAGTAGCTTTCAGCAAAACACATATTTAAGTTAGACATCACTGTCTTCTAAGGCCTAAAGGAAAAAAAAAAACACCAACTTCTCCACACTAAAGAAAAAAGTTAATTCTGTAGCCTCACTGGTTCAGACATTAAGATTGATATTCACACTTGAATAGCCTGAAGGTGGATAAAGCTGCAGAAAGAGTTTGCACTTTACCAGACATCTGATAAACTAATCCCCTTCAAGGCTACCTGTCTGCTTGAGTTCTCATAACTAAAAGAATTCAACAGCAGCTTTACTTAAAATCTGAGATTAAAAAAGTCAGCTGAAAGGGAAGTCAATCAAGCAGCACATATCCAGAGAAAATGTGTGTGCATTAGCACAGACACACTCAAAACCACTTTTCTGTGTGCCACATGTAGTCCAAACCTACCACAATATGAGGCACCATGACCCTCCACCACAATGTGTTTTAAGGAAGCATTTTCCAAGACCTAACTTTCCAAAAACTTTCCTAACTCCCAGCCTTATGCTGCTGTGTCATTATCCACGGTACTCAGACCACCAGCCTATAGTTCTCTATCCCAGAAACCCTGCAATTCTAAGTGAGGTTTGAGCTCAGGCTCTCCGTCCCACACAGGCAGTCCCAGAAGAGCAGCACATGCCTGCTCTGTCACAAGTGAGTCTCCTCTGCAGCCAAGAGCTGACAAATAACAAGCAGGCACAGCTAAGTCCTGGAAAGAGAAGTAAACAAAGCAATTAAGAACAGCCACACAAACCCCCTCAGTTCTACAACTGACATAAGAAATACCAAACTGACAGCTTTAGGAACAAGAATTGCACATGGCCCAAGCTGTAATTAATTACACAGCAATACCAGCTTCATGTCTCTGCTCTGACCTTAAGTAATCAATGCTTTTTGAGATTTCCTTTTTTCCTGAGCTTAAAAAACCACTAGGTTTGAGTAAAGCTATCAATTCAGGTACTGAACTTCAACATTTAGACTTTCCTTGTTTACAAATTACTTAATATTTCTTTGTGCTAGAGAATGGACCCAGAGCAGCCAGAAGCCTCCCAGGAAGGGACACTGCCTTTTGTGCAGACAGAAGGAGCCTTCTTTTTGTCAACTTACATCAAATTATGTGTGGGTTTCTGCATTCAAACCAGAGTCCTCTCTTCTTTCCTTGCCTCCTCTGTTGACTGATCCATACCTTCTAACTTGTGTATCTGTCACAGCACATGTCACAGTTGAGATGGCCACAAAACACAGAATATCATCAAACAATTTCAGAAGGCTTCAACCCATACACAGTAACACCTCACCAGGCCAGAAGGCTTCAAGTCTCTGCTCATCTTGTCCTTCAGCCCAACCTTTTATGCCCTCATGCTCATGCATTGCACCTGTGTGCCCTCTGCTCCCTTTGGTGATTGGTCCTTGCACCAAGGCTCATTATCCTCAATGCTGCTCCCCTGCTTCTCACAGCTGGGGCCCATTGGGGATGAGGTTCAGCCCCAGCCCCACTCCCAGTCACCACAAACTGTGTGCCTACTGGTATGTGCCTGCCTGGTCTTTCCATAGGAAGTCCTGATTAAAGAGCTCAAGAACTGATAAAAAAGTTTTCAGGGAAAAAAGAGGAAAAAAAATTAAGCAAAAATAAAAGTTCTTTTCCATTCTTTCCTGCCCCCAAACACTAGCTGACTCAATCCTAAGATTACTGAGATCATTCTGCATGTCCGTATATTGTCCTCTTCTTAACTGAAGACATATTTCCTAAAGTGCAGACCAAGACCAAAACCAGACTTCTGTAAAAAAGGAAGGAAAAACATAGACATAGAACTAATTGGTTATGCCAACTGAAGCCTTAAACTCTTTCAAATGCCCCAGTAAACATTCCTGGAACACAGGTTCCAGATACCTGGAAATGGGTAGTTACCATAATACAAAACACATCTTAGGAAAGAACCTAAGAGGGTATTGAATGCAGTCCTTTTACTTCAGCCAACAAACCTAAGAACCCTCTGGAGATACAAACTTCCTCCATTTCAGAGGAACCAACTGAAGAGCACTATTAAATTCTACCATTATTCTAGCAGAAAAGTGATATATGGGCAAACTTAACACTTGTATCCTGTGTATCACATTTGAAACTAAGCCATTGAGCAGCAATCAGTTCTGCCATGTTAGTGAAACGTGAGCCATGCTCAAATGCATTTACAAGTTAAAATACAAAAAAAAAGTTTTAAATCAGATATCTGAAAACTTACTGTCAAAAAATTTTGACAGGGAAAAATATGCCAAGGTGTATACACACACATCTCACTTGACCTGAAAAGGCAATATTAGAGAACTCAAAAAAAAAAAGCTAATAAAGTAAGCAGTATCAGCAAGCCATTTTCTAAGCATCAACAGAAAGCCAAATCTTTTAATTCCAAATACAAAAACTTTTACAATCATTTACTAAAGTACTACATTCAGTTTTAAAAGAAACCATCTGATGGAATCATAAAGTTCGTCAATGAATAATTTATTAAACAAGCTTTTTCATTTTCTATAGTCCTAGGCCTGACTCACTAAATTGAAATCTTGTAAAAGCAATCAGTAACAAAAGAAATGGATTAATTTAGACTACATACTTTTAGAGGAAAAAATACTACAAAGTAACAAAGCACTTGAAACATTTTCTATTTATAAAAACAAATTGAACTTTCTTTAAATGAGTCAAAATGTATTATCTCTTCTAAAAGATCACACAGAAGGAGGTAAGTACACAGTTACACAGAAAAGCTACCTATTTAATTGGGAAGTGATCATGACATTATCTAAAAATATTCACGTATCACATTCTGACCTACATACAAATTTTAAAATATGACAATATATAGGAGGTTCAGGTGTATTTAGGACAGCACACCTGAATTAACAGTTAGCAAGCCAGAAATATTTCATTAGCATTGTTTTTTATCTTACTGCTTAACTGCTATTAAATAGATTACCACCAAGGTCTGACCAACATCTGGGTATACTAAACATAAATGCATCTGCATTAGACAATTTTGATACCAAACCTAAAAAGAAAAATCAATTATATACACCAGTGAAGAAATAAATTATAATTTTTTAAAATTTAATACTAATTTATAATGTTACCTCATTTCCTGAAAAAAAAAAATGTAACTCTACAATATTAAATTAAATCTGTTCAGAACAACCTGCAGAAGGGAATCACGTGAAGATACACATCTTGGTGGAGAGCCATTTAAGATAAGCAAACAAACTACACTCCTTGGAATAATCTAGTTCAAAGAGACATTTATTTGGACAGGGTTGGTAGGGACTGACAGAACAGATACCTCCTTTTCTCTTGGGTTGAGAAACAGTGAAGGAAAATTGCCACATTTATAAGCTCCAGGAGACAAATATGAAGTCACAGAGCAGAGCTAATAAAATCCCGAGTGCCATGCAACAATTATGAAAAAATCATGACCTTACCATGCAGGGGACCAAAGCATATCTGAAACAACAGAAGGGAATCCTGACTGTGATGCACAGGTAAAGCCTGACCCTTCTTTGTCACAGGCTTTTGAGAAGTTCAGAGAGATTCAAAAAGATTTCCCACTAATTCATTTATGAGAACCCAGGAAGGGCTACAAACCTCAAAGTCCTCAGCTGGATGAATCCCTGAGCTCCAAATCCCTCTAAGACAACACTGAGGAAGTGCAGCCATGTGCCAGAATTGTAGAGGTGTGACAACAAAGCATCACAACAGCTCTGAAGGCCACAGCACCTCATTCCATTCAGTCTTCAATTATAACAGCTTTTGTACTTTTGACTAAAATGTTGGCAACTAGACCACTGTTAGTTCCTAACTCTTTAAATCTCATCAAGAGTCTACAGCCTAAAACTCATTAACCTGCCCTCTAAAAGCTGCTTGCACCATATCTTGATTGGATGCTCTTTTTCCTGTCTTTGATGAAGACCAAGGCTGAAAAATCGAAGTCTTCAATTTAGGGTGCAAGAAAAGGTACAGATTAATGAGAAACTCCAGCCCAAGACTTCAATACCATTTCCTGGTTTTCCTTCTCCAAGATTTTCTATACTGACTGAACAGTTTAGATCACGTATTTTCTATTATTACCCCAACGAGTTTCTTTGTCTGCTTGGCTTTTGGGTTGCTTTGTTTGTTTTTGAAAGGTAGTAAATTTACATTCCACGTTTCAGGAAAGAAGAGAAGCCAAGAAAAACAAAAAAATAAGGAAACCAGCTGGAGGAATGTTTCAAAATGAACTGTCCTTGCCAACACTCCTCCAAAATACAGCTTTTCCAGTCCCTCCTCACCAGACATGCAGGACTGAAGAGATTTGACTTGGACCACCTGGCAATGACTCAGCAAGTGCTCTCTTTTTCACAGAGTAATCAAAATTCAGATTTTAAACCATCATTTGATTGAAGAGCTCTGGTCCCTTAGCCAAAAACTAAAACCACGGTGAGCCAACCCAAATAATAAGTCAGCAGTGTCTACTTGAGCTACCTGCAGTGAAGCCTTGCTGAAATCATTTCAACATCTGCATCAGCTGTGGTGCTGTTCAGAATACTCAAAAAGATCTTCCTTGATGCAGAAATATTATAGGCAACACTTTACTGAGTCATCAGAGGTTTATGCATTTTAACACAGATCTAGATGCTTAGGTTTCCCTCAGAGCATTTAGTTTCACATCTATTCTTCCAAAACTTGATTTTGTAAGTAAGTCTTGCATCAGCAGACATCAAATGATCATGTCATGCACTATTGTGAACATTTATTTATTTATTCAGCTGAAGGAAGAAATTACTCCTACTATGTGAATAAGTACCAGTAATACAACTGAACACATCGACTAGTTACTGCACACAACCCTCAAAAGTATTTAAGTCAGTTTTCAACTTCATTCAGGCCATGGTCCAGAGACATTTCTCCTGGCCACAATTCCACCTTAAGCTGCTCCTGTCCCCAGACTGATCCCACACCACCTCCTCCAGCCTCACTGCAACCGCTTCAAGTGCCATCCGGTGAAGGATCAGGAAACTGTTCAGGGTTAAAAAAAAAATTAAGCCAGCAGTGCCACCAAGAGAAATGTCTGTGGAACCACAGTCTTCTAAACTTCTCAAAACATTGCCACAGGAGGATCAAGCTAGATGCTTTTAATGCTCATCCTGCATCTTCTGTGCCCATGAAGCTCTGAATAGAGCACATGAATTAGCTCAAAGCCAGTCGCTGTATGTACATGAAAGTAACTTCCTCAGGAGCAAATCAAGTTGCTTCATTCCACTTAATTCTGAAACATAGCAACAGCTGCTTGAAGTAAAATAATAATATTTTAAAGAAAATTACTAGAGAGCAAAACACAGCAAAATCCTTGAGGCTCCTCTGGATCCCCTGCTCTCATTCTGTCTTACAACATTGAAAATCAGCGGTACATAGGTACAACATCACTAACAATAGTAACTTTCTGGAGGAATCAATGTAATGAAGCAATCCAGCATTAGTTTAGCTTAGAATTCTCCACCAGTTTCCAAGAACAGGCTGGTTACAAGCAGAGGTCTCAGTCCCCACTAGCAGGGTGAGGAGGGAAACCCTCCCTGAAGCAACACAGGATGTCAAAGCCCAGAGCACAGCAGTGGGCAGGCACAGCAGTCACTGAGGGGTCCCTTTGGAGATAAAGGCTCCCTGCCAACTTCAGCTGAACTTCTCAGATGATCTGCACTTACTTGTTTCTTTTCAGCAAAAGCAGCAGCAGTTTAGCAAGTCCAACCTAATGGGAAAGGCAAGCCTAATCCCAGTAAAGACTGAAGATCCCTGATGGAACTAAGAATCTCTACAGTTCACTGATAGTAGGATTAGAAGAAGGCTGAACTGATTTTTGGCCTAATTTCACAAGGACCACTTTTAAAATACAATCTCTATTACTAAAGATCAGTTCTGCTGATATTCTGAACCTTCTCAAGCAGGTTCGGAGATCCTGGAAGGTGTACAAGAAAAATGGTTTCTTATAAAATAGTTGCTCATTTTTTACAACTCCTTATGATGGCTAGGCCATGCTTTCAGGTAGCTCTGAAGATTCACACAAAGTTCCAGAAGAAGAAAAACCTGAGGTAACGCAAATGTGGAATAATATAGCATTTTTACATAAAATACATAAAAGGCAAAAGCAATTTTTTTTATTAAGAAAATATTTAATATCTCTTCCTAAGAGCCTCCTGAAAGATTTAACTTCAGGATAAAACCTTTATTTTTCCATACTTTGTTCACTGATGCTTACTTTGCAACTAGGCAACAAATTAAATGGTTCATCCCCAGCTCAGGACACCTAAACTCTCTTTGCAATCCTGACATTCAAAGAAACTTTACTCAAAATCCTTCAGTGCAGGTACATTTACTTATTGATCTACATCATACTCGGGTTTCTTTCAGTAAGAGAAGTGAAGAGGGAAGGGCAGAGTATAAAGCACTGAATCCTTGCAGTCAATTCCATAGGACTACTCCTCTGTTTGATCTTTTTGTCAAATTACTATGAAAGAGATACTCCTTCCTGAGCTGTCTCTGGAATACAGATGAGGCCACATTCACAGACACAGGATGACAAGCTCAACCTTACTAGAAACACAAAAGGAAATAGGAAGTTTTCTTTACAGCTTAGCCAAGAAAAGCCTGCCCAGATGACACACAAACTTACAAGACTCTTGTTGGCATCGGCACTGATACAGAACAGCAGAAACAACTGAAAAAGGCCTAAATCTCTGTCGAATTTTGAGCTTCTCCTACTCCTTTCAAACCAGATTCAAAACACATCCTACAACAACATTCCTTCATTCAGAGGCAGCAGAGATGTGATAAACTCTGGCATGTCTTTAGTGTCATCTCCAATAGCTGAAGGAAATAACGTGACAGGATCCTCACCAACAATTTGCTCTTCATCTTTAACCCAGATGCTAGTGCAGAAACATACAAAATTTTTAAATTCCATTAACCCCCAACAAGCTGTGCACAACGAGTTTAAAACATATTTATTTGTTTACTTTCTACAATAATTTTACTGAAGATTTTTCTGTGTCTTCCAGTTTATGCCAAGGCTAGCAAGTCAACGCTGCAGAGCACATACTCCAATAGTAAGGAATGAAAAAAGAAATTTCATTTTCAACAGACCAGCTCAAATGTGTTTAAAAAATTTAACACAAGCACTTTCTCCTTATAATACTCTCTTAGCAAAAGGAGGAGAGAGGACAACATGCAGCACACTGCACTAAAAATCAATATATGGCAGGAATCGAGTGTAACCTACAGAAGTGCAATTCTGTGCCTCTATGACAAAGACAGATCCCATTCATAAACTTGGGGAATGCAGAAGCAGGAAGATGAAAACAATTACAGTTTGTAAAAAGACTAGGTAAGAGCAGCTCCACAAACAGTGAAGGCACCTTAACTTCATCATTTAGTGAGAAACTAGTCAGGGTATGGAGCACTTGCCTAAAATATATTTTACTTTCCAATTATCCAAAATTATTTAAAATTATTTTCATATTAAGTGTAACACAGTAGTGGTAAATTTTCATTACATTTTGTGAACTTCCACTTTACTTTTAAATGGAGACAAATTCAGTTAAAACACATACACAATCTGCTGATATCATCTTCAAGTGGCTTTACCAGACTTACTGAATTTTTAACAATTGCCTGTTTATAAATCACCAAATATGAGATACCAAAAAACTACAACTCACCAAAAGTGTATTGTTTACAGCATTATATCTTACTGACTTTACTGTAAAAATCACACAGCCGCTTCAAACTATCATTAATATTTAGGCTTTTATGAAGAGTATCTGATATGGTGATTTATTGCCACAATATATTTCCCTATGCACAATTATTAGATGTTAGTCTGCCTATCATAATTCATTAAAGACTACCAACTCAATTTTTATGCTGTCTTCCAAACCATGTGCATCATGGCAGAAAATTCATGCATCAATAAACAAGAACTTAAAAATTACTGAGATTTTAGGATTTTAAAATTAATGAGATATTCCTTTATTAAGAGTTGCACACTGTATGTTTAAAAGTTTACTTCCATTTTCTCTTTCATCACCACATCAAAGTTTTGCAACCTATGGCCCAGAAAGCAATTCTTATGGGACAGCAAAGACCAGGGAGATCGTATGGCACTGGCTCCACCTCCTTCCTCCTGGCCATTTCTTGCCTTGCCCAGAGTTATCGCTGTAATCAGAGCAGCACACAAGCTTTTCCAGGCAGTTAGAAGGAAGGAAAAACACAGCTCCCAGTTTCCTCTAACAACACTCGGTGTGAGGCTGAAAAATGGCTATGAAACACACACACAGATACACACATAGATCAAACTTCTGTCCTTGCTTTGATTTTTAAACAAATGTTTTGCATGCAACAACAATGACCAAGAAAGAAAGATCAAGAAGTCTAACTTACAAAGCTCAGACCATGAAAACCAGCAAGAAAACTCCTGGATTGGATTTTCTACATTGCACACATTATACCTGCATGGCAGGTGTTTACAACATCTGTAAATATTACAGGATGACTAAGAAAGAGGTACAGCTTCCAAATCCTGGCATGGAGGGTCTCATGTAATGGCAAGAGCATTCATATTCCAGGAGACCAACAGCACCCACAACCAGTGCCAGCTGTTCTCACCATATTCCCCACTAGTGGTGAATTAATAAGAAAGCTGAGGAAGGCAAAATTTTTTAGAAAGCAGTGGGAGAAAATATACTTTGCTAGTGTTCTCTTTCTTTGTAAAGAAATACATTATAAACAAGATCTTTCATATCAGCTATATTACACTCATGAAAAGTATAAGGAAAGAGTTATTTAATATACTTTTTACTTTTTTTCGTACACTAATGGAGTAGGGGAGACCTAGCAAGAGGAAAATACTAGAAAATTGAGTTCTTTCCTGCTTTTTCCTACCAGGACAATAACTATGAAAATAATAATTAATTTATCTATAAAAATACAATCATGAAACAAATTTAGCAGCATATGAAAAACTGGCCTCTTGATTTCCCTGCTCAAAGGTGGAGAGCAGCTAGTCCAGCCTTCAGGTCTGGAGTTCCTGATTTAATGAGTAGTTCTGTTTACAGCAGAACTAATGAAGCTCAGGTTTCTCTGGATTTGCTCCTATAAGCCCTGTGGCCACTTAACATTAATTACCTCGGTTGCCTCTAAACTTGCCCACGTCTCCTTGAGCTCCTGCACCCCATAAAACTCCCCATTTGTCCATATATTCCCACAGGCACACACTGAGGCTTGCTCTCACACTTCCATTAACGCTCAGCTCTTTGTCATGCCCTTAAACCCACCTTCTCATTCCATCACCTATGTCTGAATGGTGTCAGACAGACAGACAGACAGCATATGCTGCAGCTGCTCTCAGGCTGGGAGCACGCTGGCTGGCCAGCTGGAGATTGCCTGGACAACACCAAATGCCATGACCTCCTTGCTTTTATGGTTTTTTGGGGAGAGGGTTCTCAGATATCAACTTTCACAGACTAGGGGAAGGCAGTCTTAAACATCTCCCTGTTCTTAAACTGGTTGAAATTGACTGGGGGGGTTCACACTTACTCAGGCACAAAGTCAATGCAAATAGCACTTTCCTCCAAAGCCAGGATTAGGAGGTAACTCAGTTCCAGCCAGTTGCAATTCACATTGAAATGCCCACTGCTCCCTCCTCCTGTCCTGTGGTTCAGGGCAGCTTCTGCATTTCTCATTCATCCACCCCACTCTGGTGGGACCAGGAAAGCACGAAATTGATAAAAAGTCAATTTGAACATTTTTATACCGCACCCTGTGGGCAGCAATGAAACTGTCAACAAGAATTACTGCTCCACTCGAGTGACAGGGAGCAGAAGGGTCTGCAGCTACTCACAGGGATGGCCACCTCCAAACAAAAGCCATGGAAGGATAAGGGCAGTGGTTACTCCAGCTGGGATAGCACACATAGGACAGAGCTAACAGAAAAACATCCTCGTCCTCTGCTGGGGGCAGGGCAGGAGGATCATCACTTAGCAAATATCAACTCACAAGAAGCTAATGTTCATTATAAATGCAGAAAGACAGTCCAACGTGCAGAAACTACCTGTTGCTTAAAGAAACCTTATCATTTTTTCCTCTATCCACTTCTTTGTGCTTTGGGGCCAGAGAACACATAACGCAAACCCCAAATGCTGCACTTTAGAGAGGGCAATGATGTTCCTGCAGTTAAGTACTACTGCACCTCTTTAGACCTAGAAATTATTTTCAAGACCTCACAGAGCTTCCAGCACTCGTAGGTGACTGGGAGTGTATGTACATAGCATAATGCAGTGCTGTGCAGCTCTCCTGAACACCAGAAGGAATATGGCCACGTTAGCACTGCACTGCACCCAGGCTGAAATGCTGGAGCATCCATCCTGCTGCTCAGGTACTTCGGAGCTATGCAAATGGTGCTTCACTACAACAATAAGCATACCCTTAGTCATCCCGCCTCAAAAACCAGCTGAAACGTGACAGTTCTTCCTTAAATTACCAAGAATTGTACAGAAAGAGCATCTGAAGAGAAAAACAGACACCAGAGTCAAGAAGAGGAATAAGTTTTTACAATCGGCAGCATGCATTTAACAAAACAGACACAGCCCCTGAAATGCCTTTCTCTCTTTATGTCAGCTCTGCCCCTAGAGTTTACAAATTATGGCTCTGACTTGTAAATGTTAGTAAATACCTCCTTAAACCTTACTCAGTGTTTCCATAACTGTATATAGATTCTAGAGACTGCCCTGCAAGAATAACATCCAAAACAGGTTCTAAAAATAAAGTGTTCTAGACGATTCTCACATATAGCCAAAGGCTGAAAACACAAACCATTTCATAAAGAAGGGCATGAACTTGAATTATGAGATTGAATTCAAGGGCTCCGTGAATTATAGCTGGAGAATGGGAAGAAATCCAGAACAGCATGCCAAAAAAAAAAAAAAGAAAAAAAAAAGCAAACAAAAGCAAACAAACAATCAAGAAAACTAACCCAGAATATAGCAAAAAAGTAGCATCTCAAGCCCACTTTCTGTTTTTGAAACAAAGCCTAAAGTCTGAAACGAACAAAAACCAGAGTTCTTAATTCTGTGGTTCACACTTGGAACTAAGCAATCGATAGTCTCTAATACCAGGCAATTGTTTGCCTGATGAGTTTGTAAAAAAGGCAACATTCCACCCCGATCAGTGCCGGGCTGTGAACGCCTCCCCCTTGCCAGCAGCAATATGGATTGCCCAGCGCAGTCCGGTGATTCCTTTTTTCAGCCTACGTAATGCCCATTTACATAGTCGTGATATTTTTAAATGTGTTTCCAGAAGCACTAAATGGCATAAAAACATGGCAGGAGACAAGCACAGAGGTAACACAGCACTCCTGTGACTGCGGAATTCACGAACAATATAACGCCGAAGTCCGGGGAGCACAATAAAACTCCATTTTCCAGATTATGCATTCAGAACACCAACCCAAGGAAATCCTGGCCGTGTTTCCCCCCCACAGCGAGAGTGTGTCTGAGCACAACAGAGCACACACATATCCTGGCTCCCTCGCTAACCTACACGCACATTCCTACACCCCTTAGGAAAACACTGACAGCGGGCATGAAAGGAAGGGAAACAATGACATTCTTTTAATAACAGCGTTCACCAGCGCGCCGGACCCAGTCGGACAGTGCTACGCGGCGGCAGTTCCTGCATTCCCCTGGATCAGCCGCATTCTCCCCCGCTGCTCCGGGGGCAGCCCGATTGTGCCCCGCTGGCCAGGCCGGACACCGGCCCCGTCGCGCCGCGGGCCGGGGCACGGAGCGGCCGCGCACGCCGCGAGGATCCGCACCTGGCGCCAGCCGTGACCCCCGGCTCCACGTCACTGTGCCCGGCCGGGCGCGGGGCCGTGTCACGCCGGGCCCGCCACCCCCCGCCGCAGCCCCCGGGCCGGCCCGAGCCGCGGCTCTTACCGCCAGGTCGGGGCTGTGCGAGTCCCGCTGGGACACGGCGCGGATGACCCCAGCCCGCCAGCGCCCGCTCTCCGGCGGTTCCTCGCCGCCCAGGCACAGGAACCGCTTCCCCACCAGCTCCGGCCGCGTCTCCACCGCCATGGCCGCCGCCGCGCAGGCACCGCACCAGCCGCCGAGCCCGCTGCTCTAGGGGCCGCGCATGGCGGGCGTGGGGCGGGGACGGGCGCGGGGCTCTCGGGCTCGCAGCGGCGGGAGGGTCGGAGCCCCTCGGCCGCGCCGCCGCCGCCACAGCCCGACACAAACAGCGAGCGAGGGGCGGGGGCGGGCCGGGGGTGCGCGCGCCCTCCCTCACCTCCTCCCTCCCTCCCTCCCTCGCTCCCGCGCGCGCCCGCCCGCCGCGCTGCGGCCCCGACCACTCCGCCCACGCAGCCCCACTGCCATGGAGACCGACGCCGCGCGACGTCTCCCTCCGCCAGGCAGCGCGGGGCTAGCGGCCGCCCCGCGGCAAAGAGTCCGCGGCCGCTGCGGTGGCACCGGGACCCCGCGGGGGCTCGTCCCGTCGCCCCCTGCCCAGCCCCAGCCGGGGCAGCACGGCCCTCACCTGCCGCAGCGGCGCCCCCCGAGAGCAGCCCCGCGGTGATGTGACACTGGCGGGGTACCCGCTCCCTGCCTCCGGTGCCACGGCGGCAGCTCGGGCACGGCCTCTCCGGGGTTCTTCCCTCGGTGGAAGAAGCGCTGTCCGTCCTCCGCGGGCTCGCCCACACCCTGCTCAAGGCGCACCACTCCTAGACCTCGTTAATGTGCATAAATGTGCGAAGGCGGGGTACCGGCAAGATGGAACCAGGCTCTCCCCGGTGGCACCAGGCGATAGGACACGAAGCGACAGGCAAGGTGTTGCTGTGATGCACTGCAAGTTCCACCAGAAGAAGAGAAAGAACTTCTTCACTGTGCTAATGAGATTGTCCACAGAAGGTGCAGTCTGCCTCGCTGGAGATACTCTAGACCTGCCTGGACACAACCCTGTGCCATGTTGTCTAGGACAGCCCTGCTAAGCAGGGAGGTTGGACCAGTGCTCCCCTGTGGTCGCTTCGAGCCTGACCCATTCCGTGATTCTGTGGGAGCCCAGGCTGGTGAGGGTACCCCAAGAGCCAGGCACCAGCTCGCTGCTGTCCCAGCCCTGCAGGGTTTGGGAGAGGCAGGAGCAGCTCTGCCACCTGCAGCACCTTCTCCCCTGGAGTCAGTTTGTTGGGGAGTCCATCCACCTTCCCCCACTGCAGACTACAGAACTCCCCGGGAATGCAATGTCATTTAATCTGTTTAATCCCTCAGAGGCTTTCAGGGACACAACATTTCAGCTCCAGAAGGCACTGTTGAGTTCTGCTGGATGCCAGCAAACAGTGCATATCCAAGAAGTCAGCTCAGAGGCTCACCGGAGCTGAGAGCAGCTGAGCAGCCGTGCAGCCACATTCTGGTTCTGGAGCAGTGGCTCTGGGTTTGTTGTTCTTTCCATGGCTGCTGTAGCCATGCTGTGGTAATGCCATGTTTGCATTGAAAGAGTTTTTCCTTCACGTTATCTGGAGGTGTAGCTTTCCTGAACTTCTGCCTGCCTTTACTGGTTTGCTTGCCCTCAAGAGAGCAGGTTAATGATCTCTCATCTAGCACTAAAAGCAAATTTGAATAGTGCATTTTTGAAAAATAGATTATGAGGTGAAAGCCATAAATCAAGATTGCCAGCTTCTCACATTCCTGTATATTTTAGTGGAACAAATAACTTCTGGTACAAGAGAAGTTAATTAACAGAAAACAAACAAAAAAAGAAATCAGTTCATCATTCACCATGACAAGTTTGTTCACAGGATTAGAAAAATTTACAAGACATAACATTTATAATGGAACCTATAGATGCCTGGCATCCCAGGCTGAAATGGATGGAGCTGTGCTCTTTAGAAACTGCAGAAGAACAACCATAGTGGATTTGAGCTAAATGAAATCTTTATTCATGTTCCAAGGTAATGCTACAACCAACAAAAGTGTACTGCAGTCTTGCAGAAAGAATAAAAATTATGTAAGTACTGGGCAGTTATCCATAAAGGGAATAAGGAGAAGTTACAAAACTGATTAAATAAATATGAATCATATCAAAGTTCTGTATTCATTCCCTCTTGTTTAATCAAAGAGTAATTTGAGATATTATTGAACTTTACAATTAAATGACATTAAAGTGCAATAAAACATAAAAAATACCCCAAAATGCCACTTTACATGATTCTAATAGACTGAACTTGTGAATTTATGACAGAATAACAAACTGTTAGGAATCAAATTTTTTTAATTTGTTCCAAAAATTCATTTCAAGGCACTGACACTAGAATTATGTTTTATTATAGATTAGAATACACAGAAGGCTATTGTTCAATGCAGAACCATTTTATAGTTGTTAATCACCTGAAAATAGCAGTAAGATCAAGTACCATTGACATTTAGGTGGCAATTCCCATGGCTAGCTCTCAGTTCCCAGATGCCAGGTGAGATGGGCAGGGCTTTACCCTGCTCCCCACAACACCACTGAGATGGACCAGGGAAAGCCTTGACATACAGCAGGGCAGCTCCACTCCCCAGCAGCCCACACCTCAGCTCTTCTTTCATTTATTCATCTTGGAGCAGCTTTTTTAACACATAGGTGCTTTAGGGAAGTCAAAATTCCTATGTTCAGGTGGGTCAGCATAAAAGACGCACAGGTTGCTGGACATTTTCCACCTCCAGCAACTTATTTTCTTGCTCTCTCTTCACTTACCCATTTCTTCTTTGCTGCTTCCTTCTCTCCTTGTTTCTCTGTGAAGAAATTGGGAGAGCGCTACATGCTCAGGATATGAGTAAATCAACTATAAATCAACTCAGAACCTCTGTCTTCAACAAAACAAAGTCATGGTGCTGTGGGCCAAGGCCTGAAAATAGCTTAGACATGAACTTTTTAAACAGTCTGTGCCCTATCACACTCCAGTAGGATTTCTTCCTTTTTCAGAAGCCTTTGCAAGCACCAAACCAATACATTAACTCCCCTTTCAAAGCAACACCTTGATAAATATTAAGGAATATTTGAACTGAAAAGTCTAAAATCATAGGATTTAAATCATCAAAAATCATAGGATTTAAAGGATTAGGGATGTTATGAATTGGTATATCTTCTGAAAAAAGTGGCATAAGGAAGCCTCTTCTTGTAGATTACTCTGAAAATACCAGAGGAATCATCCTCCTGGAGCCAGGAGCAATACCCAGAGCCAGATGCCCATAGGCAACAACAAAACAGAGATGACACCTTCAGGCTGGAGAAGTCCACCAAAGAATAAAGCAGAAGAGCTCTAGGCTGAGCCCCAGGGAAGGAGAGCTTCTCTTGGGAAATTGACTGTGGACAAACTCACCTCTTTCTCCCTGAAAGTACACACATTGGTTAGGTGCAAAATCAAGATATTTACTGAGAGCTTTTTCTAACTTCTTGATTGAAATGAAGCACAGACTGTACTAGTAGTAATTGCACCTTCTCCATACAGATAAATGCCATATTTAGAAATTATTATTTCCATTTTGTAGGAAGAAAAATTGAGAGAAAAAGACGAAATGACTTGTCAGTGTCACAACTCTTAAGCAGAATTAATACTGAACTAATTCTTTCTAAAATATGTGCTATATACTTCTAGATCTATCTTACCTTTCCTTAGGACCACCAGTTTCTTCTGAATTCATAATTCCTTGGAAATTTGGAAAGCCACATTTAATATTTTCCAGTGTTCAGCAGCAGAAAATTAAGAATCTACATTTAACAGGTTGGTTTAAGAGTTTTGTAACTTTAAAATTCATAGCCAAGAGAAAACAAATTCATCAAACATCGGTTATTTCTGATACAAAGCCAACTTTTGATTTCCAAGTGTCTCATCTTCTACAGAGTCCATGGGCTTTTCTTAACACATCCTCCTTGAAAGCACAATTATTTGAGTTGTGAGGAATTCCTTGAACACTGAATGGGACATAGAATCAGTGAGAAGGTGGGATTCTTTAAAGACAGCTATTTAATGTAGATGCAAAGGCTGCATTGAACACCTGGAGGCACAAAAGTGTAAGAGAGTAAAAGCTGTGGTTTGTGGCATTACCTCCCCAGCTCTACCACGAACATCCTGTGTGGTGATCTCTTGCATCTCCAGCTGTCTACATCTCTCCATCTGGGTCTGTCAACTGACCACTCCTAATATTTTCCTGTCTCTTGGCTTTTGCAGTTGTAAAAAAAGCTGCAAATTTACTGCTATATTTACACTGGAGGTGAATAGAGCACCCCACCGTGTCCAGGTTTCATCCTCAGGACTTCTTTAATACCATCCCGGCTGTTGCTACAGCACACAAAGGAGGAAGATTTAAGTTAACTGCATTTGTGAATCACTCCAACCGTATCTGCAAAAGAAAACATTGTCTTTCACAGGGTGCCACTCCATCAATGCTGACAACAGCAAGGAGCTCTACTGAGCCTCCATGTGATGTTTCACAGTCAATTTATAGCCTAGAACAGATGAACACAACATATTCCAATTCCAGCATTTCCTTCTGTTCCAGCTAATGAGATCGCACCAAAAAAAAAAAAAAGTTGAACATTTTGAATAAACACAGCCTTCAATACATTCTTTTCCTCAGAAGCTTGCTGACATCTTAAGATATCAATCTATCCCTGTACAACCCCTGGCCCCCATTTCCTGCCCCCCCTTAACCACTGCTTTACTCTTGAGGCAGCAAACCGAACTCCTGGGTGCCCCACATCTGATTGAAATACACACTCAGCCCGATGAGGTTGCAGGGGTGGGTTCTGCTCAGACCTGGAGCTGCTGGGCTGTGCTCACTCCTTGACCCTGCCCCGGGGTTGGCCGACTCCCTCCTGCTGGGGGTGGCACCACCTTCAAGCGCTTTTTAAATGCAGCCTGAGGGTAAATCACCATTGGACCAGCACTACACCTTGGTGTAGGACAAACAGACCCTCCCGCTGCTGATGGGTTTACATCCTGTAGAGGTAAAATGCAGAGGGTGGGGGAACAGAGATCACAAGGTTGTCAGTCTCCACCTTTCCTTGAATACTTAAGGATTTAATTCCTAAGGTGAAACTGCACGGCCCTGCTTTGGCCTTATCAGATAATGTCTCCATCTAAAACAACTTTGAATTTGTTTGGAGGAAAACGCTCTCAGTTTCTTCAAGGCACAGATGGAAGATGCCTTTTCTACTGGTCACTCAGCCCAGGTGCAAGCATTAAGAGCAAGGAAGATGCACAGCAGCACTGGTGTGACATTTTTGTGGCCTTTTGGCAATATTAAATTTCCACTCAAGTTTCTTTCCTGCTTTTCATCTTACTGCTGATGCCAGCTTGAGGCTTGGTTCTTCTCAAGAATCAGACTGAGCTTTAGGCATATCAGTCAGCCCATAACAGCTCTCCCTCAGCATACACTGTAATGCCCAGAACAAGAACTGAGAACAAAGTTTTATTTAGTTGAGGGGATCCACCTACAGAACAAAACACCAGAAAAGGCTGAGCTTACGCAGAGCCTGAGCAGCCTCAGCACTGCTGATGGGCCTCCTGAAAAGGCCTGGCTTACCTTAGACTGCTCCCAGCTACAATGCTCCTTTCTCCTCTCAATCACTCACACAGAAAACCTGAAACCAATCACCCTTTAAATTAATTAATCACCTTCCCATGAACCTTTGCTTCCAGTGATGCTTCCTCTCCACTAACACCTAAGCTGTATAAAGGTCAGTCAGTAAGGCTTTTTCTGCTGTTGGGGCATTATTAACTAGAAAGACAGGTGTGAGTATAAAAGTCTGGGCTTCTCTCACATGGGCTCCTGGGGCAGCAGCTTTGTGCATTATCTTGTGTGTATTTTTTACCTAATGTCAAGTGCCTGGCTCTTGGTATCTCTGTGTTTTTACAATTAGTGGCTTTTGAAGGTTAGCAGATGGATAGTACTAAAAAGAAAATCCCTGAAATCACAAACAGCCATGTTAAGGCAGTTATTGCTTCTATGTCAGACTGGTATCTCAGTTTTAAGGTGTACTAAAGTTTCCCAGAATATTGTAGAGGAATATCTGTGCTGGATGAAAGGTGTTTAAGTAGCTCATTTCATGAGTAGATACTGTTACTGATAAAAAGAGCAGGGTATATTCAACACTGAAGTAAATTTACAGCTCTTCTTTGAATTAACTGGGAGGTGGGTTGAGTTCTTATCCTCACTGGAGATCACTAGGGTATTGTGTAGCGAAGATAAAAGAAGGAAAAATGTACAACTATATCTGGCTAGAGTTTTCTGCCTCCTGCGTTTTTAAAGGTCTCCACAGCACCCCACAAATACTGCACTGAAGTACTTGGAACAGAACTTGTATAATCTTATTACTGTTCTGTACATAAATTTCTTAATATTTATTTTAAAACTTATGATGTATTTTTTTAAAAAACTATTAAGAACTGTACTGGTGCTGCAGTGCAGGAAGCTTCCTCCCTTCTGAACCTCTAGCTTCTCTATGATTTGTGTTGGGATGGTGCCCCCTTCAAAAGCAGGAGCTCCTGTTAACAGCACCTTTGGACTGAATTTACTTGGATGCTGGTATTGCTTATGCTCATGTAACTAAAACAGGTGATGGTTATGGTAAGGAAATGGTTTACAATGCTGCTCTACAATATGCACAATAAGAAACAAATGGGAGGCTTTGGGCTTTAGGAAAGGTCTAAAGCTGAGGTAAGAATAGTAGCTCCTTTCAGCTACCATTAAAGTGTACTAGATGGGGAATATGACAACATTCCTTATGCTTGTCTGGGGAAGAAAAGATATTAACAGGAAGATGGTTGGGCCTTTCTGAAACTGAGGAAGGCAAAAAAGCTCTTAAGGGCATAAGAAAAATATAGCTACTTTTTCTTTTTGAAATTTCCATAACATTTTTTCTCGGCCTCATTTACTACTCTGCCATCCAAATTCCTTTGCGTTTTCTTAATGCAATTGCAGTATTTCCCCTATATCTTTATCTCACCAAGTATAATTGTTTGCCAGTTTTGTCTAAAACAGTAACAGTGCATATCACATGGTAAGCACTCTTTAACGAATTTGTCTGATGAATATTTTTATGCCATGCTTGTTCTTTCTTCCTGCCAGCAAATTGTCTGCCAATTGGCTTACAACTGACACACAGGTTTCTTTCCTGTATTCCAGCTGCCTGTCTTGTTGAGTTTCTGTATCAGGAAAGGATAACAAATTAGTGTCAGCTGTGTTCTGCAATTCAGTAATAGCTATTATTTAACAATATTTATCTCTTTGGTAAGGGTTAGGTCTTTATATTTCATAGTGTTGTCTGGCACAGGGTGTAAACAAATTATGTTACTGATTCTGTGCTGATCAAGCAGTGGTACTTTTGTGTTTTTTCCTGGCACTGTTATCCCAATTAAAGCTATCACAAATTTTGTACTCAGCCAGTAACTTCTTTGATTAATTTCCTGTTCTCATTAGAAGTGTTCCAGGGTCTGTCTGTCACATTTGTTCAGGCGACATTTGAAATTGACCCTATAAAGGCAATTGATTTAAGTCTGCCCTTACTGCCAGAACTGTAATGAAACATCACAGCTTATAATGACAATCTGAAAAGGCACAAACGGACATAAGCATAGAGATGAGAGGGGTCTTGCATGTCTTCTTGGTTATAAGAGCAGTAGATTGTGTTTGGCTGTTGCTGTGTCATTTAATTGAATGAGAAGGTTGTGCTGGAGTCATGAACTGGCTGGGGCTGGAAGGGACTTCTGGACATTGTCTGCTCTGACCCCTCCCTGCTCAGAGCAGGGCCACCTACAGCAGGCTCCTTGGGGCCGTGTCCAGCCAAGCTTAAAATATTTAAGGCTGGAGACTTGAGTCTCTCTGTGCAATCTGTCATAGTGGAAAAAGTATTTTCTTAAGTTCAAATGGAATTTCCTGTATTTCAGCCTGTGCTGATTGCCTCTTGCCCTTTCCCCGGGCACCACTGTGGAAAGGTGGCTCCTCTGTTTTGTCTTTGAAAAAAAGATTTCAGCAACCATTTGTATAAATGGTAGCTATTTATTTTATATAAATTCCAGCTATTTGTATAAATAACACCCTGATTAGTACTAAATATGTATTACACTTGTTATTCATTTTTGTGGCGCCAAAGGAATCCAAATCTCTCCTTAAGTTAGCTTCCACAGATTCCCATTCCAGAAGTGCTGGGACCTGCTTCCTACATTTGTATCCTTGCTGTTGTTCCTGTAGTGCCTACTGGAAAAGGTGGAAGCAGAAATTGGTTGTTCTTGCCCAGTTGTCTGAAGTTCAGCCAACAGAAAATGTTTGTCTTCAGTAAATAAACTCTGACTGCAAGTAACAGCTACTCTAGTGTACCAACCAGGGAGAGGTTTTTCTCACTGAGGTAAGTCCCAATTGCAGGTAAAACTTAGAAAAGCATGTACTCTGTAGCTGAAGCACCACTGACAGTAAACATGACTGAATTGGGAAAAAAAACTTTTGAAAGGATTAGTGGAGAAAGATGTGCTTAGTCCTCAGTAGCCGTAGGTATCTGCATTGCTGTTGTTCCCAGGGTGAATGATGGTCAATCACATTTTGTATCATTACTTTCCTGTTGCATATGACTTTTGAACCTGCAACTTCTACTCAGAGAAATTACTATTTTTGAATTTTTATCTATACAGGAACTTATCTGCTCCTGTCCCATACTATTTTGTAGTAGGAGATGCACGAATACAAAGGAACAATTACTTTAGCATGTGCAGATTTTTAATATTAAAAAATACAAGACCTGCGGAAGACATTTTAGTAAGGTGTGTGCAGGTGGTTCCATGCACTATGAACACACTGTACAGGTCTGCAGAAGACCTGCCTCCTTTCAGTGAGTGGTCTGAAGATGGGCTTGCTCTTGCTGTTTGAGTCCTACACCAAGAACCTGCTGGGTCCAGCAGGAGGACTGTGCCACCCTTTCTATGTTTAGATACTGATCCTACTTTCAGAATATGACACCAAAATACTTGTCTTAAATATCAGAAGTAGCTTAAGTGAGGCAAAATTAAAATAACTTAAAGTAAATTAAAGATGAAATTAAAGTAACTGAAGATATATCTTCTTCTCTTGGTGTGCTATATCCAGCCTCTCTTTCATCTTTTCACTTTTGTTCAAAATGATGCTCCTAGAACTTTGTTTTGGCATTACTAAATTGCAGCAGTAGCTACCTGTAAATATTCATTATTTGACCATACCTTAAAAAGATTACCCCAAATTACAAAACAAGTTGCAACTGTAATCATAATGAGAATATATTATGCAGAATATTCCCCAGCATGGTCTGGCCTGTGTTTTAAAAGCATTGCATTAACACAGGCCTCAGAAAAGGCCATCAAGCCATGTCTGATGGCTCTGTAATCCCAGTGGTTATTTACCTGAAGCAGACTTGGCTGCTCTCAGCATTGACATGATTCAGAAAGGTCAAGATCCAAGGCAGGTGATGAGCCAGCCTGCATGGCTGGGCTGGGGAGAGATGTTCCCTTTCCAGGAGGAGGCCTTACATGACTCTTATTAAATCTGTAATTTGTGACTCTCATGTGCCCAAATGTAATGCAAATCCACTGTCTTTCTTGTTTGCAATGAATGGCGATGGAAAGATGAAATAGAAGTTCAAGGAAATGGTTGCAGTTAGCACCACCTCAGAGCCTTGTGTCGACTCCAATTTTCTTACATCATAAACTGCTTTGAGCCCTCTAAGTTACAACCCAGCAATTTAACACTTGTGTTTCATGTTGCTTAAGTTAAGTTGTCTCTTTTTTCTTGAGACAAAAAAGAGGTCTGAAAGCACATGTTTGATAACTGCTGAACCAATTGATGACTGAACTAATTGATGCAAGAGAGATTTAGTGGTGCTCACAGTTGTGATGCAGCTCATCTGCAGGGAAATCAAGTGAGGGAAGGTATTCATGTCCTCCTTCCAGCATCTGCATAAGCTACAAGACTTGCTCCGTGCTGGTGAAACTTGAGTACTTGTTTTATGCTTATGACCCCAGTGAGTCAACCATAAACACTAAAGCCACTCAAAACCATAAAGGTGACTTTATTTTTATATCAGCTATTCACAATTAGTGCTCATTTAAGGAGGAGCATCCATCATTTGTGCAATTTGTGGTCCTAAGTACTTCAGAGATGAGCAGCTGAAGGTCCTGAATTTTAGGTTGCACTTTAGTTTTGTCAGGGTTTTTTGAATTCAGGTTTCATGTATCTTGATAGATTATTTTCCAAAATGTGTGAGAGAGGATGAAAAAAGAGTATGTGGAAGAACTGTGTCTGTATGTTAATACTGTGTGAAAAGAAGCCAAAACAAACCAGCTACTGATTGTCATTTTTGGCTTGCTGGAGATTGCCTTTTGTGTAGATTTTCATGTCCAACAGTTATTTCTAGTGAATTCTGGGAGACAAGGGGTAGGCAAAAAAGGTGAATCTCTGATTTGTCTAGACAGAATGTGTTTGACATCAAGATTTTTTCCTAGCCACCTGCAGGCTACCAGCTCAGAGCAGCTACAGACACGGTGCATTTATGCCTGTTAAACCAGAAGTTCTGCCTGTTGTTTTTCCTGCCTTCATCACTTTCTACTGCTCTAATCCAACTATGCTACACCAGGCTATTAAACATTCAGCATCCACAATGTCTAGACAGGCTGAAAGACTGTCTGTGCTCCTTTTCTCAGAGTCAACTTTGCTCAGAACTAAAAGGCTAGTTGGAAAGCAAAGGTGGCAGAGTTTTGAGTATGAGAGACTTTTCAGGCTGCCTTCTGAGTGGATAGTAACACACATTGCTAGGGATTTCTGGCAGTGTAAAAATCCATGGCAAACCTTCTGCTGCTCCCCAGAGAGGCTTCAAACCTTTGACAATTATTGCTAATGTATTAAACAGCCTGCACTTGTGTC
The DNA here is from genome assembly GCF_028769735.1 of Zonotrichia leucophrys gambelii. Lineage (NCBI taxonomy): Eukaryota > Metazoa > Chordata > Aves > Passeriformes > Passerellidae > Zonotrichia > Zonotrichia leucophrys. The sequence goes on from NC_088176.1 coordinate 29,790,847, forward strand.
CTTAGAGTACTACAGAAGACTACATAGAAATGTTTTGTGTTGGCTGGCAATGTTCTACTCAAATTACAGAGAAGAAGACTCAAGGGTGACTTCCTTGCCACAGAAAATGGGATAAATCTTTTTAGGCAGAAACAAATTTCTGTGTAGAGACGTTTTGTAGAAATTTCTGTAAGAGATGTTTTGCTGTATCTGCTGGTTTTGGCTATGTTGAACAAGAAAACAAACAGAAGTGCCAACTTCTTTTTTTCTAGGTAATCTTCATTTTCTTCAGTGCTGACTTGAGTCACTCTGTATAGCAAGAAGCAAGGACTTGTTTCTTGCAGGGTGGACATGAATGCTGCCTCTAGAAGCTTTGCAAATTGAAAGCTAGAGACTGTATAAGGGCTGTTGATCCTGTTTTGCTGTTGATCTGCTGCACCCTCTGTATGATTGTGATATATATTATAGAAACATGCTTTGATTTTGCACCTCAGGACAAGCCTGGGGGGCTTTTTCAGAGGTGGGGAGGAAGGGAGGGCAGTCAGGTGGCACAGCAGGAGTTGTCCTTGTTGTGCTTGCAGGAGTGAGGAGACATGGGTGCCCCTATCCAGCCATGCCTTTGGGGTCCATCCCCTTCCTTTGAAGAATCTTGGGAAACCTTGTGCTAACTCTCTTAACTTCCAGTAAGGGAGAACAGCATCTTAGTGGGAGTATTTAATAAGCTGGGCTCTGAAAGGAAAAGTCATTTTTCCTGTGTTAGGTGAGCCCTCTAAGAATAGACAACCAAACATTCTGGTAGCCAGGAGTTTGAGAAGCAGCATGCAAGGCAGGTGCCTGGATCAGAGGACAAACAACTGAATATGAGCACCCAAGAACATTGTTTTCTCTGTTAATGAGAACAAAAGAAAAAAGAGGGTGGTAGATTTATTATCTTATGTCACTCAAACATAAAGTTTGTAAATTAACAGAAATGTGATTACTAAATTCAGCATATGAAAATGCTGGACAAATTTGGGGTTAGAGCTAGAACTATCATAAAGCATTTAGGGACTAAAAAAAACAAACTTGCTGTTTCATTTATCAAGAGACTGAAATGTGACTTAGGCATACATTAATCCTTGTGGAGACCTAATGAGTGAGAAAGACATCTCTAATCTATCACTTAAAGCATAGCAGGAACCTAAACTGGAAACTAAAGGCAAGTTCCAAGTTTAAAAGTATGGGCCTAGTTTTCGTGAGGAAAAAAAAATACTGGTGAAAATTTAAAAAAAAAAATCGATGTTCTGATGCCTTCAAATCAATATCCTTTGTCGGCAGCACTGCTTCTAGGAAACAAAGGTTATCTGACACAACACATGAATTAATGATTCTGTGTCTAGGGTTTAAGTTGGATGAAATGATTTGATATTCCCTTCCAGTTTTAAAATCTAGAGAGACCTTTTCCCCAGTTCAGGGGAGAAGGCAGAGAGATAACACTTCTTGGGGGAAAAAGGAACCCAAGTAATGAGAAGGCAGAAAGCATAGCTCCAAGGGAAAACAAATCAGGATATTGTTTAATAAAACAGCTTCCTTAAATGCATTTGTTGGTCAGCAGTTTGGAGCAGACCTGTCTTGGAATGAGAAAGCAGGGCAGAGTGGGGTCAGCTGGCTGAAGGCTGACTTGGGGCTGTACATAGGAATTGCCATCCTGCCTCACAGCAGAGGTTCCCCTGAGTATCTGTCCCAGCTGATCATGCTGTGCTGCCCTGAGAGTGTGGGAAACAAGAAAAGGGAAACCTGATAGCCCGGTGTCCTTTGCTGGCAGCCTTTTGAGTTGCTGGATAATGTACCAGGTAGTCCTTCAGCTCTTGGTGCTGATTATTCTCCTCTCAAGCTCTGTGTATGGGTCTGGGCTCTGCATTTCAAGAAAAGTAATCAAAAGGACTAGAAAATATCCCATAAGGATTTCTTTATTCCAAGGAAGATTTGATACATAAGTATTCGGTTGAGTTTTTTAAGGTCCTGCCAAGGAAATTAACATTTTTCCTGCCATACTTGGGGGAAGCAGGATAAAAACTGCTGAGTACTCCTTGACTCAGCTTAACTTTGATACAAGGAAAAGCTTCCCAGTAGGATAATGAAGGACTACTAAACATAGTTAAGAAAAGGTGTGTAATTGCTGTTGCAAGGCTTTAGGAACAGGTAGGACAAGACATCTTTCCAAATGACAGGGGGTGATCCTTGTTTCCTTATGCAGCAGAAAAACTTTGGGTCCTTTCTGTTTCCAAGATATGTTTTATCCACCTCTTTTGGGCTGGTGGCAATGTTGAACAAGCAGTGTTTATCTGGAGACTCTGACATTCTGCAAATAGAGATGGTGCTGAACACCATTCCAAGTGTTGCTAAAGAAGCAACTTCATTTTAAGTAAAATCCATCAGTCAGTTCAAAAGGCAGTCATTGTTCCCTGATAAAATGCAGCTGGTGTGCACATGAGCTTAGTCAGCAGACTATAAAATAACATAAGCTTTCCACAGGGATCACAAACATCAAAAGCAGAAGGTGTATTTAGAAACAATCTCCAGCAGATTGCTGTAATTATTAAATGTGATGCATCACAAGTAGTGATGGAATATAGCTGAGATGATTCTGCCCAGACAAGAAGGAATAATATGGCTTTGGTGTCTGTCTGTCTATACAGATTTCAAATCCCAAAGAGTGCATCATCAGATGCCAGATTATGTGTAGCTCACCATTTAAAATGGGTCTGCTCTCATGAGGGAGATGTATATTTACTGAAACATTCAGGTGCAGCTTTTGAACAAGTTAACAGCTTTAATGTCACTCCTAGACACAATGGGAACATGGGAGAAATAACAATACAAACCTCTCCACTGGACTGCCCTAGTGGGATGTACTGGCATGGTTACACTTACCTACAGGGCAATGTTTGAAGGTCCACATGCAACACATGTCAGACGTTTCTGCCTATAGCTTATCAACAGAGCAGCAGTGACAGGTACAGCAGAGTGGCTCTGGGAGAGCCTCCTGGGCTGGAAATGAGCTCCTCTGTTGCCTCAGCTTGCCCTTGTGGGGGCCACATTTTAAATGCTTTCAACTGCAAATGGAAGCAATAAGGTAGGATGGACACACAACTGCTGCCAGGAGAAAGTCTCAGATGGAGCTGTTCTGAACTTTCCCCTTCCGCTTCAGATCACATTTCCCTTCAGAAAAAAATCCTAATGGGTTTGCTTTTATGTTTCTGGTAAGAAAGAACTGGAGGCACTTAACCCATTGCAACCCATTAAAAATTGATAAAACCAATCAGCAGTTGCATGATAAACCTTTTCACAGCATGGTAAGTTTTCTTTAAAATACTAAGCAGAGTACCCTTTTAATATTTGTATTTATAAGATTAATTGGATTCTGTCTGAATTGACTGCTGCAGTCAAAACAGGCTGGTGCTGGAGTGATGAAAATGCTTTGCCTCTATATTGATAGGGCTGTTCTGAATTGCTTTCAGTTCTGTCTCAGCCTTATCTGCTTCTCCTGACCTACAACTCATGGAATTAACAGTGCTAGACATCATTCTTTCATAGTTTTGAAAAAAAATTCTCTGGGTCTGCTGCATTTGCTAACTCCTCTGCTTGCAAGGATTCCCCTCTACTACACAGTGCAGTCATCCCACAACCCTAGGTAGATGTCTTTTTAATTCCAAATTCTATTTTGCTTAAAATTCAGTACTAACTGGAATTCTCAGGGCCCTGAAAGTCAGGAAATTGCCATCAAGAAATGCCTTAAACCATGAATTTTAGAACATGTTGCAGTTTGTGTGTTTTCAGGTTTTGCTCTTGCAGGCATTTCTGTAAACATGAGGGAAAGAAATTATTCAAAACCTAAGGTTTCTACTTATTCATATTGAAGCAAGAGCTTTAAAAGGCATGTCAGACTGTAATAAAACTGAGAACAATAGTGGTTAAACCTACCAAATGAAAAAAAAAGGTAGAAACATGCATTTGAAACTTTGCTTTTTTATTAAGTTGGGTGCTTTACATTCCTAATTTGGAATGTTAATGAATTTCACACAAACATTCCTGAAAGAAATAAACTTATGCCCTGTTAGCATTCAGTCTGCATGCTGTAATAAAAAAAACTGAAGACACCAATATTAGACACCAACTGGCTCTGCCATGTTCCTCAGCAAGATGCTGAAATAGGTGTGAGCAAAAGCTTCAGCTGCTTTGATTTCCTAAAACATCCATAGCATTGCCCAACATTCACTTTCAAATTCAAGCCCATTAGGGCAGAAGGGCTTTTTATTTAGAGATTAGAGTTTACCTTTGCTGTTGCTTCATGCAGAGGAAAGGTAGATGAAGAGTTAAATACTTGAAGGTATCATAAACTCGACATTTCAACCATATTAAATTAATAATCAGTTATGGTAATAACATCATTAGAGCAGTGTAAGAAATAGTAATTTTCACCCATTCTGTATTGCTGTTTTAACAGAAACTGGCATAATCTGTGTTCTGGTCTCAAAATTACCAACATATGTGGTATGATTCAGGACTGAAAGAAATCTTTTTTAAAAAATATTTTAGATTTGAGACTCATCTAGGATAGATGAATATAAAACAGTGCAGCTATGAAAAACCCATCCCTGTGATCAACCTATGTGTGTTTTTAACCTATGTGATGCAACTGGTGTTGTCTTTGGGGAGCATATCCTTGTTCTGCAGGGAACTGAATCCCTCTGTCACAGACTAGCTTGTGTCTTCCTAGATGTTGCTCATCCACTGATTGCACAGCTGCAATGTAATTGAAATGTTTGTTTACCTGTAAAAGAGGTGAAAGCTCAACATTGATGTTTGTATACATACATTGTATTATGTCAAGGAAGGTAGGTTGCCTTTACAAACGATTTTCCAACCACTGTTAAAACTATTTAAAGCAACTTTTAACCATATTAAGTGGCTTTTGGAAGGGGTGTTAAAAATATCCCATAATGAGACACCTGTAAGTCTCCTCCTTAGACAGAAATAGACAGACAGATGAGTAAGACATGCCAGGTGTGACTAAGTACATGGCATGGATTTAATTGCTGTGCTGCTCCCTGTGTTTCTGCCATGCAGGAGCATGGATTAGCATTATGTGTGAGCTGGAATACAGGGAAGTTCATGGGGCATCCCTGGGCCTGTCTGCTGAGGGCTCAGCAACCACCACCCAGTTTGTTGCACTGAATTTATCTCAAAACATTCAGTGAAATAAATTGTAATCTTCTGAGCAAGATAAATTATTCTTAGGAACCATCTACCTTTACCCTTTTTAAAAAATGTCTCTTTAAATGTAAATTTAGCTTTCTAACAGAGACAGTATCACCATGGTAACAAACACAAGAAAAATAAATGTCTCTTAGAGGAAAACCACTTTTTATTTAGTATAAACATATTCCATATAAAATAAATTATGCAGCTACGGAATTATTGTATATACAATCTGAGACAGTAAAAAAGAGTAGAAGTCTTTTCCTGGAATGGTTCTCTGAGCTAGTACCAAACATAATTGCTTGCAGTAAAGAAATGTATTGTATACTTCATTTCACATGCTGTGAACTAGAGCTCTCATCTTTCAGTTGGCTCTAAATGGACTGGAATGCTACAAACTTCAGTGGAGCGTCAGGCAGGCAGCAGGAGTTTACAGAACTGGAGCCTAAAATGTCATCTCTGCCAGGTAATTTATGTTACAAATGCTCTGCTGTGTGAATTTCCTCTGCCCAGTCCACCACTGGAGGGGTTTGTTATTCAAAGAGCACAGTGGTTCGGATTTCTGCTTTCATTGAATGAAAGGAAGAATGCTTTCAGGTTAGGCCTGTTTCAAAAATAAGATTGATGAGTGGTGTACTTTAAATTGTTCACAAACAAATTCCTCTCTACCTCTTCCTGCATCAGTAACCCCCTACAAAGGTCAGTGTGAGAAGACACCCAAGATGGGGCAGTATCATTGTTTGCAAGAATTTCTGCATGGTTAAAAATAATTTCTTTTTACACTGTCTGCTTTCTCGTTTCAGGCTTCAAATTTCACAGTATACAACTATAAGAACAGTTTTCAAACACTCTTGAAATGTTCCACAATGGTTTATTTACCCTCTTTCTTTCCCTCTTTTTGGCTGTGTGTGGTGTGTTTGAAGGCTGCAGGGGAGTGAAGATGGTCGTGGCTGGGTTTTAGTGGTGGGAGGAGGTGAGGAATTCTGGTGGAACAGAAACCATCCTGCATTTACCTGGCATCTCTCATCTGAATAAGACAGTAGCTTACACAGATGAAGCTCTTTCTTCTTTCTGTATGGCAGGCAGAGAAACTCTATAATCTGCACTTAAAGATGTGTTCAAGTATTAATTTCTTCTAGGGATTGTCACAATGACTTTGGCAAGTTATTTACTGTGAGAGGCAGCAGGAGTGGTGCTGAAACTGTAGTCTGCTCTTTCCCTACCTTAGCTCTGAGTGGCATGTTCAGCAGTATCAACATCTATCACTTTGGATACTGCTCTGTTACACTCCTTGAAATCACAAGAGTAAAATGGAATGTTTTCAGCGGTGGCTTGGGCAGGACTTCATACAACCTAGCCTTCTGAGAAAAGATAAAGCAGTCAGTTTCAGAAAAATATTGTTGTTTTATGTGTGCAAACAGTTCTTCAGGAAGTGTAGAACTAATATGCAGAGATGGATTAACTAAGGTGTCAGGAAGCAATCAGCTTCTCCTGCATGTCTCAGCCTGCCAGACCACGACCTTGGCAAGAGTACCTGGACTGGGTTACACCGTGGATCATCTTGCTTGCTCTCAGGCCTTGGACAGCCGCTGGTAAAAAAGATGGGTAAGGGAAGAAACAAAAGTAACAAAGCAGACAAGCGCTAATCCTTTCATGTGTATCTATCTGGTCATCTGCAGTTTTGGATTAACTGCATGTAGCAGTCTGTGAGGCCCACCTAAGGAGGTGACCTTAAACGCTCTTTGGTTCCGAGTGCCTGTCAGCGAGCACAGAGGAGGAACACCTTCTCCTAGTGCTCCAGGGGGGTGCAGGAGCGCAGGGGCGGGCTGGCCCCACACTGTGCTCACGGCAGGGCTGCACCGCTGTCCCGGGGTGCCACAGCGGCCTGACCCACCCCTCCAGCACACGAGTGCCTCGGCACGCTCCAGGGCAGCAGGCCAGCCTGAGGTGACTTCAATAAACCCACACGCATGTTTTGGCTTACCGAACATCCTACAGCATTGCGAGCACACGGGCAAAGACCAAGGCAAGGGGTGAGCATCGCACCCCTCCTATTGCTAGAGCTGGTCACTGTGTGTCAAATAGGGGCGGTGAGAAGGGGAGAAAGTGCCCTATTGCAATCCTAACGACTTGTATCTGTTCCTCTCTCTTCCAGGTGCTTTGCAAAGGCTGTATCTATGTCGGGGTCTAGGACGGCTGCTCAGACACGTCCTGGATGAAGAGGCAGGAGCAGACACACTCCTTTCCCAGCCGCCGGCGCCGCTCCCCTCTCGCACGGGCCCCGCTCCGCTCCCGCCCCGCCCGCGCGGCAGCAGGGCGCAGGCGCGCAGCCCCCGAGCCAATGGGGCGGGCGGGGCGGGGCGCGGCAGGGCTGCGGCCATTGCGGCCCGGCCGGCTGAGGGGACGCGTCGCTGCCGCCGCCGCCGCGATGGTGTCCTGGATGATCTCCCGAGCGGTCGTGTGAGTGCCGGGCTGGGGCTGCGGGAGGCGCCTTATTTCCCGGGGCTGAGATGGTCCCGATGAGCGGCGAGCTGCGTCCCTTTTCTCCTTCCCCCAGCCTCCGGAGGCGGGTGCTCTGCGCTCCCCGCTCCCCTTGGGGGTCCGTGTCGCTGAGAGTCCTTGTGCTCCCAGAAACTCCGCAGGACCCGCACCGGGATTGTGGTTACCGATAATCTCGGTCTCCTGCTCTTAGTGCACGTTTCCCGGGGCTGCGGAGCCACCCAACTCGCCCTGCTTGTGCCTGGCACGCACAGATTGCAACCTTTGCTTGTAAATTGATCCAAAGTAACCTATAAAATCTCGTAACTTTTCCTTTTTAACTTCTAGCAGAGTTGAGAGGACTAGAAGAATGCTTGCGCGTGTGAGATGGCGGTCTGTGCTGAGTGTAGCTTATCAGCTGAAGAGATAGGTTGGCAGTGTTATTGTGTTCTGCACCTCATAAACTCGAGTTTTTGAAAGCCAAAGAGGCAAACTTCGTTAGGGCGAGAAGATTCATTTTACCTGTTGTGTAAGTTCTATTTGAGAAAGAGTAAACTGCTGTGACACCTGAATTTTTTCATAGGCATTGCACTGTTCCTTCCTGAAACTGATGAGTTATTGAGTTCATTTGAATGTCATAAAGTCCCTCATAAAGGCTGAGTAATATTTGGGTAGCAGAATGTTCCTCATGCTCCTTGCTGGATGGCAAGGATAGTGACTCTGGGGTCTCCAGTGCTTATTGGGTGGTTTGAGCTGAGATTTGCTGTGAGTGAGCTTTTGCCAGGCAAATGGAATGAATCTGCTCACAAAGCAGTCCAACAAACATCCGAATTAGCATAAAGTGTGTAGCAGGAGTGTGTGACCCACAGCAGGGCATAATAGGATTGTCCTGTTTTGTTGGTGACAGATATCGCCCTTAAGCTGTCTGGTTATTTCATCTGAAAACTTTGTCAAGTTTTCTCCTACTTTCTCATACTGCCACGTATATTTTCCTGCTGCAGCCCAAGCACCTAGATAAGTAGCAGTCCTTCTCCCTCTGCCTGCCGTCCCTGAGACTTGTCACATAATTGCAACTTGCAAAGTAGAACATCACGTTCCAGAATTGGCAAAGGCCGAGAGAGGTTTGGAGGAGAGTCTGTGGGAGGAATTGCTGTTGGTGCACTTTGGCAGCGTGGTCTTCCCACAGGCTTTACACGGTGCTATAGGCAAGAGGCATACTCCAGCTTTCTGTACATCAGATGGAGCTGCTCAACCTGTTTCTGCTTTGTTACATAAGAGCACCAGCCAGAGAATTCTTATTTTAACTACCTAGACTGTGTTGGTTTCAGGGGAGATGGCAGCAATGCTGAGTTCATTTCTGATGACCAGGTTCTACTGTGGGTGGTTGGGTTTTTCCCCCTGAATTCCTAAGGGTTGTATTTGCATAAGCTAAAGTCTCCATGAGCCTAACCCTATAGCAGAGGGAATGAAGAGAACAGCTTCTGTTCTCCACAGATTTATTGCAAAAGGCAGTAAAGGATAATGTACTGTGCAGTTCTGTGGATTTAGGTTTCCTTGTTGCCATTGGTCACTCATCTGTGTGCCCTAATTATTTTTGCTAAAAAGGGAGTCCTAAATATTATTTATAAATCTTTTCCACCTTCTTGTGTCCTTGTTTCCTAGATGTGGGATTTAAATAGTTTGCCAGTGTTTAATTTCTCAGCAAGGTGGAAGTGTTCAATGAGAACTTGGACAGCTTTGAGATTGTTGTTTAACTTTGCTAATAAAGCAAAATTCTTGTGGAAACAGAAGGTGAGAAGTAGCACAGAAGTAGATGTGGTATGACACGAGAGGTCATCAATTTCAATAGTCTTGAGAATGCTCTTGTCCTGTTTTCTCAGTGCCCATTTTCTTCCTTTTTTGATCTGTTTTCCTCTGGTCTCTTCCCAGATGTACCTATTTCAGTCACTTTGAGTCTCTGAATTGTGTGTTTGTAGTTTGGAAGGTGTGTCCTATCCTTCCCTTAGAAGCCATAAGAAACAGATTTTTAAATGCTGTGAGGATCTGAGGCTCTTTGGTATGTAGCATTTGGATTGTGCTGTGGTGATTCTGGTGCACAAGTCCCCAGCAGCCTGTCATCCTGACTGGTGATGGAAAGGAGCAGCAGTTTGTCTGTCTGTGGCTGAGTTCTGCACTTCTGACTGACCTCCTGTGTTTCAGGGCCAAAAGAGCAGCAAAATATTAATTTGTGGGTGAGTCGCAGTGCCCTCTGCTGACTTCTGACGTGGTGGGCTTGTCCTGACCTGTGTGTCCCAAGCAAACTGCCTTCTGATTCAGTTTGGGAGTTTGCAATTTGGAATTCATTAACTCCACTAAAATACTTTGGTGGACACTTTAAGGAACTAGGGAATGGAGCTAGTAGGGAATTTGAATTCTTAATTGCATGTGAATTGTCTTGAGGAGTCATGCACAGGAGGAAACAGGGAGTGGTTCAAATTCACTGTTCCACATAAGAATCTTCAGCAGAACTTGGTTTTAATGAAGTCTTTTCCCTTTGCTCTATCAGTGCTATTAGTCTTAATTATTTAAACTTGTGAAATACCTTGTACTAATTGCATATCTTTATGTCAAGAAGCAGAAGACTTGCAGTGTACAATTAAAACATCTTTGCATTTTCAAATTGTATATCAATTGGGTGCTGTTGCAGTAAGTATAGCTCATTATTTCTAAAACACACTGGCTGTTGCAACAATTTTTGGAATATTTACTGCAGAGTTTTTCCTTTTTTTTCACATAACAAAACCAACAATAAGATAAATTATTTCATTCAGAGTCCCAGAAAACATGTCAGAGTGGCACATCTTGTTCTCAGTTTTTGATGGTGGAAATAATTTTTTAAATTTGGGACTGCCCATCTTGTTAACTTCAAATAGAGCTTGTGCCTGACTTTTCATCCACTTGGATTGCTCATTCTTCTCATTTGTAAGGTCTGAGTGCTTGTGTACACATCAGTTGCTGAGACAGTATTTAATAGTAAACACACTGAATACTTGTCAGTCACAGCCTGGTATGGATGAGATCAGACCATCCTCTTGTGCCAAGCAGAGATGTGAAAGCATCCTAAATACCAAGTAGATGGCCATTTTGTTCTTGCAATCTGTTAAAGCAGACTGTCTGCTGTAATCTGTTAGCTTCTTTCCCTCCTCACTTAAAAATGAAAGTTCCCCCATCTGTGTTGCTTTGCAGCACGCTCTCCCTTCATGTTTAAGTACATGGTTTGTTTCCAGTTAAGTGGGTCAGCATCCATCAATGTTGGAAGGAAAAGTTGCAGTGCTCCACAGAAGGATGGATTTGTTTTGGGTACTAGTAGTTAGCTTTTGTTTGCTTGTATTTATAATGTCTCTCTTCCCCACCCCAAGTTTGGAGCCTTGCAAATATTCTTTGAATCTGATATTAGATTATAACTAAATGCTTTAAACGGGACAAAGACTGTCTGGGGGACACAGGAGGTGACCTGAAGCTAGGTAGTATTAGTCCCTTTCAGCTTTTGCTGCTTTACACAATGGAGCTGTTTCTTTAATGATAGTTTCCAAGGCATTATCTTACTCTACTTTTAATGCTTCTGTTGTTGTTTGACATTTCCAGATGTCCAGCTGCCCCTAGAATTACTGTAAATCTGAGAAGGGGTGGCTGCAGCCATAGCTTCTGTGTTGATTGAATTGTTGTCTAATACCTGGCTTAGCATGTGGATCATGTTTTATGTGGCTCTGTATGCTTTGGCTGGAAACCTAGATCGTGTCTTGTTCGTGGAATACAATTTTTTTTAAATAAAAGCATAAACTGCAATAATATTTACCCTCTTGTGTGCTGATCAACAGGCTGTCACATGTCTTGAAGTGATCCCAGCTCATGGGGTGGAATCAGGTAACAATAACACCATGTGTGTAAAAGGAACAGCTGTAGCTCCATAGCCTGATCTTCAAGGCAGAGGAGCCTTTGTGGGAGAGTTTGTGACTGTTTGTAGCCTGCTCTCTGGCACAGTGGGTGCAGCTCAAGTGTGAAGGATGTTGGCTGCTGTGGGATGCTGAATTTCTGACAGTTTTCTTTGGTTTAAAGGCCTATAAATTGCTGCTGCACCTGTGGGGGAAAAGGAGCTGCTGTCACAGCGTGAGTGAGATGTGCTGCAGTGTCTGTCTCATCACAGAGCTGGAATGAATCAGTGACTGTATCAGTTATCCTTGGCATTTCATGCTAAATAGATGTCACTGCCCCTTTGCTGGGAGGGGCTATCCTGTCCTTCATCCTCTCCTCATTCACTTTCCACATGATCCAAACTCTGACCACTGTGTGAGTCTGATGGTTCTGTCAACTAGAATGAAAATTAGTGTTGATAGAAGTTCATCTTTTGCAATGAACTGCACCAGCTCACACTGCTGCTGTGTAGTTGCTAGGTAAGTGCTGTGTTGAGAATCAAAGGTTGCAGGACAAAACCAGCATTATTTTAGGCTTTAGGGTATGGTTAAAGCATGCTCTGAAACTGCATTCTTTGCTTTCACATTGCTGCTTATTCTTTCTTCTTATGAATCCAGTTCCAGTAATAACAGTGCAGCTGTTCTAATCAAACAAGGTGTCAGATTTTTTCAAGGGTTTTCAGTTTCATGGGTTGAAATCTGTGAGCATATGTAAGTCTAGGGATTAAGTGTATTGTCCTGACTGTGTGAAAGTTTAAAATCATTTACATAATTAAGCAGTGAAATCATCAGAACTCTTCTCTCCAATAGTTCAGCTTCTCAGTGAGGTAATCCTAACATACACAATGAGAAGTTTCTGCTCACTTGTATGTGACTTGTAACACCTCTTGAGTTAGTACAATGCTAAATTTCTGTCTCTGCCAACTTGTAAGAAAGAAGTGTCCCTACTGCTTGTCTGGCACACCTTGCCTTAAATCAACATTTGCTCTGCAGCCTAGCTGCTCTTTGCCATGTTTACAGGGTGGTGGGAGTGCAGAGCAGGCTCAGTGTGCCTGTGGCAGGCAGCTGGACTGAGCTTCCCCAAAACAGATGGAGCACGTCTAGAGGTGTCCTGTGGAGTCTGACATGCTTACTGCATGGGCTTGGCAGGGACTGTGTTACAAAATGTGCTGAGCCCCACATGTGTGTCCTCTGATTGGAGATAAAGAAATACCAAGAACTGCAGGATCTGGCACAAAAGGATGTTTCTAATGAAAACAAACAACCTCCACTCCTGCAGTGTTCCACAAAGCAATGTCTGCTTTGAGCCAGCACGTTGTAGGCTATTGAGCACTTCTGCAGCCTGGACAGAACAGCTTGGTTTCCTGGGCTTGTACATAGAGGCAGCTCCCTATATGCTTGGGTAGGGCTGAGGAAGATCCTGAGCCAAATTCTGATTTGTTTCAAAAAAAGTTGCTTTGGCTCAATAATTTTAATATTGATAGAAATAATCTTCAAAATGTGTGTAAAACGTGTCTGGCAAAGTCCTGTGTTCCAGTGCTCCATGTGCAAAGGAGTTTTCCCTAAGCTTTTTTTAGGTCCTTTTTATTCTGCTTTTGAAATGCCAACATTTTGAAACCTGTGAAAGTACTAGGTTTATACAGAAGAGAATATTCCAGAAGAGCAGAATCCCTCTGTTGGCAGGACCTGCCAGACTAGATCACAACAGTTTGCTCCAGGACAAATGAGAGGAGCTGTGCAGGGTCCAGGCAGGAAAGGTGATTGCAAGTTTTTTGCTGACCAGTATGACTTCAAACACGACTGGCCTCAGTGGCACAGAACAACCAACCTGACAGGATGGTTTTTGTGTGAGGGAAGTAAAACACCCCACAGAGGCTATCTCTGCCCTGAGCTTGTCAGCCATCTCTGTTGCTTTGCTGCTCAGTTTATCACTGACAAAATAAAAGGGCGTTACTTCTGTTTCTCTTGTGTTTCCTAGCAGTCTGCAAGCATCAACATGGAGGTGGGTTTAGCCAGATGAATGTTTGCCCTGTGTTTATCATCTTTGGAACGTTACTCATGCATCCCAAAGACAGTTGGAACTTGTGTTTGATGTTGAAAACCAGGTGCAGTTGGTTTCAAAAGCCTGCAACCTGCCTTTGAGTGCAAGGATTTCCCAAGCAGAATTTTTCCTGATATGAGAAGCCTGACATAATGCTCTACTTTGTGTTAAAGCTGTTGGAACTTCCAGTGCTCAAAGGGGAAAATCAGAAAACAGTTTGTGCTTGTCCCTCCCTACCACTGTCTGTTTTTGTTATTTCCTCCCCCCACCCTGTTTTGTAACTCATTGATCACAACTAAGGAGAGTCAGGAAGATGGTCACTAGCTTAAAGATATCCTGATTAGTTTTTAAGTATGGTAACATTACCTTAAACTAATATAAAACCCCCAAAGAATTATTTGGCTTTGTTCTGTCATTATTCACTTCTGTCTGCTAGTATTTTTTTTATTCCCAGATTAGGATATTTTTCTAGAACACATCATTGCCTTTATAGATGTCTAAAAGCATATCTAGGATTACTCAGTTGCAGTGTATTTAGTATTAGAATGTTTTAGAAGCTGACCTATTCAATATTTTCATCTGTGAACAGCTTATGGTTCACTTGGAAGACACTGTATCCACAGAAACATTAAATATATGTTTTACATGGCTGCTTTGGCAGTCATTAATTTGCTGTAGTTGCAATGTAAGCAGTGTTGGTTTTACTATTCTACTTACAGAACTTTGAGGGCTAGTTTTTCCTGTCTAAAAGTTACCCTTGAATGGTGGAGACAAAATGAAATTTACATTTGTATAAAGAGGATAATATGAATTGGGCAAATTTGCATTTGGGAAATAACATTTCTGAAAAGGCACACATTTCTTTTGTATCTTCTGGTTTCTTAGCCCATTTACATATAACCAGTGAAACACAATTGTGTTAACAGAGTTCTTCTCTCAGAAATTTTTTTGTTAATCAGCATAATGTGCTTTATTTGCTTTTGAGAGCAAACCCTCAAACCTAACCCTCAAACTAATTAACGCATGAGTCTAAAAAAACCCATAAATTATTTGGGCTCAAAAGGGAGGAAATTAAGATATTTTAGCATTGTGGTTTTGTTACTAATAGAACTGCATGAATAAAGCTGGTGGAGATTCTGCTTGTCAGCCTGAACTTGGTGTCCAGCAGAATCTTCAGAGTTCTCTCTGTACCAGGTGTAATTGAGGAAACACTTTCCTGGCAATGACAAGTCCAGATGCTGCCTCTACAGCATCTGCCAAAGATAAAGTTCATAGAAACCTTTTCCTGTGTCCAGTGGAAAGGTTTGTTCTTTGAATGCTCTAAGAGGCTTCAGAAGTTCATTGCTGGGTTATAAGATTAACAGAATTGTTTGAAAATCAAGGAACTTAGGGCAAAAAAACTAAATGTGTGTAACTTTGGATGATGAAAAACCAAACCAGCAGCTGTCTGGGGTAGAGATAAGGCATGCTTACTTTTACTTCAGAAGTTGGTGTTATATGGTTTCACTTAGCCCTTTGCTCAGATTGTGGTTTTTCTGTAGCATTTTTGGGAGAGGCAGGACATTGAGGCTGGTCTGTGATGACACCCTTGGGTGCAAGAATGTGTAATGATTAAGTAGGACCTTTGTGAGCCTTTGGGTTATGAACTTCACTTTTCTCTCTGGAGCCACCCAGGCAGATTAATATTCTACACAGTGTGACCTATAGCAGCATGGACACTTTTTTATTTTTAAATGCAACCCATATGAATGGGTGGTTACATGCAGTGTGGTTTGCCTTACACTAACAGACAGCTCCAAAATAAAATGTGGTTTCCCTTGGAATAAGCAGAAGTAATTTTTATTTGGGACCACTCCTATTTTAAATGCTAGTTTCCTATAGCCAGTCATTTTCATGCTGATTAATATTTCCAAAAATAAAGATACTCTTAGAGCAGCAAACAATAACTGTGGATTTTAACTTGTGAAATTAGATCCAGTCTCTAGCAAACTTGATATAGAGTGAAAACCAAAGCTGAAAAGGTAAGAATCCAAGTGGAAATCATTTTTTGGCTATGGCATTTGGAGGTGTTAGAGGGAATAAGCCTAGGCCATAAGTGATGGTCAAGCCTGGAAGAGGAACTCCAGTGGGGCAGTGAGATTTGAAGCCACTTGTCAAAAATATTTGACATTTGAATAAAGCTTTAGATTTGAAAAAAAGTTGGGAATGGGCAGGACTTGAGAGAATCTAAGCTCATTTTCCTCTACTATTGAAGATAATATTAAAGTACTGATTTCCTGAACCTACAGTTTTAGCATTAGGTTCAAGCATCAAGAAACTTTCTCCTTAGGCAGCTGCTGAGACAGTAGAGAAAATAAAACACTTTATTGCAAAGAATTTGTCCCCATCTCCTGCAGTTGAGACTTATGTCTATAGTATGTCTATACATTGGCTTCCCATTGTGACTTCTATAGCTTGATTGAAAGTAATATAACTCAGGGTAAATATGCCCAAATTACCTTTAGTAAATAAAAAGCTGGCCTTGGATTCTTTTGAGCAACCAAATTTTTTTTCTTCCCACAGCAGTGAAAGAGATTATTGCCACTTAAAATACTGAGTTATCTTGTCTTGGGACTTGCATACATTAAATGAGTGAGGCTGCTTTAAAAATTAAGTACAGTTTCTGTAATAAGAATGGATTTTGCTGGGCTCTTTTCATTTTTTTATTCTAGGGATGTGGTGTTCATGTATTTTTGGCAAAGTTTCTTTTAGTTTTCTGTCACCTGAAGAACTTAATTAGTATTGCTGCTCTTGAGCTGTGCTGCATTACTGCTGCTCTTCCAGTTTTGTGCTGGATAAAATATTATCTTTGTATGCAAATCTGATTTTACCTGGTCATTTCACCAGGACTGAGACCTCTGAGGCTTCCAGGAACTGAAGCTTTAACACTCTTAAACATGTTCAAAAATGTGCAGGACTTGGCAGTGCCAAGATGAGTCTTTGCTTTGTTTTCTTTGTGCTGGCTTTGGTTCTCCAAACATCCATCTAACTTTCCTTGTTTCAAAATTTGCTGTGGCACAGAGCAGAGGAAGCTTTGAGAAGTGGCTGCTGGCTTGACACGAGTTACTGTAATGACCAATTTTCCAATATACCATATAGATTGCAATGGAAGGTGTTCTAAGGTGTCTTCTGGAGTCTCCTTGATATGAAGGGTGTCATGTTCTTACACAGAAATAAAGACCTAAAAATTTGTAGAAGCTTCCAACATAATTTTGAAGACACTAGGCACAAAACTAAGTAGTATAAATAAGAGAGCTGGTAGTTTTTAAAATTAAATTTATGGAAGCCAAGAAACTACCAAGTGTATTTGTAACTTTAAGCCTCATAACAAAATGAAACTCCTAATTCTAGATCTGTAATGTTCCTGTTAATCTTGTTCAGCACATCATCTGCATTAAATTACCCATGTCTTTAGGAGCTCTCAGAAGCTCCAGAATGGAGAGGATCATGTTGCTCATGAAAACTGCATGTGTAGGTTGTAGTTCCTCCAGGAGCAGGGAGTGTAAAGAACTTTTTCCAAAGCAGGGAAGCTCATAAGTGTGTTTCTCTGTCATCTGTCAATTACCTTTATTATGTAAACTCTTGATGTGACAGTTTCTTTGAACATGCATGTAGGTATCAGCTTTCATCTTTAAACTTACAATTAAGACTACAATTTTTTTTATCTTGTTCACCTGCTTTATGAAATAAGTTTATTCATGCGTATACTAAGGGAAAACAGAAATTATCTCCTGAAAACTAGGCTTGGTTTGATGTTCTTTAAAAAATGAAAAATAGCAAACCAGTCAGTTTTTCGTCTGACATCCTTAATCCAGCTGTCAGTCCTTGCTGATCCTTAGAAGAAAAGCACAGTTGAGTACAAGGACACATCTTTTTCTTTGATCAAAGTCATGTGCAAGGCTGGCTTAGGGGCTGTCTGAGGAGTCCCTGCAATTGTTCCTAATTGTTGGCTCTTTCTCAGTGTTCAGGTGTGCTCCTGGCTGACATGGGGCCACAAATACTTTGCTTCCAGTGGTAAGATGTCTAGCAACAGAGAAATCAGAGATCATTTCATGTGTTGGAAGGAAATAAGTGACTTGAGAATTAAATGAGTGTGAGCAGCTTTGAAAATGAATGCTTCTCCAGCAGGGATGAACTTTTGCTATTGAGTTTGAGGTGGGAGCTAGGTGGGAGATGGAAGTTCTCTTCCAAGGGTTGTTCTGTGTTTGAAGGCACTCAGTGTTTGCTCTTTATCTCGAGGCAGTGCTGCCGAAGGTGTGGCTGCAGTTCCTGGTGTGAGCTCACCTGGGAGGCTGTAAACAGGAAGGAGGGATGGGGTGGGATGGGCAGGACGCTCTTCCAGCACGAGTCAAACATGGATCATAAAGCAGGAGGTGAATAGGTCAGCATGCAGACAAGTGACTAAGGGTTTTATAACAATTTTTATTTGCCTTCCAGTATGAGCTTTTTGGAATTTTCTGTACAGCTGGGTTTGTTGGGCCTTTTGACTGTGTTTTGAGCAGGATTTATCTGTTTGGGGTTTTTTGTTGTTTTTTTAATGACATGATGATGGTATGTCCAGACTTATGCCCTTCTGTTAAAATATACCTAGGCTATCCAGCAGCACAAGAAACACTGCTCACTTGTGGATGCAAATTTTGGGCACTATCTCCAGGCACAGGTGAAGATTCTTTGAGTTAGGATGACATGCAAATAGCTTCTCCCCAAGTACTTCTGTGCTGTGCAGGAGGTGAGTTGATTCACAGGTTTAGTGTACCAGTAATGCCCTGTGAAAGGCTGACTGGGAGAGCTGTGTTAAAACACTGATGCAACTTGACCACGTGGAAGAGTTTCCAGGCTGACTCATTAGAGAGGGCAGCCTGGATTTTGCTTCAGGAGTTGTTTTTTAGCTGTCCCTTGTTCCAGACTGCCACAGGCCCCTGTGATCCCATAAGTGCATCAGCACCAGTGCAGAACATCCCTTACAGAAGAGAATTTTTTCCCAGTTTTTTTTTGTTGTGCCCTTTTTAGACTTCTTTCAAGGTTCAGACAGGGATATCTCCATGTTGAGACAACTTGAAGAGTTATCTGGCAAAAGGTGCCAGATAATTTGGGGTAGATCAATAATTAGTCCATAAACATGAGTAGATAGGGTGCTTGTAATGGAGCCTAGAGGGCTGCATTGGAAAAAAGGCTTAATTGTCTCCTTTCAGACTGCTTGCAGTTGTTATACTTGGGACCCATTAAATAAAAGTTCCTGGCCTAGAAAAGTCCCACATTTTGGAGGAATCAGTAGGGATGTCACTTTTCCTGTTAAAATTCTAGGGTGGTTTCTGACTGCTTGAGTAATTGCCTTACTATTGGTTTTGCTGTGCTTTGGAAGGATCTGGCAGTTGCTTTGGAGAATTCCAGCTTTCTAAGTTGGAAAGTTAATAGCTGCCTTGCTCTGCTCAAGAATGTGCTTTATTCAGCTCTGTCAGTGCTTCTGGGTATATTCTTTAACTATTAAGGCATTTTTGTTCTCTGGCTTTTATATTCTGCTCATAAGAATGCTGTGAAGATTTTAACAGACCTGTTTCTGATTGCATTCCTGCATTTTGGTAACTGCAATCTGCTAAAGGACTTGCTGGATTTCAAGTTCACTACTGTTGGCAGACATGTTCTTTTAATAGGATTTACATGATTTTCCCTGCTCCTTGCCCAAAGCCGGGGGGGTTGGAAAAAAAGTGGGATACAATTTCTTGAGGGGTTCAGGAGCTGATCCTCATGCTCCCCTATCCTGTAGCAGACTAGCATTTTGTTCCAAGTGTAGATTTTGTAGTTACTGGTGTTTTACTGTGGATTGTGTGGTTAGTGTATCTGAATAGCAAAATGGAGCTAAATTCTGTCAGGTGCTGGACAGAATGACTTTGTTTAGTGTAGTGCTTTACAGAAACATTCAGGACAAAAATGCCAGGACAAGCTTTTGTTTGTCAGGACATGTGAACCGTAGCTGGCTTAGTCTAGAATTCACTGGTTAGCTGTAATACTCAGGGGGAGAGGTAAGGCATGATCTGAGTGGATTGGGTTTGTGTGTCAAGACTCTTATTTCTCATTTTGGGTAATAGATGAACAATCAAATGACCCAAACTGGGTTGGCAATTGTCCATGACAGTAACTGGTGAGTGATCTCTGGCCTTGTCTCTCCCCACAGCCTTTGACCTTTCTGTTGTATTTTCTCTCCCCTGTTCAGCTGAGTGGGGAGTGACAAAATGGCTTTGGTGGGCACTGGTGTTGGGTCAACCAAACACATGCAGGGTTTTTGTTTTTACCCCCTGAACAGGATTCTTCCATGTACTCCTTGTGCCTTATTTTCAGTTTGAGAGTGCCCCAGAGGTGCATAGCAGGCAAAACTCAGTCCATAACTGTAGCCTCATCACTTGGTAGCCAAAACAAAAGGAGAGCAAAGTCCAAATTCCTGATCTTTGATGGGAGTGGCTTGGAAGTATATGGGCAGTAAACAGTCTAAGCAAAAGTGCTTCTGCTTTTCCAGTGCTGACTGAAATCCCATTGGTGAGGCATATGGCTCTGTTTGCCTTTTTTACAGCCAAGAACAGCCAGCCAAAGATTCAAGCATTGTTCTTTAGGTTTTTATTCTGCTCTTTAGTTTTCATTAGCAAACTTGCTTTCAAATGAAATCTTGCTTAGGCTAAACTTGCTAACCATATGTGGAATAGTACTTCTAGTTCATCCAGAAGTGAAATTCTTTTACCACCACCAGACCTAGTTTTTGCACAGGTAGTACAGTCACCTACATTGCTTCTGGTATTTCCATGTTGGCTGAGCAGCTCTTAGAAAAAATTTGTGCATGTTTGTGACAGGGATGGAAACCACTCCTAATATAACTGGGAAACACTTGGTATTGAGAAAGGGCATGGTCAGCAAAGCAAGGCAGTTCATCAGGCCTTTATATTTTGTGGAGCCATGGAGGATTCTTTTATTCTGCAGCCTGCCATTCAGGGGTGTAGGTGCATATTCCTACTGCCATTCAGGGGTGTAGGTGCATATTCCTACTGGAGATGCACACAGTGTCTGGCTCTTTATCCATCTGTGGAGATCCTCAGCCTTTGATTGGACCAATGGGTGTCATCTCTACTACAAAATTTTTAGGGAAAGGGAATTTAGTGAATGGGGCTGTCTCCAAAGCATCTCATACTAAAAGAGTTTCCTGGATTGCTTTAACTGTTAGGTAAGGAGCAGAGAGTGTTCCCTTTTTGCATTTGGAGGAATGAAAGAATAAAGTGCCAAACACTATTCCATGCTTTGGGCAATACTTGGGCCATGTGAACAGACTGAACCCTTAAATGCATTGTTGTTAATATTTTTAGTGGCTTAGTGTTTGAGGAGTCTGGATGCAAGTAGTACTTTTGAGAGGCTTTTATTTGTGTCTTTGTTTTATTTTTAATTTTTTTTAACTGTGGCTTTAGAGTTGTTGCTATCCAGGTGAAATATGTTCAGTGCCAGAGCAACATGTGTACAGATGGCTGATGTTTCAGTTGTCTGCAGATACAAACTCTGTTGCTTTGCTTCATAAATGAGCCTTTCAAGCAATTATTCCCTTTGAAGCTATTAAAACTCTAAGACCATAGATTATGTGGTAATAAAGGCAGTAGGTTGGATTTTTTAGAAATACAGCTATATGGATATGCACATTCACTGTTTTATTCAGATTTAAAGGCTCTTTGATACTTCTTTCTTTGTGTTTTTATCTCCTAATATATTTGAGAAACATTTCTCTTTACATGAGCAAAATGTCTGTAGAGGAGGTGGCTGTACCAAAAATGGGATGCTGTGGCAGCTACTGAGTCCAGCTAAAAACCTGAAATAGCTGGCAGTGAAATGGCATTGGTAAGCAGGATTATCCATGTATCTACTAATAATGTAAAGTAAATGACGTCACACTCAGCTGAAATCTGTTCCCATCTGTGGGAAATGCCTTTGTTTTTGTCTGCTCCATTGGTGCAGTGTGCTGATGCAGAAGATGGTGAAGATGTGAAGAAGATGGTGGTGCCAGAGCTGGCAGCAGCATCGTGGCACACTTTCAGTGTCAGCTCTGGCTGTAAGGAGATAACAATTGGATGGTACTGGTTGCTGTTATTACTGACTAAATGTGCTGATGTTTTGTTTTCATCCTATCTACCCACTTCTAGTGAACAAACAAAACTTTTTCTAACACTTCCATTTTATAGCAGTATTGAAAACACTACTAAATTATTATATATAATAAAATAGTAATAATATTTTAGAATAATATAATAATGAGATATTGTGGTGTTAACTGCTGCACTGTTTTAAAGTGATTTCCATAAAAATTCTTTAAAAGACAAAGTGGTTACTCAAATAGGTGTTTTTAAACTCCTGATTTGACTAATATTGAGTAAAAGATTTTTCTAGATGGGAAAAACTAGCTACCTTTATTGTGTTTCTTATGCTAGTGTTCTTATTTAACTTGAGGTCATCTTTAGTTTTATGATACTCTTGCTGTAGTAAGATTTCTGCTTAAGATCAGTTGTTTCTGAAGAAGTGATCTTAAAATTCTGTTTTGTCCCTGTTCATGTTGATACCACTTGAAGAGTGATATGTTCAGAGGATAAATTGCTGTTGAAGTTTAGAAATACATTGGGTTTTTTTCTTTATAGAAGTGATGCTACCTGACAGAATGAGTGGAAAGGTGTAGCTGAAAAATCTGTAAAATGAAAGACTCAAGCTGTTTCCCTTTCATTTGCCTCATTGCTAGACATTTACATGAGCAGGCTACTAATAGTTATTTAAATAACTTTGGAGTGCTGTTTTTAGAATTATGGGGAGGTGCACAGGTGACCAGTAACTGGTGGGGTTCTTATGCATGTCAGACAGTTGATGGTGGTTATGATGTTCAGGAACCTCTTCTGTGTCTTCTCTTTGAACAAACCTTTTCCACCCTTAAAAAGGCTATTTTATGGCTTAAAGGATGAACAAAGGCTTTTCTTATCTCTGATACTTAATAATTATAATTTCAGCCAGAGCAAGGGAAGGTGGGAGACATCAGAGCTGGTGTGCTACTGGACAGAGTTTTCCACAGGGACAAAAATCAATTCAATGAATTCCCACTTTTCCTCCATTTCTAAATATTGCTGTTGCAGAGTTCTAGCAAAAGGAGATGAAATTTTGTAAGTCAGTGTTGTCTTGAAATTCTTTTGGAAGGAAATTTCTGATAATGTGATAAAAGTAGATGATTGTGATTAACTACTGATAAGTTCAGAGGCTTTTCAAGTGTGATAGCACTGCCAGCACTCTTTTCTGGTGTGGACAGGCTGCAGGACTGGTTTGACTTGTAAAAGAACCAGAACAACTGGTTTTACATTATCTGTTAGAAACAGTCTTACAAAACAGTTTGTTGTCTTTAGGGCATCCACCCTTTTCTGTTCACGTTGTTCTAGTTTTGCCTATCATGAAACTTCCTCCAAGGAACACATAACACTGATTTTTTTTTTTTTTTTAATGCTAGAGAGCAGGATTTTTTCTGTTAAGTTGGCTGAATTGTTCTGATGATGTATTGTCACGTTTTGATATATAGTGTGGAACAGATCCTGAAGGCTCTCTCTGTTTTCTATAGGTTGGTGTTTGGGATGCTGTACCCTGCATACTACTCATACAAAGCTGTGAAGACAAAAAATGTGAAGGAATATGTAAGTCTCATTCATTTTAATTGTTTAATTACACACCTCTGCTGATAGAGATCTGTGACATTTTCATTGTGTAGCAAATCATGTGAAAGCTTGAATTGACTGTCTTACAGTTAGGTACAACATTTGTGTGACCCTAGTGGTAATCCTCTGATTTTGTTTGAGGGCTAAAGTTAAGGTATCTCATACTTTACATAGTTTTATGCTGAAACATGTTCAACACACTATGCTGTAGTGTGATTTTTTTAAAGAGTATTTTTAATGTAAACCTTAAAGTCTTGGTTCCATTTCAGCAAAGAAATAATGCACTTTTAGGCAGGAGGTAGAATGAAAGTTTCCTAATTCTGCCAACACCTCAAGTGTAAGTATTGACAAACTGATTCATAGTGACCTCTAGAAGAGCAGCAGCAGCTTAATATCATTGTATGGAGCTCAACAGGGGGCTCAGAATCTACCTAAAAAAAGGTTAGTTCTTGTTAATCTATTTTTCCTAAAAGAGGAGAAAAAATGTAACCAAGGAAGGACAAGATTTGGTTAAGGTGGTGTGGAGAAAAGAAGCAGAACAGACAGAAGAGAAAGATTGAGAAAAACACAATTATAGTTACTTCAGTTTTTAATTAAGCTATTAAATTATTGACTTGTCAGTGTGAGCAATGAGATAATCATGGGAATGTTAGCCAGTTGCAGTCACAAGGAGCTTTAGTCACTGTGCTACTTCCCTGTTTTAAGAGACAGCCTGGCTTGATTTCAGCAGGTAACCTGTCCTGAATCCTGGCCATAACTCCTCAGGGTGGGGTCAGGGCCAGCAGTGACTCTGAACTCAGCAGCCAGAGATGTGACCCAGGGCTCTTGTCTGCTGTGTGATGTCTCCACTTTGTACCTGGTTGTAGCTGTAAACTGTAATTGGTAGTTGGTAGCTGTAAACTGTAGTTGGTAGCTGTTGTTCCTCCCCTTGAATGTCTCAATTTCGCCTCATCACCCTGTCGAGGCCTCAGAGGACATCATATTTGTACTTCTGATTTCTGGGTACAAGCTGATGGGAGTTCATTTGTGAGGCAGAGCTGGTGCCTGCCAGAGCTAAACTCATGGGAGAAAAAAATCACCAAAACTAAGAGGAGAATTTTCTCTGTCTCATTCTTGTATTACTCTGTCAGGGAAGTCCATAATGCAAGCAATTTATAATCTGCTTTTTCTCCCTGCTCCTTCAAAACAGATCCACAGGCTAAGTAGGGCATAGCAGTTTCCAACCTAAATAAAGAAAATCACTTTAAGAGGTTGCCATTGCCTCTTGCACTGTTTTCTAGCAAAAGAGAAGCAATATTTTAGAGTGCTGAGATATTTTTCTCACCTCAGTTGTCCAGTTAGCCATGACCTATCTTTCTTGGGCATCCTTACACAGGGTCCCTGCTTGTAGGGCCTGGAGTTATATTTTTTCAGTTCTTTTAGTGTGAACCTGTGGTCTTTGAACAATCCCATAACTTGCAGTCACATAGAAAACATTCATGGGACCAAGATGAATCAGAGCCATTGCAGTGACGTTTTCATTAGCAGGGCATGACAGTGATTCATCAGTGAATTATCACTCCATTGCTGCCTGGGCTCACTGTCCTGATAGGTCTTAGGGGTGATCCATGGCTGTCATTTTCCCAGCTGGGTCATTTCTTTCTCTGAAAGATTTAGATTTAAATGCAGCTTTGCAAATGGCACAGGTTTGCTGCCACTCACATCGTGGCCCAAGCACAACTTCCTTTCCAGGGTTTTGTGTGGCTCAGGAGCCATCTGTGTTGCTGAACTTGGAGCTTTTTAACACTAAAATATTTTACTCACCACTACTTCCACCACTAAAAAGCAACCAAACAAAAAGAATAGGCATGCTGACTTGTTGTGTAGGTCATGATGCAGCAAATTAATCAAAGATTATTTCTGAGGGATAAAGTGTTGAGCTGACTGTGGTAATTTAAAAGACTTACAGAATTCAGTGCTAAAAATTAGAATCTGTGCCTCTGAGGGGATTTATTTGTTCTTGTAATTACCCTGGTTTAGTGGAGTTGACTAAGATATTTGAGACTTTTTTTTTCACTGTGTTGCACCAAAGTACTTGAAATCTGAAATGTAGTTTATAGGTTTGAACACACCAGCCTTTTAAATCCTGGCTTCAAAATCCTGACCTGAAAGAATGTGCTTCAGACAGAGCCAACAAAGATGAGCTTAACACTTGGATGCTAGGAAAAAAACCCCTCAATGAAACAAATGTGTAATCACTCTTTTAACATAAAAAATAAAACTCAGTCAAAGCTTCTGTTACTTGGAGTAGATGACAGTGTTCTGGGTAGTGTGAAATCTGACCTGCCATTTTTCATGTCCTTTTTTTCTTTTTTCCTGGTGTGAAAACCCCTCTAAGTCACTCAGGTTCATTTGTCAAGGATACTTGTGGTGCCTACTGCATTAGTTGTACTAGAATATGATTTGTGTTTTATAGAATCTTTGCCCAGTCCTCAGCAGGACTCCTGGCACATCTCGTGTGCCCTTCTGCAGGGCTTTTTATACTGTTCCTAGAGCCCAGGAGAAATTCCACTTCCACTGTTGTGCTTAATTGGGTAAATAGGTGTTGATTAAAGAAAGTATAGGATAAATCATTTTGGGGAAAAATACAGTCTTGTGTGGCATCTTAAAAATTGCATTGCATTATGCCTAAGCTAATGGGGCAAGGTTGGATTAAATTTTGTTTTATTCAGGTGTTGACTCAGGTTCATGGAAGGGTCACCAGTCTAAATGTCACATGGCCTGTCAGTAATGACTTCAGCTGCTGTGTACATTTGTCTTCGTTTATTCAAGCCTAAAATATCTAAATCCTCTGAGAGACTGAAGTGAAGAATGTTATCACATGACTGAGTTTCTTTTCAGACTGAAACACTGAAAAGCATTTAAGATAAATGGGTCTCAGGTTCTGACAGAGGAAGTGGTTTTAAACTGTAATGCACATCCATGAAATAGGCAGCAGTGTATCATTAGGTTTTGAGTAGTTATTTAAATCCACTTCAAAAAAGATTGTTTTAAAAGTGAAGATTAAATCTGAGCCACATCCTCTGTGGGGAGGTGTGTGTGTATATATATCCTCCCTTTGAAAGACAGCACCATGAATTTAGGGCTCAAACTAGGCTCTAACAATTTTGGTGGTTTTGTTTTATTCTTTGCTGGTTTGGTTTGTTTGGGTTTTTGTTTGTTTTTAAATGGTTTTGTGTTGTTGCAGGGTTTTGGTTTTTTTTTTTCTAGGAATTTAAAGAACATGTGGATGTTCAGTTTGTACAAATAACCAGTGGTGGTTTGCAGTGACCCATTTTGGAAATACATTGCATTTGGCATCTGATAGCTTAGGGAAGATAAATGCATGGGAACTATTTCTGTAGTATTTATTCTGACAGATGTAATCAGCTTAGGCAACCAAATTTGAGCAAATGCTCAAGAAAAATGAGAGAGTCTCTTAACTGTTATAGAACAAACTACTGTTGAATGTCTTGCTTTGACAACTCTGAACACACTGTACAGTGTTCAGTGTGTTATGTGTAGAGGTGAAATCCAAGCTGTCAGTGAAGATGGTGTTTTTATTTCCAGGTTCGCTGGATGATGTACTGGATTGTGTTTGCTCTTTACACAGTGACTGAAACAATAACTGACCTAACAGTCTCTTGGTAAGACCCTGCTTTTTATCAACTCTAGAGGAAACTTTGTTTGTTTCTGATGTTTTTTAATTTGTACTTACTTATTTTGTGTAAAGAAGTTGTGCTTGTTGAATAGCCCTTTTTGCAGGAAAGTATCTTGGTGTGTAGATGAACAGCAGCTGTACACTGTCACTTGAATTAGGGACTGCAACATTTCCAGCTTCACTGTAGAAACTGAACAGGGGAATGGAACTCTTAAAAGGATGGCAGGAATGTATAATGAAAAGCAGGTATATTATCTGTTGTCATTTCTTCAATGACAGTAGTCCATAAATCCATAACTCATTTATTTTTTCTCTAGTGTAACTTCTTGTATTTGAGGAATCCTATCTGCTAATATAATTGTGTTTTTTTAAAAAATATCTCTTCATAATGACTTCATGATATCTCTTTATAATTACTGTGCATTTTCTTACTGCAGTTGTTGATTTTGTGCAACCTTTAACTTGTCTGTAGGTTTCCACTGTACTATGAACTGAAGATAGCTTTTGTCATCTGGCTCCTTTCCCCATATACTAGAGGGGCAAGTTTAATCTACAGAAAATTCCTCCACCCACTGCTTTCTTCTAAAGAAAGGGTAAGAAATTACTTCTCAGATTTTTAATGCCTAATATGGAAACGCCATATGCTGAAATAAAAGCTGTTGCTGGATACACTACAAAAGCAGAGCAGCTTGTTGCTGTCTTGCCTGGCAGCACCAATTTGGACTAGCAGAGGCAAGTGCACATGACTGTCCCTGTCTGTGCTTCTGGTTAGCTGGTCTGAGCAGACAAGTCCTGCTTCCATTGCCATGAGAGTTTGGTGTTCCCTGCTCTGCCTGAGGCACTCTGAGCAGCCCAGTTGAATGGAAATGATGCACTTTGAATTTCTGTGGAAACCCAGGGCACCAGGAATATTTCTCTGTCTGCTCTGGGGTGCCCTGACCCCCAGGGGAGCACTGGCTTTGACCTTCATTCATGGAGAAAGTTTCCTAAACTTCAAGATAAACTAGAACCCACAAAAGTGTGAAATAGGTTATAAGAAGTAGTGTAGGTGTATCACTTAGTGAGAAATTTAGGTTTTGGGATTTTTAGTATGTTGTGGATGGAAGCAAGATGGAAGGCACAGGATGTCATCCTGGGTTTCTTCTTCATGCTTCTTCCTTCCCTTCATAGGTTTGAGTAGCATTTGGTAATTAGGCCAAATCTGCATTGCAGCTCTTTAGGATCAGTTACTGAGTTAAAAGAAAAAATAATCTAAGTGTCAATTCTTAATTAGATTGTTTAGTCTTAAAATACCTTGTAACAAAAAATTGATGACTGATTTGTGCCTTCTAATGAAAAGCTGCCAAACTCACAAGAATGAAACTGTTTTTCTAATAAGAAATAATAAACACTTAGGTCCAAACACAAATTGCTGTCTCAAGTACCTTCAGTGCAAACCCAAGAAAGCCAACAACTAATACCCCTGTGTAAAATAGCAATGCTTGCAGTAGTGCTGCAAGCACATGTACAGTACTCCCTGCACAGAAGCATGAACACAGCTTTACTAAAAGCTGTTGATGTTAACATTTTTTCCTAGCATAAACTAGTAATAACACTTCTCAGGATGATTGACATCAATGACTTTTTTTGGTTTGCCAACTGACAAGATAAGAGGAGAGACTTGTTACTGAGTTTGAAGGATAGACCAGTCTGCAGCAGTAAATACCCAAACATAAAAATAGCTAGAAGATGGTTAGCTTTAGTCCAAGAATGACAGGGACACAGCTCTGCTTAGCTCTTTTTCAGCATCAGTTTGGATGTGTGGAAAGAGCAATTAGCCAAGGTGTGAAGACAAGCACTGAGAAACCTCACACTAGAGAAAATAGCATTTCTAAAGGTCAGTTCATAAGGCTAGACTTGGCCTTTATGAGGCAAAGCAAGTAGCTGACAAGATCGCCACTGATAGGAGCAGTAAGGTCATCTTGACCTTCTGAAGGTTGTGCTGGGAACAATTTGCAGCTTGGTAAGGTGAGGAGATCCTTCCCTGTAGTCTCCAAGCTGTTGAGAAGCACCTTACAGATTTTTATCTTCAGCTCCAGGCCTTTACCCGAGCTGGAGATAAATGCCATGCCTGTATTGTCCTTGGAACTTAACTTTGGGAGCTCTTTCTAAGTTGGCTCTGTATTTCCAGGGAGCTTGTGTTAGAGGATGTTATTTCTTGAAAAGCTTGTGTCCAACAAGTTAAGCTCACTCTCTGTAAGGAACTTGTTGCAATGTTTCTGAGCTGTACAAAAGTGATCTGCTTTATCTGCTTGTTTGACCACATATAATCCTTTTTTTAAATGAGAGAATTGTAATGAAGGAAACATCTGAATACAAAGATATATCCCATTAAATATTTTCTTAAATATTTCTTCTGTCTTCCTTTACTGATGGAAGAATAATACTGTGGAGTAATTTTGCTCTCTTATGAGCAGCCTTCTAAAATGTAAGTATGTTTTTCTTTTAGGAGATTGATGAGTACATAGTCCAAGCCAAAGAAAGAGGCTATGAGACCATGGTGAATTTTGGAAGGCAAGGGTTGAATTTGGCAGCAACTGCTGCAGTGACAGCAGCTGTAAAGGTAAGTGTCTGCTTGCATTAATTGTTTTTGAGTTTGATATAGAATAGTGCAGTTGGACTGAGAATTTAGCACTCTTATATAAAAAAGGTAAATTCTGCAAGTGTGCTGAAAACCTGGAACACAATTAAAGGCTTGCAGCCCTCTCCTCCTTATACTGTGTTTGTTTAAGATGGTTTGTAGTTATTTCTTGGGTGATCAGATCAGTTTACTCTAATTCAAAAGGTACCATTCAGTTTTCTATGCAGGCTTTTAATAAAGGTGACCATTGTTTCTTTTCTGTCTCTGTGGTGCTTTCTTGTTGATAAACAAACTTTTGAAAGGATTTCTGGCTTTTCTGCTGTTTTTCTCCAATCAATCTGAGGTAATGCTACATATGAATTAAGGCATGAAAGACTACTACCATGGTTAAAAATTCTCTTGACACAATTAACCTGTTTGCAATTTGTTGGGTGAATTATTAAATTAATATACTAAGCATAAGCCTGCCTATTGGTGTTTAGCATACACTTGCTTTGTCATTGTTTTCCATTAAATTATGGAGTCATCTGTTGTTTTTCCTACAAAACTCTTCACCTTCAGTATTTCAGAGAGCTCTGGGTGTAGGAAGACAAAATACAAGCTTATATGTCAGATTCTAAGCAATTTGTGCACCACTGAAAGGAATATACTCCAGACAATGTGTATCCTACCTAATAGTAATTTAAACAAAAACAAAAAAACAAAAAAAAAGAAAAGAACAAGGTGTATGTCCAAGTGAAATCACAGGTTTAAGGCAATCAGGATTAATTTCTTCCTGGGAATAAATGGAGCCATTGTGCTCATAGTAACAGCACTGAAACCCTGAGCACTGTCAGTAGATAACAGAAGACAGTGTAGAGATCCCTGGCTGTCAGAGTTGAGTATGTACAGCTGGCATTTAGCTTAAATGTCTGGGCTTCTATGTGAACTTCCTGCATTATAAATAAAAGGCATTCCTAAAAATTACATTTTCACATGCTACCTCAAAAAGCTTTGCAAAAGAAGTCATGCATTGTTTGTTCATTTTCTCTCTTTTTAAAGATATGTGTGGGTGGTAGCATTATGACTTTTTGTGTTTAAATATGGTCATAATGAGCCTGAAATACTGAGAAAGTGATTAAATTTGATCACTGTAGGGGTTTTTTGTTATTCAAATTCTTAATATTGCCATGAGACATGAAATAATTTAGAATGCAATAGAGTGCACCTCCAAAGGAATGAAAGTATCCAGAGTGAAAATAGGTTATTTAAATAAACCAAATAAACCCAACAAACAAACACCAAAAGTGCTCTACTGGGAGAAGAAGTTTAATTGCTAAATGCTAAAATGCAAATTCTTTGTATTACACATTTATTACAATAAGCACCTGTAAGAATTCTTATGCTTTGTGTGTGCCCCTTATGTTTGGATATTTCCTTGTTAATTTTTAGGGTGTAGCAGAAATATTGTAAAATAAGTAACACCAGTATCTCCTCCCACTTTCTTCTGAAATAATGAATAACTTTTTCTGAAGTGTCTGTGTTTAGATTTCATTGCTATTCAGCTGTGACTGGCAAGATGCCTGCTCCATTTGTTAAAACTTGTTAAACATGCTCATGAATATTTGTACAGAATTAGTTCCGTGCACATCAGATGCTTGGGAAAAACAACCACCACAATACCATAGACCTAAAATAGGCATGATTTTTAAACAGCATGAAAGAGGAGACTCACTGAAGAAAATCTTTATTTTGGCACGTTAAGCCTCTTGGGTTTGTCATTCCAAAATGCTGAGCGTGCCTGCTCCATGCAGGCAAATGGACTCAGTGCATGTGTTCTTGATTTTGTTCCCTGTTTTTCAGGAGTTGACTGCTGCCTCCAGCAGGTGAAAAGATTATCCCTTCACCAGGAGCTGGTGGAGCATGCTATAGGATTTCAGGAACAAAACTGTAGTAGTGAGATCAGTCTTGATGGGAAAGAGGGCACACTTTCATCACTATTCTTTTTTTTAATAGAGCACACATGCTTATTCTGACATAGCAGATCTCAAATTAGGAGAGGGGGAGAGGCTAAACATGTGTGCAAGGTTAAACCTATGTCAAAAGACACTAAAGTGTCCAAGAAAACTGCTTATGCTGACTTTTGGAGGGTGTTAAAATGGATTGGAAACTTGCTGAAATAGTTGGAATATAAAATGTGGGAGAGAGTGATTTTCTTCAAGGGTTGTCACCGGAATAGGGGATTACCATTAAAAGGCTTGTTGGCTCTGTTAGGGAGGTTGGAGCAGCCAGCCAGGTCAGTCTGCTGAAATTTGGCATAGATTTAAACCTGCTCCCCTATAGTTAAATTTAAATGTATTTGGCAGGAGTAGTGGCTTATAGCTTGCATTCTCATATTGATATTTTTAGCTGGTAGTAGTTAGCCACTGTTCATATAAAATGTAGTGTTTCAAAACCTGCTAAATAGCATATATTGCCAAAATAAATTGTGTTAAATTAGTATGTCAGAAAACCTATCTTTGTAAAATCCTGATTTCTGGAGATTTAGAGATGAAAGATAATCTGTGTTAAATTTTTTTTCTTTATACTGAAGGAAATTTTTATTAGTAAAAGAATAAGAAACAAGATGCCTTAATAGGCTCAGTAGTTTATGGATTTGGGGAAATTATATCCACAGCATTTAAGTTCCAGTGATGCATCTGCTTTTCAGGTCTTCTGAGGTGATGGTTACCTCTAAGTTTCAATTTCAGCCAACCCATGAATTCAGATTTCTTGAGCTGCTAGTGAAACCTGGTGTCCTTATCACTCTGAGCAGGGGAACTGCTACTTAAGCTGTGAAATACTCTGTCCCCCTTTATGAGGTCACACAAGCAGTGTTCATTTGTAAAGTGCTGGTGATAGTATGTTTTGAGGGCTGTGTCGCAGACATCTTCTATGAAAAATCCTTTCCTTAGGATTTTTTCTCCTGAGGAGCTGAGAGGCCTCAGGAACAAGATGTAAACATTGATTATCTGCTGCTGTGGAATGCAACAGGGGCATCTGTGATTGGTCTCATGTGGTTGTTTCAAATTAATGGCCAATCACAGTCTGGCTGTCTGGACTGTCTTGGTCAGTCACAAGCCTTTGTTATCATTCTTTTTCTATGATGAAATCCTTTCTTCTGCTCTTTTAGTGTAGTTTTAATGTAATATATATCATAAAATAATAAATCAAGCTTTCTGAAACATGGGGTCAGATCCTTGTCTCTTCCCTCATCCTCAGACCCCTGTGAGCACCATCACAGGGCTGTGTTTGCTGAGTGCCTTCTGGTCATCCTGAGTCTGCTCTGCTGCCTTTTTGCTGCTGGAGTGTTTTTCTCCTGGCCTTGCTCACCCTTCCCCTTACCCCACTCAGGGCAGGCAGAGGAAGGAGCTGTGCTGCAGCCAGCTGTGGCACACAGCCAGGATCACTCTGGGGAGCAGCAGTGCTGTCATCCTCCTCCCTGCTGGGCTGCCTGGCGTGCTGCAGGGGTCACTGACGGGACAGCAGTCCCTGGGCAGGCTCAGAGGGAGCAGGAGTCGTTCCCTGTCAGCTTGGATGGGATCAGGGAGAGAACAGCTGAGAATGTGGGTGCTGCATGCGCTGGGAACGTGTCCAAGGCAGGCAGGCAGCTCCAGTCAGTGATCCTGCCCCCTGAGGGCTGCAAGTGCCATTGAACGGCAGCGTCCCCGAGGCACACAGTGTGGGGTTTGTTTACAGCCACTTCCATAAAAGTACATGCTCAATAACAGAATGGAAAATGGCATTTCATATATGAGGGTCAGCTGATGAGACTAATAGCTTACAAGAGGCTGAGTAGTCTTGAAAGGAGACCCTTAAATGGGCTATGTTTATTTCAAAGAATTTATTTAGAAGCATATTACAACTTTAATTGGTGTCTCACATTGGTTACTGCTAATGCATGTGGACTCTAAAACATGCATTAGTATGTTTTAGGAAATGCTATTGAATAATGAAGAAAAATCATTCTTTAGGACTTCAATTTTGTTCAAGATAACACACAGACTTCACAGTTCATCTCTCTTCAGTGTTTGCCTACTTAGAAATTTTAGTGCTGAAGCTACATGATTTATTTTCTCTATCCCTGGCACTGTAATTGTAAATGTATGTGTCTCAATCTTTTGGGCTGTAATTTAGTTCCCAGCCTCTGGGCTGAGTGCAGCCTGGTGTATTCCTTCCTTACTGGCAGGGACTGGTGATGTGATGGGCCACCAGTGATAACTGCTCTGCCACCTTCTCCTGGGAGAGAGAATCTGGGGAGAGGGGATGGCTGCTGCCACATCCATGGCATGGCAGTGGAGGCAGGAGATCCTCTTCAGCTCCACCTACACCTAAATTGCTCTGCTTTTAGGGCAAACATGTTGCTTTCAAGCTGTAACTCTTTGACCTTTCAAACAAAATAGTAAAGCTCTTAAAGTGTTATTATTGTAAATGGGAATGTTACTCTCACATTTCCTGCTGTAAAGGGTATTTAATCTCACGTTTCCTGCAGTAGGAAGGAATTTAATATTTTTCAGCCAGACTTTCATCCTGAGCTGATAGTAATCCAGATCTACACAGAATGCTTTGTTTCAGCAGAAAGCAATTAACTGCTGGTTTTGGGCATGGGGGTGGAAGAATCTTCTGAAGTGTGAGCACAGTGCTGTGCACGCTCCCACAGAACACCTTGAAATTGGTCCTTCAGTCCGTGCAGTGGAGTTCAAGCAGAAATCAGTCTTGATTTGGCTAGACTGGATGTTCCCAGGGGTGGGACAGGGACTGGGGGCCCTGTAGGGAGTAGCTGCACAGGGTTGGTGCCATGGGTGATGGGGACTGTCCAGCACAGCAGTGCTTGTGCAGCTCCCATTCTGCTGTGACTCCCAGGCATGTGTGCTGCATCTTTATTTGTGTATATATCCCTTCAAACTTCTCAATGTTTGCCGTGTGTAACTTGAGTAAAACTTTCCATCTTGGCAAGTAGTTTTGGAATGAAGGGCCCATTGTGTAAATCCCTGCCGTGCTCCCTGAGTGAGGCAGTGCTCCACAGGAGCTCCAGCTCAACCATGCAGTTTGGTTAGGGGCACAGTGTTATTTTATGGCACATACTTGACTTTTTTTCCTCCTTTGAAAAACAAAATTCTGTATCCAAAAGCTGCACTGGAAAATAGGGCTGAATGTTCCTAGCTTGGATCTAGTCCTCTGTCCACAGTGGAATAAGAAATATAGGCTTGTAATGTGAATTCTTAATATGTTAGTTGTTATAATCCTTATTGCATTATTCTATACAATTTCCAAATGTCTTTTTGTAGTATATCACATGATGAATGAACTTGCTGGGCAGCTGTTAAACAAGTGTGTCTTTCTATACTTTGCTGCTGGCCAAAACCAGCTTCTGTCCCTGTTTTAAGTAGAGTCTGTTCACTCTTGGTGAGTGGAATTGTACTGAATTTGTATGGATTCTGCTGAGAGCCAGCTAGGTCCATTTTACATATTCAGTAAAATATTTCAGTGTTCAGTGACTGAGACTTGAGTCCTGTTCAACCTCTTAAAGCATTGAACACAGTCTGATGAACACTCTTGTATCTTACAGCAGGGTGATATATTTACTGTAAGCTATTACTTGTCAAAAGAAGCAGCTCTTTCTGCAGTTCTCTTCTCCATGTCCTAGCAGCTGATCAAGGTCTCAGGCATAGCTGGTTCCTGATGTAGTTTACTTGAAATGCTTTTCAGTGCAGTAGTGGAAGGGCAGGATTGTTCCTGCCTTAGGAGAGACTTTAGGAGACCTGCCTCAAATGAGCCATCTTGGGGAATAAATTTGACTTTGGGATTTTTACAGTCTTTAATACAGACACTGTGCAGTGTTCGTAGTGCATTGTAGCTCAAAGACAAGATGTACTTCAGTTTGTGAGAACTGAGTCATCCTACAAGTATGTAGGAAGAGAAGTTAAGGCTTCTACTTCTCTTACAAGAAACCTTTTCTTTGTTGTTTGGTGACAATGATTGGGTAAGAATTATCATAGGTTTGCTGTGCTTGAGTAGAATACTGTCCACTGTCTTAATTTTATATGCTGTACTAATAACTAGTCATCAGAAAATTAATATTAGGTTTCAGGCACTTTTCCCCCTGCCTTTTGGTACCCACACAAACTTCAGGAATTTTAATTCAACTGTCTGTTCACTTTACATGGCTATTTTTAATGTGGACTAATTCAGTGTGCTGGTCTACCAACTGCAAAAACAGTTGTCGTGAGAATGGGAGCAAATGGCTGTGGCCAGCAGTGCCAGAATTGCCTTCTGCTGGTGCTGTTGCAGAGAAAGGTGAATGGACTTGTACCCAGGTTTCTGCTCCTGCTAGCTAGCATGCTGGTCAAATGAAGAATTTTACTTAAAAGCTTCATTTGTAAGAATGAAACAAAGTCTTTAACACTTGCTTGAAGTGGAATTCATGCACGGGCTTGTCAACCTTTCCCTGAAATGGTTATTTTTTGCCTTATGCCAGAGATGGAAGAATTAAATGTTATTTTAACATGACTTTGAGTACTTGTTCTCGTGGTCTTATTCTTTTAGTTGCTTATGCAATAAATTAATCTTTAATACTTTAATAATAACATCATCTGATTGAAGATGAAAGAGCTGCTGGATGACCTTTCTTTCCAACAGGGAAACTTCCATATGTTCCATATGGAAAAAAAGGGAAGACAGTGGAGGAGGAGTACTTGATGTTTATGTGTGATTAACTATTCTCCTGTGAGGCATTAGATTTGGGGCTGCTATTATGTCAGTAAAGCTGTATTAGTAAGAGGCACTGCTAGCCTGGAGTCCAGGCAGGACCTCTTTGGTTTGTGGTTTCAAGTTTCTGTCAACTGGAGCTGCTTTTATAGTGCTGCCAGTTTCTCAGTTATTTGAGTTAATGTTACAGAGTGTATTTTTAACACTTTTCTCCTTAACCTTATTCAAATTTGTGGAGGATAAAATATAAAATAGCAGAAAACTATTTTCAACCATACTCTTTAAAGTGGAAGTGTTACTGTCATGCCACCTTGAACTGCCATGTTTGAAGTGAACATTTCTGATGTGTGTTTCTTTTAAACACTTACCCTCAGCCTTTATTTGCTCAGATGAAAGGGGTGAAATGCAGCATTTGTAATTAAGCTGCCAGCTTGTGTAACTTTGCCATCTGGGAGCAATGTGGGTAAAAGCAATACCTTTACAAGTGTAAAGCAACTGCATGTGTTTGTTCCATGGGTTTTGTTGTGCAGCAAGGAAGCATGGGCTTAAACATCTTAACCCAAGCTGAGCAGCAAAGTTAAACCTCTGCCTGGATTCCAAAGATATTGTTGTTGTATTTCAGAGCCAAGGTGCAATAACTGAGAAACTGAGAAGTTTCAGTATGCATGATTTGACTACTATACAAGGAGATGAGCCTGTTGGACAGAGAGCTTATCAGACATTGCCAGAAGCTAAGAAGAAAACCAGAGCCTCTACAAGTGAATCTTCAGGTATGTATCTTTTTTTCTTCCCTACCTAAAAGAACAATTCTCCCAAAGCACAAGGGCAATAGCAGAAACACATTCACCCCATTTCTAAATGGAAAAGGCCTCAAAGAATTCCAGTACACTTAAACAGAGTACACTCAAGCCAAGTAAATTATGACAGTTAAGAAATCCTTCCTGAATTACTTTCTTCTCACAGCCACTCTCAGTGTAATCATGCTGTATTCATTGCTCCTGTCCTTGCCAATTGCCTACAAGAATTTATTACCAAAGTAAAACTTAATTGGAAGTCAAACGTTTTGTGATTAAGTGGAGTTTCTGTGACAAATGTACAAGAAGTTAAACATGAAAACATATGGAAGCTGAGTAAATAGAAGAGAAAATTAATAGAAATTAATTCACCAGGCTTGTAGTAATAGATCAAAATGTAAAATTGCTTATGGTGATAGGAGTAATAAAGGCATCAAGTTTTCATAATGGACTGATGCCAGTCAGCACTTGAAAGATGGTGTGTGGTCACCAATATATGGTTTTGTTCAGAGATACTGTTGTTTCATTATTCTATTACATGTACTGTTATTGTCATCATCACTTTGCTATTGAGCTTGTCATGCTTGAAGGAAGGTTTTGCTGGAAGCCTGGTGACTCCACCTTTTTAAATGGCAAGGCTGTGATGTCAAGGAGCTGATATTTCCCACAAAAGTAGATCTGGGCTATTTCTTTTCACCTAAGCCTGTCATTCCTTCTTATCCCTCTGTTTTGGGGAGGAGTAGTGTTTGTGGGGCCCAAGGGATTCCATGGGTAGTGTGGCAGCCCATGAAGTTTGTAAGGAATAGATGGGCAGCTGAAGGGAGCTAAGCTGAATTGCACATTGTTTCCAAAGGTATCCTGTGCAGGGCAGTGTGAGCTGGAGCTGCTGGCTGCAGAGAGCACCAAGAATTCATGAAGAGCTGCACTAGAGGTGGTGTCACTGCAGCTGTTGTGCAGGGTCTGTTCCTCATTAAATCAGCATTACCTACCTAGCTGAAATAGCTTGAAAATGCTCTAATTTTTTTTTTTTTTAATGCTTCAGTTTATACTACATAAATAATCACTGATTGTGAGATTCAATCTTAAATGTCAAAAAGCTTTCTTACAGTTACTTGAATTTAATTAATTGTTTCTGCTCCTGGTCTGATATCTGGCATACACCTCCCATGTTTTCTTTGAGTTTTCTGCAGCATTAGGAACTTTAAAAAGATCAAAAGTGCACATAGATTTAGGAACGCTCTGTATCAGTATTCTGCCCTGCTTAGCACAATCTTATTTTTCGTGGTCTGAGCTGGGAGTTCTCTGCAAATTGCAGGACATGGATCATAGGGTGGTGCTGAGCTGGCAGTGAAAAAGGGAATGCTCTGATGGGATGCTGATGCATCACATCTTACAAACAGAGATAAGAAGCATTGGTGTCACTGCAAACACTGCTAGTCTGAAACAGAGAAACAGATGTGATTGAAATCTTTTGTGTTTAAAAGGATGAATTGAAACTGTACTGGAAGCAGAGATG
This sequence comes from Zonotrichia leucophrys gambelii, assembly GCF_028769735.1. Classification (NCBI taxonomy): domain Eukaryota; kingdom Metazoa; phylum Chordata; class Aves; order Passeriformes; family Passerellidae; genus Zonotrichia; species Zonotrichia leucophrys. Next base: position 29,829,617 of record NC_088176.1, read on the forward strand.
TGTTACCTCTAAAATGGTAGAAGAGAACAGCAGAATGTCTGCCTCAAGTAGCTGTGGAATAGATTATGTGATTCTAAGTTCTAGGGAAAAAACACTGAGGAAAAAAGTTAGCTAAGCCTAAATAAAACATTGGCTTAAGATGAAATGTACATAGGTCATTAACACAGTTTGGTTTGGAGTCCAAAAGGTGTTCCTGAGTGTTACAGCCTGTAGATTCTGGGATAAAAGGAGAGTTTGGCAGAAGAAGGAACCAGAGTGGATTTGGGAGCTTTGTGATAGGTCTGTGATGGGGATTCGGGGCTGTTGGACCCCAAGGAGCTTTTCAGGGTGTGTTTTTAAGCAGTTTGTGCCCTCTAGTGAGAGTCTCAGGTAATTATCTCGGTCCTGGTTTTGCAGGATGTTAACAACCCCAAACAGTACTTGGGTGTGTTACTGATCTGGAAGGAGCTTTGGTGTTAAAAATGCAGGAGGATGAGAGTATGAAGAGGGATCCTATGAATGAAAGTCATGGAATGGTTTGTGTTCAAGGGACCTTTAAAGGTTTATGTAAGTGTAACCTCCCTCTCATAGGGATCATATCCAAAAATCTTGAATACTTTTTAAGATGACCACTAAGGCTTTTGCAGTTTAGTGTAAAGCAGAAGATGTCAGCAGACTTGTGGTTCCAGTTTTGACAACTGAAGAATGACTGCATTTCACACCTGTGGGACCACGTGGCAGGATTAGAAGCACCAAACTTGTAGCAGAGTTGATGTTTCTGTTTTGAAATGAGCACATCATTTAAAAGGATAAATCATGTGTGGTAAAGATGAAAATCATGGCTTTCTTAGAAATCAAAAATTTACAGCTACTTTTTTTTTTATTATTTTGTTAAAGGTTATAAAACTCCACTGGAAAAAAATCCTGGAGATGATAGAACAGATGAAGAGATGGAGGGGACACATTCAGAGGATGAAATGTGTGCTCAGAGAGGCCTTCGAAGAACTCAGAGTATGAAATCAGTGAAAACGATTAAAGGCCGTAAAGAGGCAAGTGTAATCCTGGTTAATGGAGTTTGTTTCTTCAGTCTATGTTGGCATTTTTCATAGTGCAGACATTGATTTTTAATCCTGGAGAAGTTGGCAACAATAACTGGGTTCTGGAATGCTAAATGGGGAAGGAAGTGTGATAACAATATCTAGGTTTGGAGCTTTTGTAGTTTGGAGTGTTTAGGGGAAATCCATAAATGAAATAAACTAAGCGAGGAGCAGGAGAGAGGAGATGGAGCAGACTCTGTGCTTGTAATGCTAATTCTGACACCACTGAGCCCAGCTGCAGGAGCTGCTCACCTTGGAAGGGTTATGGATAGCAATATTATAATTTGCATGTTGTGCACACTTAAACACCTCCTGTTTAATTAAGAATATTCAGAATTTTTTAGTTCCCACAGACACATGGCCTGACTCTCTATGATGTACAAAGAGAAGATCCTAGTTTGCATTCAATGCACTTTATATGTGCATGCATCACAGAATTTAAAGATACTTCAGGATAAATCTCTGTGGAGTCTCATAGAAGCTTTTGGGTCATTCCAGGAGAACAGATTATATTTATTCTTCTTGCCCAATTCTGTTGAAACTTTGTTATTTAGTCATAGGCAGATTCTCTTAGTGAAACTGGGGTGTCCAAAGCACACTGAAAGACATTTGCAAAATAAAATTAGTGGGCAGGTGAATCATATTTCTGCTTGGTGTGACTCAACTCTTTGTTATAATTTTATTTTTCCCCCCAGATACGATATGGATCACTGAAATACAGAGTAAAGAAGAGACCTGCTGTATACTTTTAAGTGTACTGCACAATGCCTGCCAGAGAAACTACTGTACCATAGTAACTTGAATTCAAGTGTTAAAGATCTGTGTACAATTCCTAAAATGAGTCTGTATGAACAGATATGGTAGGACTTGTTTTTGTGAACCCAAGTGATCAGATCAAGTATTACTCTGTTTTTCTAGAATTGTTTAGATTTAAGTCTGGACAAGTTACAGCATGAATTTCAGCACTCCTTAAATAGGAGTTAAATGAGGAATGGGAAATACTCTTTTCCAGAGGTATTGGACAGATAGAAATAATTGCAACTCCAGTTAAATTAGCAGAAGGTTTAAGTATGTAGAGCTTGTGAGAATTGAACCATACTGTCCCCAAGTTTACATTGAAAGATAGATATACTTGAAATATTTTTCTGAACTACAATTCCTGAAAAGGCCTTTGTGTAATTTTTAAATGTACAGTTGAAAGGACAGTGGATGATGGTGGGAAAGAAAAAGGAAAGGTGAGGTAGGTTGGATACATCCTTAACATCATCATCTTGCATCATATTGCCAAGCTTAGCAAACTGGGGGTACCTATAGCACTTTATGCAAAACTCTGTAGTTTTGCACACTCTTAATGATTTACAACTGCACATGTCATTTTAGTGACTTGCTAGGTAGGTTAGAGTTACATTTTGAATGCCAGCAATTCTTGTATTTTATGATCTTTTTAAAATTTATCTCGATTCCTTAAGTACTCTTAGGATGCTGTAGATATTTGCTACTAACAATATTATCAGGTGCCTTTCTATGTATTATAGGGCTGTGTGGGTTTTGTCTCTGTGTGTGGTTTTTTTGGGGGAGTTTTGGGGGTTTTTTGTTTGTGGGGTTGTTTTGTTTGTGTCTGTCTTCCTCCATCTAAAGAGATGTAACATGATTTAAATCAGTTTTTGGTTAAAATTGTGGTAAGTACAACTTGTAGCAATTCCAGTGATCTGCCTCAGGGATCTGATCAGCCCATGAGCTGTGTGTTAAAGTCATGCTGCCATCAAGGTATGTATGAGAGCTTAGTCAGGCCCTGGTTTAGTTTTGCTCTACATTGCTTTAAGAACAAATATATTTATATATATATGTACTTCAGAACATGTAGGAGTGTATATTTCATACCATATGTGGATTCTAAAATGGCCTGTGTAGTACTTTCTTTTATTGCTGAAGTTATTACTAAAATATTTGCATATAAATAGCTTCTTCTAAAAGTCTAGTTGATTTAGTCAGTCATTTTATAACCTAGAATCCCATGGCATACCTGCACAGAGATTAATTTTGAAATGTCTTTCAATATGCAGTGACTTGTCAAAATGACTTTTTTTAGGTCACCTTTGGTACTATTTTCTGCAGATCTGAGAATGAGGCTGACTTTAGTTTGCTGTGTGACTGTATTTCTACTGTGGATTCAGGGAGAAGCCACCCACTTTTTGCAGATAGTATTTCATTATATATCTTTGGGACAGACTTTGTTACTTCCCTCAAAGAGGAAATGGCATGGATTCCTCTTATCCTGGGATCTCTGACTTCAATCCTTAAACCTTTCCCCAGGTATTGACAGTCAGCTGCAAGCCTCCAGCAGAGATGTTAAATACATTCCTGAGGCTTGGGCAGTTCTTTTCCTGTTACAGCCATAGCAATTCGCTGCTGGTCTGCAGCATTCAGAGGAGTTTTGTGCACACTTCATCCAGGGCTTGAGTTCTGTGGGCACAAATGCAGCTGGTCTGTGTTGGTGTTGTTCCTCCCTGGCTGTGGGAAGTGTCTGCAAGCCCTGTGCAGAGCTGTGCTCAAGTACAGCAGCACTTCAGCATCTCTGAGGAACCTCAGGGAGAAGTCCCAGCAGGCCACGTGTGATTAAAAGCTAAAACCTGTAAAACTTCACTCAGAAACACAGGAACAAGAGGACAGCAAGGCTGCTCTCTCCCAGATGAGTACAGTGCTAAAATTCCATCCCCTAACCAAACCTGTACCTTGTTATCCAGCTTTTCTAAGGAGCTGTGGGCAAGGAGTGATCACAAAAGCAACCTCCCCTGGAGTGTGGGACGTCTGCCCCAGGAATGTTTGTGCTTCTCCTCTGTTTCCCTGAGGTTTGTCTGTGTGTAAGACACTAAGGAACCCTAAGCTCTTGTATTTGCATCTCACCCCTCTCTGAACTGACCTGGGCCTGGGATGGAATCTCTAACTCTTACTGTAGAGTTGAAAACTTGCTGACACATTTTGCTGTAACTAATCATGCTTGTTTTACCACCAAGCATGGCAAAAAATTGATCATCTTTGTACAAATCATAATCCTGCATGAAGGAGTAGAGTAAGCCATTTTTATCAGAATTACAATTCCTGTACAGGTTGATGGAGATCCTGTTTTGGGGGTTGTTTTATGTTTTTAACACATTTCTAGGGCTAGGGATCATTGAAGTGTTTTAGGCTCTACCACACTCCTGTCAGGAAGTTGCTCTGTGTGTCTCTATGTACCTGAGGCTGCAACTTCTGGCAGACTTAACTTACTAACTCAGTAGTGATAAAGGCTAAATAAATCCTCTTTCTGGAATGTGCATGGAATTAGGAAAGCTGGCAGTATTATTCATATTCATTCCTGTTTGCATAGAAATGTACTTCTCTTCTTTCAGGTAACTGTCTTACATGATCAAGCCTTCAATATTTTCCTAGCTGTTTTCTTCAGTCTAATAGCCAACTATACAAATATTTTCTTGCCAGCCTGATTTTGATCTTTGAATTCATCCTCAAACTGGTTCACTGGATTATCTTCATTTTTTCTTCTTACTGTTCATTGTTTAGGTGGTGCTTGTCAGGGCACAGTGGCATGATCAGCTTTTATCCCAGTGATACATAGTTCTCTCTCCTTGTTGTGTTTGGTTTACTTTGGTTTTGAAACACTACTAAAAGTCTTTTGACTTTGGTTTTAACTTTCTAAAATACTGAAAGTCTTTTAACTTTAGTTACAGGGAATTTTCAAACATTTTTTGCCTTAGCAACTGCAGAAGTCATCTGTCTAGCTCTTGCCAGGAAAATTCTTGAAAAAAATGTTAAAAATCGATGTTTAACATTCTTTTTGGATTTGGAATGTAAAATGTAGTTGATGTCAAATTATCTAATCTTCTGAACAAAGTGTTTCCTGAGAACTGACTGACTGCCACCAACAGGACTGCTAATTTGACTGTAGTCAAACAAAGACTTGGGGTTTAAAAGTGCTTTAAAAGAGAATATGTTTTTCTGTTTAAATCATATCAAGGTTTCAAGCCTTTCCAAAATATGTCTGAACTGACTCAGCATTTTTAGCAAGAGCCTGCTGTGCTTGTTAAAACTCCCAGTCTGAGATGAGGATTACATTGGTGGCCTCAGCTGCAAGTGAGTTTAGGCTGGACTTTGATTGCAATGTGATTGCCAATATTGCTAATTCCTTTGGTGTGTGAAAGTAAGTGAGTACCATCCAACAGACATTTTGCAAAGTATAATGAATTTTAAAATAGAAGGTAACTTGGTAAAAGAGAATGGTGAAGAAAATGCTGGACACATTCAATGTGCTGTTCATGACAAAAATGTGTTTTATTTTTGGTGTTGCTTTTATTAATGGGAAGTTGGTATTTTTAAGTACTTTTTCTACAAAAATGTATGTGCAAAGGCAATACTTTAACATTTTCAAGAACTTGTATTTTTAAATGCTACAAACCAGAGAATATACATTTGGACTGAAGATAGTAGCTTTAAAAAAAATGCAATGTAAGCTTTAATTTTTATATTGTAATAATGACTTGCTGTCAACTTGTTTACATATTTGTAGGATGGAAAACTTCATTATGCATTGACTTATCTTGATGCTGACTTTAATAAATGCTGCTTTGAGCAAGATGCAGTGGATATTTTATTACCTGAATTACTATTAACAAACTAGTCACTGTGTAATCTGTGTTCTGTTACTTATTGTAATGGTTCAAGCACCAAAAACAACCTAGCTGAACTTGGGAGAAACTTGAAAAACTCTTCAAAGTATGACTAAACTGCCCTTGAGGTTCTGCCATGAAGTCTGAAGCTAATTTAGGCTGAAATGAGATGTACCCTGCTAAAGGCAACTTGAACATGCTGTGGTGTCACCTGGTTTGATTAAATGTATGGTTCAGAGTAAATGAAAATTGAGTGTCCCAAAAGAGTGTAACTTCTTGGGGAACTGCTGGACATCAAACTGATTTTGTTTTGCATTCCCTAGTCAGAGTTCTTCTGGTAATCCAGGGGAGGAGATGCATAGATGAATTTGGCCCTTTCTTTTTTCAGACCTCCTTTTGAGTCATCTGTTAACACCCCTACCAAAACCCAAGCAAAATCCTCAGAAACCACATTTTCTGGGCCTTGTTTGCAAGTTTCCTGGCTTACTTCCTCAAATAAAAGAATTTCTTGATATTGAGGAGAAAGATTTAAAAGACAATAGCAATAAATAATTTTTAAGCATTGTGAAAATCCATCCCAGAAGCACAGACTGACTCTTAGGGGAACTTGCAGTGATTCAGTTTCTAATGTCAGAAAAGTTAATGTGTGGATGTCAGAAAGCAATGCTGACTTTTTTACCTTTATTTCTTCAGCTGACATTTAGCAGGTAGTGAGAGCACTCCTGAATGTGGGCTAAAAGCTGCCTTCCTGCTTTTTAATATGATGCTGGTAAGACCCTCTCAGAGAATAATCTGAGTATTCAAAACTAGTGCTGGTATGTGTATCTTGGGTTAAAATGTTAAATATTCAGCAGCAGCAATGGTGACAGGTCTTTTGGGGAGTTTTGTTGTTGTTTGGTTTTTTGGTTTTGGGGGTTTTTTAAGTTCTGAGACATTGTGTATTTTCCCCACTAGTATGGGAAAATAAATGGTGGAATATGATGGGAAACCTAATACATATTGTGAAATCAATAGACTTCCAAAATTCTTTTCCTCCTTTCTGTAGATGTATTCAGGAGCAGAATGGGAGCCTGTCTTGTGTCTGCCTGCCTTTGCCAAACTTCAGCAGCAGATTGCTCTGTTTGCATTAGGATAGGAATTATGAAAGCAGCTGGAGCAGAGACTACAAGGAATTCAAAATGTAGGATTTCACTGTCATCTGCTAATGTACAGTGGCCACATGGATGGGGAAGCTAAGAAACTATTTAGAAAGTTCATTTTTTTCAGGCTGCAGCAGTTCCAAGGTAAGCAGCCCTTTGACCCTCACAGCTTTCCCTGTGTACCACACTCACTGCTTCCTCAGGGAGCTGCACCACCCCAGCCAATCTTTCTACTCATTTTAGTAAAAATGAACTAAGAAAACTGAGGGAAAGTCATCCTACCTTACTGCCTTAAACACTAGAATTTCTTTATATGGCTGAGGAGAAAGACTTGGAGAAAAGCACCAAAGCAAACCTAAACCCTGTATACAGTTAGTGTGATTGTAAACAAATGTAATGCTAGGCAAAATGCAGCCATAACCATGTGTGTTAGTCTTGAAGGAACTGTACCAACAGCTGCTCACCATGCTTTTGTCAAACCCTTTTTGCCAGGTTCAGTTAATGATGGTTCATGTCTCTGTTCTTGCTAACTTGAAGGAGTTTCTTGTGCTGTTCAGAGGATGTGGAGCTTTTAGGTGTTAGTCTGCAAGGGTGAAGAGAGCATTTCTAGTAGTTCAAATTGATCATTGAATTGGCAGGACAATCTCCTGGCCTTTGGACAAGGCTACTGAGCAAAATAAACCTTTGGTAGAGGCCTGAAATTATCCAGTCTAGATTAAATCTTGATGTAAAACAATGATTCTCTTAAAATAGAGGCCATGGAAGAAGGAGAGCTGCTCCCTTGTTCAAACCATGATGGAACAACTGCCAAGCTGCTCTGCTTTTCTCTGGGCTGTCTCTTGCAGCTCCCCTTGGAGTGCCAGTTTGCTGCAGAGATGGGGCTGCATCCCCCAAAGTCCTGCCTGGACCAACCTCCTCTCTTGGCAGCCCCTTCTCTCCTTGGCAACATTTTTGTTGGCAAGCTACAGTTAATTTTGAAGAATATTTAACAAGCTCCCTTTGTGCAAATAAAGTAGATAGCTGCATTCTTTTATAAGTTATATTCTTCACAGATCACTGCATCAGACTTGCTGAAGCACAGACATGCAGCCACTGAGCAGCAAAAGTACCAGTTTGTAAAAGCAATATTTTTTCTTGTTCTGCCCTGCAAGGGCTGCTTCTGTAGAGTTTATTTCCTTTATTTTGTTGATGGAGATTAAACTTAATAGAACTTTAATACTCTCAGTTCTTTCTGGTTTTGCAGGGAGTGTTCTCTAAAAAACTCCCCAGTGGTTCTTATGTTCTGCTTCAGGAACCAATCACTGTACAAGCTGTCTGTGTGCCTTGCCCCATTGGGAAATAGTATTTTTAATCCACTCTCAGTTAATTTTCTTCTCTTTGGTGATTTGTGGTTGTGCTGCCTCAGTTTAGATTTTGGATGAGGTAGAAAATATATTTTATAAAGAACCATATAATTTATTTGTAACTTTTGTTATAAATGCATGTGCACAATAAGATACCGAAATACCAGTGGGTAGCCCATAACTAGTTCTGAGCATTTTTATGCACCAAGACATTTTGCTGTAATCCCTTTCTGGTTCTCTTCAAGAGCTGGACATGTGTGTGGTGAGGGAAGACACCAGGGATCACTTATTGTTCAGAAAGCATAGCATTAACTCTCTAAGTACTACAGTAGTGGTTGTGCATTGAACTTCTTAGTGAAGAAATCTTAATACCTGCTCATTGAAATAAGTGTGCTGGTTTAGTGGTGAAATAGCTCTGCTTTTCACAGGTCCTTGTTTTAACAGCCCAAGATAAGCTGCCTTGCCAAAGCTGGGGATTTGGGGGCAGCTAATGTTGCTTACCACATGGAACAATTTTAATTAATTACAATGAAATTTCCTGGCTGAAACATGTTAGAATCTCTTATGGAGGAAAGAATATCACTACTGTTGGCTTACCTATCAAACTTTGAATAAAACTTTAATGGGACATAAAACAAGAAGTGGGAAATGATAAGAGAATAATTTTGATAGTTTTTATTATTGGGGGAAGGGCGTACTTTTAATAAGGAATTTTTTTTAATAGTGGTACCTAATTGAACAAGAAGCCTACAGATTAAGCCTTGCATCATCCCTGGTTTTTGCTGGAATGCTCATTGGAAATATCACATTTGGCTTTGTCAGATAAACTGGACGGGAAACCAGTGTATATCTCAGGTAAGATTATTAAAAGGTTTTTCTTAAGTATTCTACATGGAAAACATCTCTTTCCTGCCTGCCCCTGGGCCACCCTGCTCAAACACTGCTCTGTCAATGTCCTGTATGAGCACTTGACTGGCAGTGGAGCAGCACTGAAACTGGTTGGTGTCAGTGTGCTGAGGGAATATTAGTGGGAGGTGAAAAAAACTGGTTTTGTCATGGTTGTCTCTACTGGAGCACAGTATTCCACACATTACCTAACTATATAGTCCAAATAAAAAATATTTTCCTTTTTGTTCAGGGGGTAGGGGAGGCCACTTTACCTCAGCATCTTCAGAATGGTTTACTCCTGTCCTGGTGTTTTGTTTTCCAGCTGCATTTGCAAACAAAGGGTCTTGTTAAATGAGAACACTGTCTCAAGGAAATGCCAGGAGTCTTCTTCTTCCTCCTCCTCCTCCTTTCTTTCTAAGTGGTTCACAGGCATTATAATGATAAGAAAAAAGATGCAGTAATTAAGTTACTTTTTCTTGTCATAATTTGAGTGAGTGGCAAAAATGAGGATGACATTTTTCTTTATGGGTTTGTGAACCAAACAAAATTAAGATTATATTGTGCAGGAAGAAGGGGTGTTAAACGAAGCAGAAAATCAGGGTTACCCAAAAGACAAGCTTGTGTTTCTGAGTGCTGTTACAGCTGTGGTGGCCAGCTGTGTGCCAGCTGCCCAAGAAAACTCGATTACAAATCTGCTTGGGGAAGGGAAGGAAAGCCTCCCAGAGGCTGTGAGCTGGAGCATCTGCCAGTAGCACTGCCTCTTGCCAAGGCAGGGCTTCAGCACTCCAGAATTCTGGAAGTCATCCTAGAGGGATTTTAGAGTTTCTTTCCATGAGATGCATGCAACGGGAAATAAGTGGGAGCACTTGGAATTACCATTTTAGCATGTTCTGCTGTGTATCTGCTTGCTTTTGAGCTTCCTTGTGCCTGTTCCTAGTGTTGGGTGCTCCTGTTTTGAATTCCTGCACTGGCACTATCATAATAATGATTATAAACTCCTTCAGCATGTAAGCAATTAAGTGCTAGCTTTGTCTGGCCTGTGTTCTTAGAAAGAAGTTCTGTTAAAGACTACACTAAAAAACCCACCTCTTTTCCTGTAGTCAGAGAATACAAAGCCTGAGGGCATCATCAAGTTGTGCATTATCTATTTGCCTCTATGGTGTTCTGTTTCTGATTACTTCCCCAAATACTAAAAATACTGAGATCCTTCAAAGTAATGAAAGTTAAGTTAGGTTGTAGGATGTATATCTCTGTTAAGAGTGCCCAGAGAAAATAAATGTTCAGTTCAAAATATTCCATTCCTTATTTTATGACTCATATAAAAGCTGCAGCAGGGGGAAGTAGTTGACAAATATTCACCTCTGGGGAATGGAAGTGTGATAAAAAAGGCAGTGAATGAAGCCCCACAAGCACTGTGCTTGTGAGTTCCAGGCTGCAGGAGGAGCGTGGCTGCCACACACTTGCCCAGCCCATGTGAGCAGGCAGAAGGAGCAAGTTCAGCAAGAGCTGCTTGTGCTGCTCCCTGTTCCTCTTCCAGCCCTCTGTGGAAACAATTGCACTCACCTCCAGGGTTCAAGATGCAGAGAACACGATGGTGGATTCAGCACAGAAGGGAAACAGGGAGTTTATGTGATTTACATGTGGCAAGGGGAAGGTGCAGCCCAGCTTGGCTTTTACTTGTACAGTTTGACAGGGCAGCTGCTCTGCATTTGCAGCCCAACCATGAGAGTTAAAAATCAGCCACCATTATATGCTAGAAGTGAGTATTCCAAATATGCTGTGCACAATTTAAGTGGTGCTGAAAGAAATGGCTGCCTTAGGAATGTCTTCTGTCCTGACACTTTTTTCTTTGTGAGATACATCTGCTTGGACTGTGGACTATGTTGAAGCTGTGTGAAAGTGATTGCACTGGAAATCAGGTTTTACAGGGTGGAGGGAAGGTCAGCAAATGCATTCTTTCCTGGCACACCACTCTGTCTGAGCTGCAGATGGAATTGCTGCACTCTAATGATGGACTCTGCCACCTTGAGAATGTGAAGATGCTGTATGTATTTTTGAGCAGAATGGATCACTAGTGTGATTTGTCTGGTTTACAGACTGCAAAGGGGCTGTGAAGGCCAGAAATGGCTTTTTGCTCTGGAACTTTTTCTTTGGGAATAGTTGCTGGACTTTAGCTGCTGCGAGAGTTAGAGTGCCAGAGGGAAAGCACCTCTCTCCAGGGTGTTTGCTGGAGTTCAGTGAGTTTGTGTTATCTGTTGAGCATAGAAAGGGTTCTAAAAGGAAGAGACCATGCTGGAATTGCCTTTTCTTCTGCAGCCTGTAAAGCGCAAAGCCACAATGAAACAATTCCTCTCCCTTTCCCACAGATCACATTCTGTCTCCAGGATTCTCCCCTGAACTGCTCCCACTGGAGCGGGGCCGGGCCAGAAAAGCACTTGGCTTGTCTGGGCACTGTCAGACCACCATCAGAACCACCCATCAGCTGCACTAGGAAGCATCCTAGCAGGATTCCTCATCACTTCATTTATCATCCCTACAGCAACCCCTCCAACAACCCCTGGTTGTGACAGCCCCAGGCATCGCTTTAGCCAAGGAAATCTCAAAAATAGCCCAAACACTCATCCTCACGAAACAAACCCCTCTCTTGTCCACATCCTAGGGTACTTTAACCCCTTAATCCACCGCCTGAGCATAACTACCTTCCTCAACGGAGGACAAAAGCACGGTGGCGCTGCCGAGTCGCAAAGGAAGGACACGGACCGAGCCCTGCTCCACACCATCCGCGGGCACAGCCAAGCTGGAAACGGCCCTGCTCTCACATCAGCTGGGTCAGGACAAAAAGATTTCACCAATCCACCCCTTCCAAAAGCACACCCTTCTTCGCACCACACTCAAAGAGCAGCACAAACTCCTCTGCCCTAACAAAGCTTTTTGCTCTCTCTGGTCACAGCCTTGAAAACATCTGGCAAAGCCAGAGCTCACTGAGAAAGCTCTTAATGCCTACAACTTCAGGTGCACCCATTGATTTACCAGGTCACACCCTGCTATCAGCACTTTCCTTCTCAGCTCTAGGTACCATCCTGAGCCTTCAGGATCCAAACAGAATGGCACCAGGGACTGCTCACACACTGAAGGTCTCAGGACAAAAAGGTCAGCACAAGCACCTGGGTCTGATGGCACACTTCTCATCCAGCAGGGGCCAGGGCTTGGCCAGATAAAATATCCTACAAGCAGGCCTATTCATGTCAGTTGTGCAGATTTTCTTAAAATGATACATTTCTTGCAGATAACTACACAAGGTTAGGTGAAAGTTTCTAAAGCAGCTGGTTTGGTGTGAAACAGCTGGCAGAAGTGTCTCAACCATCTATTTGTAGGTAAATAATACTGATGGTGTCAGTCACATAATGCCCAGGTTGTAAGTCAGCTCTGGCTGAGGTCTGAGCATCAGCACATCTGAGTCACTTGGTTTGTTCTGCCTGGAAAACAGGAGATTGAAGGGGAGATCTCATTGAGGTCACCAGTATCCTCTTGAGGGGCAGGTACTGATCTCCTCACTCTCATGACCAGTAACAGGGCCTGAGGGACTGGCTGGAGCTGTGTCAGGCAGGATTAGGTCAGGGATCAGGAGGTTCTTACCCAAAGGCTGCTCAGGCACTGAACAGGCCCCCAGGGCTGTGTCACAGTACCAAGCCTGTCAGTATTCAGGAAGTGTTTGGACAAGTCAGGCACAGGGGGGATTCCTGGGGTGTCTCTACAGGGCCAGGAGTTGGACTTGATGCTGCTGATGGGTCCTTCAACTCAGGATATTCTGATTCTATGAGCACTGAATGATTATCTCCAGCTGGTTTGCACTGGCACTCAGAGCTTGTCTCTAATTGCTTCCAATTTATTTCTGCAGTCACTCCCAGGGCGTTGACAGACTGATCAAACAAAGGTTTGAAGAAAATGTCCCTTTTTAGGGGACAGTGTCCAGGGTCAGGCTGCATGGGGCCCTGAGCAACCTGATTTAGTGAGTGGCATCCCTTCCTATGGGAGGGATGTGGGAACCATCTGATCTTGAAGGACCCTTCCAACCCAACCCTTTCTGGAGGTCCATGATTACTCTGTGGGTCACTCAGAACAGCTGAACTCCACCAAATACTGAAAAAGTTGGCATGCATTTTAAAAACAGATTCCTGAAAATACCTATGAGACTTTAAGATGGAGAAACCTCAGGAAAGAAATCAACCACTTCTTCAAAATACCTGTATTTATTACACCAAAACTCAAAGTCCAAGCAGTTCACATATTTCTTTTCCTTCTAGGTCGTCCCAAATGTGACAACAACAAGACAAAAATGTATGTATGTATCCAAACAAAACCACAAAATCAAATACAAATCAAAATCAATAAAGGTATGTTCGTACAAAACTGACATGGTATTTAAATGCAACAGAAGTGGCATACACAGATTACCAGGTACAAAAAGACAGATGCAAAAATAAAAGCTAGCATTTTATGTTTCTTGTGCCTGATGAAATGCAGAACATCTCACTAGCAGTAACATGGAGGGAATACAACACAGCAGTGTTAACTCAGATTGCAGCTCTTATTTACAGAATTTAGATGGTAACATTGCAGAATATCCTTTCTTTCATAAAGAAAAAGTATTTTTTATTTTTCATTAAAAAATACCTTATAAAAGCTGGATATTATCAACCGTTACTGGAGAGCACTGCTGCTGTCAGTGGCTATCAGAATTCACAGCTTGATTAGTTAATTGCTATTCTACAGTTCAGGCTACACCTGCAGTGATTGTTTCAGTCAGTTCTGGGAGGCAGTGCCTCCTCTCTTACCTGATCACCTTCCCCAAGGCCCTTCATGGGCTTCCCACATCCAGTGCTAATGCTGACTGCAGCATTAACACAGCAGGACAGAAATAAGACAACCAAAGGGGATTTTCTATTCTTCGGATTTTTTTAATTTTGCCTTTTTTCCACTTGAGGAAGCTTTGGCTTTGGCTGTTTTAGTTTGCTTTGCAGTTTCAGCAGGTTTCTTTTTCAACGTTTGCCTTCTGGAACGCACCAGGTCCTCACGTCCCAGCTCAATCATTTTTGCTTCCCATGATTTCATTTCATTCTCATACCGAACCTTATCATCCTGAGCAAGCTGCAAGTATGGCTGAAAGAAAAGCAGGTACCAACAAGTTACACAAGGGGCTTTTTCTGGAAAACTGCCACACACAAAGCTGACTTAGAACACCTGTGCAGTGAACAGCCCAGGTATTTGCTTTCTACCCCAGCTAAAGGAAAAAAATAACCAAAAAAATCAAACTTGCAGAAAAATACAAAGCTTTAGCACTAAATTGCAGTTATCTCAGCAGCTGGCCATTCCCAAAGAATAAATTTATTCAGTACTACTACTAACAGTTAAGGCTTTTTTATTTGAGCACTAGTTTGAGACAGCTAGACTAAGTGAGGCACAGGAATAGATATTGCTGTGGAATTATTTCAAGGTTTAGTTTAGATTTCAGTAAAGCATCCCTTCACTTCTTATTTGCTCATCTACAGGTTCATAGTTCAATACACTCAGAAAGCTGGCAGAAAATGATCCCCCAGACAACCAAAGTTAATAAATTACCCTGTGCACATCACTTGTGGATTTCTGTTACTTTTCCTTGTAAGAAGTCTTTCCATGAGCAGCAAATTCTTATGCTGATGTTTATATTATATATAGAGATATTATATATATTTATAAAGATATTATAGATGATTATAAAAAAATCAAATTGTTGCATATTATTCCACCTTCTTTTCTAGGTGTTACTTAACATCCACTTTAAGGCACACCAAACTTCCATCCTATCCCACTGACTCATATTTCAACAACACTATGAATTAAATGGTCACTACTGGAATAGAGGTAATGGCAATCTTTTTTCAAGATGCATAAAGATCTTGGAGTATTTTCCTCAGGATTATAATTTGAGCAACTGAGTTCAAGATTTTGCATGAATATATAAATTTTGACTCAAGTTTTTAATTTTGATGAGATCAGAGCCTCATTCAAATCCTCTGACCTACCTGCTTTTGGGCAGCAGACATTTTTTTCCACGTATCAAACAGTTTCTTCAGCTTTGCCTAGGGGATACAGAACATGCAATACATGAGTAATTTTAGGAGTAGACTGACTTCAGAGAGCTCCAGATGAATGCTGCATGAGTGAAAGTCAAGCATAAACCAATGCAAAAAAGCCCAAAAGCTTGCTTCCCCTTATTTACCCTTTTAATCTAAATAAATAATAAACTACAGAGTTCAAATCAAGCTTCTGGGCATCATCTGAGCCACAGTTACAGTGCAGGCCTCAGCTGACTGGAGAAACCTCCTTGTACATGGAAAACTGAAGAACAAACCACATCCACCATCCTGACTTACTGACTAAATGTGGAGGGTAAGGAGCACAGGAGGCACTCCAGTGCTAGAATCCACCAGGGTAACTTAAACCACCCAAAGCACAGCTCAGTGCACAACTTGTGAGTTTGCTGAGGAACTCTTGTATTTCCATGACACCAGCTGAACTACAGGAGGTACAACAAACTGCCACAACAGGAGCACACTGCCACAGCTCTTTGAAAAACTCTATTTCTACATCAAAACACAGGAAAGAATAATTCTCTCCTTACAAAAGCAACAGATAAAAGTCTGTAACATTGAGGTGGAAAAAATAGCACAAATGTTCTAAGTCTGTATACCCACACAGCATTTTTTATACAGGCCATGCTAGCAGCACAGCCAGATGGCCACAGCTTAAAAAAAAGCAACTAAGCAATGCAGCATCCAGATAGTGAACTACTGAATAGTATCTCTGAAAATGACAGAATCTAAACTACATTTTTCTGAATACAATGGGTATATTTTAGAAAAAGAATCTTTCCTGGCTTACCACAGGTGAATTTCCCTCACTTTCTTGAAAATTTTCTGACAGGAAGATGTTAAAGGCGCTACGAGCTCTTTTAGGTTTTCCAAGCAGATTCAATTCCTTTAAAAACAACAAGAGAAGTTATTCCATCTACCAAGCATGCATTTGTTCCAAAACTAAACTCAGTATTTATCTTCATATTTTATGCAAAAATCAAACACAAATTCTTTCTTTGGTGTCTTATTCTGTAAACAGAACTGTATGTCAAGATGCTCTTAGTGCTTTTCAAGACTAATGTTAAACTACAAAAAGCTAACAACTTGAGTTTTCAACAAGTTGTTGAAAAAGCATTTAAAACTGATTCTTACTTCAGCTAAGTCTTCCAGAAACCAGAGTGCTACTAAATTCAACTCTGCAAGGAAGTCATGATGACAGATTTTCTGTTATTGTTCAGTAAGGCTCCAGTTTCTGGAGTGAAACGCTGCCTGTGTGCAGAGAAGAGGGCACACACTGACCTTGGGAGGTGACAAGGTTGGGGAGAACTGTGTTTCTGCCATCAGAATGCTTTGCCTACAGGGATGATGGCTAGAGAATGAAGTACAGCAAGCTAGAGATGAAATTACACTTCTGTTTTCTCCAGTGCTAACATTCCCACTGGAGCCAAGGCGCTGTAAGTTAACATTTGCTTAGGTATTAGATATGCCAACTGAATTCCTTGTGGTGCCATCCTCTAAAAACCATCAAGATTACAAATTCCATTTAAGAAGGGGTCTTTTAAACTTCTTGTGCTTTTGCCAATTAGGGCAATGTCACAGTTAATTCACAGAAATAAATAAGCAATACATAACCCCTTTGACCTTTGCAGACAAACCATAATACTGTACTGTTGCAGATGGTTCTGTCTCTAAGGATTATACATAAATCAGCCAAAAAGGAAAAGGGAAGATGGTGCCTATGAATGTGCTAGTAAAGGACACAAAGAGATGTCACAGCAGCAGCTACACAGTGGCAGAGCCCAAAAAAGCAAGGACAAAAGGCTACTCCAAACAGCTGCTACCTTGCAGGGCCTAATGAGGTAACAGATACAAGGTGTTTGTGAAAAGCCATTTCTGGATGTCTTCCCACCTGAAGAAAGTGCTGCTGGTCCCAATGTCTTTTAGTGCCTATCCTTTCTCTGGTAGCTCTGGAAATAGGGAGAAAAAAAGCATAGAGAAGCTACCTCCAAGCACAAAGATCCCTGTTAGTTCTTGCTCTTCAAGCATGGCAAAGCCACTAAACTAGCTGCTGACACCAATAATTATTTTAGTCCATGGCATTTTGGGGGGGTTTATGTATGTTTTGTGTTTTTTTCTATTCTGAGTTGCTTTTGTCTTTCTAAAACATGCTTCAAGTCTGCTTTGTGTACTAGACAAAGAGACTTCAGACTCCTTGAGAGAAAAGAAAGCTGAACTTCAAAATACTTACTCTTTTTGCCCTGATTGATCTTCTCCTTGCCAGCTGTTTTCTCCTTTCCTCTTTCAGAGCTGCAGCCTGGGCTGGGGTCAGTTGTGCTTTGTAAGCAGCCAGCTGCTCCCCATATCTCTTCCAGTCTGTCTTCCTTGCTTCCTCATAAACCTACAGCACAAACCACAGCAGCCTTAAACTTCAGCTAGATGCTTTCAGTCACAAGCACCTGATCATTAGACAAGCTAACACTTCTAATCTATGAATAGAAAAATTACAGACTGAAAATTTGCACCAGAACATCAGATTTTCATGTTTGATTCCCTGTTCCACATTTCAGAGAAGGGAAAGGTACACAGAGTGAGAAGTCCAAAAGGGAGAGCACCTCAAGTCTACTAAATATCTCCTTTAGGAAATGGAATTCAGTTCCTGACTGCTAACTGCAGTCAAGGAAGAACAATCATTACTTTGCTACAAATGGCATTTAAATCCAGCAGCAAGTCCTAGAGTTGCTTTACCTTATCCCTTCAAACTGCCACTCAGAGAAAACTTCATTACTTATGACTTAATTTGATCTATGACTCTTAAAGAAATTTACATGAAGCAAAAGAAGTTTGGTCCTTTCATCAGAAATAAGTGAGGTTTCACCTGCCATATACATGAGATCAGAACAACTTTACAAAACTTGCACTGTACATGTCAGGCAATATTGCCATTCAAAAAGGAGAAAGAATTGGTTTGCAGCCCCACAGCCACATGGAGTGAGAGCTGTGTCGTTTCTCTGGCAACAGATTCAAACTCTTAAAGCCAAGGTCATGTACAAGCAGCAAAGTATCCTCCTGTATGGTGTTGGTGTATGGTGATTCTGGTGGCCAGGGGGCACAGGGATGGCCCTGTGGAGAGCCTGATGGAGCCAAGGCCAGCCAGCTCCAAGTGGCACCAGCCACTGGCCACCAGGGACAGTGGATCTTTATGCACTGGTGCTTTTTCAAGCTCTTTAAAAACAAACCAACCAACCAAAAAACCCCACCAGACTGAATAAAAAAACCACAAGACACCAAACAAATAAAACTCCACCCCCTATAGAGTTCAAAGTTCTCAGGGAAACAGAACCTTACCTGTTTCTGTGATGCTGGTAACTCCTTCCATGCACTTGCCAATTTTTTAACCAGTTCTGTGTTGCTGGCCTCTGTAGGTGAAAAGAGAAAGGCCAGAAATCAAGATCAACATTGTATCTTTAGTAAGCTCCTTCAACTTTTCCCAAGGAGAGCTTAGGAAAAGGTATCATCTTCCTGTACAAATACATTTTTATCTTTCATAAAACTAACTCACTGTGGCAGTTAAAGGGCACTGCAATATTTGGTAGATGGGGAAGAGCCACTGCTCACCTGAACACAACATGCAGTAATAAAGTGAAGCACCATTTCCAGGCAGCTATTGCTACTCTGCAACAATTTCACATTTTTTGCCTTTTGAGCTGGATACTTTTCTGTACACTGCAAGATGGTCTGAATTTGGAGGTGGGAGCAGCAAAGAAAGCAAAAGTAAAATTTCCAGTTCTATATGAGAGTGTGAACTCTTGAACTGGTGAGCTAAACAGGGCATCAAATGGTTTTCCCTACTTAAATCTTCCTCAGGATTTGCCCAATATGAACATAGCTCCTTAAACATTTTAACTTTCAACACTATTTCCAAACCAGCTTATCTTTCTATTCTGCAGCTCTCTGGCAAGAGTCACTGCATTGCCTGTAAGTGAAGTTTTTGATAGTAAATCAAACATACTCACATGAAAACGTTTTCCTCTAAATACCTTTAGTTCTTCTTCTATATACAGTGATGCAATCCAGTACCTACAATTTTTCAGTTACTAAGCCTCAAAATAAAATCACACACAGGGCTCACAGTATCATCAGAAATGTACTTCAAATACTTCAATAGAATCCAAAAATAACTGAGAATCATAAATCATTGTTACAATGTTACATTGTTACAATGCCTACAACCTAGGCGAGGTATTTCACCGAGTATTTTTAAAGTTACATGCTCATGTTGATTATTTTGCCTTATGAAGCACGTGCAGGCAACGAGCATGACCGTGCTGGGTTGACCCGGGGAGTGGCTCGGACAAACACACGGGCGGGGTGTTTGAGACCAGCACTTCAGCTCGTTCCCAAAGCTCGGGTTTGCAAAGGAACAGCAACTTTGGGGACGGGCTAAAGCTGCTCGGGCTGCTCCGGCTCACCCGCTCGGGTACGGCGGTAGCGGAGCCCCGGCTCCCACCAGCGCCAAGCGCGGGCCCGCCGCCCCTCCATTCTCGTACCTGGGTTCTTTTCCTTGAATGCCGGCCGGTTGTCCATCACGAAACGAAAATAGGCGGTGAGGGGCCGCTTCGGGCGCGGATTCGAGCTGGTCCCCCGCGACAAGCAGCGCTCCGCCGCGCCACCGGGCCGGCACAGGACGGCAGCGCCGAGGAGGGTCCCGGTGCCCCGCTCTCGCAGCGCCGCTCCCGCCCCGCAGCGGAGGAGCCGCCGCCCGCCCGCGGCCGCGACCAGGCCCAGGCCCAGGCCCAGGCCCGCGGCGCGGCCCAGCAAGGCCGCTGCCGCCGCCATGCCGGCCCGCCGCGCATGCGCGCCAGCGCGCGGCACCCTGGGACGGCGGCGTCAGGGGCGGCCCTCACGCGGTGACAGCGGCGCGGGGTGACACCGGCACAAGGTGACACCGGCACAAGGTCACCGCTCCACGAGGTGACACCGGCACAAGGTGACACCGGCACAAGGTCACCGCTCCACGAGGTGAGCCTCGCCACAAGGTGACCCCGCGGCCCCGAAGGTTCCGCACCGCGGGCGCGTTCGCTGTGGGCGCCCTCAGGAGCAGGTACAGCAGAACGGTAATGGAGATCAGAAACAAACTGGGAACCAAGTAACTCGGTCTGTTCATGAGCTGTGGCCAAAACAAACCCCACTGGTTCCTTCGCTATGGCGAGCTGCTGTGTCTCAAACAGCAGCAGCCTCTGCTCCGACAAGTTTGTTTCTTTTTTCCCCTTCCTTTTCCCATCGTGGTAAACAGCGCAGAATAAAGTAAACTTCCCAGCCTTGGAAATAGAATTTGTATCAAAAGCATTAACCGAGGAGTGGAAGTGTTTCCCTCCACAGATTGAACCCAGCCACTTCATAGCATCACTAAAGTTTTAAAGAATGTATTTATCATTTCATTCTGATAATTTCAGAAGCAGAAAGGCTGAAGTGCTAGGAGCAGCATAAGAATCTAAGACTTAGCTTCACACCTCTAAACCAGCATGATGATAACACAAATCCCTTTTTTAATATTTACATATGGTTAATATGTCCTACACATGGGTGTTGGTTGGTTTTCAGTCCTGCTGGCTTCTCACTGTGGTGGAAAGTCACTGATGCACGGCACAAAGCAGAAACATTACCAGGTAAAGTATAAATGTTTTCAAACCATCCCTAACACAAACTGATAAACCAAGTCAAACTTCTGATTTCACACAGTTCTATACAGATAGCCCAAAAATTTAAATAACTTCTAGTACAAAAAGATTGCTATTTTACCTAGAAAAAATAAAAACTGAACACAATCTGATAGTCAGTTTTCTACAATCATTTAAACAGGAAGTATAAATGATATCTTTGCCTTCCTAGCTACATTGCCCTAGTTCAAATATAATGAAGCACTCAGTAACAAAACCAAATCCATTCATTCAGCTTGCAAAATGCAGTGAACAGGGATATTTTAAGATTATTTGAACCAATCTCAATCAAGCTGCTGTTTCATATGCCACCATTACATCACAGATAAAACTGGCCAAAAATGACATTTTCCCATATGTGACCAACCTAAGGTGAGTAAATCAGGAAACACAAAGTTAATATCCCACTGGTAGGAATAAAAGCTCCTACTGTGCACGCTTACCACCCATACCCCACATTCCAGTTTGATGCATATTCCAAAAAAAAACAATAAAAAAACCCCAAATCAAATATATCTGTTGTGCTAAAAATGTGTTTTATGATGACAAATTTCCCAACTGAAAGTAATTTTTCTTTCATGTGCAAGATACAGAGAAAAACATTTTGTCATCTTTTTTTATTTTCAAGTAACCAAGAAGAATGAAAGGTAGGAAATCAATTGTTTTTCTGCTTTTGATCTATGTTTTAAGAACAGATTACCCCTCTCAGCACTATTGGTTTTCCACATGCATAGTCTGAAGCAACTGAAGTGCAAGTTAATGGAAAAGTTACTTTCAAGAGTGAGGAGACAAGTGTGAGTTTACTGTAACATTCTGATATTGCAAATACACCACCCTTAACAGACCCTTGTGATTATCTCCTCCATAGGTGAATATTGGTGTGGCATGGCATGAACCTATTTGAAATCCTCTTTCCAACCATGGGCTAAATCCACTAGGCTAGAACCAGCATCAAAATTAACTCAGAGCCCAGTTCTAATTGGTACATGATGCAAGGCTTTATTGGACATTCTGCCTACAAGACACACAAACACTACTGGCAGTTCTGTTAGAATGGTGCAACAAGTACTTTAAGGATATGCATGAGTTAAGATTTAAAAAACACATAGCCAAGGAAAGTAGAAAATGTATTTTATTTATATGGAAAAGGCTACATCTGGATTTGTAAAAGGTCTGTGATAGTATTATGTTGCCCACACGTCACAAATCAGTTGTGAATAGCAACAAAATAGTTACATATCTTTCTACATACCAGTGCAATTAGTTCACATTGCAATAAAATTAAGTCAAGTATGCAACAGAATCAAAACCAAGTGTTTCTCCATAATCAGCATACAAAGATTTACAGTGCAAAGATCATTGCAGGTTTTAAGAAGTCTGCAGTCAGTCTTCAGAATATTTAATGGGTGAGATACTCCAATTATTTTCACTATTAGCAGTTGTATCTTGTCAATACTGTGCACAAGCAAGTCTAAACTGAAATGACTTACATTGTAAATAAAATAGTCTATACAGTAAAAAAATACAAATTATATAAGAGAGCTAACAAAAAGAAACTTGAACACACTTATGAAACAGACAACATACTTCAATGACACACATACAGTATTCATCACATGAAAACAGCTACTTTTTCCAGCAAAAATAATTTCATTGATTTACAACTGAATTATAGATCTTGTAGTCTGAAGATGCAGGTGTCCAACTCTTAAAAACTATAATAAATGTCTTCTGCAAAGCATACAAAGAGGATAAATATTCTTACCAAAGTCATAAGGTTATTTTTGGAAGTTTGTTCTCTCTTGCTCCAGAAACACACTTACTTGGGTGAAAAAAAATTCAAGGAGTGTCACATTGAAACCATAAACTGTGCTCCATTTCCTTCTAATTTTGAAAAAAACCTAGAATTTACAGTACTCTGTGGTATATGAAAATGTCTTCAAAAGTTTACATTGCATATTTCTGAGTCCATTCTCTTGCATGTCTGTTGTATCTGTACGTGCAGAAAGAAGGCATCACAGTGAAGAGCTGTTAGTGATACACTGACAATGGCCATGTAAACTTAATACAGCTGGTACTGAGCTTTGCACCTCTGAGCAGTCAAGGAACACCAAAACAGTCTAAAAGCCACAAAGCACACACCCACTGCACATTCACTTTCTAAAGTTATGCACCACAGCTGTCAGACTCAAACCCAACTTCACAGGTTTGCATTAAATTGTGCATCCTTCATTTGTATTTCATAACTGGTTCCCTTATTTGCACCTTCACAGCAACTGGATGTCAATTACTCCTAAAGGCATATGCTATTAAGAGTCTGACAAAGTTTACACATTTTAGTTCCACAAAATTCAGTATAATTAACTGGGATTTTATTCTCCGTTCTGCACTGCCAGCTGCATTTCAGAACTTGAAAAGAAAGTTTTCTGAAAAGCATTTTTTGCTAGGTTTAAAGTCTTGGGTCTTTTCCCAAGCTGATTATTTTATAATTCCATAATCCCAAGGGTAAATGTCCTTAGAGAGTTGATAGCTTCCACTCTGGTCTTTACATTTGCTACATTCTACTCTTCAGACTGGATTCACTTTCTTGAGTCAACCAGAGAAAAATACTGACAAGTTTTTAACTCTTAAGATCAGTATAGCAACCCATTTAATAATTGGTTTTCTTCTAAAGAATATGCTACCATATGAGTCTTTGGATTTTAACTTATAATAAAATTCTCAGAAAATAAATAACTAACTTAATAAATAAATAACTTAATTATTTAAAATAAATTTATTTAAAATAAATAATTAACTTAAATAAAATACTCACATCTTTCATTTTCTAAATCCACGGTAAAACAAAAAAACTTTAATAGGTGATCATTTTAAGAAGATAAAGCTACAGTCAAGACCACATATTTTCTCACTTTGCCTAGCAATGATTAAATTTTGAGATTTGTAGACAGAAAACCATCCCTTATTTTCAGTTCCTTCACAAACAGGAGGCACAACAGAAATCACCAATAAGCAGGTGGAAAAAAAGTTGAGCCAGAAATGGGGAGAAGCTGATGCACAACCTCCTCAACCTGAACACTATCTACCCTGCAGAATGAGCTACAGCAGTCAGGCCCTTCAGAAGTTACATGATTTGTCTATCCAGACATTGAACTGAGAGAAAAAGGCCATTTTAACCATTCTTAGTCTGGGCAGAGAAATGCTAGAGCACAGATGTCCATGCAACTTCTGCATCACTCCTTTGCTGTCAGCTGCTCAAGGTAAAAGCAATTCTCAGATCTGCCTGAATCTGTGACTCTGCATGCACTGCAGGAAGTCTGCAATGGCTCAGCACTGGAAAATAGGTACCAAATAACTCAGTCAGTTAAACAGAAGCTCAAAAATTCTTCTGTACAGGTTTTACAACCAGAGGATTGCAGTAATGACAACTCATATTTGGGAAAGTAATTTTTCATGCAATAAATCTGTTACACAGAATCATGAAGGTTTTATGTAATTAAGTAAAAAAAAAATTAGTTGCCAACAGCTGTGTATGCCTACAGTTTTCTACTTGCCATGGCTATTCCCAATATTTAAAGAGCTAATCCTGTAGAAATCTAGGAAAAGAGTATTGCTAAAGTTAATACTGAAGGTGCACAGCAGCCAGCCATCTGCAGGTACCACACACACAGTTATGTATGTTATACTCACTTTTCCTTGTCTGACTTGTAGATCTGTGCAATATCTGGTACTAAAGGATCATCTGGATTAGGATCACAAAGTAAGGAGCATATGGACAATAAAACTAAATAAAAGAGACACTAGATTAAAAAAGTTAGTTTGCTTTATTTCTACAATTCTTTAACATATTCCAGTATACTGAAGGAGGTGGTAGGAGGGTATAGGAAAAGAATGCATAGTATCAAGCTGTCATTTAACAGCTCTGCCCAGAAATGTTTATACAGCATTATTTTTCTAGGGCTTAAGTAAACACCTGGTACAAGCCCAGGGAATTTGCAGCCATGAACCTGCACCTTTTGTAATGATCTCTCTCCCACATCCTAGCTTAGGAACATTACCCAGCTACAGACTACAGTTCCATGTAGATACTGCTCAACACTAAGCTTTCCACCTGCAGTTAAGCTAACTAATTATTAATCTTACATTGCCATGCAGTACTCTGTTTGTGCATATCCTTTCCCACTTCTGTGCTGACAGTTATTCTCTCAGTCATAAGAACATTTTACCTAAGTGTGACTTCCATTTTGGGAAATACTTGATCAGCATTAAATACAGGCATTCACTTCTAATTTCATATAATTTCCTGGTATTGAACCAAGGAGGTTTGATTCTTTTGCCTGACGTTTTCAGGCCATACTTTTCAGGCAATTTTTGTTTTTATAGTCAGAACTAATATGCATACAAGAGTGCACAGTTAAATAATTCTAAATACGTTGTGAAAGGGAACTTCATGCTGCCATAAGAATCAACTGTAGAATACCTTTTTTGCTCCCTGCTTCATCTTGTTACCCAAGAGCCCACACCTATTTTCAGGAGTGGAAAGTTCAGCCACTTCAATACTGACTTATTTTAAGTGCCAGTAATATCAGGAAATCAGGTTAGACACAGATGGTCAGAGGTGCTATAATATGCTGTAAACTTTTGATTCAGTCAAACAAAGACTAGAAAGGAGAAACTTCCATGAGTCACTGAGCTAATTTCCAGTTTATGAAATAAATAATATCTGAACATGAGACCTGCTCCACTTTATTACCAAAGAAGTGCTCAGCAAGAAAAGAGATAGGAAAATGCTGAAGATCTAAAAATTTTACAGGTTTTCAGTTGTAGATGCCAGCTGTTAAACCTAAGTGCCAGTTTTCATTTGCTTAATAACTAGAAGCAAGATAATTTTTGCATAGCTATAAAACAACTAATTTATGTGGAAAAAAATGATACCTATTACACATAAGAGTAATTAATGTCTTCAGCAATCAGCTGAGGAAACAGAATATTAGACTTAGATTATATATGGCTTGTGAGGTTACTGCACAGGCCTGTAAACAAGAGAAGCTGTTTTTCCAAGGTACAGCAACTGGACCTGCACAGGGCAATTTCCATTGGACAAAGCCCCACAGTTTGTTCTGTGCCTGTACACCCAGTGCAGTGACACTGGCACCCAGCTCAGAGAGCTCCCAAGCACAGAGATGTGATCTGGCTTCTTGACCTTTTCAGTCACATGAGGGATTTCTGTAATGTGACTCAGTGTGCCTTAGCAATGTGAAGATGGGTGAGAAGAAATAACAGCACCCACATTTTAAGCAGCTTTTTAAGTGACACAAAATGCCTGCAGCAAAAGAACTGCTAAACCGTTAACTCAGTGTTCCAGAAATCTACAGGGTGCAAGTTTTGAGAAAGCTTAACTACAAGAGAGAATATTTTAATAAAACTTTTACTGATGACTGTGAAAGGAGCTGCATTTTGAAATATTCATCTTACAAAGGAATGCAAACCAGAACAAATGATCTCATTTTTAAAGAAAATGTAATTAAGACCTTAGTCCACACAAGGATGCTCAGGCAGCCTGAAGAGTCATCAACAGGCAATCGTGTAAGCTCACACAACCTCAGTATCAGGGTTTCACATTTACTCCCAAGTTGTGATTTTCAAGCCCTGCTCATCAGTTTCTCCTCTGTTCAGCATGCACAGTCAGCTGTCACATTTCAGGCTAAATGTACATTATTATCTTACCCAACTTGGTTTAGAATATTTCTTTGTGCATGCATTTTTTTTGCAATGAACTCCCAATAAACTGCACAAGATCTTGGATCATAACCAGAACTCCAATGGAATTTGCCTCTTCTGAAACATGCAGGATAAGTTTGTTCCCACTGTTTACCTTTAAGACAGTGCAATAATACACAAAAAAATGCCATGGCAGTGTATGCAGCTTCACACATGCATTATCAAATCAGTGAGTTTACCTTTAGAAACAGTCAGAGCTGGTGACCATTGTGATCTCAAGATATCAAGACAAATACTCCCATTACTGTTTATGTTTGGGTGATATATTTTTGTTGTAAAAGCAATCTGTAATAAAAAATAAATAAAAACCAAATAATATCAGATTAGGGTTATTACATTTGGAATCCTTAACATCATCCCTTCCTTTCTAGTTGTATCAGATCTGCCAACACAATTTTTTTACAGTCTTATCTGCATCCATGAAGAACATGTATACTATGGCTCACCTTTCTGGTTTAACTTCCAAAATTAAGCCTTTGACCAAAAAGGACTTAAGTCCTTAAAAGAAAGGACTTACCTTTGGTGGTTTGAAAGGATAGTCTGTTGGAAAGTGTACTGTGAGAAAAAATACTCCCCCTTGATATGCACTATCAGGCTGAGGAAAAAACAAAACAGATAAAACACATTAATATATTTCAGCTGGTTTGCAGCTTCCCTTCTCCTAAAGAAAATCCATTTTTCCCCAGTACATAGCCCACTATTGGCCATGAACTGGGGAGGCACAGAGGGAACTGAACCCTCCCCAGTGTGGCTACAACTGCAGCAGCACAGCAGTTACTGAGCACTGCCCTTGTGGGGAGGAAAGAGAGGGAGTCAATGGCTTTGCTGCACTGAAGGGAGCACAGAAACCACAGCAGGTCCTCCAAACCCTGTCCCTGTGCAGGACCACAGCTGCCCTGATCTTCCTCCATTCTTCAGCTACAAACACACTTACCCTAACAAGTGGTTTCTCTTTGCTGATGCAAAGAGTGGGATTTTCCAATAGAATTCAGTTCATCGTGATGATATCAGGGAGTTTTAAAACACACAACATCTTTGTGACCTGCACAAATCTGTGCACATGCATTTTGTTAGACAACATGTGCACAGGTTTACCTCCAGGTTGTACACTATCAAATAAAATAAGCTCCATCTAAAAGCCCTCTGCAACTCCACTCTTGTTTGCAGTTACCAAATTTAGTATTAGAATTCACCCACTCTTCCTCCTTTCAGATGGATGAATCTTCCAGGTTGATCATCTATGAAAAGCAAGCTCTTTGTTTTGTAGCCCATATCACCAACTCCAACACCACAGCTGACTAATTAAGCACCTCTAACTCCATGATGAGCAGGGATTTTTGAGGAATTACAGAAAGCAACTGGTACCAGACTAATAAGAACAACAATGTCACCCTAAAGTTTTAACTATTCACAGCCCAGCTGAAAGTGGCTGCTGTGTTCACAGAAACCCAAATGAATCCTTCTGTAGCAAAAAGAGAAGCAAGGTCTTACATTTTAAGGGCCATGATTCTTATACTTACAGGTCCCATAATAGTTGCTTGCCAGTGAAACACTGAAAGGCAAAAAAAGATACAACAATTAGAGATTTTCTGAGCCTTTCCAGAACTGAAATGTACTGGATGTTCTAGGAAGAGCTTACAGTCATCTCCAACAGGGCCAGCAGAACAGTGGGCTGGGGGATCTCGCTGCAGATCACTTAGCTCCTGCAAGAAACACAGAAATATTGCAAAGACATGAAAATCCATACCACTTGGCAGCATCCCTTCAAAAGTGGGAACACAAACCAATTTTATTAAATCCATGGGCATTTTTTGTGGTGTTTTGATAAAACAGTCAACACTTGAAATGTCCATTGAAACTGAAAAAGCTTTTTTGCCAGACAGCCTGCAGCTAACACTGTGCTAGAAATTAATATCTGAAAGAATTTAGGAGTTGCAACCAAGTTCACAGGAAGTTCAATATACTTGAAGGAGACAAAATAAAGAAGAAAGGTTTCTTGATTAGTCTGTAAACTCACAGTTTAATTTAGTTAGGTGCTAGTCTGATCATTCCCTTACCTTTTGATTTTATAAAAGTTTCTGTATTGTTCTAGTCTGCGGACATCAGCTGAGCTAAACTGGCTCATAAAATGTTTGCAGCTTGCCTGGAGATGATGTATGAACATAATATAAAAGGTCCTAACTAAAGCAGAAACTAAAGAAAAAAATATTAGCCCTACACCTTATTTACCTTGATTCAATTCCCTGCATGCTTGCTTTTTTTTTTTTTTTGAATGACTACTAAAAACCTCCCGAGTTGAAACTTAAGCACTCAGAGGAGCTTTTGGTGGTCAACTGATTTATTTCTCTTGCTGGAGTCCACACAGTCCCAAATAATTTAAAATTATGTGATTTCACAAAGCCAGTGCTGTTTTTCATCTGATTTATCATCACTATTTCAAACAAGACAGGCAGTAATGTTAGTTCATCTTCCTCATTTAATTCAATGTATTCCCTTTTGATGCCTGAACTATCACTGTACTAAGGAAAGCTTTTTCCAGTTCTAGGCTGATAGAAACTGTGCTGTAGGAACTTTAATGACTACATGCAAGTACCTCCTTTGAAATAAGTTCAAGGGTGTGTGTTTGTAAGTAACTCAATTCCTTACTCAAAACATGCCCATTTAAGTCAATAGACATAAGCAGGTCTGTGAGTTTACCTTAAGGAGTAACACCAGAAATGTTTCTACTCAAAATAAATCAGTCAAGGCAACTACTTACAAAATCAAGGTTTAAATAAGAGCTAAGTTTAATTCCAGTGTAGAATCGGTGTACTTAGTGTGATCATATAATCACATGATCATATAATTTGAAGGGTTAAAAATCTGCACTTCTCAACTGTTGTGATATATTTTTCCATTTATGACATCCAATAAATATTTCAAGTCAATTTACCATGGAGCTGACACCTAAATTCAGCCAGACTTACAGCTCCACTCTTGGCCTTGAAATCAAGGAAAAGCACTGCACCATTTCTTACTACTGCTCTCAAGTCACTCCTCACTATCTGGTGATTTCAAGCAAGACAGACACTTTTTCCTATGCTGAAATAGCAACTGACATTACTGCACTTTAACTTTATTCTGTTGGTGACACTGAATGCTAACCCAGAAAGGACACTCTGGGCTAGACTTTAACTAATAAAAGCACTTTAGAAATGCAGTTCCTATTTTAATCAGAGGATTCAAATTTCGTTAAGGAGTGATTCAGAGAACCAGCTATTTATGCAAAGGCACTGCCAGTACACATGGGGAGTCAACAAATCTCAAATTTCCAGCAGTCCCCAAACATGACCAGCAGCAGAGCTCTTACAGGCACCGTCTTCTCCAACTTGCAACTCAAGATCTAACCTAGCAAAAGAAGATTAAGTCTTGTACACACACTAAAACAACCCAACCAAAACCAAACAGCTGCACTACAGAGAACTCACACTAGCAATCGTGCATTTTGCAACAGTCTTTATTGACTACTAAATTCAAGGCAGTAACTGGAAAAATACGTAGCTTAAACTTTTCAGAAAGTCTCTGAAGTATATGCAAACATTCCATATGCATATAGGAACCACCAGGCAACCACTCAGAGTCACAGGTCTGTAACAGTGCTTTTGTTGCTACATGTGTTCACCAAGATCTTTACATACCCCCAAACCACACAAATTTGTTTTCTTTCACATCTACACATGTACTTAAGAATTAACAGACCTGGGGAATGCTCCTTGGGTATACACTTCAATTTGTTCAGGCTAAAAAGGCACTGACATCTGTTCATGATTAGAAAAAACCCAGCAAATATTTTTCATCGGACATTGATGAGACCCACAACTATAAACTCTTGTAATTAATATTTCCTAACAACAATGAGGAAAAGGTTCTCTTCAAACAATTTCAGCAAATGAGAGCAATGTTCACAAATATATTCTGAGAGCTTCTGCACTTACAAAACATAAAGCCAGATCAAACCTCAAAATCAGCAGAGCAAATTCAAGCTGCATTTAGCATCCATATGTGAAGCTAGTGTGGTTTAAAAATACAAGTGGTAACATGATCCAACAGTATGAACAGTTTGAATCTTTATATACAGAAATTCAGATCAAGCTGTGATAAAAAGGAAGAACTATTCAGATTTACATTGTTGATTATGCTGTTTAAGCTTTAGGTTCAAAGCAAAATTATCTGGAGAGCTCTAAGATTTAGGTTCAAGCTTTTCTACACCTTTAGAAATGGGGCAAGGAGATACTCAGATGTCCCTGAGTCAGACTGACCTGCCAGGGCCCAGAATTGAACACTGCAGAACAGAAATGAAGATCCTCTAAATACATGTAGAAACATTTCTTCATGACTGTAAATATTCATGAAAGAATGAGAATACAAGAATTCTTTATACAAAGCACAGATGCTCTTTAGAAGAAGGCCAAACCTTGGCTTTGTTAAGGGACAAGGCTGAAGATTCTCAAAGTTTAACATGCTGAAGCCTCATCAAGAAGCACAAGCATGTGAGGCACTACAGTCAACACCAGAGATTGCCCTGTAGTTTAAAGTTAATTTTAAGTTAAGCAGCTTTGTCCAAGCTTTATGGATTATTAGCATGAGGCTGCATGAGGCAGGTCTGGTCACTCCAAGGGTCTGCATGAATACTTTTAGTCACTGGTACAGAAAGTGCAAGATGCACATATGCTGACAAACAGGATCTATAGCTCAAAGCAGATTCATTTCAAAAGACAAAGTCACCACTATAAAATACAGTGTACACTGGTGCAACATCTTTCATGAGAATACACAAACCCACGATTCTGTCTGCAAGAGATGCATCAGAAGGATGAGTTATTTCAAACACTGGGCAATGTGACAGCATAAAAGCACCTCTCAAGAGCTCCAACACATGCCAGCATAAATGTGCACAGAGAAAAATACCTCAGCTGGGGACAGTGCAGGAATAAATCCTCTAATCCTCTCATAAAAAGCATTTCAGGGTAGAATAGAATACTAATGGTTAACATACTACTGGAGCCTCCAAATTATCTTCCCTAGCAACTACACTCCTGAATAGCCCTGTAGACAGCATGAAGCAAAAATTCAAGTTTAACAGCTGTAAAAAACAGGCTGTGGTAAGTTATAAACATTGGAGACATTTCTGAATGTGCAGACTAATGCCCATGGTCAATGAATAATACAGGATGTATTTCATAAAAGTATGAAGTTGAAGACTGCAAGGCCAATTTAACACTTACATGCTTGATTAGCATCCAGGCTTTTCTCCCCAAAAGCTATTGGAACAACATTGTAAAAGAGATTTTGGTGATAAGGAAATGAATGTTCTCAGCATAGAAGTCCTAAACATGTCTTTTTTTTTCAGTCTAAAAAAAATTCAGAAAAAAAGACTGCAGATTATCTGAAGACCAAAATAAACTGCAGACGGCATCACTAAAAGCTATTTTCATTCTCCATACACCACAAAACCACAACCTTTCTCCACACTATTATTTAAAATATAGATTTATATTTGTCAGTTGTGTTAATTTCTTGCACAAAATGCACTGTAGACCACAGATTTATTTCCTACCAATTCTGTGCATACACTGCTGCTTGGAACCATTTGTCATAAAACTCCACAGTGATCATACTTAAGACTAGTTAAAGAATTCTCTGGTTCTTCACAAATTTGGTAAATATAAAGCACATATTTACAATAAGATTTATTGCTATAATGGTTAGTCAGTAATAAATATTCTATTTCCATAAATTGTTCTAATGCTAAAAAAATATTGCTAAAATATGTAGTATCTCAGCTGAGGACTTGAAAGTAAATGCAACATTTTATGTTAGAGCCAAAAAAGTTTCCTTGTTATGTCAATTACCATCTAAAGGCTGCAGGTTTAAAGTCAAACTCTAAACCACAAATATCAATAATTTTTATTTGAGTCAATTTACAGTAATAAAGTTATTTTCAACATAACTTTAAGTTAGTATGTCCTGTTAGCCCATGCATATTTCATTGTTCATTGAAACCATTCCATGTCTGAATGCTTCTATTCCTACTGAGTTGGAGGAGAAAACCAACCAAGCATTTATGTATCAATAAGATAAGAACAGCAGCTATTCTTAAAGCAGTGTTCAAATCTATCTCCTCCTTCCTGGGTTCAAAATGTCTTCTAAAATCTGTTGAAGTGGTGAACAAAAGTATGTACAAGACAGCTGAGCATTAACAAGCACTTCAACCTCCCACTAACACTGGGGGAGCACCCAGGTACAGGACTTGTGATTAAAACAGGTACAGGACTTATGATTAAAACAATCTCAGCTGCAATATGGAACTACCAGGATGGCAAACTCTGCAAATTAGATATGTGAACAAAGAATTTGGAACAGGAACCCCAGGAAAATGGTTCTGCCTAAGACAGATGGGGAGAACTGAGACCTACAGAACCTGACAGCCTGAATTACTTTCCACCTTTCACAAAAGGCATGGTATCTCACTTTTCCAGAGGTGGCAAGGATAAAGGCTTCTTTGCACAATATTTCTTCTCACCTAAAAAACCTACACTATTTATTTCGCTTTGATCATTTGCAACATCTGGAAGTTACACTGCCCACAAAGATGTGTTGCTCTTTCACTGCCCCAAGGAACATCACAGACAGAGTAACTGAACTTTTCTGACAGTGTAGAAACTCAGTGCCTCTCTCCTACAATGGCAAACAAAGCACTCACAAGGCAAACACACACAGGATCCTCAGCTTGTGATGAGTAAGAATCCTTCAGTTCCCAAACTCTCTGAGGAACTGTGAGTTTGTCATGGACACTGCTGGCAGCTGGCTGCATGTCCTCGCTGTTCCTCCACCTGCAGCACCAGGATCAGATACCTCCATGTGCAGTGAGCAGCTTCTTCACTGCTTACTCAGCTGCCATTTTTAAGAAAGCTCCCAAGCACAGTCTGTTTTTCTGTGACTGGGGTACAGTCTTGGAATTCCTCATGCTGTCCTCCTTTGAGGAGCCCCTCAAAAACAGGATGCAATGACACAGATCCCAGGGGCAATATAACTTAGAAATCAGAGTCCCAACCAGGATGACAAAAAATATGCATACTGACAGGTTGACATATTATAGCTTTGCTTCCTTCAAAGGTGTTGTCACACTGAATGCTCAAATTATCAAAATTACTGTGAACAAACACTCAAACTTGACACCAAAATCCCTTAGCTTTGTTTAAGCACAATTCTGAAGCACCCTAAACCCACAGAAGTTGAACTCCAGACAGTATGTCTAGACTGATGAGCTCCCAAGCAATGCCACTGTGTTTGCTGACAGTGTTTTGTTGTCCAAAGAATTCCTCTAGGCACTCTGAAACCACAGCACTTCCTCTGCTTCAGATCTTATCCCTTCCTATCCTCCAGATACAACACAAATATCAACCTTTACAGCCAGTCTGAAACACCAGGAAATTAATCAAGATAAACACACCAACATACAAATACATTTCATCTACCATTAAACTTCCATCTCCATGATTTTTGGGGAAAACTTTATGTATTACATCAAAACAGTTTATCTTTTCAAACTTCTCCGCTTCATTTTAACTTTCCATTTGAAACAAACTTATTTCCTTGCCATTCCCTTTCCTCTTCTACTTCTTCAGAGACAGACTGCTAGCCAAATCCCTCTAGTAGAATTTTTTCTTCTCCTGGAAAGGCAGAAGAGAGTGATGAGGGTAGTTAATGGAAAAAAAAAGAAAACCAGCAGTAGTCATTTCTGCAGCAAACTAGAAGCAAGGGGTAACTAGTTCTGAATTTAATCTCAACTCTTCTTGGAGGTCCTTACCCAATATCTCTTCATGCTTCAGGTGGAAGTTATTGTAAAACCAGGAAATCTCATAGCACCTCGCAGTTAGCAGGTTGGAAAGCATCACTTTGTTTTGAAAGAGTAGAAACACAATTTAATAAGGCTAACAGAATGAAAGATACTTAGATAAAAAGTCTAACCATAATTTCGCATCTATCAGAAGTTCTTAAATGCCACATTAAAGAGAATTGTGGCTTTCCAGTATGTATGAACGTCTCTAAAGCAGAAAGAAAGTTATGCAGGGAACATGATAAAAGTATGAAGGCTAATTCTATTCTAGCAGGACTTATTTGGAAAGCCCCAAACCGTCACTACATCTCAAAAACACTAGATTACCCGACTCTCCCCTTTGTCTGTTTATCTTAGCAGAAAGAAGCTGGACAAGAACTGGAAAGAGATGGTATTCAGAACAATCCTTTTCTTGAAACTAGGGTAAAGAGATGTTCAAGAAGATGTGCGAAATTAAAGTGGCAACAAGAGGCAAACCATTTGTATAATATGTAGAAGCAAGATAAAGTTATTGCTAAAGTAAACCACTGTAGTAATTTGATATATTGGTCGAATGGAACATTCATGACAAACATGTGATATGAAGGAACAAAATTGTCCTGTAATTGCACTGTGTGTAAAGGTATAAGCCTTGCAGTATGAGACTGGTAAGCAGTATGCACTTTCTGGTAGAAATCCATCCAAAGTTGGTATCTACCGTAGGGTATCCCAAATCTGCCCACTGTGGGGTTAATCGGTCACTACAGAATCCTATTTCTGCAATACCAATGGCTTCCGATAGCAAAAGGGAATCCTGCACGAGAAATAATCGCACCGTCACGTAACCAGGATAGCTCCGATGCCGCCCTAAACATGGCACAGCAACAGCAGCCAAGCACGGCGGATTCTGTTCCGCGGCCAAAGCCCGAACCTCCGCTGCCCTCCGGTGCGACAGCCGGTCCGTTCGGTACAGCGACCGGCTCAGCCTCGCCAAACAAAAGGAAACCGGCAATTCACAACTCGGACCAGGCCATTTACACACATCAGCCCCAAACACCACAACTGGGATACGCTCAAAGGTCACACCAAGAACTATGCTGACAACACTTCTCAATCCTGCCCCGAGCACGGCGCGGAGCAGCCGAGCACAAGGGCAGAGACCGATGCTGTCCCTGCGCCCTGCTGAAGGCTCCCCACAGCACCGCGGCTTTCCCCGCTCCCGCACCGCCCGCAGCACCGCGGCTGCTCCGCTGAACGCCCTAAAGCACCGACTGGGGCTGCGGGGCCTTCCAGGAGGCAGAGTCCCGAACCCGTGAGGCGGCCGGCGAGAGCCCCCCTTGCCCGTCCCACACCCACTCTGCTTCCCCGGCTGCCGGCGAGGCAAGGACGAGTCCTGGCAGAGAAAGCGCGCGGCAGCGGCTGCCGCGACACCGCGGCTGAGCCCGCTCCGGCCGCCGCCTCAACCCCGGCAACAAGGGGACAGCCCCAGCCACTACCCGAGAGCAGGGGGACCTTTCCGCCCCCTCCCACGGCTCGGCCCCACTCACTTTTTGTATCCGCTTCAGCGCCATGGGAACGCGCGGCGGAAGCGCGAAGCAGGCGGCGGGAGCGCGGGGCGGGAGCGCGGCCGGGGCGGGGCGGGCGGCGGGAGCGCGCGCCGTGGAAGCGGGAGGGGCAGGGGCGCAATGGCCGTGCCCTTTGTGTCCTCCTGCGCATGCGGAGCCGCCGCCGCGCGCGGGGCTCGCCGGGAAGCGTAGTCC
The DNA here is from genome assembly GCF_028769735.1 of Zonotrichia leucophrys gambelii. Lineage (NCBI taxonomy): Eukaryota > Metazoa > Chordata > Aves > Passeriformes > Passerellidae > Zonotrichia > Zonotrichia leucophrys. The sequence goes on from NC_088176.1 coordinate 29,865,953, forward strand.
GCGCGGCTGCGGAAGTCTCGGCCGGGCCCCTCAGGGTGTGCGGGACCGAGTGAGGAACTGCGAGTGTCAGTGTCTAGTGAACACGGGGCTGAGGAAGAGGAAAGTGACCGTGTGAAGCTTCAGAACTGCATACAGGAAAAGGTGTGTCACATTCATGATGGTGTGTGAGAGAAGCAGTAGGCGTGGGGGTTGAAAAGTCTGTTGAACAGGTTATAGAATCATTAAAGTTGAAAGAGACCTCTAAGATCGAGTCAGTGCAGAAAAATCATGCAGAGTCCACTGGGGCACACACACACAGGGTTTTCTGTGTCAAGGTTTGGAGGAGACAGCCCCTTTTATCCTGAAGTCCTGGCTCCACCTCTTCCTTTCCCCATGGGCTGAGATACTAGGAAGGTACAGCTTTCCCGAACAGCCTAGCACATATTCCCCCCTCGTAAATGTAATTTTCCCCCAAAGTTCAGAAACTCAGGCTTGTGCCTACCCATTTGTTTCAGAGTCAGTCTGTCGGGTTCTGTAACAGACCTGTGGCTTGAAGTTGGTAGAGACATTAAGATGCGTTTCAGATACATTAACACCCATCCCCTCACCCATGGAAGCGTTTTGTAAAGACATAAGCACACATCTTTCCTATCAGGTCCAACCATAAGTGAGCTCCCAGAGTAACGAGTCCTTAATCAGGTATAGAACTTGGATAATACTTTTTATTGTATAGTAATTCTTATATCAATACTCAAGTTTGTGAGGTTCGAGGCGGCTGTCACTCGGTGGATATCACTTTTCAGCTTCATTTTTCCACAACTACACAGGAGAGGGCTCATACAGCCATCTGCCCTGAGCAGATCAGTTCTGCAGAGCTGTTGGGCACTGACAGCACCACAAACAGAAGCAAGAAGAGCCAGTGTCTGCACAGCAGCGCCCAACACCCATTTTACAGCTGCAGAGGCCTCCCTGAGAGCCCTGTGCCTGGCGTCAGGCCGGTGACAGCGCTGATCCGCTCCTCCCTCCTCCAGCGCCGTCCCGCACATCCCGTCACCTCCACCGGAGCCCCGGCCCCCCGCGCTGCCGGGCGGCCTTTAAGGGGCGGCCCCGCGGCCATCTTGGGCAGAGGCGCGTGCGCGGTGCGGAGCGGCAGCCGGAGCGATGGGGCCGGGACAGAACTGCACCGTGCGGGGTATGGCTGGCCGGGAGCCGGAGGTGTGAGCTGAGCGGAGGGGCGGGGCAGGGCCGGGGGCCCGGGACGGCGGCCGGGCAGGACGGGACGGGGGGCGCCGCTCGGGGGGCGGCTGCTCCTGGCGCCCCGTGCCCCGTCGGACCCCCGGGACAAGATGGCGGGCTGCCCGCCGCCGGGCCCGCGGCGTGCGGTGCGTCTGGAAGCGGCCGTGGGATCCGCTCGTCAGTAAAGCCCTGCTGCGGTCAGCGAGGGGAGAACGCGCTGTGCGGTCCCGCTTCCCCCAGTCCCACCCCGCCGCCGTGTGAGGGCCCGGAGCCGCCGAGCTCCGCGCCGGGCCCTTGAGGCTGCTCCGGCCCTCGCAGCGGGCTCGGCCGCCCGCCGGGTTTTATCTGTAGTGAGGACGGCCCGTTTCAGACATCGCTGTTTATTTCTGTCGTTCCACCTGTTTGAGTGAAAATGTCCTGAAAACGTGTAAATGTCAGGGGTTGTGTCTGGCTCTCAATGCCCGCTACTGAGCAGTAGAGGTAACGGTGACATTTGCGCTGTGTAATGATTGACCTGAACCGCGCCTGAGGTAGCGCTGTGTGTTTTAAATGCTGTTGCACAACCAGACAGGATGAAATAGTTGGGCCGGGTGGAGAACAGAATAGACTAGAAAGATTAATCACCTAATTTTCTCTAAAAAATGAGCTTTAGGTGCATGACTGGTTTCCACTTGCGAAGCTGCTCATGGTTTATGTCCTTGATTTAGCGGGCAGATGGTTTGGTTTTTTTTTTTGTTGAGGGGTGAGGGAGGATGGAAGCTGCTGATACCGAGGATAGTGGCAAAGACATTGGTCTAAAATGGGTTATAGTGGTAGAAGGCTTATTAAAGTAATCAAATCACTGAGGATCACTTGGTAATAGCTTGCATCCAGGTTGTGTTCCCAGCGGCAGCTTGCTGTCATTTATAATCTTGCAAGAATTAGAACAGTTCCTAGACACTGGGAATTAAGCAGAAAATCTTTGTGGAGATGGGAGAAGAATATACTCCTAAACAAACTGCAAATATCCTCATTATTTAACAGAAGAGCAGCTGATGGCACTAGTCTGGAGGGTGCTTTGTTTGGGAGGAGACAGCATTAGGTTTTTGTGATTTCTGAAGAGATTCAACTTGACCAGTGCCTTGTGACTGGCAGGTTACAGTTCTTCCTCCAGCTGGCATGTGTCTCAGGCTGATGAGTATTGAAAATCATTTATTCTCTACGGAAAACTAGACCCCAGAAGCATACCGTATTTTTGTGAGATTTAATTAGTGCTGGCAGTTAGGGGAGTTAATTGCCTCTGTGCATGTGTGCCCTTTGCAGGGCAGTGAGTAGCACAGCTCGTGCTTTTGGTCTGAGAGGTGTGCTTGTTGGCAGGTGTGACCCCACACCAACCACAGACCTGATCATGGTGCCGTGCCTTTTACTGCTTGTTGCTGAAATCCAGCAGTCTTTTCCCCTCAGGTGTCCTTTACCATACATTTTCAGTTAAATTAAACATGCCAGTCATAATCTCATTTTTTGTGGATGCTGTGGAGTGGTAGAAGTGATTTTGTTGGCTTTGACTGCTTGACTTTTACTGTTAGGCTGTTTGTGTGTCCAGTTATTTTGGATGACTCTTCAGTAAGTGAGTATCATGTGTTTCTCCATCATTGGCTTTTACTGTGGGCAGTGGCACTACTGGATTATCATGCACAACTCTTGCACAATAATAGTCTCCTCATTGGCAGCAAAATGAGGACAGAAGTGCTTGAAAGTTACAAGCACTTCTGAGACATAAAATACAGTTTTTCACGTCAGGTGTTACTACTCTGTGACTTCTGAATAACATAACTATTTTCTAAACAGCAGAGGTAACTTGGACTAACTTTGTCAGGGTGTAGCCCTCCCCCATGTTGTTGGTAGCTGCTAGAAAGTAAATTGATCTGGATTCTTAAGAAGAATTTCTGTGGAGGCAAGACCACTTCACTTTCTTAGTCCTCTTCTCAGAGCAGTTGGTAAATGTGCTTTCCTGTGGATAAAGCATCTCAGAGCTCTCTAGTGCAGATCTGGAAACATCCAGAGCAATGTTCTAGATGCTTAGAGAAAGAAGAGAGGAGAAACTTTGATCTAAATCTCTTTCATCAGGATATGTCCAAAGAATACAGAAGAGAATAAATCCCTGTCAGTGTCTTATTGCCATTCTCATCTCTGATTTTTTTGTTTACTTTTGTGCATTGCCTGCTCTCCTGGGGCTCCATTCTTTGAATTTATTTCCTTCTTTCTATCTCTCTTGCTGTCTCTTCTCTCCTTTGTTTTTTATTTGTTCTGGAGTTGTAGCTGAAATTTTTTCCATTGTTCAGTGCTTAAACACAAAACCAATTTTTTCTGCCATGTTACACAGACCTGTTTTGTCTTGTCTTGTAACACTGTGGTTTGGTATTATACCAGAATTGGGAGTCCTTTAATAATAACTCAAAAGTTGTTCCTACTGCTTTTTATTTTAAGAAGAAATAAAAACCCCTTGACACTCCACATCAGTGTCACTCTGTTAACAGATGCCTCATGCATGACCTTAGGAGTTTGGCAGCAAACTGTTGAATTGGCCCCAGAGGTCTTTTGAAACAGTTCAGAGTATTTAAAAATAAAAGTGTTCTTCTTCCATTTTATGGTTAACTTAGTTAGAAAGATTAAATAGGTGTTCCAGCTTTTCCAGATCTGTGTGTGAAACAAGACAAAACTTTCTGCCTCTGAAACCCTGTAGGCTGATTTACCAGAGAGTCTATTGAATCAATTAAAATATTTCTTCTAAATTTTCATGATATTTATCAGGGCAATCCTGGAATTTCAAGAATAAGCCTCCTTTAAATGTTTTGATTTAACGCATCATTGGTTGATATAATTTTCTGTCCCAAAAGGGGAAAAGTGAAGAAGAAAGGTAATACAGTTGTAAGAAAAAGAGAAAGGTAATATTGTAAGAGAAAATACCTGAAGCTGTTGATATGTATCCATATAGGTTATTGATAATGAAGAAGCTTGTATGAGCTGTTGATATTAATACAACTTGCCTGTGTGTGTGAAGGATGACTCTGGCCCTTGGGAGAAGAGGCAGAGGATCACTGCAAGATGAGATGACAATTTAGTTTGTGATGTCTGCCTGCTGGGCTGGAGCTGATGTGCACAGTTATGGGGATGGCCCCAGGGCTGTCAGAGGGATCTGGGTTGGCTGCAGATGTGCACAACAGCTCTTCTGAATGTGCTGAATTTTAGTACAGACATCTCTTGCTTGTAGTGAGTCACAGGAATATTACCCTTTTTTTTTTTCCTTTTATTTGCTAAGTTGTTTTGGACTTTTGGATAGGCACAAGTAAAGATCAGCTTCCTTAAGGTGCAGTACCTTAAAGGGTGCTTCAGTTAGAGGAGCCACCTGTGGTCTTCATTAAAGTCACTCTCTCCCCTTGGATTTCACAAGGTATATGGTCCCCCTGCACCCCTGTCACTTATTGAAAGTGTAGGTGCAGTTTGGACCATGGGCAGTGCCCTGGTAGCTCCTTGGGCAGTCCTTGCAATTGCTGCTGCCCCAAAGGCCACACAGTGAGCAGCCCCAAATCTGCTTTTGCTGCTCTTGGTATTTCATTGGGGTCAGAACTGTCAGAGCCAGCGGGTCCCTGGGCTTGCTGAGCTCCTCCCAGCCACACCCCAGGGCAGGGGTGCTGCAGTGCTTGTTACTGGGAGAGCTGCTGTCTTGGATTTAAACTGTTCTTTTGATTCATTTAGGCTGTTGTGCTAAATTAAAGCAGATTTTCATAGAATCATTTGTAAATTTTAATTTCCTCACTTCTTTTCATCCTTTATTCCCCATTACTCTGGGGAATAAAGGATGAAAACTCACTGAATATAAATGGATATAAAACACAGCATTCACAGCCTGGTCTCTGAGGCTTTTATTGTTTTAAGGAGTTGGGGAGCAGGGAGACATGCCTGCCCTAAATTCTTCCATGTTAAAGATGATTTTCTGTGTCTTAATATCACCTTACTGTTACAGGAAGGGCTTGTCACTCATTAGCAGGGGAGGTCTCAGTGGATGTTGGTCTCTTCTGTGTCATTTACTAAGAAAATGGACTCTGAAGGATCTCTGCATCTTTTACTCCTTTAGTGAGACTCTAGGAGAGTGCCTGCATTCCCAGGGCTGCAGACACTGCACAGACCTGTCTGATCCCACATATCTGCAGCCACACACCTCTGGATCAGTTTGGTGCCTTCACTGTTTTAGCTGAGGAAAGGGCTTGATGGAGATTTTAGGAAAATTTGTGGGATAGGGACAGAAAACCTTGATAGTTTTAGTCCAAGCTGTCAGTGGAAATACAGCAAATCACATCATGGAAAGGAGCAAGAACTAATAAAGGTTTTTGTTTCTTCCTAGACATGGACATATTGATGTCTCTTGCTCCACAGATGCCACCTAACTTGGCATCTTACAAATCCAATGAAAACACAGAAGGGCAGGAGACAGTTCTAATTTTATGAAGCTCTGTAAATGTGCAAAAAGTGAAATTGCTGTTTATTTGTCTGTAAACAGAAGTTGCAGTACATGTAGGAGTGCTGGATAGAAAGCAAAGAGAGAGCAGCCACTTGTTACTTTGAGAGGAAACAACGGACCTGGTGCTGCAACCCCAACCTTTGAGCCAAAGTCCAGCTTATTTTCATGAAGCAGAGAGAAAACAGTAGAGCCACAAAAAAGTAGGAAAACCTCTTGCAGGAATGGACATTGTGCAAAGACAGACTGCAAAAATTTTCCCCATAAAGGGAGGAAAAGTGAGGATGAGTTGTGGTAAGAGGACTTTTTAAATGAAAGTTGTCTTGCAGAGATTCAGGATTTAATCTCGTTAAAATAAACATGCACTGTTATTCTTAAATAGAATCTTTTTGGATCCTTGTTCTTTCTTCTATACTGTGGCAGGGATTTAATCTAAGATGGCTTTTGTTACAGGTGGTAGTATATTTAATAATTTCCCCATTGCCAAACAACTGGTGTTAGTTTTTTTAGTTACAAGATGGATTTTATTAACAGCTACTCAGTGCCCATGCCTTTTTGGGGTTGAAACCTACTTTTGGGTTGTTAGCACTGACTATTCTTCTTTGGTGACTTTCTTGCAACTGAAACAAACACAGGTTTTTTGCTGCTACACTTAGTTTAATATGCTGAACTTTGAAATAATGTACTACTGATGGTAATATCAGGGTTTGCTAAGTAGAAAAGTTAAAATCAAACCATGAAAACTCTGCCAGGTTAATTCTCACCCTTGTGTAGAAAGGATTGGGGTGAAGTAGAACTCTGATCAATAGAAAAGAGCATTTTGACTAGGTGATTGTCAAAGGAGAATACTCTTTTAAGGTAGAGAGTTACTACTACAGAATAAAAAGATCTGTTGGAAAGTAAAGAGGTGTTGCTGCAAGCATGAAAACATTTACTGCTGAGTAGTTTTAATAGAATGTTGTGGTCAAAACCTGACAGTCTCTTGTTTTTTCTTCTTTTATTCCAGCTGAATGGGTTGCTGCAGCCTCCATAGCTGCTGGAGCAGCTGCTCTTGGATATCTAGCTTACAAAGCAATTCTTTGTAAAGACAAAGCCTCCAAAGCAATGGTGAACCCCAATATCCAGAAGGATAACCCCAAGGTAGTCCATGCCTTTGATATGGAAGATCTGGGAGACAAGGCTGTGTACTGTCGTTGTTGGAGGTCCAAGAAGGTAAGGGAAGAGGGAATGGGTCCAGTGTTGTTCATGTTCATTGTTCATAAATTATTAAATCTTTCAGCAAAACTATTTTAAAACTGTTTTATTTAGAGCAAGCTAAGCTCTTTTCACCTCATGGTTCTGCACGGACATGTAGCAATATTCTCATCTATAGAATGATGCACATTTGTTCTGATGCTCAGAGTAAGGCCTGCAGATCAGTGCTAACAGTGGACAAAATGTTCCTGTAGCTCTGAAGGAGATATCCTGAAAAGAGAGCAGCTGTCTGGAGCATGGCCATGAGTGACAGATCCATTTTGTGTACTACCTGTGCTGATACTGAGAATTATCCAAAACCATTGGCCTGTTGGCAGTAGGAGCTCAGGAACCACAGTCTGTGAGCATCTTAAACATCTCTTTTTGGAGAAAGTTGAAGTCAGAAAGTCCTTGCTAGTAGTACATGGTGTGTGCCAGTGCAATCACAATGGCATGCTTTAAGCTTCTATTTTTGAGCAATTTTGAGCTTCTGTTTTTGAGCAATTAAAAGTCTGGCCGAAATATTGGTCCAGCTTGCTTGCATTTGAAGTTGGGTTGCTTCAATTGCCTTAACCCAGTGATAACCTTTCCTCTCAATAACAGTACCTCAGATTTAAATCTGATCTTAGGCATGTGTGACACCTGAGATGTATATACTTTATAGATAAAGGTACTTCTGGGATCTGTGATGACAGAAAGCAGATTGCAGGGTTAATCCTGTCCATTTACCACTGGTGCACATTTCAAAGGTTTTTTAGGAGGTGCCAGTGTGTGGAGTCTGAAATAACACAGACCTTCAGAGCCAGACAGCTGCCTTGAAATTTACCTCTCTCCTCCAAGGAGGTGAATATTCAGCTTCTCAAGTCTTAGACATTGTTCTCATCAGGCCAAACTCAGCAGTTTCCAGGTGCTGTAACTTTGGGTTCTTGCTCTTTCAGGTCTGACTTCATCACCTTGCAGGTAACTCAGGAGCTTACACATTTGTACTGAATTGGGTTTTACAGTGTGACAGTGCTAAGGAATAAACAGCATTTTGATTTGGTGCTGAAAGTCTTGTGGAGGTGGCCTTGTCTTCTTTATTCTGTGTGGAGTCTGAACTGAAAAAGCCCTGCTTGAGCCCTGGGGTTTGTGCTTTCTGCTTGTTGTTCAGTCTTCTAAACAGAAATGGAAGATAATGTCTGATTCTGCTGGCTGCACTGCAGCTCCTGCCAATTGTTTGCTGTTATTTGATGTTACCCTTCTTTTGGTGTGAAATAAGAACCTTCAGAAGTATGTTTTGGCATATGTTTAAGGGATATTGTCAGTTTAGGAACATAATTACCCTACTGAGTTAGAAACAAAGTAGATGAGGCTGTAATGAGTGCCTTCTTAGAATTCTGATCTGAAAGGTCTTGTAAAGGCATTTAGGGGGTCAGTGGAAATTTTGGAAGGTATTTGTTTCCTTTTACTGCTGTTTAATGATAAGTATTTTAGTCAGCATGTTCCACCTCAAAGCCTGTAGTTTCTAGTTTGGTTGCCTTCCTCTTGTCTTCATGGGCTGACCTTGCAGCTTGGGTTGCACAACCTTCAATAGGGTTTGTGTGCTTCTCCTATTTGTTATTGTGAAACACTAATAAAGTACATCATTCTTACATGATTCTCATAGTTGGACGTTGTCAGCTAGCCTTACCTGGCTTTTACAGTTCTCAAACTGTTTAAATTTTTAATTAGATGGTGTCAGAATGTGGAATGTGTGTGCTTTCAATGCAGGAAATTACAGTTACTTCAAATGCATTAGGGATATGCCAGGTTTTTGTGAAATAGGTGCATCTAAAGGCTGGAAGAAATGTCCTTTTGTGTCACTCTGTGCACTTCTCCTGAGATCAGGCTCACCTGAGGCATGGGGCTGCTGGTAGCAGCAGTAGCATTAGGAACCCCAGGATGTTTCTGTTGCACTGCTGGTGTGATGCACTTACAGCTGACCCCACATGGTGCTCCTCCTCTGTATGGGATAACAAAGTTGGACTACACCAGAGTATTTTAGAGTAACTCTTGAAAAAAGAGCATTTCTTTTTGTTTGGGTTTTTTTTTTTCCTGAAAAAGTGTACTCAAAAGGCTTTTGTGCTGGCCAAAGTCTTTGTGTAATGTATGTGTTTTATAAAACCAAACATGGTATATTGAAATAATTTGTCTTGGCATGTAATTATCTGTTAATAATAAATGGGTGGTTCTTTAAATAACCCTTTTCTATTCAGTGTTGTGCTCTGCAGGCACTTCATACTTGTCCAGTTTAGTGAAAAACCCAGTGCTCAAACTAACCAACACAGAGACAAGAGTTTTGTCTTTTAAACTGTAATTCAAGTTAGAACACTTGTTTTCTTACTTGTCTTCATTTTTAGGTGTGAGCTGGGCGAGTGGGAAATGTGATTTGCTGTCTTTTTCCAATGACATGCAGCTCCTGTGTCTTCCAGAGAAGCATTAGCCCCCAGGTTGTGGGCTGAGGAATACTGCTGCAGGCTGTCAGCAGAAATAGTGACAGAGAATCCAAACATGTTCAGTGTCAGGGGAAATCAGCTGAGCTGTCCAGATCAGTGTACAGTTCCCTTGGGGTTGGAGCTGTGACCACCATTGCTGTTAGGCTGCTTTATTTTTAATCAGGGATGAACACTTTGTGTCAGGCCCAATATCCTTCTCTGCAGGGGCTGGTCTTTGAGGTGACCAAGTGAGAGCTCTGGGAGAGGGATGTTTGCTTTGGTGTTTGTTCCTGAGAAGCTCAAGTCCAGTGTAGCAGCCCCTGGGAGCCAGTGTTCAGTGTTCTGAGCCAGTGTTCAGTGTTCTGAGAGAGCTGAGCAGCAGAATGAATGCAGAGCAGTCCCTGTTGGCAGCTGTTAAAGATCTCTCCATGCTGTCTGAACCCAGCAATCCCACCATTTTTGTTGCTTGAAAACTTGAAGTGATGATGTTGTAGCTGGACTTTGGGCTGCCTCCTTGGAGCCTGTGAGAGGTTAGTGTCTGATGGAAGCTGTGTCATTGCATCTGTGAAGATCAGTGGGTTGTGGTGTTAAATGGGAAAGCAACTGGCCCAGGAACATCTGCTGAAAGCTGCTCAATGTCCCAGTAACATACATTCCTGTTTGCTGAGATTTTGTCAAGTGTCTGTCTCTGCTTTTTCATTGAGTCACAAATGACTGATGGAATGAGAAGATTTCTCCATGAATCAGCTTAGATGAGCATTCTCTGAATTCAAAGTTTCTTTATTCAGAAACATTACATGCCATTTTTAGCTTAGGTTTTGACATTTCATTACTGTGAAAAGCCAGAAGAAACCCCTACACCTCATCTCTCTCCTTCCCTCCCAATACTATCCTACAGACAAGGTGGTGTTATTTTTAAAGCTCTGTATATTGTTTCATTCTGTTGTTTTTTAGCAGTACTTTGAAATCTTTTATCCTAATGAAGCATGGGTGGTGGGGTGTTAATGTTTTCCAAAGGCTGTGACTGGAGCAGGAACACTGAGCTCAGTGGAACATTGAGTACTGACTGTGGTGGTGCTGCAGGAGAAGGGAACTGGTGCAGAGGCAACAGCTGAGTAATGCCCAGCTTGCAGCCCTATTACTTCTAAGCAAATAAAATTGTACCTGAATGCAAAATACCAGGGTGTGATTTCTGTGATCATCTCCAGTTTGCTGTGCAGAGGGGCTGCAGCCCTGAAAATGCATCCTGGAGAAGTGATGGCATCCAGCCTCACTCTTGCTGCCTCACAGAGTCTTTCAGCTCTTCCATGTGCTAAGAGCTTCCCAGGAGCTTCTTCTTATCCCTTCTCTGGGAGCTGGGCAGTTAGAGCTGGCTAAAGGAGTCCCTGTAATTCTTGCTCTGACCAGCCTCTTCTAGGGTGGGGTTTGTTTGGGGTTTTTTAATGGAACAAATCTTTCTTCAAATGACTTGGAACTGATGTGGCTCTTAAGGACAGCACTGAGGAAGCGTGGGGCAAGGGTGAGAGTGAGATACTCCAGGTAGGTCCCAGCTGAAGGACTGCTCAGGCTGTGGTGTCTCCTGCTCACCTGAGGCAGGAACACCAAAGAGTGGAGTTTGTGGCTGCTGTTTCAGAGCAAGCCTCCTGTGTGCTGTGCACTACCAAGGATAAAGCAGCGTTCAGCCAAACCTCAGCGAGACCGGAGATGCTGGCATAAAAGTTGTGGTCTGTGGTTTCAGTGGATTTAATGAGAAGATGCCTCATAAACTTTCAGCCTAGGTTCTCAGTTCTGACCCTGGATGTACTTCAGGTGTGTTTATTCTTTCTTTTTTCAGTTCCCACTGTGTGATGGCTCTCACACAAAGCACAACGAGGAAACTGGCGACAACGTTGGGCCTCTGATCATCAAGAGGAAGGAGGCGTAGAGTGGACACTAGAAGCTCCAGAATCAATGTCTGACAAATCCTCTGTTCTCTTGTAATTGGGGGGGAAAAATCCACAAATTCTTTGTCATATCACTGAAGACTTCCCATTTAGTATATACATCAGGCTTCAGCATGTATATTTTCTCTGGTACTTGTTGTCTTTCAATCACTACAATGCATAATTTACTAAGTAGTTATGGTTTAAATTTTTTGTCCTGTAAAATGTGTGTACCCTCTCACTAGTGTGAAACTAAAATGAGGCACAGAATGTACTTCATCAGGAAATAGGTATTAAATTATTTTCAGCTACATGTGTATCGAAAGGTAGATAATAAAATCCTGGAGAGGTTCAGAGGTAGATAGATATCCATGTAAAAGGCAGTGGCAGGGAAGAAATCACAGTGCCATCATAATCTCTGATTGTGCTGCATTTTCTGCAGGTGTCACATTTGTCTATTACACTACAGTGCTCTATGGCTTCTGTAAAAGAACAAATTCAAATTGCTAGATATGAACAGACAACAGAAAAGGCTGAAAGATGGGGCTAGAGGGCAACTTTACCTTTGATTTACAGCAGCATTGAAACTTGATACTACTTCTATTTGGTATCAAGAAAACACTATCCCAACTGCAGACCTGTATTTAGAGTAGGATTAGGGAAATAGTCTCTAGAGATTTCTTAACAGATAAATAAATGACACAAAGTGCTCCAGGAGTGATGGGCAGTGGGGGTGGCAGGGTTGCTGTTGCTGTTAGAGAAAGCCTTAGTTTCACTTGCATTCTTTCAGTGAAGCCAACTTCCCCAGACCACAGGATGCTTCTGTGGGGTGGCTCTGCTGATTAATTCCAGAAGCTAAAATAACAACTAAAACCCCCACCTGTCATCACCTCTGCTTCACCATTGCACTGGCTGGTTCTGGAAAGCTTTTCCCACTGACAAGGGAGGAGGCATACCTTTCTTAATATGTGGCCTTAGGCTCTATGTGTCTTAACTCCTGCCTCCCTGGGCTGCTAATGTGGTTCAGCTGATTTTACCAAAAAACCCTGGCATGGACAAAGAAAGGCTTTGAAAACAGATAGAAACAAGAAGGGAGGGAAGGATGAGACAGAGGAGAGGTCTTACCCTCCTTACCCATGGCACTTGTCTTGTTTGGCATGGTTGCATTAGTGGCTGTCCCGTTGGTTTCCTTAAATAGCTTTGATTTGTTAACATGCATGTAAGTACAAAGCAAAACCCAAAGAGTGGGGCAGCAGGGGGCAGTTTTGTGCTGCCCAGTCCATGAGTGGAACTGTGGCCTGCATAAGATGGAGCTCTGAATGTCCTCGGACAGAAACTACCTCAGGGCTACATCAAAGGCCTTGTTAGGAAGCTGACATTTTAGCCTGGACCCTTAAGGATTCTTCAGATGATCAGGGCAGGAGAGTTCTGTTTGCTTTATTTTTTTAGGGGTGGTTGGTACAATTTGTTAAAACTGAAGATGTTTTGCATAGTTTCTGTGTGAGGCTTTCAGAGGCTGAGGTCTTGGCCAACTGCTCTGGATTTGGGCAGAAGGCCCAGAATGTAAAGAAGGAGGCTCAGGTAGAGAAAGGTGGAGTGTCAGAGTCAGGGCACTACTGTCCAAGAGACCTCTTGACCTGAAAGAAGTTGCAGTCAAATATGTTAGTTTGTCTGTTCTGTCTGAGTGTAAAGACTTGATATTTTTTACTTTGCTGAGTGCTAATACATATGGAAAGTTGTTTTAACCTTAAATTATCAAATACATTTTATCCAAAGCAAAGTAACTTCTGTATTATTAGAATATGACAGTGGATATTTCTGTATTTTTGTCAAATACACATTTGAGCTCATCTTAATCTCAAGGTTGTAAAGTCTGTGTTCTCATGGCTATGCTCTTTCTTTCAGTAGAGCTGTACAGTGCTGCTGTAGTCATGAACCTGTGTGTGGAGTGGATTTTCCTTCTGAGACTCCTTTTCCTGTCAACATCAAAGCCTGGCTGCTCCTGAGGAATAGAAATTCAGTGTTAATGGTCTGAGAAATGAAGTCCTGAGGTTTCAGATAAGTCTCCTGAGTCATTAAACTATTTTGTGGAGTTTGCCAATAAAAGATTTCCGGGAGTTTGGGCGTCAGGGAAATGGGCCCTGTGGGAAGTTTTATTCCTGAGAAGCACAGTCTCTGTTGATTTACATCCTGGTGACTTTTGTTTTGGACAAGTGTTGCATTTCCAAGTGTTAGTTTGAGTGTTCAGATCTTAATTAGAGGCACATACAATTCCTGTACTGTACCTTATTTATGCAAGCTGTTCAAATGTGATGATGAGAAGAGTCTTGGATTTGAGGAAACAAACTTAACCAAGCAGTCTCGATGAGCATCACAGAGAACACTTCATTTTTTCTCTTAGTGCCATAATAGGTACTAAGGTACCATAATAGGCACTACATTCTAATGGCCAGAGTGCTTGACTGTTCCAGTGTTTTCCTCAGTCTTGTTCTTTAGGGCTTTCTTCAAATAACCTCTAGAGTATGAAGTGCATTGGTTACATTTCTACCAGTTTTAACCATAAATTTGACCACATGATTCAAGTGTGCAATTTTGACCTCAGATTGACATTCGTAATAGAAAGCCTTCAAAAATTAAAGCAGAGAAAAATCCCTGCCACAGAGTAAAACTATTTCTGCTTCTCGTTATTTTCAGCTTGCAAGTGTTTGTTGGGAAGGTCAGGCAATTAAAGTACTGATTCTTGAGTAATTGAGTGTGACTCATTGCAATAGTGTGAATGTCAGGTATTTGAGTGCTTCCACAGTCAGGATCCTTGAAGGAGAGGCTGACAGTTAGAGGTATTTCCTGCAGGTTTCACTGGAGCACTCAGTCTGCAGCCTCAGGGGGCAGTGCAGCCAGCAGCCAGCACTGCAGCTGTGCTCTCCACTGGATGCAAACAGAGGCCACGTGTTGTGGTTTGACCCTGGCCAAATGCCAGGCATCCACAAAAGCCATTCACTCATCCTCTCTTGCTCTCAGCTGGGCAGAGGAGAGGGAAAAAAATTAATGAAGGGCTCATGTGTTGAGATGAGGACTGGGAGAAAACACTCCAACGGCAAAACAGGTTGAAGTTTAAAGGTATAAAGTAAATTTATGATTAACAGAGTCAGAGGAGGATAATGAAAAGTAAAATAAGCCTTTAAAACATTTTTTTTTTTTCCCCCAGCCCCTCCCTCCTTCCTACTGACAGTAGAGGGAGATAGGGCATGGGGGTTTTGGTCAGTTTGTCACTGGACATCATGTACTGCTTGCTCAGGGAGAGGAGCATTTCCTCTGCTCTGCTGTGGGGTCCCTCCCATGGGAGACAGTTCTCTGTGAATTTCTCTAGTGTGGTTCTAATCTCATGAGCAGCATGGCTCCATCCCACAGGCAAACAGTCATCCCAGAACTGCTGTGATTGAGTCACTTGTCCATGGGCTGCAGTCCTCTAAGAACAGGCTGCTCTAGGTGGGAAGCAAGGACGCTCTCTCTCCATTCAGGTCTCGCACTAGATCACAGCTTTCTCTGGCATCCACCTGTTCCAGTGTGAGCACTTCTCCCACAGGCTGGGAGTGAATCTCTGCATCCCCCATGGGCTTCATGGGCTGCAGGGGTGCAGCTGCTTCACCACAGTCCTGGCCTGCAGAGCAACCTGGACTCTGCTTAGAGACCTCCTCTCCCTTTTTCCACTGACCTTGGTGCCACCATGTTATCTCCCTCACATGTCCTCACTTCCTCCTCCTCCCTGACTAGAAGAAAAACTTTTGCCTGTACTATTGCCAACAAATTCCACCAATTCAAACATTCTTGCAGGATCCCACAGCACTGAGAAGTTGATGTTCCATGGTGATGTCTGGGTTCCATGCTGGAGAATCGCTCACTGTGTTTCTACTGTCGGCCCCACGGCCGCTGAACTGGCAGTGCCAGTGCTGGGGCTGTTCTGTGCCTCTCCTCAGGCAGGGCTGGGAAGGAGAGGCCACTGCCCCCCTGCCACCCCTGCCCTTGTGCCACCCCTGCCCTCCTGCCTGCGCCATGGCTGGCTGGGGGTGGCCAGGCGGGCAGGGCTCACTGCAGGCCATGCTGAGATGGCAGTGGCTGCAGCACATCATTGTACACTGTGCTGGGATAGCCCTGGTGGTGGTGCCTTGCCACCCCTGGAAAAAACTGTCTGTGTGCTGTTTTGGTTTCCTTAAATAGGTCATCACAGAGACATTGAAACCTCTCTAACTGGGCCAGCAGCATTTCCATCTTCAGAGCCATCAGAGAGTGGCTCTGTTGGACATGGTGAATGCTGCTAGCAGCTTCTCACAGAAACCACTTCTGTGGCCCTCCCCTGCTACCAGAAAACCAGTCTGTGCCAAATCAACCCACTGTGCAGTGGTGCCTGCATGAGCACTGGTCTAGGGGCTTTCTCCACAGCCATGGATTTAAGGGGTTTCAGCAGCAGTGCTGGCTGGCTGAGCCCAGGCAGCTGGAGGTGCTGCATAAGTATGTTAGCAACTAAGCAGCATTTCATGCCCAGAGCCTTATGCACTTTGAGTCCAGAAGTTGTTGTACTGCCAGTTTCCTGACAGCAAGCCTGCTACAATGCTGTTGATGCTGTTTGGGCCTTGTTCAGGTGCAGTTGGGGTCTGTAAAACTTACCTTGTGCAATTGTGCAGCAGTTAGAGGTGGATTTTCCTTTCAGTGTAATGCAGCTAAAGCCATGGAAACGTGAGTCACTGCTGTATCACAGCTGCTGACATCCAAGAAACGGAAGAACATTATTATAATAGCAGGAAGGATAACAATGTAGGCATGAAACTAAACATTGGTTTTGCAGAGGAACCTCGTCAGCTGGCTTCTCCTTAGCCACCCTGGACATGGAAGTCTCATGCTAAATCTTTTGTTTCAACTCCTGAAGCATCAAGGTTGCCAAAACCCACACTGAGCCCTGACTGGATTAGGTGGGCAAGCACAACCTGCCCCTTGCCTGTGGGCAGAGAGAGGATGCCCAGCACCACTGCCAGGGAGCTGAGTTTATTGGTGTTCCCCATCACTGTTTCAGCCCAGACAGAACATTTCACACACATCTGCACTGACACATACTCAGTCCAGCAGTGTCAGATTCCTGTTCCCCCAATTGCTCTCTGTATCCAGGCTTTTCTGTTGTGGTTTTCTTGCATTGATGAGTGGCTTCTTTGTTTTGCACTGTCATAATAATTTTCCTAGAGCCGTGATTAATTTAGAATGGGTACCTGGGCCTGCTGCTTGAAGTTCTCTGATGCTTTTTTTCTATAGCTGCTGGGGTGTGTAGTGCATTTCTTGGCAGGACAATTTCCAAGCTGCCTAATGCTGAGGCTAATGCAGCCTCAGCAACTGAATAAAAATTAAATAACATAAAAATAAACAAACAAATTTGTGAAGAGAAGAAGAGGAAAAAGAAGAAAAAAGGTGTGGTGGATGGGAGGAGAGCATGAGATAGAGAAGATTGACCATCATTTAACAGTGCTATGTAGGAGCAAAAAGGGATCAATCAAAGGACACAATGGTATGTTGCATTTCATTCTCTACCCTAATAGAGTCAAGCATTAAAAGTACAAAGTGGTGGTTCTGTTAGCCAAACCTGTGCTGCTCAGAGTTGAAGGGTTATGTGTTTGAGCAGACATCTCTTACTGGGGTTTTTCCTCCTCAACTGTTTGTGAAATCCTGCTGGACAGAAAGCAACACACACCAGTGCAGTGGGTCCCCTTAGCAGTCTCCTGTTCCTCCACACCCCACTTTGTAAGCTGTTTAATTAGATGTGCAGTTGTAATAAATAGAATTTAATGTATGCCCCCAGAAGTCAGTAAAATCACAGTGGGTTTACAGGACTAGCTAAGCAGGATCCACCTTTCCCATATGCAGTCTGGAGAAGTAAGAAGAGCTTTACCTGGCTTCTCAAGCAACTTCTGTTTCCTTCAATATATGGAAGCTGCACAGGTCTCACATAAGCACAGACAGATCATGTCTCTTGTTATAATTTTCCCAGCTGAAGACTCAGCCATCCCTCTTTGGTATTTGACATTGCACTGCCCTTAATCCACCCTGCTCTGCATCCTTTTTTGTCATGCAGACTGTTTTTCTTCTGCTGTTTCTGTATGTGTGACAGACTTACACAAAAAAAAAAGTGTCTTCTCCTCTTCTTGAGCAGCCTATGCAAAAAAGCTTCCTAAGCATCCCAGAGATGACATCTTTAATGTGTAAAGCATTCAAAAATTAGTGTATTCCAAGGGTCTGCTCAGTAACTGCAGTGTTTGTTCTGTTCAGTCAAGCTAGCTGGCAACAGGCAGCAAAATGAATGATAAGGCCACACTGCATAACTTTTCTCAAATACTTCTCTACAGCTGGAAAATATCACCATACATGGGTAAGACATGTTCAAGATGCACTGTCTGTTCACTGCCAGGGCTCTTGCTCAAGATTTGGGTACCAAAACAATGGCCAGCACAGACTTCCACTGCAGTAATTATCAAATTTGATGCTCTTTTCAAACAGTGTGTTCTTTCAGTCTCAGTCTTGGCTCTAACAGCTGTGCAGGTTAAATTACTTTTTAAGGGTTGTGGCTGTTGTTTTGCAGATTTTGGCAGTAGAATGCCACTTAATAGAACAGACTTTTTTAATGCCAGGGGGTTTAACCAATAAATAAGTGTTTAATTTTACTGCAGGTGGAGGCAATTTAAGTCACCTCTAGGGAAAGACAAAAAGGCATTTTAAATAAACCTCTTGGCATGTTAATCACCTTAAATCAAGTTCTGGGCTTATCCTAAAGCATTAGGATGTGACTGGTAAAATCCAAATGCCATCATGCATTCATAAACGCTGAGAACCCCTGATAGTGATACAACACTGTGCTTGGAAAAAGTCCCTGTTTAGAAGGACAAAAGGAGGATCTGCATGTAAGCCATGAGATCAGGAAATGGTACCAAAGACTGGTCCAAAGTTTCTGTTTCAGGTAGAAGCTCAGCTGCTTTCTCAAGGATGTCAAAGCACACACAGCTGTCATTGCTGTTTTCTAGAACTGGAGGCAGTTGAAGCATGCTTCAGCTGTTTAGGCTCTCCACAAATCATGGTTTAATCTTTCACACTGATAGTTAATGGTATGTTCCTATTCTCTGTGAGAGACCAGGCACGGAAGTTGGACTCTGTATGTCATACTGAGGCTACACAGAGCAAAAAAATGACACCTTTTGTCTTTACCTCAACACTTCCTGCTGCTTCCCAAAAGTTTTGTTGGCTTTTTTTGGCTGCAGATGCACACTGGGCTGGCAATCTCAGGCAACTCTTAACAGCAACTTCAGGCCTCTTCCCTGGGCCATGGTGGACAGTTCCATCATCAGCATCAAAGAGCTTTGGTTTGGATTATTTTCCTCTACATGTGTTACCCTACATTTATCTATACTGAAACTCCTATGCCAAGAGTGCCTTTTGTTCAGTTTTGTGAGATCCTGCAGGACGTTGTCACTGGCATGGCATTGACTGCCCTAAGGAGGTCAGGAATACCTGTAGACCCAGAGATTTTGTGCACTCTCCTTCCTGCAGGTTGTGAATGAAGATGTTGAATAAAACCAGTCTCAGCACAGATTCACTGCTGCCTCCTCTCCAGCATAAAAGCCCTTTCATTTGCCTCCCAGCCCTTCATCTACTCTCAGTTCAAAAATGAACTTTTCCTTCAAACACTTGGCTTGGTTTCTTAATTGATAACCAAGGAGAAAATAAAATCCAAGGATTCTGAAGAACTGTTGAAATTAGCTTCTCATTTTTATAGTCCTTGTATCTTTCTAATACAGAACAGACTTCCCAATAATCACAGCTGCAGTTCTGATTGTAGAAGAAGTGATGCAGAAGATACACAACTGCCATGAGTGAACCTTGCAGTAATTTTTTTAAATGTACCACATTATCACAGAGATGTAGGTTGGCTTTTGACAGCATCCCTTTTGTTTTCATTCTAGAAAACCCAAATGGACCAGTTGCCAGGGAGGAGAGCAGTGTCACAGACTTTGCATCCATTTGCCAAGTAAAATATTAATCCTTGTGGGACACGATGCCTAAGTGACAAGGCCATAGCTGGGAAAGAAAGCAGGATGGCACCCTTGAATTTTACAGCTGTAGCAGATAAGGGTATGCTTAGATTTTCCTTCACTTAACAAGATCAAGACAGGACAGAACTTCTGTGAATTTAACAAAGAATTAGACGCCCTGAGTGATTTTAAGAGGTCACAATACAGCAACACTTCTGCTTTGAAATGGCAAGAAAAAAGAGCTGCAGTTCTGCTACAAGTTCCTGCTGCTGTGAAGGTGCCTGCCTTGTGTTGTGTGAGTGGGACAGCCCTCCCTGCCTGCAGGAGCCCCACTGCAGATGTTTCTGCCTGCCCAGCAGATTCCTGGTCTGGGTGATGGACATTTGCTCTCAGCCCACGTGTCTGGTCCTGGCTGGCTCTGTTGCAATCTCTTGGGCTCACAGAAGCTATGCACATGCAGCAGCCTGATGCAGGAAGTGGCTCTGTGGGCAGCAGATCCACGTCTCACACAGACCTTGCAGAAAGCACTGCTCTGGCAAAAGAGCAGTAGTTTTGGTGAGGTATGGAAGAGGTGGCTGTGAACCATGTGAAAGTACAGTGAAAAATCCAGCAGAGTTTGCTGTCAGCACACTTCTAGAGGACTGATATTTTGGCAAAGACCCAGCCCCACTCCTCTGTTTACCTAATGTCCTCCTGCACTTCCACTTAAACAGGAGCTCATTTCCTGTTCTAAACTACTGTGCGTCTTGTGGTTAGTTATTAACTCGCTTTTGTGTCTGAAAAAGGCCTTTATTTCAGCAGAAGGGGATTCTTTTGTAATCCTCACTCAGTTCAGGGCAGCTGTGCAATCTGCCCATGACACATCCCTGCACAGCACAAACACAGTCCTGGTGTTTTCTACACATTCTTAGTCTGTACATTGTCATCAGGCTGACTGAGGGAAGATTGATCTTCAGCAACACTGGGAAAGAGTAATCCAGAATTAAGTATAATTGTGCCAAATGCCTTTTGTCAGGAGAATTGGAGGAGATTCTCAAACAAATGTCCCTCCTTTAGAAGCCGTTCACAGCCTCTTCTGCTTTCCCTTGGAGTGCAGTCACACAGCCTGGAGATGAGAAGTTTCCTTGGGAATCTTGCTGGTAGGTTCAGTTTTCAGTGCAATCTCTTACAGGATCACACTGTGGAGAAAGGAATTATTTGCCATTTCTGCTATTCTCTGTTGCACTTGTTTCATTTTAGGAGAAGTTCCCAGAAAGATTAGTGACCTCCATGTGCTGAGGTGTGAGGGTGGAGTGATGAGTGGAGGATAGTCTCACGTCACTTGAGTCACTTGATTTCTGTATGCATAAATCTGACTAAAGCAAATGTCAGGGAAAAGGAAAGAGTCAGTGTTTACTTATTCCAATTACTCATGCTTTTGTATTTCTTTTCATGCCCTCCAGGCACACTTCTGTTAGCTGCAAGAGTATCTAGCAACTCCACTGAGGACTAGGTGCTTGAATAATCTTTAAATTCCAGGGTGTTTTGCCTTTTAATCCCATTCTTTCTTCCACTGAGATTTTGACTTCAGACAGATTGCCGTGTTAGATGGGCACTTAGACAGCTTTGAAATGCCATCTCTGTTTTTCTCTCAGTGTTTAGACCCAGATTAGCTGAAGTGCCTCACATCTCTGCAGAGGGAAATACCTTTCTGCAAGGCTCAGGTTGGCATCCAAACCTTGTTGCAGCTCCTGCTGTCAAGACTGGGAGCCTTCTCTCTGCCAAACACACACACTTGTGCATTTTTTCACTGTACACCTCACTAGTTCTTGTGCAAGGGTTGGCCAATCTGTGGTATTTCCTGTGCCAGCACCTCCCTGGGAAAATTCATCATGGGGTATCTGAAGATAGGAGCTGACTTTTGCACCCATCTGTCTCCTGATCTTAAGGGCTGTACAGTAATGACTGATGAGAAGGGGATATTCAGGAGGAAGAAATGTTTTTTGCCCAGCCTTGTTCCTTCAGGAAGGATCTTGCTGAGTTATAGCCCCTGTCTGCACCACCTTATCCAATGAAGTGTGTAAAACAAACTCTTCCATGAACAATGAACTGAGAAACTCAGTTTCAACAGATTTATGTTTTGCTCTTTTCTCTCACTCTTCAAATTTTAATTTTCCCTGTGACCTTCCTGCTCTTTTGATACTTTGATGTCCCCAGTAAATTCCTTAAATTGCCACTTCTCCCAAGCCCCTGCTACATCTCCACATCTCCCAGCTGTGGGATGGGGAAGAGGTGGGAAATAGTCAAGCTCATCATATCGAGGTTTCTCTGATGTTAATGCCAATTCTGGAATATGCATCAGACCATTTTATAAAACCTGGGAAAACAACCTATATCTGCTAAAATTAATTTTCCTGTCTCTGGCCTTTTTTTTCCTGTTCCTGTACTACTACTGCTAAAAAGAACTTGATACTGGCAGATATCATAGCAAAAGTGCAGATTTAATACTCACAGAGATCTGCTCATTTTATAAAGGATAGAAACAGCAAAAAGAAAAGGCAGTACAGGCTGCCAAACAGAGCTAATATGAGCCCTAGTGAAGTGTTAATGAAGTTTCCTAGCCAAGCTTTGGGGTCCTGAGAGTGAATGCAGGACCATGCACACCTTCCTCTGTTCATGGGGAGGTAAAATTCAATTTAGAGATTAATCTGTTATCCAGTTTAATCTGGTGCTGGGCCAGATGAACTCATCTATAATGCACAACCAGCACATAGAGCGTGTGGAAGGGTTCTGGTTTAGGCTGCTTTAAGGGCTCCTCGTCAGCTGTCAAGGTTTACATTGTTTGCATCCCTCCCCTGGATCTCCCTGCAGTCACTCCGGTTTGCTGCAGAAGAAATGGAACAAACCCCGGCATGACGGTAGATTTATTTAAAAACGAAGAGGATTCGGGGGTATTTCAGGTTACCGAGAACCAGCGGAGGGAACGCCCCCTGCCCGCCAGCGCTCGGTTCTGCCGGCTCTCGCGGGGAGCCAGGGCCGGGGTGCCCGCGGCTGGGGCTGCCCGGCCGCTCTGCGCCTCGGGGCCGCTCGGCCGGTTGCGCCGGGCCCGGTCCCTTCCCCAGCGCCCGCTGAACCGGCGCTGCCCGCCCAGGCCTCCTGCCGGGGCCGCGCCCCACGCGGCGCCACCAGGGCCACCGTCATCGTCAGCACAGCGGCGGTCCCGCTGCGGGCCGGGCCGGGCCGGGCCGGGCCGGGCGGCGGAGGCGGAGCCACGCCCGGGGCGGGGCGGCGGCGGTCGCTGCCGCTGCCCCAGCCCTAGCGCGGGGTGGGCGGACGGCGCGGTGCGGGGTGATGGAGTCGCGGGCCCTCGCCGCCCGCGTCCTGGTTCGCAGGGCCCGCTGAGGCCCGGCCGCAGCCGCCGCCGCCGCCGGCAGAGCGCGGCCATCCCCCGCCCGCCGCCGGCAGCCCCCCAGCGCCGGGACATGGCCACGGAGCCCCCGCGGCCGGCGGGGCGCCCCGAGGGCGGGCGCGGGTGCTGCGCGGGCGGCGGGCGCGGCGAGTCGGAGGAGGCCGAGGCCGCGGCCCAGCCGGTGCCCGGCGCCTCCCCGGGCCCCGCGGCGGCGGGGGGCGGCCGGCGGCGGGCGCTGAACGGATGCGTGCCGCTGTCGCACCAAGTGGCCGGGCACATGTACGGCAAGGATAAAGGCGGTGAGCGGCGACGGGCGCGGGGAGGGGGCGGCGGGCCTGGCGGGACACCCGCGAGGGAGCTCTTCCCACCCCCACCCTCCCCTCCGTTTAGCTGAATGCTCCCAGACCGGCTGCGACCGGCGGGTTTGGCTTCGCGTTCCCTCACGGCCCGGCGGCGCGGGGGCAGCTCTGTGGCTGCCGGGGCAAGGGTCGGTGCGGGCGGGAGCGGCGCCGGGGGCCGAGCGCAGGACCGGCCCTTGCCGAGCTCCCCCGCCGGGCTCGGGGCGCACCTGCCCGCCCGAGGGGCCGCGGCAGCGCGGGAGGCCGGGGCTGGGCCTGGGGCAGCGCCGGGGAACCGGAGCCGGCCCGGGAAGGCCGGAGGGGCGGCCGGTGAGCTCCCCGCTACACACGGGCCGCGGATGGAGCGGTGAAACCCCTGCTGAATTTCATTCTTCTGGTGCTTTTCCTAAATGGCGTTAGTCTGTCAGGACGTGGTGGTTATCGGGCACCCTTAAACCGAAGGACTTGTGCCGTTCAGCTTCATTTTATCAGGCACCTTTTTAAAAGGGGATTGAAGTGACAGCATGCTGGTTTTCTCAGAACAGATGTCAGAAACGTGACTTATCTAACGGGACCACCTGGACCTGTGGCCACCAGAAACTTCAGCAAATTATTACTAAGCTATAGTTATTTGCTTGTTTATTTGATGATAAATTGGAGCCAATGGCTAGGAAGTGATCTAATAATACCAAAACATGAGGATACAGTGTGCCTCCCCCAGCTCTAAATTTCTGTTTTAGCTCCATGGTGAGGAGTAAGGTGTTGGCCCTTCTGATGGAGGGGCCTCTTAGCATAGGCAGTGGTCAGTGCCAAAGCAAGTGGCCAAGTTAATGTTGCCAAATGGCATTTCTCGCCTTTCCAGGACATTGCATTTGGGGTAAGTCCTGCCTCTCGGCCAGATGGAAGGTGTGCATCCATTCAGTTTGCACTGTGCTCTCTGAGAGGAGCTATAATGGGCACCTGCTGGCATATTGCCTTTGGACCCTGGCTGTAGGAACTGCCCCTGCTGAACAGGCCAGGGCTGAGCTACAGAACCCTGTCAGCTCTCAGTGAATGCAATTACAGCACTAATGGCACTGGGAGTTTGTCTTATCTAGGGCTGCATCCATGGTGTGCCTTGCTGCAGATAATCTCAACAAAAAACATTCTTCTCTGCCCCTGCCAAGGGCTGAACTTCAGAACCTTTTAGATCATCACTGACTGGAATTATACACTAAGGGTGCTGTAAGTTTGTCTTATCTGCAGGCTGTTTCCATGGCATGTCTTGCTGCTGATAATCTCCACAGAAAAGTAATTCTTGCCCCATTGCAATAAAATGCAGGTGGAGGTGCATTGGGTTCTGGAAGGTGTGTGTGTTCCCTGTTCATGCATCATAGCATGAGGTGGGATCAGGCAAAAAAAGCCTCAGTCAGGGAGAGCTTCACCTTTGGCACATCAGTCTTACTGCAGTGAGGTCAAACAGCACAGGTGATCATCTGTATTTTGGGTGCCACTGCAATGGGTTAGGTAAAGCTTGCTCCACTGCATCTCATGGGCAAGACCAAGACTTTTTTGCAGAGGCACCACCATGGTTGATGTTCTCCTCTTGGAAACTGTTTTATATTGAAGTGAAGACCAAAGCTGTTCTGGTACTCACAGCTCTCATTTTATAACTCGATTTTCCCTTCTATTCCCACTTACAAACAGACAGAGGACTTGAAGGTATCCAAAGTACTTTGAACTTTTACTTTTTTTAGTAAAAGTACACAGTAAAATTTCTCCTGAATAACCTTCCTTTCCCCCTTTGTTCCCTGTGACTGCCTTGCAGAGAAAGGCCTCTCAGAGCCTCTCTGCCTGCATGTGTAGACATTAGGCTGCTGTGCATTGTGAGTGCCCTTTTGTTGAATGCTGTGTGCAGTAGTGCTTCCCAGATAAATCATGTGTAGTGAGTAAAGTAATGACTTTGGGCTGTAGCTTCATTCCCTAGGCAGGCAGAGAGAGACAGCACCTGGTGGGATGTGGCACCTATAGAGCCCCCTGCACCTGCCTGAGTGTGGTGCCTGCAAAATGCTGGGGGTCCCCAAACAGTGGTGGGGTTCTGTAGCTAAAGGGGCTGGTGTCCCTCAGAGTCACTTGCTTGCTCATTTCAGAGTGGCAGCAAGCTTTGCATCCACAGCCAGGGAGAAATGTTTGTGAGATATTTCAGGGTTTTATTTTCAGCAGAGTTCTGTTAATTTGCTTTTTCATATATTGAAACAGTCCTATTCCCTGTCTGTGCTGAAAAACTCCCAGGAAGCCTACAACAAACCCATGGCCAGCATCCATCTGTTGGTGTGATCTGCAGGTGGTGGTGATCTGTGCTTCTTGTAGACCAGAGGGAAGGAAGGTTATGGATTTTACCTCTTTGTGGTGAATGCTGAAACATGGTTCTGGTTTTCAGGCCTGCCCCAGTGTCAGTGACAGAATAATTCAGTAAGTGTTCTAGAATGCAGAGAATGAGGGAACTTTGGATGTCAGTTTATATTCAACTCTTCAAATAATATGTATAACCCAATAGTGTATAGATTCTGCTTCCAGGAGTCTTTGCCTCATCTTTCTACCTTGTAGATTGTCTGCTTATCCAAGGCAAAATGCAGATTTTTGAGGAGCATGTGTTCTAAAACCCATTTTAATGTTTAACCTATTTTATTTTAATGTGATTGTTAACAATTCCCATGTGCCATCGAAGTACTGGGTGCTCTTTGCAGAGTGGTTACCAGCACATGCAAAAGGGTACAGGGAGGGCTAACACAAGCTCCCCTTGTGTTGTGGTAGCCTGCACATGTGTGGCAATATTTTTCTAGTTTTGAAAAGTGTATAAAATCCAACTTTAGGCAAGAAGCATGGCTTGAGAGCTATTTAATGCAAATTTTAAAAGCAAATCTTTGGCATAGCAAACTGTTGAAACAACTATTCTAAGTCTGGTGGTCGTTTTAAAGTAAATATCTTGGTCTCTAAAAACTTTGTTTAGTTTCCAAGACTGCACAACAGAGCCATTCACAGATAATGGTTTTTGAGGAGTGAAAAACACAATTGCTGTTACAACTGCAAACTCTCTTTGGGATGCAAGGCTCCAGGCTCATTTTTCTGTTTTCTCACATTTTCTCAGTTGAAAATAGAACCTATTTTGGATACAGTTGACATTTTTTCTATTCTTCTAAGCAAAATAAATTACTGTCTGAAATGCTAGAAATGAATCCTAGGAGAAAAATTCTTTTCCAGAAGTGGGTTTTTGGTTTTCTGTTGAACCTAATGGTGCAACACAGGACACATTTCAGAGGGATGCAGTTACTTTTCTCCATTCTTGCCTACATCTATGTCTTGAGCATCCTCAGATACTCAAGCTGCAGTTCTTCAGAAATACTGGTGACTGGAGAGTCATAAGGCTGTTTCATGAGGGCATTTTGGAGGGGGTTTTGTGCAGGCTTGATGGAGGTGTTGCCTGGCTGAGATGAAATTCTGTACTGTAATTATGAGTGATACAAATACACCTGATAGCTTGGAGTGCTGTAGGGATGCTACTTCTTGTAGTAAAGACATACTCTGTCTGTGCCACTAGTGTAGATGTGCATCCACAGGACATTTATTTCTGCTCTAGTAGTGGGAAATGCATGAAATGTGCTACTCCTTTCAAGTCTTGGCATTGTTGGAGAACAATTTATGAATTATTTAAAAAGGGAGTGTCTGTGTAATCTCTTTTAGTTAATGATGGGGTTTTTGGGGGTGGAAGTTTTAATGTCAAATCCCAGTACTGTGTTGGCCTTGGGCAGAGCTACACCCAGGAAATTATTCAGTGGGTAGAAATAAAAGGAATGCAAGCAAACCTCTGCTAAGGGTTATATGTAGGAGCTGATAATTCTGATAATTTTGTCTCTACTATGTGTGCAGTGGAAACAGTGCAGCTTTTCAATAGGCTGTCCTTGATGGTGAAATCACTATTTCTTGGGGGAAAAAAAGGCAAAAAGAAAGCTGTACCTGTTAAAACTGAGCCCTGAAGGAAATGCTTCTCTTGTAGGCATACTGCAGCATCCAGATGGAACTGTGCTGAAGCAGCTGCAGCCACCACCCCGTGGGCCCAGGGAGCAGGAGTTCTACAGCAAGGTGAGGGTCCCTCAGTGTGGGGAGGGTGGAATGGGGGCTGTGCTGCCTGCAGAAGTAAATCCTTATCCTTGCACTTGGGAAAGTGCAGCCTGAATCCCCTGCCATGCTATCTGTGTCCTCTCTGGAACTTTCTGCTCTTGCATTTCAGACCTACTTCACTCACAGGGTTTAAGCTTGTTTGGTTGTTCATAGGACAGCAGACTTACACACCATCTAAGATTTTACTGAAAAGCCTTATCTCCTGTCTGTGTTTAAAGGGTTGTATGTTTGATCCCAGCTTTCTCACATAGCTGAGTCTCTCATTGCTTACATCTAAATTTAGCATGTTTTATGCTTCTTCCTAACCTGGTTCACTGCTAGAAGTATTGCTCTGTTCACTGTATTAAAACTCAGCTCCTTTAAAAAGTCAATAAATATCAAACCTCTCAAGTTGTTTTAACTTTATTTGTTGCATTTTTCCTATTGCTTATCCTCAGTTTGGTTTGTCAGTAACAAGTGCACACCAGGAAAGCTGTTGCTTTCCTGTGACCAATTTGTAGAGCCTGCTCTGTGCTACCTGCCTGTGGCAGTCTGTCATGTGGTTTTTGTGTGTCAGGTTGATATGCCATGCCTCTCCATGGCTTATTAGGTACAAAAAGCTATTAAAATTTTCATGCTTGATGTAAGAGGAGTCTTGAGACCCTCTGCTGGTTGTGGTGTTTGGCCTGGATTTTGGTTGGTAGGTTTCTTTTTCCCTAAAAGGGTATTTATTTAAGTTACCAAAAGACCTTGCAGATTTCATGGAAATGTCTCACATAAACAAAGCAAAGTGCTTTAAGTGAACAGTGTGTTTGCATACTGGCAATATTTGATAATTCTCATGATAGGACAGGACAGTAATCTTGACCTATTAGGAGCCAGTTAAATGTAAATATTTTTCTGAGTTTCTCTGTGACTCCCATTGAGATGAGGTTAAAAAATATGCCATCCAGCCTGACTGGTAACCTGAGTAGAAGGAGGAAGCTTGAACAAACTCCTTTAGGCACCAGGCTGCGTTCTGTGCTGTGAAATCCTCAGGCAAAGGCACTAACATGCTGTCCCTGCCTAGAGCCTGCAGGTGAGAGGGTTGAGTTCAGGCATTGCTTGCACATGAACTCTTCACATCAGAGACTTGATAATTTTGCCTGTTTAAGCTTAGACTCGTGTGACAAGCTGTGAGCATCACCTGGGCAGAGTCTTGGAGAGGGGGTGTCTGTTTTAGTGTGCTTGTTATTGGCTGTGGAGAACCAGATATCAATGCTGGTAACTTGCAGAGTAAGCTTCTGTTCTGTCTCCTGAGGCTTTGCTGGGCTGCTTCAAACACTGATTTTTTTTTTTTTTTAATTTTGATTATAAGCCATAAAATAACAGAGAAAGGCAAAGTTGTAGACATGGTTAGTTGTGTGTGCATTAGGAGGCTTTTTAGTGGGAGGAGGGAAGGAGAGCACGTCCATGGGTGTTGTGGTGGTGAAATTACAGGAGAAAGGTTTTGGGGATTTGTTGCTCTTCAGTGATTACCTGCTGTCATGTTTACTCTCAGGCAGGAGCTGTGGGATGTGGGTTTAGACAGCTGAGCACTAGATAATATCATACAGAATGATAATTGCTCTGGGTTGGGAGGTTCAGGGTAGGGTACAGTTCCACGTGCAGCTTGAGCTGGTCCAATAGCTCATTGTTGCCAAAAGGGAAATAAATGCCTTTCTTCCCATTCCTGCCATTTACCTTGTACCATGATGGTGCTTTTTGGACATTTATGAACTAATTTGACCTATTTAAAAGATGGCAAAACTTCCTTTTTTTTTTTGGTAGTGTTCTGGCAATTTAGGGGACTAAGCTGACAAGAAAAGGGAGCAACAGCAAGGCTGCCCTGCTTTGGTGGCTGAGTTCAGCCCGTCTTGTGGGCTGTAATCAGAGATATTATCACCTTGGAGAAGGCTGATGAGCCTCCAGAGATGGAGGGAAGGATAATTTTAGTGCTCCTTGAGACAGGGAATTGTTTGAAATGAAACAAGTGAAATGAGCCCGATGAGTCCCAAGCTCTCCCTTTGTCAGAGCAAAACAGCAGGTTGGTTGGTAAGATCAAAGCAGGTGGTTGTCCAATAGCATATATGGATTAATTGTGACTTTTTTTTAATTTCTGCTCCTGTTTTTTCATATGTGCTTAGAACTGTTTTGTGTGTAGCTATGTGAGTTATTGCTCCCCTTTGCATCCCACCTTATTCTAGCATGAATGAAAATTAGTGCCCCAGTACCTGGGTGAGAAACAAGGAGGGAATCTTTCCTTCTGGACCAGCACACCTCCTCATGGGAAGTAACTGAGAAGCTCTGTGGTTTATGGTAGCAGGAAGGGGAGCATGTCTCAGTTTCAGCTGATGAGTCAGCTGCAGAGCTGCTATGGCAGATCTGAAGCAGAAGTTCTTCCAAGAAGCAGGAAATGGTATTTCAGTGAGCAGCCCTAGCACTTGGCAGCTGCAGGGAATGTGTCGTGATAGATGATAATGAGGCATTAAGGGACAAGTTTGACTGGAACTCTGATATATTTAATGTGATACCAGGTGGATATTATCTTCTGTTTTGACCAAAAAATTCTCCTTTTCTGAAACTGCTGGATTTGCTTGCAGCCTGATAAGTGAACATGACAGAGGTAGAAGTCTGTCAGTGAATCAGATGTTTTTTCCCTTATTATTGATGGCTTATTTTCTGTTGAGCATGGTGCTAAATACTTACCAGTAGAGCCAAAACAAAATGGGATTCTGTTTTGGAATGGAAACTTGAGGAAGACATGTACTGCAAAGTACTGGTCAGTGATCCAAAACTTGCTCAGAAGCAGGTGGCAGTTGAAGTTTGGAGGAATTTCACAGGTCTCTATCAAATCCGGAAAATTGCTGAAGTAATTCCTGCTCAGGCTGCTGTCAGGTTACCTTTCTGTTTTCTTCATTCAGTGTTTTACCTTTAGCAGTCAAAAATAGAGGTCTTTCTTTGTAAGAGATGATTTCACCAATTAAACTTTATCTACTAGAGCACTATGTCTCATTCTCTATTGCTAGGGAAGGGGCTTGCCCTGTGTTGAGGGAGGGGAAAACCAGCATGATAAGATTATCATGAATACCTTCTATGATAAAACACAGTAAAACAATGAGCTGTTTGTTAATAGCTTAACTGGTTTGTTAATAGCTTACTGTGCACTGCTTAACTTCTCGTTGGAGTGTGACTTTCTAGCTGCAATGTCCACTTGCTGTTGAGTTCTGTAAATCTGAGTAATTATCTAATCAAAATAATAACCTTTTAATTTTGTTTCTGCAAACTCCCTTGCTGTACCTGAGGGCATGAACTCCTTAAAAGCATTGCCTGCACAGCCATGGAGTGTTTTGCTTGGTATTCTGGTACCCTTATCTGTGTGAGAAAAATACCAGTTTTTTTAACCTTGAATAGCTCCAAAATACTTTGTTTTCAATAGGTATGAGCAACAAGGGAATGAAACTAATTGAGGCATAAGGGTGGTGTTTATTTAAGGGCTATCTGCACTGCTGATCAGTTGTTTCTGTGTAATGGCAATGCTCTGTGTAGGTGGAGGTGCTCCAAAGGACTCCTTTTAAAGGGGTTTTGGGAGGCAGCAATATACAGGGATGTGGGAACAGGGAAATACTGTTGTTTGAAAATGTAGTCTTTGCAGTTAGAGAGACTAAATTGGTAAAAGGCAGTGTGAGTTCATGGTAGGCTGCCTATGCAAGCGTGCTGAGAAATGCACAGCAGTGGCCTGCTCCTCAGTGTGTTTTGGGATTTGGCTTCAGCCTGATTTATGCCAGGGCTCATTTATCCTTGCTGAAACGCTCTGATTTAGTTCAGCAGTGTTGATAGAAGGAGGAAACCTTTCAGCACTCCTGCAGTGATCTGTTGCACCAGGTGAGTTGAAAAATGGGAGGATAGTGTTGTTTGAAAAAGTTACTGTGTGAGGTAAGGCAGTGCTCAGCTGGGTGTGGGGCTCCTGTCCCTGCCCTGCAGGCTGTGCCCCAGAGCACTCTGTGCTAGAACAGCTCTGCCTTTGCATTTCAGAGCTCTCCAGCACGGGGCTTTCCTCAGTTTGTCATGGCAGGAATGCAGCATTGCACAAACTGTTGTCCTGTACGAGAGGGAGGATGCTGGAATGTCAACCCTTAAACAGGACAGCTGCTTTTGTGGGCACTAAAAGGGGGATTGGGCTGCAAGGAGGGGATGCTGGGGATGGGTGAGACCCCATCTGCAGAGCTGCCTCCAGCTCTGGGGTCCCCAGCACAGCTCTTTGAGTGAGTCCAGAGGAGGCCTCCAAGGTGATGGGAAGGCTGGAGCACCTCTGCTGTGAGGAAAGGTTGGGAGAATTGGGGTTGTTCTGGAGAAGAAAAGGCTCTGGGGAGAGCTTAGAGCCCCTTCCAGTTCCTAAAAGGGCTCCAAGAGAGTCTGGAGAGGGAATTTGGACAAGGCCCTTGAGGAACTGGACAAGGGGGAGGGTTAGATGGGACATTGTGAGGAAATCCTTCCCTGTGAGGGTGGGCAGGCCCTGGCACAGGGTGCCCAGAGCAGCTGTGGCTGCCCCTGGATCCCTGGCAGTGCCCAAGGCCAGGCTGGACAGGGCTTGGAGCAGCCTGGGATGGTGGAAGGTGTCCCTGCCCATACCAGGGGGTTGGAACAAGAGGGTCTTTAAGGTCCCTTCCAACCCAAAGCATTCTGTGATTCTATGAAAACTGAGGAAGAGAGAATTTACAGTTGTTATCTTTGTGACTGTGGTTTCCTACAAGCTGTGTGTTAAGCATGAGGAGATGGAGTGTTTCTTAATGTTCAGTGGAACCAGAGAAAGTTGCTGAACTGTTTGAAAATGGCTACTCCGACTTCTGATCTTGGCTTTCACTCAGTGCTGCTGTGAACCTGTTACTGTGTGTCACTTTTCTGAGCATGGCCTACTGAAATTTAAACTTTGCTAGTGGAACAGCTAATAAACTGGGATTTTATGCTTAACAGATCAATAAATGTTCCTGTAAACTTTTATTAGAATTGCCTTTCAGTTTGCCTGTGGTGACTGTATGGCACGTGGGGGATGTGTAGTACACTTTCCCTCCTCCTGCTACCTGCTGAAAACTGTCCTGGGAAAGCTCCTGCAGCTTGGGCAGCTTCCAGTGGATGCCTTTTTCCTTTTCCTTTTCCTTTTTCCCTGTTGGCTGTACCTCAGAATTGTCCCAGCTGGTTCTAGTGGTGTTGCCATGCCATGGCTCCAAGTGACATTGCTGCAATGGTATAAGGTTTCCAAGGCTATTGTAATGCAATTTGTACCCAGGTTTTCAGAGAGTTCTGTCCCAGGTGCAAGGGTGATTTTGGGAAGTTGGATTGAAAAGGTGGACAGGGCTCTCCCAGTCCCAGCTCAGCTCTGGTAACTCCTACCTCTGGCCAATGCTTGTGAACCAAGGGAGATGATTAACTGCACAGCAGAGTGAAAAGATAATTCAGCTAATCACTTGGCTCTTGTGGTTAACAAATCCTCCACCCTGCCCACTCACTGATGGCTCTGTTAACTGCTCTAGCAGTTCAGGGTTTGAGTCCTGCTGACATTGAGTCTGAATGCAAGGAAGTTGTTACAAGTAGAGATAGCAGAAAATGTTTTTCACTCTTGTTATGTGTCCTAAAAACAAAGCCAGGATATAGGAGACACAAATAGCTCCAACATGTGAAAGAGATTTACAATGGTTAGGTGAGAGTTAGGCACTTGAAAGCTAGGAAGGAATGGTTTTGTGGTTGCTGCACAATTGTTCTGAAGTTTCCTTTGGATGCATTGAAATACAGTTTCCATAGGGCAATGACCTGTGTTTGTTTTGCTTTCCCTCAGAACTCACTAGCTGATACCAGGCAGGATGGATATTGTTTTGCAGCTTTTGCTGTCTTTTTTAACAGTCAGTCTTTGAGTTTGTAACCAGGGAGTAATGTATTAGTGAAACCCAGTTATGTTAATATTTCTGAAACCACAGTTCTTGTGCTTCTGGGGTTGCAGAGAAGAAATGTTCAGGAATTGTGCCCATTTGGACCATCAGCAATAATATTTTCCTTACTGCTTTATTTATTCTGTTCTCAATAACCTGCTGCAGCTCCTGGGTTATGTCTTTTCATTCCTGCTCAATGCTTGCTTCTTTTCTTACTAATTTTAATAAGTCCAACAGCTTTTAGGCAGTGCAGAAGAGTTGTGGTGATTCCCCACCCCCTCAAATGGCATAAAATGAAGGCAGCAGTCTGAAAGATGGGTTTTGGCCTGAATTTGCACAGAATTGCAAGAACTGAGTCATAAGGCTCAGCTCCCTTGAAGCCCATATAGCATAAATCATGATAAGGCAGCCTGTGTTCCATAAACTGTTCTGTGCTACTGACAGGAAAGGAAAGGGGCTGGGGAGGCACAGTACGTCTTGTTTCAGGATAAGTTATCCTATTTTGTAAGCTCAGTGAAGTGCTTTTGTACTCCTGATTTAGATGATAATCCTTGGCTGAAAAAGGAGTGGATGATGGCCATTGTGCTGCTGCTGTGTACTAAAATATCCTTATCCTGTGCTCACGTCTCTGGCTGAGGTTTTGATTTGCAGTCTTGTATGGACATAAATACAGGATGCCTGCTTTTCTTAACATCTTGTTTTGGAGAAGCAATGCCTTGCCCATGCCTTTCATTGCTGCTGCATTGGGAGCTGTAGCTCCAAAGGATCTTTGGCTGTGCCTCATTCTGGTGCATCTGGATCTGCCACAGGAGATACTGGTACTGAAGTGTCCACACTGCCTGCTGGCAAACACAGTGAGCATGTTCTGATGCAGTTCATTCCTGCCCTCAGCATCACTCCTCTGCTCAGGAATTGTCTAGAGGGAATCCTCTTTTGCTGGGGAAATGAGCAAACCAGCATGTGAAGTTGCCTCTTAACCATGAGCCTGGGCATTGGTAATAAAAGCAAGGACACATAGAAATTCTTAACTAATGAGAAGAAAATGGTGTTTTGATAAAGTTGTGAAATACTGGCAGCTGGAATTCAGATCTTGTTTCACATTAGGAGTTGTGTGACAGAGATGAAAGATGAAGTGTAGCTGTAAGAATCTGCTGAGCTCCTACTGCTCTATAAATGGTTTTTTTTTGTACTATTAAATGACTGGCCAGTAGGACTTGGAAAATATGGCAGATTTTTGTGGTTCTTGCACTCTGCAGCAAAAACCAGTTTGGAAGAAACACACCACACAGTAGAAAGTGAACCTAGGAGGATCTGGTGAGTGTCTGTTTCCCATGCTCTTTGAGGATTGTGTATCACAGAATCAACTACAACCCACTTTAATCAAGCTAGGAAACCCTTTAAAAAGGGAGACAGTAAAAGGCCATTATTGCAATTTGATGCAATTATGGAACAACTGGGTGGAGTTTGGAACAGACTGAGTAGTCTGTAGTCTATGCAAACAAGCAGGAAAAAAAATCCAGTTCTCTCAGCAACCTGATTTTGAGCAATATTCCTTACCAAGAGTAGATCTGGTTGGAAATAAATGAAAATGCATGGTTGTAAAGTGCACAGTATGTTAAATTGAGTTAAGACCCAGCAAAGTGCTCCTGCTCTGCTGGAGGGTCATGCAAGTGCTTTTTCAGCTTGGATCAAATACAGTTTAGACTTTAATTATGAATGTTTTAGAATATGGATCAGCTTACTAATACATGTTAGTGTTAGACAGAAAATAGTTTCTCATTATAAGTTCATTTAAAAGTAAGATATGGTTGGTGAACTGACAGAATGAGGAAAGTGTAGGTTGCCTACTTGAAAGAAAAACAGAATAAATTCAATCTCCAAAAAGAATTCTAGTTTCCAGATTTAAAAAGAACCCAGACAGGCTTGTAATGTTGTCACTGATGATGTACTTGAGGGAAGGGAGGCCATCTTGGGGAACCCTGACAGGCTTGAGAAGTGGGAAAGTGGAAACTCAAGGGGCTCAGCAAGGGAAGTGCAGGGCAGCAGCTTGGGAGGAGAGGGATTGGGAGCAGCCCTGGGAGAAGGGATTGATAACAGCCCTGGGAGAAGGGATTGATAACAGCCCTGGGAGAAGGACTTGGGGATGAGGGTTGTTGAAAAACTCACCATGAGCCATCAGGGAGTGCTCCCTGTGTATTTTCCGTGAAAATTATTGCAATCTCATTATTATGGCTGCATATTAGATGGTAAATTAAACAATTTGCTATAATAGCATTTAATATAACAGCATTCACAAATATTTAACTTCTGAAGTTGTGAGATTTTGAATACAAGCAGAGCTGGCTCAATGCCAGTCATTTTTGTGGAAACAGGTTCTGTGACACAGCTCAAACCATGATGGTACCACTTCAGAAAAAACCCAGGGCTGTCTGAGTTGTAGAACCAAGCAGATATGAATTGCTGAAATCACAGCTGCTGTTTCAACCTCAATTTTTTGACCCTTGCCATTGCCTGGTGTAACTGGCTGATGTAAGAGTCTGGAGGGAAATGCAGTGTGTGCTCAGGTAATTAAAGTCTGGGATATAATACATTCCCAATGGAAGAGGGAATTGAGGTTGCCCTAGCATCTGTAAATCTTGCATTTGCTAATTTAAGTGCATGACTTAGCTGCATTAACTGCTCAAAAAAAGTCTCAAATCCCAAGGTGGACAGTGAATTCTCTGCCTGATGTTGGCAGCTGGCTGTGTAATGTGAGACTCTGCAGGCTGTAGTGCTGCTGCCTTCAGGGACAGTTTATGGTAGCTGGCAGCAAAGAAAGGTGATGCTTCAGACTGATGTGCCTGCTCTGACACTTCAAGTTTCCTACTCAAATACAGCTTTAAAATACAAATTCTATTAAACTGGCTCTTGAATGCACTTTAGAAGGTTCTCTATAGATTACTTTCCTGTCAAAGTGGTATTTTTTCATCAGGACATTTCAAGACAGGTCTGTACTGCTATAGTTAGTTTCCTGTTGAAATTTAAACACTTGTTTTACCCTCCTTCTATCATTTAACTCATTAGCTACTCTTTAGAAAAAAACTCTGAATGTTGTGTTTTAAATGAGGAAAAGAACATTCCCATTGTCCTGAGCAGCCCCTCTTTGCATTAAAAGCAGATTAATCTGTTACAGGAAACCCCAGAGTGTACTTTGGATAAAAAACTTAGGGATGGTAAATAAGCCTCAGAATTAAAAGTCCTGCATGACTGGAAATTATGACTTCATGGTGTCTATTAGAATATCTGAGCTGCCACAGAACATATCTGGAGCATGTTCCTCCTGTGAGTTAGTGGCTGTAATTTGTAATGGTCATGCTGTGAGCTCTCCAGATGTCAGCATCCTATTTACTTGCTTTTCTGGGGACATTTTATGTCTCCAGTCTGTGCTATTGGAAGAATGTAGCCTGTGATGTGTAGAAGGGATAACTCCCCAGGCTGAGCTGGCATAGAGTTGTTTTGCATTTCTTGATTTATTGGATAAAGATGTTATATATGCTAACACAGAAATTGGTTGTATTTGTCAATGTTGGCTGGAGAGATGGACCTCCGCTGTTACATTAAAAAAAAAGTTCTGTTTCTTGAAGTAAAATTGGAATATTGCTGGTGTAAGTAAAAATCTAATGGTTTATTTATTAAGGTTTTCCTGAGGTGAATGATAACCTGCATTTTTCAGGAATCTTCCAGCAGTATTGGTAGCAATACATTTTGGGGCATGAGGTGCATTTTCTGTAGCTTTAGGGATGGTTTTATCATGCTTATATTTCTATTTGGTATTTTGTGACTTGCTACCAGGTTGTATGAAATGAGAACAAATGCCCATGAAGTGTACTGCTCATGAGGCCCAGTTCTGATGAACAGAAGTGGTTCTGTCCTGCATAGCAATGAGCATAATTCCTGAAATGTCTGGTTTTGTTGCTTTGCCCACACCAAATGACTTCTTCTGATCTTTATTAATTGAGTGCTTATTCTTGTTTGACATGTGAATACATTACAGGCTAAGATTGAGGTCTGTATTAAGGTCAAATAAGTGCCTTGTAAATGTTATGTCAGTTATGAGAGGAGTTTCTTACTGGTTCTGAGAGCAAGATAACTTCTTGAGAGACAGAAGTAATGCAGTTAGTTCTGTTATGTCAAAGTAGTGATACTGGAAAATGCATTATTGGGAGTTCTGTCTCCATTTAAAATGTTTTATATCAGGTTACTGAGGAATAGACTCCTTGGAAGATACTGCTTCTGGAGCTCTTTTCCCCATTTGGTCTCGACTTTGGCCTATTACATCCCATTATAAATTATCTGAGTATCTTTGTTGTATCCTGCTATTTGAAATACACAGGAATATACTCATAATTACTTGCTGAGTTGCAAAGTTTAATGGCCTAATGTTGACTTACTTTAAAAAGTAAGTCGAGGGTCTTGTCTCTCTTAAAAAAAACCAAAGTGCCTCCTGACATTCCACTTTCTCAGAATCTTTTGCTAATAAATTAAGTAAATGATGTATTATGTTTGCCTGTTTTTTCAGTTGCATTCAATGTTTCTCCTTGTTGCTCCTCTTGGTCCTGACCTGTTTATATGCCCTTGCTCCCATGTAAAAGATATGATGGTTTCTGCCTCTCAGATCTCCTCAAACTCATCTGGGAAAAGAGCATTAGTGCTCCTTTAGTGCAGTGGAGTGCCCTGCCTTGGATGTAAGGTGCTGTGATCATAAGCTACCACAGTAAATAAAAATTGGGTTTGTACTATTTGTGTACAGCATGAAGTGATGGCAGCAGTCAGTGCTTGGAGTGCTGGCCCAGAAAGTGCTGCCTGCAGAGCTGTGTGAGCTGTTATCAGAGAGAGCAGGGATCAGGTCTGTGCCTGATCAAGGCTGTGCCTCAGCATCTGCCTGCTGCTCATCTTCCCCTCTCTTCCACCCTTAACTTCTTTTCTTCATTAAATAAGATCAAGCTACATTGCAGTCTGCTGGAGAAAGCACTGTCCTCTGCTGGCACCCCTGAGGCTCAGTGAGGAAATGTTGCATAAATACACTGATCACAGGGGCAAGAAAGGTTTTTATCTTATCAATGTACCAGCATACCAGCTTATGCTAAAATAGAGGGAAACTGGACTTAGACATACAATGATGTGTCATCCTCAGTGGCCATGCCAGCTTGTCAAACCATGGCATGTGAAGAGAGGTCAGTGCCCTGTGATGTGACACTGTGACTTAAAGGCACACACCCAGCAACTTCTCTGTACTTAAGATAGCAACAGTAGTGGCAGAGGGTGTGGTGTTGGGTGTACCCCAGAGTTTTGCAATACACTGTGCACATATTTGTCTACTTTGAGCTTTCAGGATTCAGCCCTTTGCCTTAGTCTCTTTCAAATGGGGCCTATACCATGAGTTGGTTCAAGGAATGGGTCAAATTCCATCCCTTAGCACACAGTCAGCATGGGTGTATCATGCTCTTGATCACAGCCCACTGACAGGGTGGCAGAACTGTGCCTGGTGCAAGGCCAGGAGAGCCCTGCTTCAGCTGTGGAGAAGTCCCTCTGTTAGAAGCACACTGGTGATTTGAGTTCACCTAGTTTGAGATTTTTGCAGTGAAGCCTAAATTTAGGACAAACTCCCATAACTAATTTTAGCAGTGCTGCTGCATGAGGTGCTGTGTTGAGTTACTGGCGCTGGTGAGCAGAGCTAAGGCTTGCCTCCATGCTCTAAAATAGCCTGTGGACTTCAGATCCATTTTTTTTTTCTCTCTAGCTGTATTAACATAACACTCCAGGTTTGTATTTTACATTACCTCCCTTTGTAGCTGCTGTTGGCAGGTATCCCCCCCAGAGTGGTTAAACGTGGCCTGACAGTGAGCTGAGCCAAGTCTGCAGAGCTGTTAGCACCTGACATTTGTTTTGCCTTGCTGCCAGCTTTGCAGTGGGCTCTGGCTGAACTGCAGTGCCAGCAGAGCCCTGAGCATGGCAGGTCACTGTGCAGCACCCTGGGTGTTGCTGGGTAGGCCTGAGGGGATGACACCACTGTGATGGCAGCACAGCTGGGACATCTCTGTGGGGAGTGGGGTGTGATGGCTCCTAAATGCTGGGACAGTCATTGTAATAACCTGGTGTGCATATGGATCTTTCAGTCTACAAAGCTTGTGGAAGCATGATGTAGGCAATCCCCTATGTCTGCAACTACATCACTGGGTGGGATGGGGGAGTCTGGGCAAGGGATTGGTTTTGAAACCCTCTTAGCATGCTGCAAACTGGTAACAGTCATGCAATTCCATAACAGATAATATCCAAAGCTTCATTTTAACTGCAGAGTTGTTCCTTCAGGAATATAAACCAGCTGCTGTTTCCAAACTGTTACTGTTTTTCCTACAGAAGTTGAAAAAAATGCTGAAAGCATTAGAAGCAAATGAAAAGAAATATATTTGAATTGTGCATAGTCTGTGTGATGTAGCTACAGCATAAATTATCTTGAAGAAGATGAGAAAATGCTATCTAGTCTGAGCTTCTATACTTGACCTGATAGAAATTAAAAAGATTTGGATATATAATACAGTTCAGTAATCTTACACAGTCTTGAATGCAAATGTGAGAACACCTTTTTCAAAAGTTAAGCTTTAAAGTTAACAATCACAGTTTAGATTTTTATTCAAGTTGAGCCATAAATTGTGCTTAGGGTTGATGCATCAATTGCACTTTAAAATTTGAAAGAAAGGATGCCACTCATTTATGTTGGACTGGGATAATTATCATCTTCATCTTGTATGTTTTTTAAATGTAAGGTAAATATCTTAGACTTATGAAAACAAATACTGTAAGAAAATATAATTATGGGGCAATGGGAAGTTGCCATGGTTTGGTCCCAGCCAGCTGCCAAGTGCCATGCAGCTACTTGCTCACTCCCCCAGCAGCAGAAATGAATGTTTAAAATGATCTCTGCAAGCCTCCCTATTTTATTTCAGGTTTATGACTCCGACTGTTGCGACAGAATTCTGCTGGAGCTGCGGGAATATCTGCCAAAATACTTCGGTGTCTGGTCACCACCTACTGCACCAAATGGTACTGTTCTAATTTTATCTCTTCATCCAAACCTCTTGGAAAACATTTCTGGAGACTAATTTTTGGCAGTTGTGAGCTCTGTGGGGTTTTTTTGAGCTTGTTTCAGAACCCACTGCCATTCCCTCTAACAACTGGTTCCAGTCTGCAGTCTGGTGGCTGGATTAGATCTTTGGAGTCTTCCTCCCAGGGAAGATGGAGTGTGGCTGTTTGAACAGCAGAGCTTTCCTGACTATCTGGGCCTGATGGACATGGCCCAGAGCTCCTGCTCTGGGTGAGGTCGTGCTGGAGGAGTGGGCTGGTTCCGTGGTCATGTGCAGCCAGGTGATCTGAGGAAGAAGCACTTTGTGGTGTGGAAGAAAGGAAAGATGGATACTCTGGTGCTGGGGAAGCATTCAGACTGGAATCTGCTGCTGTTTCTCCAGAGCTTGGATCCCATCACTGTGCCTTACCACCCAAAGCACTTAATTCAGCAGGTTCATGGTGGGGAGTTCTGCTTGTCATCCCCTGTTACTGGTTTGAATGAAACAAAGATCTACTGTCTTAAAATTTGTGTTTGTATAACATTGGGAGTCAGGAAGAAAAGGGTGGTTTTGGTAGAACAATTGGAAGATTGTGTCTTCAGGAGAAAATAGATATTGCTGTATTAGAAACTAGATTTTTTTTTTTTCTAGGTGCTTTTTTAATTCATATTGGGGAAATGGAGCTTCTGGAGCACACAAACAAAGGGATGCCATGGAATCTATTTGAATATGTGGGCACCAAACTAGATGCCATGCTCCTTTAAAATAACTCTGTCTTCTTCTGCTTATGCTATCACTTGATAGACTTGTTTTTCAAAGAAGTAGTAGGACAGTATCCAAAGACATGGTGTAATATCTACAGGAAAAGCTGAAAGCAAGATTGTGATAGTACCAGCAGTTTCTCAGCTCAGATTTGCCTTCATGCTTTCCTGTTTGGCACTAACTCAAATAGCTCTACAAGAGCTTTTTCCTTCCCTCACAGTTTAATGTGCCATGGAGTTCACTTAATATTCCATCTCAATTGCAAATAATTTTTTTCTGTTTGCAGTGTGATCTTAAGATGTGAAAATATGTGGTCTAACCAAGGGACAGTAATTGAGCACATTGCTCATTTGCTTTGGGGGTTCAAAAGCACTGTGCACCATGGGGCTGGGTTTTGGGAGGTGCCCCCCAGTCAGTCAGACATAGGCAGTAGGAATAACTGTTTAAAGGAGAGAAACTTCTGGTTTTGTTTGTTTTGCTTCTTGAAAAGGCTGTGCACTATCATGAGTCCTCTTCATAGAAAGCTGTGGCAACAGTTCAACCAAAACACTGCGCTTCCAACTCTGCTATCTGTAGTGCTAATGAGCTTTGTGTAGTCTTGATAGAAATCAAAGTTGCTGCAGATGATGGAGCTTAGCAGAGTGTATGTGTACCCTGTTCCTAAATGTAGATTGAAGATACGTTTGTAGGTTTGCTGCAGACTTGATATTGGAAGCCTGAGCTTTCCCTTGGCAGTCACTGCTCTGCAGGCTCTGGGATCACAGCTCTGTACAATCAGTGGCAGTCACTTAAAGTAGTACAAGTCCCTTTTATTTCTTTTCCTTAAGAAAGTGTTTCTGCTTATTAAGTGTAAATGAAATGTTGCTTGTTCCCTTTATCTTGAGTGGGACTGCTTTGTTACCTGGCTGTACAGCTTTCAAACAAGGCACTTTGTGCCTCTTTAAACTTTAAGCTAGTTTTGCTTTCTCTCTCAATCCCATTTTAGATCATACTGCAGGAATGGGGTATAATACAATGGGTTTTTTTTGTGTCAAACTGCATTAAAGCCAAAGAAATACATTTATGGAGTAGGCTGTACTGGGCAGAAAACCAGACTTGAATTTTGTGCCTGGTGACAGGTGGATTTACACAGCACATATAAAGAATGAGGCCACTGTTGAGGCTGTGTTGGTTGTGCTGTGTCCTGGCAAGGGCTGGAGGTGGGAGCAGCTGTGTGAGAGCTGGCTGGGTACTGACTCCATTGCCTTGTTGAGTTCTGATAGTGAGTGTGGGGGTCATGCTGGTAATGGTAGTTTCCATCAGGGCTTAGATACTCCTTTCAATCTTCAAGCACTCCAAGTACTTTTGGGGTTTCTTAGTCCAGCCAAAGAGCTGTTAGAAATGGATGAAAGGCAGCCTGGGATTCCAAGAGCATTTTCCCCAAAAGGTGTGCCATGAGAAACAAGTGTAGATGGGAGTGGCATAAAAAGAAGCAAAATGAGCTGCACTTCAGCCCCTGAAGGCCAGGACTGAAATGTTCTCTTCATTTTTAAAATGACACAGGAGACCAACTGAATGGCAAAAGTAGCCACACAGCTGCAAACCTGCATTGGTATGTGGTTAGTAATGATCTTTGTGATATGTTAGTGACTTAAAAAAGGCTACTCAGGGATTTTATCTGGGCAATAATTGGAATTTGAATGCTAGGTTAATGCATGTTAATTGTATACAATTTTCTAAACAAGAAAGCATGTATATTTTCATAGCAATACAATTTGTGGGTGTCAGTGACCATGACTTAGCCTGCATTCAGAGACAAATTTGACTCTTGAATTCATGTGATATTAAGCCTTAAACTCTTCACATTCCTCCACAGGCGCTCAGCAGAAGCTATGTAATTATTTTGCTATGACCCACTGTTAACAAAAGTTTTGGTTTTTTGACAGATACATATCTAAAACTGGAAGATGTGACCCGTAAGTTTAACAAGCCCTGCATAATGGATGTAAAAATAGGTCAGAAAAGTTATGATCCCTATGCTTCAGCAGAGAAGATACAGCAGCAGGTCAGCAAGTACCCTCTGATGGAAGAGATTGGCTTTTTGGTTCTTGGAATGAGGGTAAGGACTTCTTTTGTCTCCACTTTTAGTTTATGCTCCTCTTGTCCCACACCAGGTACAACAACTGGTTTTCCTAGCAAACAGCAATCCTCTTGAGCTGTACATAAATACAGTGTCACCTCAATGTCTGGGTAGTGCTGGTATCAGCTGTGAAATCAGCTCCAAAGCACTGCCCTAAACCATTCTTTAACTTGGCTGTGTCCATTAGGGCAAGCTATTTGCAACCTGGGCACTGTAAATGTGTACAAGAGATGGGCTCATATTCAGTATTTAAAATTGAATGTAGTTGCAATTACTTCTTCACCACCACAGCAGATATTTAAAATTATTAACCAGATTTTTGTGTGTTTATTTTCTTTCAGGCTTATATCAGAGATCTATGTACTGAACCAGTCTTTCTAATAATTCAGTGAATAATGAGCTGTATCCTCCACATTTTTCATCTTTATACTCTGCTTTTAAATAAAAACAATTTTAGATATTTTTTCTGTCTAGGGAAGAGTAAGTAAGCTCTCAGAGGTGATGCATATAGCCATGAACAGCTGCTTATGTTTTACATTTTAAAAGGTTTTCCATCAGAAGCAAACTTCTTTTGATATTTGCTCAAGGAGCAGCTGTCAGGAGAAGGTTAGTTGGACATGGAGACATCCCTATTAATTCTTAATATTCTTAGAAATACTAAGAGTCAGTATGTGTGTATTGGCTACTTTAAAAGTTCAATGTAAAGAAAAGCTGTACAGAACATTTGTGGCTCAGTAAGAGAAATGTGTTGATGTCACTGATGGAATTCAAAAGTCGTTTTCTCTGCAATGATAGGTACAGGAATAGTTTTCTTTTTGATGTGGGATTTTTGTTTTTCTTCTCATACACAAAGCCAGGGCTCCTCAAGCTGTGCAGCATTAAAGGCTGGAGACTTTGATAAGCTTCCCCTTTGCTGTTCCACAGCACCAGCAGCCAGATTGCACCATTGTTCAGAATAATTCTAGTATCTCTGTAATGTTTTGTGCAGAGCTGCCCAGCCTCCCAGCCCTTCACTCTGCCTTGAGATAAGCTGCTATATAAATTATAGTGGTCATGAGTAGTAATTACATAAGCCTGTGAGCAAGAATGTGGGAGTTAAGTCAAAAAACAGCCAAGCAGTTTG
This sequence comes from Zonotrichia leucophrys gambelii, assembly GCF_028769735.1. Taxonomy (NCBI): domain Eukaryota; kingdom Metazoa; phylum Chordata; class Aves; order Passeriformes; family Passerellidae; genus Zonotrichia; species Zonotrichia leucophrys. Next base: position 29,910,240 of record NC_088176.1, read on the forward strand.
GATGGAAAAGGAAGGTTAGAGATTATAGTTTTGGATTTGGTTGATGTTATGTGACCTTTCTTATCTCATGGGTAAAACAATGTACTTCATGTCCTATGTTGCATGACAGTGCAAAAGGAATGATTGATTGCTTCTGTGGCATGCTTGTGACTATTGTTTCTAACATTGTCACTCATTTGTGCCTTTGTTCCTGCTGCAGAATTTTTTTCAATCCCCTAATTCAGACTGGATGTATAATGATGATTCTCCCAAGTAGTGCAGTTTTCCATCCAGTGTTTAACTAGATGAGATTTGGATTTTTGCCTTTGGCACCCAATTACATGTTGGAAGTTGTTTTCCAAAGAGAACTGAAAAGGTTCCTCCTGCCCTCACACAGCACTTGGCAAAGTCTGAATTCACAAGGCATGTTTTCTGCCTCTTGGTTATGGGGTGTTCTCTGTGCTTGCTTTATTTTTGCAACATTCTGGCCATACTATAAAACACTCCTGCACAGATATGTACTGCCCAGAACAGCTCATGGCTGGATGAAGGTTGTTCCTGTTCACTGGACAAAACATGATGTAACAAAGGAGTTCAGGGGTTTGGTTTTAATCTCTCCATTCAGTGTTTTGTACCAGGGAGGTAGGCTTGTCTGGTAAGTTTTTACAAAGCCAAGAAGGAGAGAAAACAAAGAATGTAGCTGTGCTTTTTCTAAAGCACCCATTGTATAAGTTGTCATGAAGAGATAGAAGCAAAGAAGTGTTACAGGTGGGGGTTTTAGCCCAAAAGCTATTTACAGTGTATTTTTACCCAAAAGGGTATTGAAACAGCTTTTGCTTATGCACTGGTAAACAAGCAGTCATCTGTTCATATATAAAATATGTGTGGTGTGTCCTTAAAAATAGGAGTCTCCTGTCTAGCCCAGCATTAATTTATGTACATACTTCTGGCATGTGATCTGTATTTAGCTTAACACACTGAATAGACAGAACAAATGCATGGGAATACATTTAGGAAGCACAGTTATTTTAATAACATTGTTTGAAAGCACAATTCTGTACTTAGTGGGGAAGTTCCTTTCTTTAACAACTGGATCCCTGAAGTGTCCAAGGCCAGGTTGGGCAGGACACGGAGCAGCCTGGTTTGGTGAAACATGGCAGGGGATTGGAACTGGATCTCTTTGAAACCAGATCATCCTGGGATGCTGTCAGAGTGGACATGATTTGCTATGAAAGTAGTTAGAGTTTATAAGGAAGTTGGAAGTCTCATGTAGTTTTGCAATAGCAAAAATACGAATTGCAATATGGTTTCAGTAGCAGACATGCAAACAGGTAAGAAATCCCTTCACAGCACAGGCTGTGAATGTTAAATGTTAAATACAGAGCATTCTCATGCTGCTGAGTGCAAGCACAATGTGTGGGCTGTGCTCTCATTTCACATTCACAGCCCTTTGGAATCCACAGTTCCCAGATCCTGCAGATTTCCTTTTGTTTCCAGGCATTGATTGCAATCTCACTTACTCCAAAATATTTCTGAAATGCTTTTTTAAAACACAAACTGGTGATTATGTAATTTTAACATTATAATCCATCATTGACTTCTATTGTTAGTGCCTATGAACATGCAGGCAGTAATGTATAATAATCAAAGCTGGTTTTACAAGTGAATTTTCTAATCTGCAGCACATGATTCTGCAGGATATTTTCCTGCAGAAATAGACTGTAACTGACTCTATTTTATGAGGGTCTTATGAACTCTTTCTAGTATTGTGGTAATTTTCACAAGCTCTGGTCTGCTAGTAACAAGATTTAGGAGGGAAGTCGTAAAAGTATTAAATTTTGCATCTACTGTTCAGATTCTTCTAGACTGAAAAATTACCAGAAAAGGGGTTTTTACATTTATAAGTCTAATTCAAGCTTTGATGTTTAAGGGAACAGGAAGACAAAGCAAAACAAAACTTAAAAAAGCAAACAAAAAATCAATGAAACAATAAATAAATAAATAAATAAAACCCTAAGCCAAAGAAACCAACCAAAAGCCCTGAAATAAAAATCTTCCAAGCTGGAGCAGGTGGTCTTTTATTACATAAAAGAAATTTATTCTAATGAGATGCTTCATGGAAGTTCTGGGAGTCTAAAATTACTGTATTAAGCTGTTTTAAAGACGGTTCATGATTTAATTGCAATGTTGTAGTTTATTTTATTTAGCAGATTAATAGTCTGCTTTTCCACTGGATCAATTTCAGCATAATTTCATTCTACAACTTATTTATGTAAGGACTTGACTAAAACTGTATATTGACTGTCAGAGCATTGGGGGTGCAATTAGTCATGTAAGCACTCAAAATAGTCCAGAGGAACAAAGAAGCAAAATGAGCAGAGAAATATCAAAGTATAGTCTTGGAAATGAGGGAGCAGGGATGCATCCTTCTTGTGCTGCATTTTCAAGGCAGCAGGGATGTGTGCACTGTCATCACCTGTGGTCTAGGTCTAGCTACAATAAATAAGGTTAAAAAAAGTAAAAATTAGGGAATGTTAAATAAATAGGAGAATAGAATGGGAGATGTTTAGATAAATGGATTTGGACAATGGGGCATGCTCTCAGCAGCAGTGGTAATTTGAGAGCATTGCTATAAAGTAGACATATCAAATAAGAGAATGTTTTTTAACAAAATTTCTCCCTTTGTTATTTTTTCTTCAAATCCTTGCTTTACTTTCTTTTTGAAAAGAAAAGATAAGGCTTGTTGAAACTCTTGAAGTCTTGCACCATGGCAGGATGAAGAATCTGCAGAGAAACCTGGGTTATGTGAGCATGAAGGAAACTTGTATTTCTGTTGGTGCAGTCACAGGGCACGGGCAGAAGGTGCCCAGGCATGGCTGTGCCCATCTGCCTGGCACCCCCTGCAGAGCTGGGGCATGGATGCTGCTCTGGGATGTGCCTAGGTGAGTTGGGTGCCACCTGCTTAGCCCCGCTTTCAGCTTGTGGCTCCAGCTGTGGTAGCAGCTGGGTACTGACAGCAATTCTGATCTTGCATAGTAAGAATGTATAAAATGACTGATGAAGCAGGAGTTTATTGAAGGCAGTGTGTGGCAGCTCATAGAAGGAGTTTCTTTGTCCTGCACCCTTCAGGAGACCTGCCAGTGGATACAGAGCAAACACACAACAAGCTGTGGCAGGTGGACAAGAAATGAGATTTCCCTGTCTAATCATTTCTTGGCTGCTGTTAAGGTTACAGCTCTGGCTTGACTTGTTGTTCTGACAGAAACGGGCCAGTACAGACAGCTGCAACAACAGGGATGCAGAAAAAGCTTGGTTCAGAGGCACAATGTCATTTTGGGAAGGGTTGACAGCCGCTGATGGATGGTGGCAATGTGAACAAAAGCACAGTAGAGCAAGAGGTCAGTCAGGAAGTTGTTTTAGCCTCCTGCTCCTCCAGCACAGCCACCCCTGTGTTTGGCTGGGTGAGGGTGGAGCAAAGGCTGGTCAGAGATGGTTTCTGTTTGAGAATGGGGTGTGATGTAGCTGTGTTTGAGTGAGGTTTTCCAGGAATGTTCAGCCAGTCTCTTCCTGCAGCTGTGCAAACTCTCAAGGTGCTGGTCAGAGGAGGTTTTTGTGGTGATGCAGATCTGCTGTCCCTTAGTGCTCCTGGCTGCAGCCAAGCCTCTGGGTGACCCAGTGCCTTCTGAGTGCACAAGGCAGTTAATTAAACACATGCACTCATCCTGTGGCCCTGGGACTTGGTGCTTTGTCACTGACTGCTTTGTGTGGTTAAAAATGTGCTCTTAATGCAGCATGCACATCTGTCTGTAAGCTATATAGAAAGATATCTGGGGAATGGGTTTGTTAAATTATGAGAGGAGGTGAGGTGCCTTCTTGGGAAGCCCAGCTCAGAAACACAGGGTCTGATGTGCTGCTCCAGCGTTTCTTTGGAAAACAAAATGAGCTTGCAGATTTTAATCAGCTTGTTTGAGCTAGTGCCCATGTCAGAAAAAGTGCAGCTCCTACAGGAAGAGATAAGGAAGGTTCTGGTAAACAAGATTTGGTCAGGTACTGCTGCAGTGCTGATGTCTGCAGAAAGCTGCCCCTAGTCCAGCTGCATGACAACACTTTATATCATTAAAATGAAGGCACAGCTAGTGAAAACTTAAATTTAGTCTTCAGACTCTTGATTCTCTTCCTAAGCAATATTATTCTTTATTTAACTGCCTTTGACTTGGAGCTCTGTAAAAAGTTTTGAAACTTTTGGTATGTTTTTGAAGGTTACTCTGGTACCTGAAATGTTTACATAAGTAATCCGTGAGTTTCTGTGTTGTACGCTGGTATTTTTTCATGTGCTTTGGAAAAAAAAACCAGCAAAAATTAAGTGGAGAAAAATTATTATTCTTGTGAACCCAAAATCACAGTTGTCAGATGCAGTCTTAGAGTAACTCATCTCTGCTATGGCCTTCTACATTCCATAGACATGGAGGCCTCAGTTTCTCCAAGTATCATAACAGTGTGAAGTGTCTCTGCTGCTGAATTCAAACATTTAGAATTACAGCTCTTTATTTTTTTAGAATAATGAGGACTGTTTACTGCCTCTTCAGTTCATGCTTGGAGACTTAAAATCAATCTTTTTGTCAAAATAAAAGCTATTTGAGACTGTTCTTCCCAAAGCAGGAGGTGGGGATCTCTGTGGTCAACTTTATTGTTGCTTGGATGGGGGAAAGACATTTCAGGGTGGTGGGCTGTAATGAAAACAGGGAATTCCATTTTTTAAATTTAATTCTCCTGTACAATTTCTTTTTATTGCTGCTGTTTCAGTGTTGTGGAGTTTATTGGTTGGCTTCAGCAAGACGAAGGCCCCAGAGGAGGGATGAGGAGCAGGCACCTCAGCAGTGTGCCCACACTCATCCAGTGGGATCCTCTCTGTTTCCAGCGGGGAAGGGAGGGCAGGGCTGTGCATGGGGAGGATGCCACAGGGATGGGTGGTCTGAACAAGTGCCAAGCACCAAGTTCCTGCCAGAGACAGCTGCCTGCTTGGTAACACCATTATTTCTGCAAATAAAAATTGTCTGCACTCTCATAAACAAATTATACTTGGGCCTTGCTGCCTCGCTCGTTTCTGCTATGGAAATATTTCAGTGTGAGAGAAAATATGTCTATATGTGAGGCAGTTTTGAATTAAGCTCTTAAGCATGTACAATTCCTGATATGGACAAAACTGTCCCCATGTGAGTTGCCTCCCTTTCAGATGAGAGCTGAACTACTGCTGTTGATGCTGGAACCAGCTTTTGCCTGGCTGCTGCCATTTATGTAGTGCAGCCTCATTGTGCTGACAGTGGCAGATGTGTCTTAGGGAGATGGGCCTTGGTGCTCACATACAGTAATTCTTACTGTTTTCTTTTACTTTTCTGTTTTAAAATAGTTTTATAATTTTAAGAACTCAGAATAATTCCACTGAAATTTTTTCTTTGTAGTCTTACTGATCTAATATCCACAGTACCACAGATAGGAGTCTGATAGTTTCAGGTCTCAGCTGTGATTTGCAAGAACTTAAAAAAGAGTTCCTTGTAAAGGGTACATTGCTTTTTGCCACCACCAGGATGTCCCTAGCACAGGAAAGCTGTAGCTTGGAGCCCAAGGGATGAAGGGAGAGTTTTGGAGAGCACTTTTTTTTTTTTGCTGGGCACTGCAAGAAACTTAAAAAGTGTGAGGGCTAAATGTTTTGTGGCCTTTGAGGTGTCTCTTGCTCTGCAGAAATCCTGGTGGTTCAAAATACATAGGGAAGTCCCCTTCTTGCCTCTTTCAGGTGTACCACGTGTCTTCAGACAGCTATGAGACACAAAACCAGCACTATGGAAGGAGCTTGACCAAGGAAACAGTAAAGGATGGTAAGTAAGGGAATTGGGGAGTGCTTGGATCTTTTCATTTAAATACTGATTTATAGAACTGTGTGGAAAAAGTATTCTGGGTGTTCCTGTTTCAAAAGTCCTTTTTTGTCCTCAGAGACCCTCAGATGGGTCTTTGGCTGTTCCCTGTAGTGTTTGAACTGCCTGCTAACCTTAAATTGTGTGCAGTTGGCTGTAACAGCAGTGCAGAATATAGAAATTTCCTCCTCATGTTTCTCTTACTACTAATAAGGGAGAGAATTCTAGAATTCAACTTTTTTGCAGCTTTGAAACTAGAATGTTGTAAAAGTATTACATGTTTTTATTATAAATACATTTTTTTGTCTCTAGTTATCTTCTGTGAATATCTAAGTGTGTTTTCTGTTAGAAAGCTACTACAAAAACATCTTTCAATTCCAAGGACTTTATCAGATGAAGTCAGTCCACATATTGCTCTACATGAATAATTAATAAAAATGCTGCAATTGTGGGACTGTTTGGTGATAAAGATTGCAGACTTGATATTAGCTGACACCTGCTCATCTGTCCCCCAGCAAGGGACAGAAGGTGCACACACAAACACACTCATAATAACAAGCTGCTTGAGCCTGTTAGTGCATGGAGAATTTGATGGGTCCCTGCCCAGAACTGTGCAGACACTTGTTCAGCTGACCAGGAGCAGGCACCATGTTCTTTTACTGTGTGCTTGATACATTTACTTGTGCTTACAACCCAAGCCCAAGCTGTGGTATTACACAGCAGTGATGTGACTGAAGGTGTCAGAGTTCCTAGGTTCACTTTGGATTTAGTTAGTAATTGCCTAAAGAGAAATTCCCTAAATTGTGTCCATTCCTTCAAATAAGAACTATTCTCATCCCAAAGGACAAAAAATTCATCTGTTTTCTGTTCAGAAGTGAAAATAATCTCAATATGTGTGCATTTCTTGCAGGCATCTCCAAGTTTTTCCACAGTGGGTACTGCTTGAGAAAAGATGTGGTAGCTGCCAGCATTCAGAAGGTTGAAAAGATTCTGGAGTGGTTTGAGGGCCAGACACAGCTCAACTTCTACGCAAGCTCCCTGCTGTTTGTCTATGAGGGCTCATGCCAAGCAACAACCGTGAGGCTGAGTGATGTCACCTTGGCAGAGAAGAGAAGAGTACCCAAAGGCCTCTTGTCAGGTGGAGATGTGTTGGAGTATAATAATAATATTCATGTAATAAATTCTACAGAGAATGGAAAAATTGAAGCCTCGGTAGGTAAAGGCTTGTCTAAATTTTATGCACTTCACAAAAAGTCGTGCTCCAAGAGGCACCACAGCCAGCTCTCACTAAAAGTTGAGGACTCAGAGCAAGACAATGTGTGGAAAAGCAGCACATGCATCACACAGGAGCACCTGAATGGAAATGTTCTACCCCAACTGGAAAAAGTTTTCTATCACATGCCAGCAGAGCCCAAGGAAAGCGCAAAGGTCGAGGTGCGAATGATCGATTTTGCTCACGTGTTTCCCAGCAACACAAAGGATGAGGGCTATATTTATGGGCTGAAGAATCTCATCACAGTACTGCAAAATATTTTGGATAACTAAATTCTTTGCTATGTTTTTTATTGGGGGCCAATGATAAAGAGCAACAACATGAAGAATTTCTGCACTTGTAATGCTGTATAACTGGGTTTGTATTGTTCTATATTTTATTTGTCTTTGTACTTTTGGTAGAAGGGTTTAACTTTTTATAATTTCACTCAGGAAAAATATTGATAGTTAATTAGAAAGTGTGAAAGGATGAAGATACTTGAGATAAAGCGGGCTAGGTAAATTAATAGAATGAAATGTATGTGGGTGGCTTAAGTCCAAGGACTACCAGAAGCAAGGGTTATGTTAGTTCCTCTAATGACTTTAGCATAGATGACATTTTTGCCCATTTAGCCTTGACACTGAGCCACATCTCCATTAAGAGGTGTTTAGAAAATAGACTGAAAGTTGTTAAGGTGCAGGATTGATGTCCTCAGTACTGCCCTTGTGTTTACTGTATTTGAATAACTGGAGTAACTCTGCTTGGAGAGAAATCCCATTCTGAGTCAGCAGTCTCACCTGAAGCCAGTGCATCCCAAAGTGCTTTTCCATGTCATGGGACAATATTGTTGTTCTTTCAGCCCTTCCCCCTTCGTGGATGTGTGTAACTGATGCTCACCACAGATGAGCTACCAAGTAATTTGTGTTGAGGTGCTAAGGAAATGCTGGAGTACAACACCATAACAGGCTTAAACTGCACAACTTCCAGAGAAACTTTTTGTTCCTAAGAAGGAGCAAAAGAAGGCAAATGCAAGATGTTCCAGGAGTTAATTTGGTTTAGGAGATTATGTCAGTCTGTTAATGGAGTGTCTGATGCTGTGATTAAGGAAAATGTCTCACTGTTGTTCTCGTGGCCCTTCTCCAACAACATTGCTTTAAAGAGCAAACCAGTGCAATGGGGACAGAAGTGTTTTGGGTGAGTGTGCAGAGCTCTGCTGGCTGTAAGCCTCTTGCAGTTTTGCAGTGAGTGTTTGATGCCTCAGCTGCTGGGAGCACTGATGGAACCTGAAGCAATAGAGGCAGAGGAGCCTCCTGTGAGATCCTTCAGCCCCGGAGCCACCAGCTGTGCCACCGCTCGTGCCAGAGGAGCTGTGGCTCTCCGGCCTGGGCTCCAAACTGCAGCATTTGAAAGCTGTCCCATTTCCTTCCTTTTCACAAGAAAATTCAGCATTTGTATGGAATACTTGAGATCAGGATGATGTATCCAAAGCAATTTTGGTGTGTCTCTTCTGTATGGTGTGTAGGTGGCTGTGCTGCCATGCATGTTCCAGTGAGCTGTATGAAAAGTGGGAATGGAGGAGTCCTGCCATCCCTAGAGCAAGATTTTAATGCTTAAAGCATTTCCAGGACAAAAGTGTTTTAGAATGGATTTGGTCATTGGAAACATACATCTTTTTCATGTGGACTTAGTGACCCTGTGGCCTTGCTGCTCTCTCTGTATGATGTTCTGCACTATGCACTCAGCTGTGTTCACATCTTGACAAGTTCTTCATTGGACATCTGTTTTCTACATGACAAAGAGATTCATACTTTTTTCAAGCAAATTTGCTGTTTTAAATAAAGCTGAATTTTTAGCTCTATTTGAGAACTTGGGTTAATTGGGAGAAACAGGGTATTACTATGTGTAGAATTACATGGTTTAAACTTTAGAACTCATGTTTGGCCAATGCATTCAAGAATGAAACCAACCTTTCAGTAACATGATGTTTTAGAAGCATGGAACAAGGGGCTTGCAGGAAGGGTGAGACCAGTGTGTTAAAATTTTTATGTGAAATACAGTGAAGTCTGAGGGGGAAAGTACCAGGAAAAAAGGAGCTTTTTTCCTACCTGGTATTTCTCTTGCACCTTATAGTTAGTATATTCCCAACTCTCTGTGAATTAATTTAAGCCATATTCTAGAAAGAGTTTGTGGTTTTGTTTGCTTTGTCACTGGTTTCTCTGTTATGATTTTGTTGTTCTATCCCTTAAATAGTCAACACTAGAGTAGTCCAGACTGGTAGTGGCCTTGTATGATAAAGGTACAAGGTTTTACAGGAAAGTACGGGCAAAAACATTTTAACATCATCATTTTTGTCCTCTCTAATTCATCTCTTCTGGGTTTTAATCCATTTTGTACCGGAGTATTCTCCTCAAATTAGTTATTGGAAAATGATTAGTATGCACTTAGTACCATGCACTCTCCTGTCTCTGCTTTAAGATACATGTCCTCAGTGTTTGAATGCTCTCTAAGTATTGATTGTTTTGTTGGCTATGGCAGTATTTGTAACATGCCTGGAATATTGTCAACCTGTCAGAATATTTTGAATAAAAAAATTTTATCATGGTTTTTGTACCAGTAGTTATTATGAATGTATTTCTGATCATTTAAAATGTAGCTTAAGAAGTAACAGTATTTTTTATTGGAAATTGTGTGAATAAAGCTTGCTGTGGAGATGTTTGGGCATAGTACCAGCTGTGAGTCTGAGCCTGCAGAGGCCTTATATTCACACTTCTGTTCTTGCAGATTTTAGGCTTGGTGTGTCTTGTGTCTGAGCCAGTTGTTTTCAGTTACAGTTGGAAATGTATTCACAGAAATCATGAAACAGAATATATATATATATAATTATATATAATTAATCAGAAGATGAAGAGGGAGACAATGGGTCACTGAACTGATGCACTCTCAATGACTGATCTCCCTCCCTCTCAGCAATGCCCCTTTTGCTCTCTGGACAGGCAACCATCCCATGGAATTCTTTACAGGAATGGCTACAAGGCTTGTAGGTGTTTATGTCTATAAAACAGTGGGTTGCTGCCCCAGCCTGGTGTGGTGTAGCTGGCTGCTAGGCCTGCTGAGGAAACGGATGGTTTTAAGCAATAAGAGTTGGGTTTAGCAGAGCTGACTCTCAAAGAGAAAGAACTCACACAGCATTGTCACTCATGGACTCTGAGAATGAATACAGGCTTCTGCCTAGGTGGAGTGAGGACTGTGCTTGGGATTACCTAAGGGGAACTTGAGTTGCTTAAAGCTTTATGAAAAGCATTTACAAATGTATTTTTGAATATGGGTGAAATTTGTTGCATAAATTGCATTGGAAGTTACTATACCACTATGAAATACTTCACATAATTTAATCAATTTGTTTTATGAACTGAACTGGAGACTTTACTGGTAGTTGTGATTCAGATGAAACTTGCACTGTTTTGTTTTTTTCTACTGTAATGTATCACCAGGGTGTTCTTTTCCATAATCTCGCAGTTTCATGGGGGACTTTTAAAAGTACTGAGTAGATTAGGAAACCACTATTTTCCATGAATTTGATTAACAGAGTGCATATGTTCTTAAAATATTTCAGTGCATGTAATATTGTGAGTAATGTTAACATGCTACAAATCTAGACCCCCAGTAAAACTTCCTCACCTGCAGAGAGTTTAAAATGGCCTCAGGTGTGAGAGCAGCAGTGCTGCAGGAACAGCATCACCTGTGCTGGCCACGTCAGGGGTGCAGGAGTGTTCACACTGTGAGCCTGAAATCATTGGAGTGACTTGCTCCTTCATGATGTGAAGCACACTCAAATGTAGGAGGATGCTGGAAGAGTGCAGACTCACATCCACACTTGCTGTTTCACGTTAGGATTAGTTGTTCATCCTCCCAATTTCTTTTTGGCTTTCTTTTCCCTCCAGGCAGTTTCCCCTCCTGAGTGCCCTTGGCACAGATGGCATCACTGATGGAAATTTGTATTTCCTAAAAAGCTCATGCCCCATTAAACTCCCCTATTGAACGTGGCAAATATCTGCAAAACCACACATGAGCTTGCTTGTTCTGTATGCTGGTGGGAATAACTCTCTTCTCCTGCAGAGCAGTTGGAGAGGGGCAGCAGGAGTGGGTTCTAGGGCCGAGCAGGACCCTGGGTCCCTGCAGTAGCACAGGGAATGGCTGCAGGGAGGATCCAAAGGCTGCAGATCCCCAGGTGTCCCACAGAGAAAATGCTGTGCTTATTCACTGGGTTAAAACAGGATCTTAACCTGAGAAGTGCATTCATCACCATAGCCACGGGCCAAATCTGGCTGCTTTTCATGTTCACAGCAACCTGGAAATGGAAACTGCAGTGGAAAATTGTCATCCAAAGGGTAAATATGTTTGAAAGGGGAAAATAAGCAAACTAAGGGTTGTACCACAGGAAACATGTTTCAATAAATATCTTTTACTCTGGTCTTGTTTAGTGGAGATAGGCCTTGTGGATTTGGGGTTTAATTTGTTACAGGACATTTAGTAGCAGAGTCAGGATAAAGGTACTTCAAAACACCTTAGTTTGAATTATGGACATTGGTTCAAGTAGTTATTTCATAGGCCACTTTTTAAAAAAGAAAGTAACTTCCAAACACAATGTGTGTTGCACCTGACTAAATGAAACTACAGTGCACAAAGGCACTTTAATCCTCTGGGAACTGTACTGGAACATAGCTGAAACCATGTGAAATTGCACCTGATGCTGTGTTGTTAATTGGTTTTGAGATTTAAAGTTCTACATTCATTATGTTGATGAATGAATGTGTCTAGTCTGGTCTCAGTTTCTTTGATCCAAGTGTCTAAAGTTTCCCCCCAATCTCCTCTGATCTGTATGTGTTTGTAATTTCTTTTTGCTATTTTCTGACATTCCTGGACCACAGGGAGTATTGTTAATATTACCCATGTTTATTTTATAGAACATTGTACTGTGCTATCTACCAACTTTTGTAACTTAATTATTAGTGATATTTAGGGTCATTCTAATAGCTGTATATTTGGCAAATTATTAAAATTTTCTGCAAGTGATTTGCAAGTATAATTGGTTTCTTTTAAATATAAGAAGATTGTTGAGAAGAAATTTACTTGACTCTTACCTGCACTGATGATGAATCCTTCTTTCTTTCCATCTATATTTCTCCTTTTTTCTGTGCACTCTGTAATGGGTTTCCCTTGGATATCCAGGTTTGCTTTACCACCATGTTTTTGTCACAGCCATTGTTTGTTGGAAATACCTGCTGAGTTTACAAGAATCATCTCTATAAAATAAAATAAGAAATTCCACAATGCTTTAAACTCATCCTAGAAAACCCTTAACAGCACCACAAGAGGCTGAAGATGTTGTTGATTACAAGTCCTTTTACATCCAACATCTGGTCCCAAATTCCAAAAGCATGCAGGAACAGCCTTAGTGCTTCACTTTTAAGTTGGTTTGGTTGGGGGAATTATGTTGGGATTTTTTTTTTTTTTTTTTTGTGTTGTCTTGCTTGTCTACAAAAAGCTTTCTAAATGTGTTCATTAATAGTCTTAAGTGCTGTCCCATGGCTCTGTGCAGCCTTCCTTCCCATGCTCCAGAACTGGAAGAAATGATGGGGTGTGGCTGTAACTCAAAATCCCCAGTATTGCGAGGATTTAGGGGTTTTTGAGTTTTGAATTTAAAAATGAATAGTGCTTATGCACTGAAGAGTCTTGTAAAGAAATCCCCATTTCCTGGTTTAAAGTGAAGAAGGAATCACACTCCTTGGTTGCCTGCTCACATCACTTGTCAGGGGTATTGCCTGGCTGGGGTTACTGTCTCTGTTCTTCCTTTCACACGTGTGTGTTCGAACAGTGCACTGTGAAATATCTCAGGGAGCTGATGCAGCTGAGAACTGCCTCAGACTGAGAAAATGCCATGTGGGGAGAAGCTGGGGAACTGCACAGAGCCCCCACGCAGGGACAGCCTATCCAGAATGGGTGGGCACACAGTTTATGGTAATTGGGAGTGGGGCTGAGCCTCATTCCCAATGGGCTGCAGCTGTGCAGGACAGGTGAGTGATATTAAAGATAATGAGCCATTAATGAGCCCAGGGGCACTGACCAATCACCCAGGAGCAGAGGGCACACAGGTGCAGTGCATCAACGTGAGGGGATAAAAGGCTGGGCTGAAGAACAGGAAGGGCAGTTGCTTGCAGCCTTCTGAAGTGGGATGATGTTGCTTTGTATGGACAGACACCTGAAGCCTTCTGATCAGGTAAGGGGTTACTGTGTATAGGGGAATGCTTAAAACCTTCTGAAATTGTGTGGTGACAGTCTGTATTATGGCTGCCTTATGTGTGACAAGGGTGGGCAGGGAGTTGAGGCTGTTGAGATATGGCCCTGTGTGACAAGCAAGCCCCCTGTTCCTCAGTGCAGAGACCTGCTGTGAGTCTCTGCTGGCACAGCTCTTGGGTTTGTGTTCACTGCCTCTGTGCACAGTGGGACTGATGCCTGGCAGGTGCTGAATGCTACAGTCCTACCTATGTGACACATAAATATTTTCTGTGCTCCTGGCTTCCTCAGTTTGGCTTGGTTTTTTTCCTTCTCTGTGTGGAGGAAAGGCTGGGCTGTGGGAGGGGAATGGGTGTTACAGAATCCTTTCAGTGCAGGTAAGTGAGGGGACTGCAGGCTGAGCTCTGGGGGAGCCTGGGGCCAGGGGCTGTGCCCTGCTGGCCCTCTGTGCAATGAGGGGCCTGGGCAGGGACACTCAGAGACACAGCAGGAGCAGAGGACCCCAGAGTTTTGCCCTCAGACTGTGAGAGGATAAAAGCCAAGGGTTCCTTTTTAGGGGTCTCTCCTCAAAGGAACTGGCTGAAGTTATTTGGTTAGTTGCACCAACATTAAATTTAAGAATTCAAATGTCTGAGTGTCTGCCATGGAAAACCTGGGTCTGAGCCCATAGGGGAACCCAGTGTGAGTGTGGGTGCAGCTGTGAAGGGGCTTTGGTCCAGCTCAGGTGGTGCAAGAGTGAGTGTCAGAGTGGTCCTGGATGCTCAGACAGGGAAGTTTCCTTAACAATGGAGGGTCTAGAGAGCTATTTAGAAGTCTCACCTTTAATATCAGATATTTCCCTTCTCTCCTGTTGCTGCTCTGCTGTTTTTGCTTTTACTTTTCATCCTTTGTGCCATCCCCAAATGTAACTGTAGTTTGTGGTTTAGACCAGCACAAGATCTGAGGGTAAACAGAATCTAGAATAACAACTATAAAATACCTGCCATATACACATTTTTCTCTGGCCATCTCTATGCTTTCTTTGACCTTGAACAGAGCAGATAAATCCACCTGTGTGTTGTGCAGTGTATCTGATGGGCAGCCAATTGCCTGTAGCCCTGGATGGCAGTAAAGGATTGGTGTGAGTGCACACTTTTTGGTTGATAAAGCTTAAGAAGGAACTGAGTTCAGCCCATTTTTCCACAGCTATATAAACTGCAATGTGGCTGGTAATAAAAACTTGATTTTTTTTTAGCAGTTTCAGTGGATATAAATTGGGCCAGCAGATGGGAAGCTGTCAAACAGGTAAAATGCCCAAGTACTAATTTTGCAAAATTATTTCTCAAAAGAAAGAAACAAACCAGGAGTAGCTACAAAGAAAATGGTCCAATGCAGCTCTTGGAGCACGACCAGAAGCACCAGTGTATTAACACTATTAAACCTCTGCCTGGAGAGGTAAAATGATGAATTGTTTGATTTTCAAAGGCTGGTGTGCCTCTAGGAAAATAGCAAAGACACAGAAGTCCTGAGTATGCACTTGATTTGCGCTTCTTTATTGAGTATTTTTTTACTTTAAAGGCTTCCACCTTACCTGGTACCTGTGCAAAAGCAGCTGTGCTATGTGTTAGAGCAGTCAGCAGGACAGCCAGGGAAGCCTGAGAAGTGAAGCAGGAGGTATTTATAATGAACATTTTATTGCCACCAGGAAAGGAAAGTTCAACCTGTAGTCTTCAATTATACTAGCTTTGATTAAGAGAAAAGATCTACGTAGTTCCCAAGGCAGAATGGACAATCAACTAAAAAAGGGCAGGGAGAGAGAACCAGGCTGAAGAAGAGGAATTAATTTACAGGAAACGGGGCATTCCTCCTTAAAGAAAAGTGCATTGAAATAAAAGACGTTTAACCAAAAAAAAGAGTTTTACATAGCAATATAGCACACCAGCATAACAGTGTAGTAACAGAAATTCTGGTCCTGTTTTGGCTCAATGCCTCAGCTTGCCTGGTTCCAGCATTTCCGGTGACCCTCTTGAGATTGTTCTCTTGCTTCAGATTTTTTTTTCTTCTTCCCTGTCTTTCTTTCAGCAGGAGCTAAATTCACCACCAACAGACACTTTTGAATTCTACCACTGGCACATTCTTTCCAAACATGTTAACAGCTATTCAGGCTCGTGCAACCCTAAACATAGGAAATATATCATGCAGCTTTCTTACACACAGAGAATAATTGGAGGCTTGGGCAGACAGTATTTTCTGCATTTTTCCTGCCTGCCAGCACAGTGAGGAGGCCTTGGAGCCTCCCAGGTTCTCTTACACTTTCTGGCACTGCTGCTAGTGATGATTTGTATTTTTTCTTTTTTCAAATTTTTTCTCCCCCCACTCAGATGCATGAGCTGGGCTCTGCATCCTTCAGGAGCCTTTCAAAAATGCTGTGTATTTGTGTTTCAGGTGTGGGATGTCTTTAAAATCAGCATTCCAATTATGACAACAAAGGACTGACAACACTTGTCAGTCCTTTGTACAGCATTCAGGTTCAAGTGGAGATTTGGTTAGATAAGGCTGAAATTTTGGCTTGTCCAGAGTATTTGGTGGAGCTCCCATGGTGCTGGACATAGTCTGTGTGTTGGGTACAAACAGGTGAGGACAAAGGGGGTTTCCTGAGTGGGCTGCTGAAAACCTCCCTGAATGGACAACAATATTATAGACAACAACTGCTGGAAACCTCTCTGAATTTTTCTCCCCAGTGGGAGATCTACAACTATTTTCTTTGGAGGCAGCAGCTGAGATATTGCCAACAATAAGGAGATCTGCTCTGCCTCAATAAATACAGGAGACAGTGCATTAAACCTGACCAAGACAGGTTTGCTGCTGCTTATCTGCTGGCTTTATAAATGTCTATTAGAGAGAAACCAATCTATACATAATGGGATTATCTTGCCAGATGTGGCAATGTAATAGAGCTCTTCTATCAGTGGATTTGTGGTAAATACTCTTTGGACTAATTATTAATTACTACTAATAAGCAGGAGCACTTTCCCACGGGTGCATGTTTAGTGCAATGTGTGACTGACATGTATTAGTAGGAGCTTTGGTCCCAGCAGTGAAAGTGTGGGGCAGTGGGAGTCCTATTGTCACAGTGGCTGGGAAAATTTCTTCTTCCTGATGAAATTTGAGGGAGTTTCAGCTCCACCAGCACTTACAGCAGTGTTTCCAAGCTGGCTCCAGCAGCAGAAGCTCTGGAGGGAGCTGTAAGCTCAGTGTTTCAGCACAGCTGCTTCCTTTTATTTTTTTTTTTTTTTCCTCTCAGCCAAAATGAAACTTTCAAGAGGTGGCATGTTGGCCATTTGAAGGTAGTTATATTTTTGAGTGATTAAAAATGAACTAGTTTTACTTAGTCCTGCACCTATAAGCTTCAAATGTATTACTGAGGTCTCTGAATGCAGTATTCACCTGTGCCTTTGCTGGTCAAGCTTTAGTGGTTTTCATCAGTGTATGAGACCACCTCTGTTTTCTGTGCTGGGTATCAATTTCCTCTGGAACAGAGAAAAAAGGAGATTGATGAAACTTAGGAAATATAGACAGTGAATGTGGATTTTTATTAATGGATTGTCATGGCTTTTGTGTGCTACTGCTGTTTCAGAGATGGTGATTAGGGGACGGGATGGTTAAATTTAAAACCTGAGATGTTAAAAACCAAAACTGACCAAAGTTAGCACTTAGCTGCCTGTGCAAAGCTTTGCAATGCTTATTAACTATGTATTGGGAGGCACTTTTTTTTGGTGCGTGTCTAAAAAACACTGAAAAAAGTCCTGCCAGAGGCTGACCTGGAGGTTGCAGAGCTCTCCTTTCCCGTGAGGGCCGTTCCCAGCCCTGGGGCCGCTGGCTCTGTGCTGATGATAGGAAAGGAGTGTGGTTATGTCTTTACAAACGATTCCGTGGGTGAGGGGATGGGTGTCAATGTCTTTGAAATTGACGTTCTTAATGTCAGTATCTCTGCCAACCTCAAGGCACGGGTTTGTTACAGAACCCGGGCAGTCTGACTCCAGAACCGAAAAATGGGCCCACACAAGCCTGAGTTTCTGCACTTCGTGGGGGAAAATGATACATTTAAGGGGGAATATGTGCTAGGCGATTTGGAAAGGCTGTACCTTGCTAGTACCTCAGCCCATGGGGAAAGGATGAGGGCAAAGGGCAGCTGGGAGTTCGGGATAAAAGGGGCTGTGACCTTCCAAACCTCGAGGGCTTCTCTGTCTCCTTTAGGGATACTGGCTTTTCAATAGCGCGATTTTCCGTACACCTGCAAGTTTATTCGAATAAAGAAGGAGAGTGCGCCGCCGCAGGGTTTTCTCTCTCTCTCCCTCGGTTTCTGCCATTTCCCTCCGAGTTGACAAACTGAGGCTTGTGCCCTCCCGTTAGTCAGTTTCACAGTCACACTGAGTTCTGTGAAAAACCCGTGGTGTGAAGTTGCTCGAGACATGAAGACGCCTTTCCAAGACGTTGGCACGCTTGCCCTCAGCCCTGGAATTGTTAGCAAAGCCGTTAGCGCACATTAATTAGCACACACTGGGCTCCCGGGCGGGCCAGGCCGCGCTTTGGGCGCTGTGGGGAGTGGCTGGGGCTGCCCTCAGCGCTGAGCCGGGCTGACCCAGCCGCCCGCAGCCGCTCCGTTCCGCGGGCACACAGCTGCGGATCGAGAGGTGAATTTCACATTTGCCGATGTTCAGGTGTCTGCCTGCACCACAGCCTTGGAGCCTGGCTTCGAGAGAGAGAGTTTATTTTAGTTCTTGGAGCGTGGCTCACAGAGTTTGTTTTAGCCCTTGGAGCCCGGCTCGTGGGGCGTTTGTTTTCGCCCTGACTGAGGGGAGCTGCAGGCTGGGCTGTGCAATGACAGGAGGGGCTCTCATGGGATTTTGCGGGGTAGAACTCCCTTGTGTTGCTTGTTTTGCTGTTTTCAAAGTGCAAAAAAGATCAAGCCTGGAGCTTATCCCATCGGTGTGCTGCTGGACACTGCTTTCATCTAAGCTGGGATCTGCTCTGAAGTCCTGGAGGTGAATCCTGTCCCAGCGCTGCCAGCGGGAGTGATGCGGTTCGATCAGGTGAGCTGAGGGCTCAAATCTTGTCGGCACAGAATTTGTGGTAATTTGGGACTGTCTTAATTAGTTTATCATTAAGGGAAGAATCATATTTAAGGGGTATGGTGGGCATATAGGTGTATGTTTTTGTGTGTTTAAACTCTTGTGGGTAGGCACACAGTTTGTGGGAATTGGGCGTGGGGCTGCGGCCAAGCCTCATCCCCAATGGGCTACAGCTGTGGGAAGCAGGCGAACAGTATTGAAAGTGTGAAAAACAAGGTTCACTTTGCTGGTAAAATTAACAAAAGTTCAATAAAAAGACAGTAGGAGACAGAAATAAAGCCAAGGGTTAAAAACGGCCAGGTGCGTCTTAACAGTCAGCCCCTTAAATACCTTTTCCCTTATGCCTGTTGCATATTCATAGATCCTTATGCATAGTAAACTTTTCCCCAAACTAGTTTACATGTTCCAAGAATTGTTTAGCATATCTCCTCCTTGGACCTGCCTTTTCCAAGCACGTGGAATCCTTGGTTGTGCTTGTAGTCCATTCTTATCAGCTCCAGTTTTTGGGCCTGAGTCCACACTGTCTCCCGATGGTGAGTGCTGAGCGTTGGCACATCTGTACAGGTGTCCTCATTCTCTGTTCATTGGATGTTATCCCATCCAGGCATTTTAACACAAACATACTTATATCAGCTATTTCACTGCTATGTCTAAGCTTAATTAACAACGGAAATAAAAATTTTATCTTCATAACAAAGTTGCTTTACCACTACACATATAATACCCATTTTAATATTGGTGAAAAGCCAATATTACGATATCTATCTATAACAAAAGCAATGAGCCATGGAGTGCCGAGGTGCACTGATCAATCATGAAAAGGTAGAGAGGGCACACAGGTGCAATGCAGGAACAAGGAGGGGTACAAAAGGCTGGGCTAAAGAACAAGAAGCCTTCTGATGTGATATGTGGCTTATGCTGTGATAAAAGCCTGGTTTGATCTGACAGGGTTTGCCTGCACTTTGTCACCTCTTTCCTGCCTATTGTGTTCCTGTAGGGACCTGCAGAGGAAGGTCAAGCAGAGGCTGAATTAGGGTTCAGCACTCTGAGCAAGCTGCTGCTTGCTTTTATGCTGCAGCAATGTCAGGTGAGACAACATGGAGAAACCAAGACTTCCACATACTGGAGGTACTGCAGCTCCTTTGTAGTGACTGTGACGCTATACTTCCAGTCTTTGCCAAAATGGGAAGAGTCCTGACTAGTAAAATTGTATTTTAGTGTTGTCCCAAGTATAGCTTTGAGCTCTCTTTCTGGATTAGAAAGAAATGTGTGTTCAGTGCTGACAAGCTGTGGTGTGGCACTAGGTGTCAGCAATGCTTTGCCAGTGTCCGTGTCAGCCCTTGCAGGTTTTATTTGCTGCTGGCTTTTGGCACATGGTGCCCTTTCCTTGTTCCATATTTTCAGGAATAAATACATACAAATACACTGTCCTTCAAAACTGTGTTTTCGCTTACTTTGCTGTCCTTGGTGAATAGCTATCTTAGGTCACCAATTTTCAAACATAACCTGTGTTGTGACATTTCCCTAGACCATGCACTGGCTGTTCAGTTCTTACTGTATCAAAGTTGCATCTGGGCTTGTAAATTGGCAAAAACAGCCCTCTTGTCACAATTGCTCATTAAAATGCAGGTGTGAAAGTTTCCAAAGTGATCCAAACACCACCAAAAAACCTTTTTATTTGTAAAAATAAATCTACTGTTTAAAAATGTACCCTACTGATTGGTAATGTAATAGTTATTAGTGGTTTTGGTTCAATTATTATTGGAGTAGAGTAAGTAAGAGTTGAAACTATTTGTTTTTTGTTTTAATTGATTGAAATATATTTGAAAGAACTGAAAATTTAAGAACTATGTTTTTGTTTCTGCTAAGAATTAAAATGCTTTTGTTGTGTAGTAATAGTTACTCTTGTGGGTATAAGTTAATGACAAACATTTTTTAAAGGTATGTTAATTTAGAAGTTGTAAGTTTATATTGTGTTTTTGAGGGTAAAAAGTTGGGGTTGTTTGGGAGATGATTGGTGATTTTTATAAATTGTACTTGGTTTGGGTTGTTTGGGGTTTTTTGTGATTGAGTTGTTTTTGTTTTATGTGGTGGTGTTGTGTGGGTTTTTTTTAAGTTTTTTGATAGGTGTTTCTCATTTATGTTTGGAGTGATCATAATTAGTGCGATGTCTCTTTATATTGAGGGTAAATATTAGGTAATTTTGGTTTTTTGCTTCATAATTTTTTTAATGGCTAAGTTTTTTATAGTTAAAATAGGTTTTTAATGGGCTTTACTCATAAAGTACTGAACATTTTAAAAATAATTTTGGTTTGAGTTTTAATAATTTTTTTAAATTTATTTTTTAATGAATCTTGGGAATTTTTACTTGTTTTTTTAGTATATTAGTTTGTATGGTTGTAATATGTTGTGGAGTGTTTAGTTTATTGTAAGTAGAGTATTTGTGGTATTGTTGGTGGTTGGTTTGGTATAGATAAAATGACTTATATTTATTGTTTGTATTTAAGATGATAAAATTTTAATTTTAAATTAAATTGAAAATTACTTTTAAATGAGGATATGTTATTTTATTAGGATATTGTTTTGGAACTGTTTGTGTCAAGTGATTTAACAAGGTACTGTAAGGTTTAGTTTTAGAGAATAGGTGTTTTTATGGGCTTTTGTAGGTTGTACTGTTAAAAGTTTTGTGTTGTATTTTTAATATCTTTTATTATGGTTTTAGAAAGGGATTTAGTTTGGTTTTTAGCTTTATCATTTGGAGGATCTCTGGTTAATTAACTGATTGTTAGTTGGGTATTAGGATTTTCAGTATAGTTTTCTATTAATTTGTTAAGGTGTTTTTGTTATTCTAAATTTTACAGAATTTATTGTGAGTTTGTTAAAATTATGGATGAAATATTATGGTAGTTTGAAGGTGTTAGGTTAATAAGAATCATATGTATTTCTTATTACATTATTAAAATATGGGGAATTGAAGTTGTTTTTAATAGTTTTGTTAACTCTTTAATATTATAATATGATGTAGGTTTTTACTGAGGAGTAGTATTCTTATATTTAACTGGTATAGTAAGGAGTTCTCTGTATGGTGAATTAAAATCTTTATCTTGCATGAGATTAGACGTAATCTTAGTTTAATTAGTCTTTTTGAATTATTTTCTGAGATAGGAGTAGGAGGAATTGGATTTGGTTCTTTTGTATTTATGGGGCCAGGATGTGATGGGTCAGACTCTTCTTTTGAACTAGAGTTTGTTCAATTTCTATACCAATAAGCTTGTAAATTATGGGGTTTTGTCTTTTTTGGTAGATAATGTCTTTTTTGAAATATTAATAGAGTAATTTCTCTCTTTTGTAGAGAGTTCTCTAATTTCTTTGTGAGGTGGGGATGACAGTGGTGTTTGTAGATTGAGAAAAAAACCAACTTATACAAAAACAGGGTAACGGAGAAGCATTTAAAAAGATGTTATTCTATTATTAATCTCAATAGTGAGACACAAGAAATATAAAACTCCATGTTATTCCATCAGAAATGAACCTATTTCCTTGTTATGATGCCTTACAAATGTTTTTCAATCTATTAACTTTTACCACACAATATTAACACCAATCACCTATATTTTTTTCCCTCATAGTCCTACTACAATACATTTTTCACAGTTCTAATGCTCTAAAATTAATCTTTTTACCAAAAATACATCTTTTTACCAAGCTGTATTTTAAAACATATTTAAACTTATTTCTAATTCAATCTCTCCCTCAACATCATCTCTATTCCATAACATTAAATCAATACACTTTATCTCAATGTTTACATACAAATGTTCAAGACTATATGAACTTTCTGTCAAATTAAAAAAAAAATTCTTCACAAATCTATTTTTCACCTCTAGGTCTAAAAGCTCTGGTTCAGCTGCTTGCCTTTATTAAACTTAACACTGGACCACTGCCAGCAAGGTGCTTTAGTGAAGAGCTTTTTATCACACTTGAGCAAAGCTAACATGAAAAGGTGATGGCATAATTGCTTGGAAGACAAAGATTTTTCTCCTAAAGATTCTCTAAAGCAGAAAGTACATTTTCATGGTTATCCCAGACTGTTTCCTGGTTCATAATTCTTAGTAAAAAAATATTGTGGCTGCTGTTGTGACAGAAGCTGGGTAAATACAGCCACTTCCCAATCCCTGCAGGTGTTCAAGGCTGGATTGGTGGGGGTTTGGAGCAGCCTGGTCCAAAGGTGTCCCTGCCCATGGCAGGGGAGTTGGAATGGGATGGTGTTCAAGGTCCCTCCCAACCCCAACCATTCTGGGGTTCTGTGGTTCATGCTGCTTTTTCCTAAGAAATACTGAATCGGTTAACACAACATTTCTGAGCCCAAATTTCTGTTATTGGAGGAGCTTGTGGAGATCATGGTGATTTCTCAGGGATTTGCTCTTGTAAAAATTCAGCATGTATCAAAAAGTTTGACTTCAGAATGGAACTTAAAATGTAAATCTGTTTCATGTTCAGTCTTGTATTCTTCCCTCAGCATCACTGCAGCCTCTCTGGGCAGTTGCTGTGGTGCTGGGTGGGTTCTGATCCCAGCTGCCCCTCTTAGGTGCAGCACTTTGGCCGTGTGGGGAGGAGAGATGTAAACTTAGGGGGAAAAAAAAAAGGCAGTTGTATAGAGGGAGTTAGCTTAGCTCATCAAATACACAGGAATCTAAGCCACACACTGATATTTTGAAAATGTCTATTTCTTGCTATATACCAAGGGCACTAATCTTTACAATATGTGCATGCATTTGATTTAATGAGATGGAAAGGCATTCCTAATTTCTCCTAATACAAAAGCTGGGAATGCAACATGAAATAGCTGGCAGGTTCAGGGCAAAGAATGTCTTTTACACCAAGTTCAGTGAAACTGGAGAGTTTGTTCCTACTGGGGGCTATAAAAGTTTGTGTGCTGGAAAAGAGAATAAAAATTGATGTTTGATAAAGATAGATCAGGGATAAGGACCGCAGGTATTGCTGATCCATGGAGCAGGGGATGGTGTGCAAAAGCCTTAGCCCAGACTGTGCATGGGGAGAAGCAGATGCTTGTCTGGGACATCAGGTCCTTCTGTCCTTACCATCAGTCTTGCTTTCCATCTTTATATAAAGAAACAATCAAGGTTTTATGAGAAGAAGCACCTGGGAAGAGATTTCTGTTGGGAAAAATAGAAATAATCTTTAAGAGGCCGAGGGAAGCTGCAGAGGATGTGATGGAGGTGACACTCTTTGGTGCCATTTATGTTAAGCTGGCAGCAGTGCTCTGGATATTAAGAATTCCTTTTTTGAAAAGCATTCTGCTGTACCAGAGAAGGAATTCAGGGCAGCAGTAGATATTTGGAAGAGGTTTGATGCTGTGGTATTTAAAAGAAAAGGATGGTGAACCAACCTAAGAGTTCCTGCAGCCAGGAGAACTATGAGGCTGTACTAAGTTTGGGTTTCCAATTTAATTCCTGCATGTGAGTGTAATGGAAAGGCTCACTCAGAAATGATGCTGCTTTTAACACCTGCTAATTGCTGGATGTGAGTGAAGAAGGTTGGAGTCTTTGTTACATTTGAGCCTTCCTCTCTGTAGTGATACACTGACATAACTAAACTTGAGGACTTTTGTGTTAGAACAAAAGAAAACAACCTACTGCATCAAAAGTGGTTTTTGAAAAGTTTTAAGGGCTGGTTTGTTGTAACTTAAAAGCAGAAAATACCTGAGGATAAGGAATGAAGCAAGTGTGTAAGCTGCTAGGAAAAAAAAAAAATGAAATCTGAATTTCTTGAAGCAGAGATTTTTAACTTGAAAAGAATGTTTTACTTGGAACAGAACCAGCCTGGTGTGGGCACTCCTGCAGCCAGGCATGTCCTGGTGGTGCTGGGGGCCAGGTGGGATTTCCTTACCTGGAACAAACACTTGTGGAAGGGGTTGCTTTAGTAAGGGCTGTGTGACTTGGGCACATCAGCGACCCCCCAGCCCCTGTGAAGTTCATGTTGTACCAAGACATGTATTTACCTTCAACTTGGAGGAAATGGGCCCAGAAAAAACCAACACAGCTTGTACTAAGGCTAAGGGTGCTCACCCAGCAGCTTGTGGCCGTGTGTGACCAGCCCATACCCACTGTGGGAGCCTGAGATTTCAAAGCTGTTGTACAGCAGAACAGGCCTTCCATAATACACAGAGCAGGTTTTATGACAGCCACTGCAGGAAATATCACTAGGAGATGCAGCCTGAGGGTCTCACTACTCTGGGAGTTTCTCACATCAATGCTCTTTCCAGAATAAAGCTACTGATTTTGGCTCTTGACTCTGCTCATGTTTGTTAGGCAGATTTTGTGCCTTGAAACGTGTGCTGTTGAATCAGAGAAGAGTGAGAAAGGTTAGTGGGGAAAACCTCTGAAGACTGAAAAAAAAAAAAAAAAGGAAAACTGGTAAAAGCAGAAAAATAGTGCTGAGGTGGGGCAGTTTTTGGTGAGTTTTTTGGCTGCTGTTTCTGAGCTGAAGTGGGGAACAGCTGAGCAATGGGATCAGCAGTGAGGCAGCTGGGGATGCCAGCATGGAAATCTGTGGAGTCCCTGACAGTGGCTGGAAACATAACCCAGCCCAAGAGGGAGGATTAAAAGCAAGTATTTGGAGCTCTGAGCAAGGGAGAAAAACAACCTTTTTTCCCACTTCTTGGGCAATTTGTTTTCATTTCCAGCTTGCCATGAACGGCCTGAGAGATTTGTCTGTGCTGGAGCTGTCAGGGCACGTGGGGCTGATTAGTAGCAAAGTGCAGCTCTGTGTCTGCCCCTCCTTAGCTGGGGTCAGTCTGTGTGTTCAGGAGAGGCTGTGCACAGCATCCTGTGGTGGCCTTGCTTTTTCTTGTTGTCCTGCCTTTTTTAACCCACAGGGAAATGGGGGTAGCAGTCTGTAAGATGAAACTGTTCTAAGATTTGTGACTTGAACTTCTCAGTAAGGTTATATTTTTACTGTCTGCATCAAGTTGCTTTTCATTTTAGTGGTGGGCACTTGGCTTTTCATAGTGAAAGTTACTGGTATTGCTCTGCAGCCCCTCTGCACTAAAAAGTTCTCTGAATGCTTTACAACATCACCACAAACACTGATGAATGTTAATTCACATGATATCAATGATAATTATTTCTGAAGAACGTGTGTGCTGTTCACTTAAATACTTTGTGATCTGAGCACAAAATAAATTTTTTGAGAGCCCCTTTTAGAGAAGAGCAAATGCACAGTGTTTAACAACAGCTGTCCCTCTGTCCTTGGAGCTGGGCCCAAACCCAACCTGCTGTGCCTGCAGCCTGTGCTGGGCCATTGAACACTGCTTTTTCCTCATAACACTGCTGCATGCCTCTGCAGCTCCTGTTCAGTTTCTGGGGGAGCCATTGCCATCCTTCTCATGGTCCAGATTCAGTGAAACGTTTTTGCAGCAGCAAGAGCATCTATGCTTTCCTTTACTTGCTGTAGAAATGCTGCCCTTGAGCCTATTTCGATGGTCTTTTGGGTCCCCCTGTCTGGAGAGAGCAGTGATTGGATGAACTGTGGGCAATGTCTGGGGTTTGGGTTTATTTGAGCACAGCTGTTTCTGTATGTAAGTGCTCTTAAGCAAATGTAGTCACTGACAGGCTGTGCAAGGTTAAGGAGAAGCAGCCAATGCCCTGCAGAGGTCTCTCTCTCAGGTACAGGAGAGTGTGGCCTTGCAATGCCCCCAGAGCTCTCCCTGGTGTCCATTTATTGTAATAATACTGACTTTCCATCATTTTATTGATAGCAAGTTAGAATTCAGCCTTTGAGAAAAAAAATCTAGAATTCTAGATGGACTCCCTAAAGGATTTTTGGTTCAAAGAATAGGAAACCTCAAGCTGGCACATATTAGACACAGAATGCTGGAAAAGGTTAATAAGAGTTCAGCAGTATAATTTGGGATTGCCTCATTGCTCAAGTGACCTCAAGGCACACTTACACCAAGTGTTCACCAGAGAGCTTCACAAGGTTACCTAGAGAAGTACAAACTGAAAGGTATTAATCAGGCCAAGACAGTGAGGAATTTATTTACCAGAAACTTCCTTAAAGCTTTTCCCAGCCTGCCATGCTGGTAGACTAGATACTGGTGTCCTTAACAAATTGGGTTGGTATTCTGGCTCTTTCCAAGTGAGCCACTCCACATATTCACTATTCCACATATTCACTATTCCTTTGGTAATAATGTGTGATCCCCTTTGTACATAAAGTGCAGAGAGATGATTAATTCCAAATTTATGGGGTGGCTCTTTAGTGAGAGGAGCAGACTCAGTGTTCCCTCTAACCAGTGTTTATGATAAATCTGAGTCTCTCAGCAGCATAACAAGATGCTGGAAGCAGTTCCTGAACAGCACTCTGTTAGCTGTGTGTTTTGAGAAAGGCATTGTATGACAGCCCAGTGCCAGCACTGGGGATAGTTACTCAGTTTATGGCACTCCCTGAATGAATTTCTCTCTGCTTCCACAGCCACAAGGGTCAAAGTCTTCCCTGTGACACAAGTCTGTGCCCTCTAGTGAAGTTGGGAGTGGCAAGTTAGGTTTTTTTGTTGACTTAAAGTTTTTGAAATATGTCAATTTAGCTCACTGTTTTCTACAAGGGTGCATGTATAATTCAGATGCTTTTGTGTTTGACCAAGGTTTGTATTGTCCTAGAAGCTGTTTAGATGTGGAGATCCTAAATCCTGCAAGGAAACCCTAGTGATTTTTAGTGATTTGTAGCTGCTGGATAGGAAAAACCATGGCAAAAAATCCTGCTGGAATGCAGTAGAGGTGGTGAGTGAGTGTTTGAGAGCAACAGCACCTCAGGGCTGCCTCATCTGCTGCCATTAACCAAATAAAAAGGGTCATTAGGTGGCAGATTGACCCCATGGCCTTACATGTAAAGAAAGGATATTACAGTGCAAGGTTTTCCTTCTCTGGATGCCACAGGCCAAATTCATTTCTTCTCAGCCACCTCTGTACTATGTGTGCTCAACAATCTGGTTAATTCTTGAGGCATTGAACAAGTCTGGGTGTTTGAGGAGAGGAAAAAGCTGTGTCTGCCTCCTGGTGTGTTTACTGTTTGCCTGCCTCTGGGGACCTGTTGGGTTTGAAATTGTGGGTGCTGCCCATTGGTTTCCTTTGCTTTTTGAAGTGGGCAGTAGTGAGTGTGAAGTGGCTGCTGTGGCTCTGGGTGTTCAGAGGAATAAAGAATTACAAGGAAAAAGAATGACAAGCCAGAACCTTGCAGACAGACCTGCAGTGTTCCTTAAAACCTGGATACATATTATATCTGCTTGTGAGTGTGCTGCTGCTGCTGTTGTGTCTCATGTGAGCTGATGAAAAGAATGGTGTTGCAGGAACTGCATTTGTTGTTCTTGCAGACTTCTTGCTGAAAGACAAACAACTATAATGAAATACTTAAAGGTAGGAGTAAGTCCAATGTTTGGATAGATACATAAAGTTAGGTAACCTTCTAAGGAAAAATACTGCTGTAATAGCTTGAATAAGTGAATATTGACTATGGCTTTTCTAACAGCCTTGTAGACAGCTCACCCAAAACCCAAACTGCAAAACTATGAGGTTGTCAAAGGAATGGGAATCCCATTGTTTTGAAAAGTTCACCATTGGACATGAGGATCTGTAAATGCAGTTCCATAAGCATATTTGTCTCCTCTGGCCTAAAGCTTGAGTGGGTTTTATTTGCAATATCTTATGGAGTAACTGAGCACTTTTCTTTGCATTAGAGTTTCACTTTTTGAAACATATCCTGAAATCTGACTGAATTTGGGTGGAAGTTGGGGAGCCTCCCTCTAATATGCTGAAGCTGAGTGTAAGTCAAGAAACTGTGACTGCATTCATCAGGAGCCATGCTTGTACCAGAGAGCATCACTTTTATACTCATAGAAAGTTTACATTTGTTGTGTGCACATGTAGGCTGGCAGGGCTGTGTTTGGGTAAGGTTAACCAGCTGCAGAGATCTTGCTGGAGACCCACTGCCCTTTATCCTCCAACTCCTGCCTACCTCCTCATCTTTCTCAGTGTTATTCCTTTTTCCCTTTGGACTTCTTTGATTTCTTTCAAAAACCTTCAGGTGACTTATTTTTAACACTGCTATGAGCTTGTTAGCACAAAGCAGCTGAACAGGGTCCAGCTTTTGGAGGGGTTTAAGCCTAAGCATTGAACCTTCTAGCCTCAGGACAGGAGGCTGCATGTAAGAAAGCAGCTTGTCTCAGGCAGAAACTCCTTCCCTTTGCTTTTTGTTTTTTTTCTTTCAAGAAAGAAACATGGATTATCATAACAGCAGATAGATTCAATCTCAACTGCATTTTTGCCATGCTTCAAAAAATAAGACAGCTGCTGCTGTCTTTACTGTCTAAAAGGTTATTGAGTGGGTCTGGTGCTTGCTCTGTAAAAGAAGAGATATCTGCAAAACAACATTCTCTACTGCTAAAGTAAAAAGACTGTTTGCATGGGATGTTTTCCCACTTTTCCTGCCTTTTTTTTTTCCATCTTTAAGCTTTTGTGTGGTTCTTCATTCCTCCCTGTGCTTTCCAGAGTTTCTGCCTATAGCAGAATATAGCAGTCATGAATTTTTTATCCTTGAAAACTCAAAACATTAGGTAACAACTTAAACCTCAATAATAGCAGGGTCACTCTAAGATTTCTGACATCCAGATGCCATTTCTTTCATTAAAATGAAGGTGCCACTTGATGTATTTTAGTGTTAACACTTTTCCAGATGATATTGTGGAATCACCCAGCCCCATGGGGGTGGCGTGGGTAACCACCAGGTTTCACTGTACG
Source organism: Zonotrichia leucophrys gambelii (assembly GCF_028769735.1). Lineage (NCBI taxonomy): Eukaryota > Metazoa > Chordata > Aves > Passeriformes > Passerellidae > Zonotrichia > Zonotrichia leucophrys. The sequence continues at coordinate 29,939,599 of NC_088176.1, forward strand.
CTGATCTTTGTGCTGCCAGCTCTGCTCACATTTGCCTGTGGCATTGAGGCAGTCAGGAGTGTGACTTGTTTGGAGAGGGGCTGTTCCTGTGCTGAGGTTTCTATGCAGCAATTAGCCCAGTGTGACCCAGTTCTCATGGGAGATTTGGGAAAGCAAAACGAGCTACCAACCTTCTAGTGGAATAAATAGCTCATGTTTTTTACACCTGGGGGCCAACCATATGAGTTTTAAGTTTGAGTGATTCCCTCATTGATTTTACAGTGAACACCTTGTTTCTTGTGGGGAACTTGAGCAGCTTTCTGCCAAGTTGCTGTTTCTGGATTCATTTAAGCAGAATGCTCTGTGCAGTAGTGCTGAAGCCCAGAGAAAACCCATGGTCTGTAGCTCTCTCTGAGCATGTGCTCCCTCTTTCTGCTGCCACAGATGGATCCCTGTGCAGCTCCTCACTCTGAGATACTGTGCAAAAAAATCTGCAGCAAAGCCAGTGCTCATCAGGGAAAATCCAACTGCTTTGCACTGGGTGGGTGTAACTAGTGTGGTGTTCTTGATCACTGCAGAAACTCATTTCATTCCCTCCAAGGCATCCACAGTCACTCTGGTCTCTTTGCAAAATGCTTCCTTCCCTTCAGCTTTAGATCTCTTTCCTAGCTGAGAAAGGTGTTGAGAAGGAGGATGCCTCACACAAGGGAGAAAATGCAACAAAGCTGAAAAAGTACTAAAATATTGTGAATAAAGAGTACACTTTGAGTATACTTTGTAGGAAGTGAATAGAACATGGAGTGACACTAAGAGTTCTCAGAGAAAATTGCTAAGTTAACCCTTCACTGACAGGTAAGACAGTTAATAAGGCAATGCAGGCATAGGAGGGAAAACTTAAGCTCTCAGCTCTGCTTTTCATGAGGAAATGCTGAATTATGACAGAATTAAATTTTATTATTTTTAGGGAGTACAGTGGAAAAAATTGCCACTAATGTTTGGGGCTTTAAGAGAAAAATTTATTAATGGTCAATCTAGAGTACTGATTCATGAAGCCAGTTCATGTGTCCCCTTCATTTTGTGTTTTTTCCTCTAAATAATTTAAATAGGAAATGGTTCGATTATGGGTTTTGCTTAGCATAATTAAATTCAGAGTAGTAAAAATGAGAAACAGCAATTGGGGAACTGGTGTTTTCTGGAGTCCTTACTCCTTAAAACCATTTTTCATTGGCTCTTGTTTCATGATGTCAAACATTGCATTATAAAATAACTGTAATTAACATCAGCTTGATGGTGGGAGTTTCTTCTTCTTCCTGGCTATTCACTAGGAGGAGTTGTCTCTCCTTGCAGCATTATGGCGATCAGAACTCAGGTTGGCTGGAAGCTGGAAGGAAAAAATGTTGGTTTCCTTCACTTGGAGAAAAATTTTGAAATTGTTTGTCCAGTGGTTCTGCAGAATGCTCCTCTGGGGCTGCGTGCAGCCTTTCCTCAGGGGGGGGCAATCAGTTGGGTCAGGTTTGTGTTTGGGGCTGTGGCATCGGGGACTGTGTCCTGTGTTGTGGTGCAGTGCCATGCATGGCATTGTTGTGTACTGGGGCAGCACAGCCAGCCTGCCTCTGCATTTTGTGTCACATCAAGGATCCCTGCAATGCTGGAGTCTCCATGCTGCATTATTGACAGCTTTTTCTGTTGTTTTCTCTTTCCAAATGATGTTCTGGCAGCTCTTACTTGTCTAGGTAAAACATCTCTTACCTCTGCAGAATTTTCTGTCTCTGTGGAGATCCATTATCCTTCAGTGTTGTGTTCATGTGCAAAAATGTTTCCTGTAGAGCCTCAGTTGGCTGTGATTTAATGGTTATTCAGTGCTGCTGTTTTCAAAGAGCCTTCACAATGTGGAAATGATTTCTTCCCAGCTTGATACATAAGATAAAAAGAATATTTTTGTGCTGAATGACTTGGACTTGGCCATGTTAATGAATAGCTAATCAAGGTCTGAAAAGTGAAGCCTTGGAGCTGCTGCCTAACTGAAGAGGGTTACTAAGTTCTTAAAGAAGGGCTTGGCTAGAAGCTGCATACAGCTGGGCAAGTTTGTACCCCTGTTAAATTCAAACTAACCTTTATGACACCTAGTGATAACCTATTGTGGCATGAAAAATGAGAATTAAAAATTTAGTGTGTGACACCACATGAAAGGTGAACCAGCCACATGAGCAAAAAGCAAATAACAACCATGACCTGCTGTCAGACTCAACAGGCAAAGAAATTCATGCATTGGAAGAATTTCAACAAGGCAGAGCCCAGAATAAGAACTGTCTGCATGTGCTCCAAATGAGGTGATGGGTTCTGTATGAAGCCTGGATAATGCAGGAATGGAATTAGCATGAATGAGTGTTCCCTTGGCAAGGCAACCCACACAGAATGCGCTGTATTGGCAGTTTTGCTGCTAATGATCTTGAAAAGGCAAATCAGAGATAGATGTGATTTAGAAGAGAACAGGAAGGTGGCATTGATGTGAGGTGCCAGAGTAGAAAAAGGGCCCCAGTGACATCCCCAAATGTCAACTTGGGCTGGAAGAAGCTTTGGCAATGGTATTGAAGGAGGCTGTGGGGCAGGAGGATGCTGCAGGCTCTGCCACTGCCAGCAACATTCCAGCAGCTCTGGGTTAGTTGTACAGGGGAAATGAGGACAGCAGCATATCTGTTCCTTCAGACTGTGCAGGCCTGATAAAAGAAGATTTGCTATTATCCAAACCTGATATTCAAAACTGCAGGAGGTGAAATTTGATTTTTTTTTTCTCCCAGTATTAATTCAGTGCAGAGAAGACACTTTGTCAATGTTTTCTTTTCAATCCTGAGCCATAGGCACTTTTTCCAGAGAAGTGCTGAGGGAACATTAACAAGGAGGATGCCATATGGTCTCCTTAGGGACATAACTCAGTTACAGCATGCTTTAAGTTTAGTCTCAAAGTGTGCTGTGTATGCTGTTGGTGTACAAATTATCTTCATGGTGGGACCCTCCTGATTCTTACTTGCAAGGTGTTCAAGGAACTGGTGGGATTGCAAGGGGCCAGGGAGGGAACTGTGGGCATGGATGCTGCAGGCTGTGGTGGAGGGCTGGCTTGGAGCTGGGATGGCTTTGCTTCTGTCCCTGCAGGGATAAGGTGTTTTCCCATGTACCTGTGATGCCACAACCCCCAGTGTGAGCACTCCTGTGGTCGGTCAGTGCCTCCTCTCAGTTCCTTTGTCTCTCTCCTCAGAGCTCTGTAGTAGATATTGAGTTCTTACAATATTTCTGTTATAATGGGGAATGTGATGGGAAAGCACATGGGCTCTGGAGGACTTGTAGCTGACAAGTATACTACTGTACCCTACAATTATTATCTATGAAGAAAACTATTTCTGCCTTTTTTTTAAGGAAAATAATATTTTGAGATGTTACACAAGTCTGACTGGACATAATAATAATCTACGCTTTTTAAAAAAATTTAGATGATGAGAAAAAACCACCTCTGACTGATTACTTCTGTGACTAGGGAGGTTTGATGGTCCTGCTGATCCTCATGAGAGATTGTTTGCTGAAGACTGAATGTTGTAAAATCTTTTTTGCGTGTGTGTAGGCACACAAAAGCACAGAACCATGCTTCATGTTCCTGCAAAATTTCCCTGAAGGAGAATTGATTTCTGAGATAAGTTTGCCTATGTTCTACCTTTGAACTTCTTTGAAAGGAGAAGACAACAATATTTTTCTGATCTCTTTAATGATTTTGTTAATTTGTTTGAGTTTTGTCATTGTGGGACTTTCTTTTTTTGGTGTGGTTTGTGTTCTTTAACAGAACTTTGGTTTGGATGGTTGATTTCCAGAGTTGAACTGTTTTGGCAGAAATCTATTTACTTCCCCAAGACTTTCAAGTTTAGTAAAACACTGTTGTTACTCATGTGGGATAACAGAAATGTTTTATTTTAGTCATTATTTTTTCTTTTACAATCTCATTTTTATTAAAAAATTGGCTTAGGCTCCAATGGATAAGCCAAAAAAGGAAAAACTGAAAGGGAACACAGTGGTGGTAGAAAGTTGGACATTGCCTGATCCACCACTGACCCCTCCTCAGTAACTGGTTTTGGATCTGAGCTGGTTTCAAGTTTGTATTTCAGAAAGTGAATTATGCTGCCCGTGTCATCAGCAGGATGCTGTGGATAAACTGGTGTGTTGAAGGAAGACAATCATAGACAAAGGTAAGAATTAAATGGAGTAAAAAATATTTCTACTTTCCAAGTGCTGGAATTTTCAGTTTTGAGGCAAGATGCGACTTGAAAATGTTTCATTTAGGCAAATACAGTTACTCGTATTTTTAGAAATGAAAGAACATTATTTTTAATTTTCACAGTTTAAAAACCCACAATGGAGTTTCTTCTCAATTCAGTGAAATACAGAAGAGTACAGTTGTTCTGTGAATCATTTCAGTTGACCTGATTTCTTTAGTAAGGATTTGATCAAAATATTTTGCTTATCTGTCTCAGTGGATCAGATCAAGTCCAAGATCTTACTGTGCCTAAACACGGGCTTAGGATAATGTTTTGCCACATGGTTTTTGATAAAATCCTTTAAATGTTTGTCCTGTTGATATGGTGTATTCCTCCCTATCCCAAGGAAGGAGTTCTGGGTATTTTGAGTGGATTAATTAGTGCGCCAGTGATGATTAGTTCTAACACCTCTGGACAGTACAAAGCATTTGCTGTTTTTCACATAGGGAAAAAAAAGAGAATATATTACTGGAAAATAATTTCAGAAATTATTATCATAATGAATCATTAACAGCTTAAATAGCAGTGCCAGGGACACTTGTTCCAACTGGCTTGTAGTAAAATGAATTCTACATTTAAGAGAAGAATTAATGGTGTAAACTGCTGTTATAATGATATTTTAATGACTGGAACAGTCTTACTAGAACTGTGTTGCAAATGTGGTCTAAGCCCAACAGGTTTCTAAGTACAGCCTTTAGACTAAAACTGTTATGCAAAGCTGTTGCATTTAGTTTTTGTCTTTGAATTAACATTTAAATTTAATCAATAAATATTAGATTCAAAGTCTGTTGATTAAAAAAAAATATTTATCACTTCAGGTGAGTTGAATTGTGAGTATAACCTCCAATGAGATAATCCCTGCACTTCTGGCTTTGCTCTTGAAAATATGAAGTTCTTGTTGGGTTTTTTTTCAGGATCAGTAAAACTTTGCAGAATTCATGTTGTAGTTTTGTATGTAAGTAGTAGCTCACTTTGGGTTTTGTATGCTGCTGCTCAGCTCTACATGTTACAGAAGTGTGATTTGCTTGCTGAGAACCCAAGAAGCAAGAAGCTGTTTAAATAAGGTGAATGATGTAATAAGTATGCCCAGCTTTTTTAGGTGCTTGCTGTGGCCTTCAGATTAAATAGCACAGATACACAATTTAGGAAGAAACTGCTGATCAGGCACAGGAACTATTTACTGTAAAGCTTCTTGCTACTACTATTCTAATCTGTAATGTGCAGCCTGATCATTGTAGATCCATAACAGCAAATTTAGAGGTGAGCAGGGTGTGAAATGGCATGTGCAGTTCTTCATAAGGAAACAGACTAGGTATTTATTTAAGCCTGGCTGTCACCAAAGCCTTTTATTTAACTGAGGGGGGGAAAGGATTAACTAAGTACTTAAATGGTCATTAATGAGCAAGTAAACTAGATCATCTGTAGAGTTTCAGTTCAATAAGCTACTTAACCTCTGCATCTCATTTACAGGGTGAGCAGCTGATAAAATGACTTGGTGTCTCACCAGTTGTGGTTAGAAGGAGTAGGATACAATTTGGAGGCAGTTTTACCTCTTGATGCTGTCTTATAGATATTTTGTATGAGTATGTGAAACTGCAAAATCCTATCACAGAAGGCTGTCAGTCTGTATAAGATACAAGTATCTAAATTGTGCTAACATCCCAGGTGCTGCTTCTTTGTGTGGCATAATGTATTGAAATAGAATAAAAATACTATCCTTGTATTTTAAGGATAGTAGGCAGGGCTATGAAATGTGTTTTAATATAATCATTGCACCTACTAAACTTGACCTGCTTTTTGAATACTATTGTGGATATAAAAGGAACAAAAAGAGACCTAAATTTGGAGCCTGATTCTTGTTTTTCTTCAAATGATAGGAGGTTTGTGTTATTCACAGCAAACTTGGACATCATTTTAAGCACTCCAATGGCTTACAGTTAGAATTTTATTACTCTATATTTAGTTAAATTTTATTACCCTGTATTTAGAAGTGAGACAGAAAAGGAGTTGAGCTGCCTCTAAAAGCATTCCCAGCACAAAGTGGTTAAGTAGCATTGTGTCTGACCTTATGTTGAAGGCAGTAATGTGCCAAACACATCAGCCCCGTGCAGCTGCCCTTGTGCAGGCTGTTTGCTGATGCACAGGCTGACACTGAGTGTGCTCTCATGGCAGAGAGGCTTTGGCTTGAGCTGGAAACAAGGGGTAGCACATGGTTTAATGATTATATGTTGTCTCTAGTGAAAGCTCTGTGCTTTTCTGCACATGAGGAAGTAAAATGCATGTCAGTAGAAGGGATATAATCTCTCCTGATTCCCTGGGTCTGGGGGAGCTTGGCTCCAGAACTTAGCTGAAATAAAAAGTGTTAAGAGCTTAGGTGTGCAGCTCAAGGTATGAAAGGATATGTGAGACATGAAAGTGCTCTGAGAAGGCATTTGCAGAAAACACATCTGTGAAAGAGAAAGAGGAAGGGGAGGATGGGGGACAGGTTAGGGAGAGAGAGGATGAGACAAGTGTCTCATTCAACCCCAAATTTTACTGGTTTCTTTTGTTTAACAGGTGTATTTTCTGCCAACACTTACAATGACACCATCTGGTTTGCATGTTGTTTAAGAGCTTTTTGTTTATGTATAACTAGCTCAATGAGATGATTAAGATGATATTTTTTTAAGCAAATTCAGTGTCAAGAAGGCATTCTTCAGCCCACGTGGTGATGAATCTGGAAACAGAGTCTGTGTTTCTCTTGGCTCATATCTGTGGTAGTGGGGTCAGGTCATGAAAAGAAGTTCCTCCCTATACCAGAAAGGAAGGTCCAGGGAAGAAGCATAGAATTATTTAGGTTGGAGAAAACCTTTAAGATCTAGTCCAGTTGTTAACCTAGTATGCTGCATTTATTTAATAGATTTAAGACCTCTGATAGGTCTTTGTCATGGTTTGAGCCTGGCACAGAGCCAGTGCCCCCCCATGAAAATGCCTCACCCTGGTGTCTGCTGTGAGATGTGACCAGGAATAAGCAAAACAGGCTCTAACTTAAACATAAAGAACACTTTATTACTTAAACTACAGGAAAATAGGGAAAGACTATAAGGAAAAGAAAAAAAAATTGAAAACCTTACAAAAAAACTTTTTCCTCCTCCTCACTACCTGACTTTCCCAATCCGATACATTCTCCCAAATCATCAACTGCCCAGCCTTGGCCCCACACTTTAGTATACTCAAACTGCAGTTCATGAAGAGGAAAGGAGTCCTTCTTGTTCCATAGGCTTCCCCTGGAAACACACTGAAACCTCGTGTGCTTCCCTGTCACTTCGGCACCGCCCGGAAAAAGTCCTTTTGCCGCTTGTGACATCTTCCTTCCATGCCCAGTGCTCTCACCACCGTGCATGGATCAGAGCTGCTTTTAGGGTTGTCTTTCAAGGATGCCTTGTCTCACTCCAAAAAGGCACGGTCTCTGCTTTGGGACATCTGTCCCCCCCATATTTTTCCAACCCCCTGGGGCCGGGGGGTCCTCACAAATGAACCCTCCTGGTTTTGAGGCACTGCCTCCCCCTAAATGCAGTCTGTGTCACAGGAACAACTGAGTCCATGGCCACAAGAAAAGTCCAGCCAAAAGGCCACTCCAAATCATCTCTCCCCATTCAATCATCTCCACGTTCTTCGGGCCAGGTCCTTGTCTCAACTCATCTCTTATCTCCCTTCTTATTCAGCTTCGAGGAGGATTAGCATTTTTGCAAGGCCCCAATCATGAAAGAAAGGGTTAAAAGTTTTCAGTCTCTGTTTGTCCTGGGACGATGATACTCCCACACGTGCTGCTGCTGCGGCCGGCCGGGCTGCACCCTTTCCCCCCCTTTCTCCTCCTGGGCCGGCTGCTATCACCGCCGACTCTCTCTCTCTCTCTCCCTCCTGGGGGGGGAATGGCTGCCCGATGTCTCTTGGGGCTCCTCCACCCTTCCATCCTCGAAGCCCCCTCACCCCCATCTCTGTCCAGGCCCCGGGCCTACCGCATGGCTGCCCCTCCCCCGCCCAGCAGCAGAGGCTGGACGGGGGGAAGAGATCTGACCTCTGCGCTGCGACGTCCCAAGAGAGAGAGTGCCAAGGGCAGTGCCCTGCTTTTAACCCCTGTGTATTCTCGGAGGTGTGTCCAAACCCCACTGGCTACACCGGGTGCCAGTCTCAAACCCAAAACCTTCATTGGTTTGACCACAGCTTCCCAGAATTCCCACTCCTTCCTGGTCAAACCACGACACTCTTCTTGCATAGTTATGGTTCTGAATAATTTAATAAGGGCAAACAAGTTCTCCTTGTGTTTTCAGTTACAGTTGCCCCATGAGGGAAAGAGCAGGGGCAGGCACTGATCTCTGCTCTGTGGTGACAGTGACAGGACTCCAGGGAATGGCCTGGAGCTGTGTCAGGGGAGTTTAGGTTGGATATCAGGAGAGGGTTCTTCCCTCAGAGGGTGGTTGGGCACTGGAACAGGCTCCCCAAGGAAGTGGCCATGGCACCAAGCCTGGCAGAGATCAAGGAGTGTTTGGACAATGCTCTCAATCACAGAAGTGACTCTGGGGCTGGTGCTGTGCAGGGCCAGCAGTTGGACTTGATGATCCTTGTGAGTCCCTTCCAGTTCAGCACATTCCATGAGTGCTGGGTGTGTTACAGTGTTAAAAGTGAGATGGCTGAGCTGATGCTCCCCTGTCCAGCCTGGCAGAGGTTCTTAGTGAGGCTTCTGCTGTCAAACCAGGGAACACTTGGGTTTTCAGCCTGTGCATGTGCTGAAATTTGTGTTTCTCTGCCTCAGACTCGGGCAAAACTGTGTCCATCTGCTGATGCTGTTAATCACACATCTGAGCTGCAGTGTCAAACCCCTCCTGCACTATTGCACGCAGGATAAAGCATAGAACCCTTGGCATGAGTCCCTTTAGTAGTTGCTGCTTTTCAATAGAGGTTTAAATGGCTAACTTTCTCCCTTCCATGTTTTCATTTGTATTGTGTGCTGGAGTTTTCTTAGGCTGCTGCTGCTTGGTGATCGTAATTGCTGGTTTTGGAGACAACTGGAGAAATCCATAGTGGCAAAAGTAGATGCTGTCTTTTGTCTTCTTTCCAGAATCAGCTGCTCCTGAGTCCCTCTGTGATAAATGTTTGCCCTGTTCTGCTTCTTCATCACCTCCCATGTCAGATATTTCAAGGGTAGCTCAGGAAGCCTAACCCCAGTACTGCCCTGGCCTTAATTCTTAAAAGTTTCACTTCTTACCTGACTTAGGTTTTCTTTGCACCAGTGGAAGTGGGTTATCTCTGTCCCTATCCACAAGGACACTGAACAGATTATTCCTTGCCTTTATGCAGCAACCTTTTTTGTAGTCTGTCCTTTTGTTCCTCTTTCATCTCCTTTTCTTGGGGCTAAGCAATGCCAAATTATTCAATCTCTACACCTATGTGATCTTTAAAACACCTCCAAAGGGAAAAAGTATATTTCAGTTGAAATATTTCAAATAATATTTCATGTATAGCGTATTAAAAAGAAAGTTCTGTGCAAACTTATCTTTGCATAGTGGCATTTTTTCAATTATACCGGCAGGGAAGATTTATCTGCAGTATTTTTGTATGTGTTTTTTATTTAGCATAAAATTGGAAAATGATTTGAAGCTTCATGGACAGATACACTTTGAAAATGCATTATGGAAACTTATAACTCAGGTGGTATTAAATCCACTTATCCACCAGGTAGTCCAAAGAACTGGGGCAGTCATCAGCCACTTCTGCAGTGCTTGCTTTATCCTGCATTTCAAATTACTTTTTAAAAAACTGGCTTATTAACACAACCCATAAAACTTCTAAGTGTGGCAGAGGTAGTGATCTTCCTAAAAATATTTTTGCCTTGTTGTGCTGCAGGAGTAGGAACTTGCCATGAAGTTAGAGCAGTTTGGATTAAGGATTTGGAAAGGGGGAAAGAAATTTTAGTTAGTTTTAGAGAAATAACTCAAATACATGCAGGGAAAACATTGAAGAGATGCTCTTATTAGTTCCTACTGCCTTTGGTCCTCCACCTGTGTGTCACAGAGGGACTCCCACCCCTCCTGCTGTTGTGACTGTGGTCACACACCTGAATCTTGGCCAGTGCTGCTTCCATAAGTAATCCCTAATTAGGTAATGCTTGATTTGATTATTTTTTTTGATAATGAGAAATACTTCATTCTGCCCTCATGAATGGAATTCTCTTGCAGTTCCATTATGCAGCTTTATTCAAATAATTTGCATTATCTGGAAGCCCAGAAATGGTGGGATTTTTCTACCTCATTTCTCAAAGCCTTTGTTATCAAGGCCTTAATTCTCAGACTATTCCAATGTTGATTATAAATGCATTTGGGAAGGCTAATGTTCAGAAATAATGAGATTTTCTTCATTTATAGCTGTGACCAGGAGATTGTGTAGTAATCATGCTATGCTTCCTGCTGCAATAAAATAGTCTTTAGAATGTTTTGAGGGCCTTTGTAGTTGAAGGTTAAAGATGCTAAGATAAGTCAAACTATGTTTAGTAGTTTCTAGCAGTATACAGAAGAGGTCCTTGCAGTTTGGGCAACCAGTTGTTTCAAAGTGTTATGTCTTTTTTCATTAGCTGATGAGATGGACCAAATTGATTTTTATTTGTGCCTCAACATGTGTTATACATGGGGTGAAAAATTACCCTAGGGGGTTATACAGGTGATGGTGTGAGAAACAACTGCTCACTTGCAAATCTCAAAGGTTTATTAAACCTCAGCAAAGGACTGAAGAAGGAAAAAGGAGCACTGCTGGGAGTGTGGCTGACTGCCAGAGGCTCCCCCTTTTATACTCCTGGGGTTGCATCAGCCAACCCTGGCCCCACCCAAAATCTCCCAGTCAGCTCTTCTTTGCTGTCCATTGATGGGGACCTTCTTGCAGCTGGATAGGAGGGGAGGTGTTCCCCATTCCCACCTGCCCCAGGCAAGGGGCACATGTGCACACCCTCCCTCCATGTGGCCTCACCACCCAGGCTGTCCGGTGGCAACAATATGGGATGGGGGAAGAAGACTGGGGAGAACAGAGGGTGTCCAAACAACAAACTACAATAATATACCTGTACATCCACAAAATTTCTCTCAATGTACACATGGTATTTGTCTCTGAATTTTGGGAGCCAATCATCAGATTTTCGTCTATAACAAAGGGGAGCCCTCTGCTGCTGCTTGGAAATGGCACCTGGCTGGTCACAAGAGCTGTGCAGGCCCATTGCTGCTCACAGCACACCTGCTCCATCTGCAGAGCCGACACTCACAGGGCTCTTGGGGTACAGCAGGGATGTTCTGTTGCTGTCTTCTGTTTCTCTGTCTCTTTCTTCCTCTCTCTGCTCTCTTTTCTATCCCCCTTCAGTAGGAACACTTACCCTTCTTTACCAAAAACCAGTTCTCAGATATAATATTGCCGCATTTGCACTTTTTTTTTCATCCAAGAAATCTATCAAAAAGAATCCTCCCCCACTCCTTCTTTTACAGGTGGATTAGCTTGTTGGATGAAGAACTAAAGCATTTCTAGAGATTTATGTTGTGATTTTGATTGGCAGAAGTAATATCTACTCAGTAGGGTCAAGTTCTGTACTTCAGTCCAAGTTCATCCTAGTATTTTCCTAGTTAGAGGAAGTATTGTGCTGTTATACTGCCATGCATCATAGAAGTAACAAAGTGGAGATAGACCTGGTCAATAGTGGTGTTCCCCAGAGCTCAGTTTTGGTGCAGATCCTGTTGGGCACCTTTATTGATGATTTGGAATGGGGATTGAGTGCACACTCTGTACACTTACAGACAAGCACCAAGCTGGGTGGGAGTCTGGATCTGCTGCAGGGCAGGAGGGCTCTGCAGAGAGACCTGGGCAGACTCAATCGATGGGCTGAGGACAAGGGTGTGAGGGTCAGCAAGTGCCAGGTCCTGCAGCTCCAGGCTGGGGGAAGAGTGGCTCAGGAGCTCAAGGCAGAAAGGGCCTTGGGGGTGCTGGCCAACAGCAGCTGGACATGAGCCAAGCGTGCCTAGGGGGCCAAGAGCATCTTGAATATCAGGATCAGTGTGGCCAGCAGGAGCAGGGCAGTGGCTGTCCCCCTGTACTGGGCACTGCTGAGGCCACACCTGGGATGCTGCATCCAGTTCTGGGCCCCTCACTTGAAAAAGGACATTGTGGTTCTGGAGTGTGTCCAGTGAAGCACAACAAAGCTCATGGAGGGTCTGGAAAACAGGTCTGGTGGATGGCTGAGGGAGCTGTGTGTCTGGAGGAGAGGAGGCTCAGGGGGCCCCTCATCACTCTCCAAACTCCCTGACAGGAGGGTGCACTGAGGTGGGGCTGTCTCTCCTCCAGTAGAGAATCAGCAGAGGAAATGGCCTCAGATGAGAGAGGACTGATTCAGATTAGATATTAAAAACCCAATTTTCTCTGTTTGGGTTGTCAGGCATTGGAAGGGGCTGCCCAGGGAAGTGGTGGAGTCTCCACTCCTGGAGGTGTCCAAGAGGTGTCTCCATCTGTCACTGGGTGAGGTGGTTTAGGGGTCCCTTGGGGAGTTCATGTAGTCTGCAGTGCTCACTGAGATGAATATGCTGATTTTTTTTCTTTTTTTAAAAATTTTTTAAAATAAATACAGAGTACTTGGATGCAACCAGCCAACTCTGTATTGACTTGTGCCTGGGGGCTATCAGGAATGCAGTCTGGCCAACCAGCCAGCTATGAGTGGGTGTTAGTGTGTGATATATTGAACTGCATTGAGTTTCTGTACTACTTTTTATAGGTATTTCTTAAAATTTGAGTTCTGCCCTGACAGCAGTTTTTTTCCTATATTTATGATAATGTTTCTGCAGTATCTAGAGTGCATTGGAGAGGAATTTCAGAATACTAGGGCATTTTTGTGTCTTTAATTATGATAGCAAGGGTAAAGGAAGAAACATCCTATATAAGGTAGCAGCTCTCTGACTGTTAGAAGGGACTCTGGGCACCACTGAGTACCACATCAATAAATGTGCCAGTCTTTGGCTAGTTGCTTATGATATTTCCTGCATTTAAGTGGATTTTAATGTTCTCTGTGAAAGAAGTCTGCTCTGCATTATGGAGAGCCAATGTTAGGACAAGTTACTAATTGCTCTTTGTGACAATGTGTAAATCTAAAAGTATGCAATGTGGTTTCCTCAAAATCCACTGAAATCCAGAAGGCTGATTTACAGGTTTAGGTCAAATATTTGAGCTGAGTCCTAGTATTTTTTACTTGACAAGTTTATCAACACACACACAAAAAAAACTTGCAAGTTTCTGAATGTAGTACAAAAATCGATTCAAAATAGTCTTGTGTTTTCTTCAGCTATACTTAAAAGAAGTCTTACTCTATTGTTTGTTCCTTTACTCTGTGCAAAGAGCTGGGACAGGATTTCTGTGGTCCCCTCTATTCTACCCCTGTTTTCTAGAAAAGGTGTGTTACCTTGGGCTATGTCACCTTCATGCCAGTGATACATTCTTAACCGGGGTTTGTGCTTCTAAGGATTATTGCAGGGGCTTTTAAATCCTCTGTGTTTCCCAGAGCATGGAATGTGTTATGTTCATGGCTGTACCTACTGAGATGGGAAATATTTATGTATGTTATCTGACTGTAGCCTTCAAATGCTAAAAATAAAAAAGTAACTGGATAACAAATGATTCTAAAAGAAAATTAAAGATAAACCCCCAAAACCCAGCTCTGCACCCATAATATTCATGAACAGCTGTCAAAAAGTACAAGTAATTATAAATGAAAAAAAATTTCAGCTCTTTAAAATCTGTTTTCCTGCTAGTACTATTTGAGTGCTGCTGTATCTTTTCTTCCTGAATCAATTTAGTATTTCTATAAGGCAGCAAGAATCATGTGGAAAATAAATATATTTTTAATAATGTCTCACCATGGTTCTGTTTAAGAAATAATTATGTCAAATAGTCTTGCCGTAATAAATTATTTTTCCAGAAATCAAATGTGAGAGGGATGCAAAGAGACACTTTAGTAAGGTTGTTGCTTTTCTTGCTCTGGATTGTTGTAGGTCATTGTTGGGGTTTAGAGTTTGTCCTTTTGTTTCTTTCTCTCGTGGAATTTTGTCCCATCTGTCTCTAAGGAACCACGATGACATGGTACTGAGAGAGAGAAAAAGTGGAAAAGCTCAGGGGAGGAGGGCATCAGGCTGCATTTCTCTTATCTGAGAGTTTCTTTTGGAGGGGTGGAGATGTATTAATCAGCTTTGTAATAGTTGGCTTTTGCTCTAATGTATGTGCTTTTGCAAGTTATTATGAACTGTAATTGCCTGTAGATTTAAATTCAGAGTTATAATGATTCAGAGGGAAGGGGGGTCATATTCTCCATTCCAAAGGAGCTTCCTGCCTTCCTTGGCAGACACCTGGCTTTCAAACCTAGAGAGTCCTAAATAAGCTGCAAAAGTTATGAATGCTGCCAGGTTTGGGATGAGAGCTCTTGGATGACTTGGAGGTGTAAAGATGGGAATTCAGCTTGGGTCTCCACTCAGGGGAATGGGCAGAAGCTGAACCCAAATGTGCAAAAGCCAAAGGCCAGTTTGAGAGGGCCTTGGCAGCTTGGGATTGCAGCCAGACCAGCATTCGAACACCAGCTTGGGAAAGGGAGTTGTATTATACTTGTAGATTTGTACATTATTTCCTGACACCAGAAATACCTGTGTCTGTGCAGCTTGAACAGCTGTGCTCAGTGTACAAATTTTCTGTGTGGGGAACAAAAGAACAAGGAAGCCACGGTGATGAAGACAAGAATTGAAATGCAAAAAGCACTGATTATCTCTCCAAATAGATAAATGTCTACTCTGTGTTGGGCTTTTCCCTGTATTTTGGGGAAGTTGTCCTCTGATGTTCAAAGCACTTCTTTTTAGCATTCACTGTCCAGATATTTATGAAAAAGAAAAACTCACACCACCTTCTTCACTTTGGTACAGATTTAGCAGGTGAAACTTAATTTACTTCTTGCTTTGTTACAATATACACAGGCAGATTAATAATTTGAGCTGATACCTCTGACAATATGCTTCTCTTTTTTTGCTGCTTGAATTTCAGCAGTTGATTGTAGCACTGAAGACCACAATATTACCCTATTTCTCAAGAAGCTCTTTTGAGTTTTTTAAATCCCTTAAATACCTATCAAATGTCCCCATCATGAAAACAGAATGCAATACCATCTTCAGCACAAAATGCCATTATGTGGTGTAATGTTGGAATTTTTTCCACTGAAGAAAAGCACTGTTTTTGTGCTTCACTGCGTTCTGTTAAGTAATTGACTTCAGGGTCTGCCTCTGTTTTCCCTCACTTCCACTGATATCAGTAATCAGGAGCGCTTTGCCAGGTTTCCCAGTGACTGTATATGACAAAACCATTTTTATTAGCCACATGGAGGGGGTAAATCGAGCTCAGGTGATGAACACTGTTTTCCTATGAAAAACTTGCAGTTAAATTCATAACAGATGAGAATGTGTGTGCAGGTTTGAAAAAGGCAAGACATCACGTTTGTTTTTTCCTTCCTCTATTTTCTCTGTTACCAGAATATTTTTCCTTTTTTTCCCTGGTTAACCAACTTTGTACTCTTGTAACTGAGCATTTTATGTACAATTTTTCTTTCCAAAGTTCATTGAACATAAATACAGATGAAAGAGATTTTTCTCACGATTTATCTGCAGGTAGAGGAATTTTGTGAAAACCCAAACAAGCAATAGTCTGTTTTGTCAGTGCACATGTAGGCCAGAGTCTCATCTCAGTGTCCCACTGTCCAGAAGCTGTTTAAAAAGAGGAGCTGCTGATATCCCAGGTGTCTTGCTGTGTCATTTATCTTACTTATTTTGCTATATCATTATCTTAGTCGAGCCAGAGTTACCAGAGGAATTATTCTTTTACCCTGATGAAGTAAAATTTGATGCTAAGCATGTTTTTGGGGATCTTCTGACACTAAGGTAAAGCCATGTGCCTGCTTTCCACTTCCCCCCTGCCCAGTTTTTTTCTTTTTATGAACTGATTGCTGCTTGGATAATACCCAAGCTGGATTATAGAAGATTTTAGACTGAAAGGATTTCACAGTTTCAGCTGTGACTCCCTGGATGTTCTTGTACTTTGATAATAGGGAAGTGTCCTTTAAAATACACATCCCTAGGCTACATGCTGTTCCTGCTAAAGAACTTGCAAACTGGGAACCTAAAACCTTAGGAAACTGTCCCCAAGATAGCGGACTCCCACACTGGGGGTTTAGGAAGAATTTAATTTAGAAACCTAGGCCCAGCCTGATGAGCAAATGAAGAGCAATGTGGTATAGGTAAGCAAAGAACAGTCTGTAAGGAAGTGCTTTCTCTGTCTCTGGCTGAGATTTGGCCTCTCACTCCGAAGGAAGTTTTGGGTGATCTGTCAGTGGGAACTTAAGTGTGAGAATCAAGTCAGTTTGAAGGGGAGCCCTATGTCAGAACAGTTTTTTCTTACTTCTCTATTGGACAAGTGCATCTTGTTTTTGCTAACCTCTGCTGGTAAAAATGCTCCTTTGTGTGTCTCTGGAACTACTTGTGTTTGCACCTTACACTGTTGTGTTCTCTCTGTTCTGTTTCATATTAGCCTTGTGTAGCATGTCTGAAATAAAGTTGGGCATGTGCTGTTTGTAAGTTCTCCAGTCAGGAGCTTCTAAGCCTTCCACTGCATTGCCTTAAATAATTTAAAATGTTATCTTTCTTGCAGGTCTTTAGCCCTGAGCCACTGAGCCTTGGTGTGCTGACCCACATATAAATGACCTGTTAGCTGAGCTGGGTGGTTGATAACCTGAAAAAATGACATGCTGCCCTTGGAGCTTGCACTGCATAGAGGCTGCACTCCATAGCCACAGGCTGTAACAATTCACAGCACAAGGGGATTGGCACAGCACTGAGTCTGCAGCACACAGTGCTCAGTGAGCATTGGAGTCAGCATTAGCTTTCTGCCCTGAGCACTGCTGTGTTTTGTGTACTCACTGTCAGGTCCTACATATGTAAATGTCCACTGTTTGGAATACTAAAATAACTTCAGGGTGACTGTGGTGGCTCAGACTGAAAGTCTGCCTAACCTCATGTCCTGCCTCTGATAATGATCAGAGGAGTTTGTGGACTTACAGGATTACAGAAGTTTTTAGTTCCTGCTGGCAGGTGCTGCAGTTCTTTGGTGGAAGGAGAGTCTTACTTTTGAAGGAAGTGAGTTATTCTCTATATTTATTTCTGCATCGAAAATGAGTTGAGAATATACAAAATCATGAGAGCGGCAGGGTTGCTCTTGCCTGCAAAATCCATTCCAGCTTTCTCACAAAAGTGCTTCCATTAATCCAACAATCTTGTCTTTGCATATGTGCCTTGCTCTGTATGACAGTTTAGATATCTTGGACTTTGAATTGTTAAAAGAAATAAATTACTGGATATACATAAGACTGAAAACTATGACAGTCTCCTATGGCCCCATGAGATAAAAACTAAATAATGTTCCCCCCTGCCAATCCCATGCTTTTCTCAGCAGAATGATCCTTCTCACAAACTAGAGAGGGGAAAGACCTGTGTTGTCAATTTGTTCTGTAGGTTGATGTTACTGCTGGCTTACTTCTTTGAGGAGTGGATCCTGAGTGCTTTCACACCAGCAGCTCTCAGCACCCATTGTTTCATCCTGAAGAGTGAGAAGCAGAGGAGCCTATCTATAGTCATTTCACACCCCTCAATTTTGAGAGGATCTAATTTCCTTGATTTCAGTTGGCTTTGTGTCAGGTTGATGTGTTACTGTTGAATGTTGTACCTGTCATCAGTGCATCTGATACATGGTGGGTGCTCTTTCTATATATGGATTAATTTTGTGTAAGTTTTAATCTTGTCTGAGCATTATAGGTGTTATAAATTAGTATCCTTGGGCCAAAGTTGAATCTGACAGTCACTAGTGGAGCTGGGCTGGCATGAATAAGTCCACGAAACCTTTGATCTTGGACTGTTTATAAGCCTGTGATTAATCTAGAGTTTTTGTAATGGCCATCTCTCAAAATATTATTTTACATACTACTGGAAGTGTAACAAGAATGATCATCCTTGTGCTTGTTATGGTAAACCAGAGTGTATTACAAACACAGCTCAGCCAAAATTTAGCCACCCAGGGATGTGCATTTTCTCAGTCTCCTGCAATTTGGCCTGTCTGGTCACTTTGAAGTGACAATTATTTCTTGGCATCCACTTCTTCAGAATTTTTCATTGCTTTTATTGTTGAAGATTGGCTGTGGGACAATGTCTTTTGCTTGGGGAGTGTAAGAGCCCTGAGCACTCTCCTCCCCTCAGGGAATGTGGGAGGACTCATTCAAGCCATGGGTTTATCGAGCCCCAGCACAACACCTCATCCACGGGAGGTCAAACCTGTGAGCACTGCTTAATGCTGTTTTAACACTTGCTTTGCAGACTTTCTTCTGTACCTGCAGCTTCCTCAGACATCTAAATAGGGGATTTATGATTGTTTAAAGCACCTGTGTCTGAGTGTCCTAATTCAATGTATGACCTCAGGAGTCAGCACACATATTGGTGGTACTCACTGTAGCAGCTGAAAGCTTTGAAACTTTTAAAAATGCTTTTAATGTTGAAGATATTTATAGCAGTTGGTTCTGTGACAGCAAAAATTAAGTCCCGGTGTGGCACCAGTAATTTCAGAGAGTGTGATCCCATTATTAGTGGAAGTTTAGGCTGATTGCCTAGCAGATCACCTTTGGTGGGTGTCTGCCCTTTGAAGATGGGGTGAGTGCTAATGAGACCAGTTATTCTGTGCCTCACAGGCACAATTACAATTGGACTGAATAATGTCATTATGCAACTGGATTTCCTGTGGATCATGCAAAGGGATAAATGGTGCACAAGCCTCATCGTTATTGATTCATGCACCATTTGCCTCTTAGCTCACTCAGAGAAACACAGTTACTGCTGTTACACTTCATTTAAAAGAATTGCAACTTTTCAGCAGGGCAAACAGCCGTTGTGTCTGAATTTATATTCTTCCTTAGCCAAATCTTAATGTACTGGTTTATATTTTCCTGATTGCGACCAAACCAAACTTAAGAGGGTTATAAAGTTATTTATTTCCCATTATTTGTTCTCCCTCTGCTGCCCTACAAAACTACAGAGCATTTTCCAAACTCAAAGCATAGCATATGCATTTTTGCCATTTATATTATACATTATTTTGATAATTGTGTGAATGATTGTATTGAGTGTGGTGTTTTGCTGAATTAAAGCTAGAAATGGGATTTAGGCTCTGTGCAGATATTTGTGATTTCCAGCACAGCAAGCAGGTAGAAATTTCTAGATGCCAACACATTTGCATGGAAGTATAAGTTTAAACAAACATCACAAACTTTGTTGGGCCAGAAGAGTTTGATTAGAAAACCTGGCTATCACACATTTTAGTGACTTTAAAGGGTAGCAAGTATTTAAACAGTCAATGCTGTGGTAGTGCAGCTCTCTGGGTACATGCAAGGAGGAACACTGAGGGTAGCCCTGGAGAAGTGCCAGCATTTGTCTGAGCATTTGTCTTGCCCTGGTTTGGCTGGAGCTGGCTAAACACATGTTGTTGCCTTAAACTGAAGGGAGAGGGATGCTGACAAAGATCCTGTTTGCTGTTGGTCAAGCTGAATAAGTAATGGTCTCTTCTGGAGTAATTTATAAGGTGTCTGAAGTGCCTTAGTATTACTTTGTGTATTAAGAATGTCATGATAATAGATTTGCTCTTAAAGTCTGTGTTTTCAAACAGTTTTCTTTGATAAAGTAATTCAAGGGTTATTTGCAGCCTTTATTGTGTGTATTAAGGGTGCATCTGTGAGGGCTTATCCTGGAAGAGTTGCTCTCATTGGGAAAGCATATCCATGTCTTGGAGCAAGAGAAGTCCAAGCAGCAGGAGCTGTGAGTGGTCTTTCTTTCACTCTTTGCAATTCCAGGTTTTCCAAAAGGTTCTGCACTGGAGATGGGCTGTTTAAGCTGCCTTTTCAGTGCTGGGTCCAAATGGCACTGTAGAAATTGAAAAAGAATCACTTTGGGACCAGCCACAGGAGCTTTGCCTCAGACTGCAGCAACATTAGCAGAGATGAGCCTCAGAGGTATCTTTTGGCATTAATGTCACACTTAATCCTTGAGGGAACACTTGGCTGTAGATCATAGTGCACTAGATTTTGAAAGCAAGTTTTCCTCTCAGAATATGAGTCATACTCAAAAATATGTTTTCTAATCAGGGAGAGAAATAGTTTTGTTCAGAAATGTTGTTCCTCTCAAATAGCAGCCACCAGGGAGAGTTTGTTTAATGCTACAGTAATTTCTCTGCTGTATTTTGTTCTTGTTCATTTGCTCTCTTGAAAGAAATTTTTAAGGTGACTCATCATAGTAATAAGGATTATGCAAGCTGGAGCTTTCTCTTCCTTGCAACTTGGCAGGTTTATCATCTTTAGTGGGGTTTCTCTGACAGAAATGAGGAAAAAGCTGCTCTCTAGGTGAGCAGAGGAGCCAGAACAGGGCTTGGGTCACCAGGGGTTTTGTCTCCTGAAGCTCTTTGGTCCTAGTATCATTGAGAGAAAAGGGTGGATGGCTTTTCATACTCTTATTTATCTTATTATATGTAAATAAAGGGAGTAAAAGGCTAAAACAGTCTCAGTGCACCCTTTTTGTTTTGGCTGAGTGTCCTTCACAATAAAATGGGGTGTTAAAAGGCAGGATCTACAGAGATGCTCTGCATTGGTAGAGAGCAGTGGAATTTCACCCAGGACTTTGAAAGAAGTAGAGCTAAGGTTAGACTAAGTGTTTGACTCCATTTTGACACACCCAGATGCCTCATTTTTATTATTTATAGTCAAGGAAAAAGCCATCTACAAAGCTGTTTTCTGAAAATATTTTCACTTGACAAGATAATATTTTATGAGAAAAAAGCTTTGTAAAACTCATGAAAGTTTTACAGTCTGCCAAACCTGTAGCCTCATTTTTGGCTTTGTTTTACCCTTGCTGATATTTTAAGATGTTGAACATAGTTATAAGTCTGTATATCTTCACAAGTTTGAAAATCAGGTAAGTCCAGACCAAATTAACTGGAGCTGTTTCCCCACAGCCTTCTCCCAGCACTTGTCCTGCCAGGTCAGTCTCCATCTGCCCTTTTCCTAGACAGATAAAATGATCTAATTTACAAATCCACAGTTGCTGCTTTAGCTAAGGAGTCTCCAGAGGGGTTCACTCTAGAGTGTCTTGGAATACAGCTGATGCATAAAGAGTATTTGTATATATTAAATGTATTTATGTCTATAAGAAATACATACACGTATATATGAAATGTAGAGTTCTTACTCAGTGAAAGCTGAGTAAATATTGTCTGAGCCCTGTATCCACAGAAGAGGTACAGAGATAACTGGGCAGGCTATGGGGAAAGCTCATGCAGCAGTAGAAGGGATGAGAAGAGTGGTTTAGCTTTTTGGGGATGGCTTTAGGAGAGGAATGAAGGCAAGAAAACTGAAAGCTGCTTTTGATTTTGGTTACATGGCTAGCTCCTCTGAAGCAGAGTGAAATCTCCTCTTAAACAGTGCCAAGAAAGAGCTGTTCACTGATGAGGAGAAATTACACCTGCAGTGGTGCCACTCCCCGTGTTAGCTGTGGAGACAGCTCAGTGTGAGAGCTGGGAGGGGTAAGGCTCATGCACAGGAGTTTGCCAGTGCCACATCCAGTGTTGAATGCCAAGGTTCATGGTGCCG
Source organism: Zonotrichia leucophrys gambelii (assembly GCF_028769735.1). Classification (NCBI taxonomy): domain Eukaryota; kingdom Metazoa; phylum Chordata; class Aves; order Passeriformes; family Passerellidae; genus Zonotrichia; species Zonotrichia leucophrys. The sequence continues at coordinate 29,961,634 of NC_088176.1, forward strand.
GCAGAAACCTTGGGTGGAGTCTGTGAGGCACACTGGGTGCTGCCAGCTGTGTGAGTTTGAGGTGTGAGCCAGGCATGTGGCACCCCAGTCCTGGCCCTCTTGTGTTGCAGATTTTAGTAGAGCGAGTTCTGTGGAACTGGAGCCCTGCCTGCCTGTGGGTCCTGCTCTTCTCCCTGGCTGTGGGGCAGCAGCTGTGATCTGTCATGCTTAGGTGGCTGTTCCCTGTCTGACCCTGCCTGGCCTGTAGTGAAATGGCTGCAGACACCTCTGTCCAAGTGACTTTTAAAAAATTCTGAGCTGTGGAATACTGTCTGGGCCACATTTATTTCTGTCAACATGTTATTCTTGTGTAAAGAGTGGTGACTCCCCCCAAATGTCCTGCTTTCAGTGTACTAACAGGCCCTCCTATGGAACTGCAGGTAGTGCCTGGGGGGCGGGGAGCCAAGCAAGTAAGTACAGGAGTGTTTTATTTCCAAGCTTGTTTTACAAGCTCTGGTGCTTGTTAATAAAGAGCTTTCTGTTGTTCTGGAGCATTGATCCTCCAGGTGACTGACAGAATTTGCTCTTCCTTCCATTTTGTTTCTTTATGTTTATAATTGTGTCCCATTGCTGTGTGTTTGAGGGAGTTTGGGAGGCAGCAGAATGTGGTGAACAACAGTCACAGCCACGAGATGGCATGAGGAGCCTGCAAGGACTGAGAAGACTCTATGCTGCTCAGCAGGTCACTTGAGCTGAACTCAAGGATGGCAGCACACACCTGGCTACAGGATTGCAGAGGTCAAGGGTTGCATATACACCTTGTTTCTGGTTTGTGTTTGCTGACTGCTTTGTGGTTTTGCTGTTAAAAACTAAGCTTTCATTCAAAAATTAAGATTTCATTCAAAAGAAATCACAGTGGGCAGGTCATTGTAAGGAGATGGTTTAAGGATAGACATCTAAAAGCCTCGAACAAGTCAGAATCCTTCCACAGTATTTTTGTCCTCTTGTATTTACAGATGGCTCTTGGGATGCACTGGTTAGAGACCAATCTCAGCCTCCTGGGTAATTGATTTCTTGGCTTGGGAAAGAAATTATGATCTGTATGCAATTGGTAGCATGCTAGTACAAACTACAGTAATTGCACCCAAGTGTTATCTTGGAATAATGTGAAAGTGAGAGGCTGGTGTAGCATTGCAGCATGGCTGGATGCTGATGCTCAATTAGATATGTGTGCTCTCAGTCCTGAAAGTTATGTAGAGCATTTAAAAAATGTGTTTTCCTGGTCATTCATATAATGCAAATTTTATCTTGAATAATTGATCAGGGAAAATCACTGCAAAGGTTCTGTTTTATAACTAGAGAGATAAGAGAAATTTATTTGTTGAGAGGCAGAAAAGTATCAACATGTGAAGTTAACAGACACCATGAGGTGCCTTCCCCGAATTGGTGTTAGCATCAAAGTCTGATATGCCCTGGGCTAACTGTTGTTGCCTTACCATTCAGATCAGCTCAGGGTGATGGACTGGGAGGGCTTTTTGATCTCCTCCAATGCCATCTGTGATACAATCTCAACCCCCAGAAGAGGAGCTGTCTCTGAAAACTGCCTCTGCTATCAGTGGGGTCACATTTCCAAATGAGGGGCTGTGATCTGAGTCACTTCCTGCACACACTATCTGAGGAAACTTTCCTCCTATCCTACAGGCAGTGCAAATGAGGGATTCTAATGGCCTTGGCAGCAAATGCAAATGCAAACCATGTTCTGCCAAGAAATAGCCTTTGGCTGTTTATTGTTGTAGCTGGTTTTAATATTTGTATGCTGCAGATAAGTGAATGAGAATAAGTAGCAGAAAAATATTTATTTTCTGCCCCTTGAGTTTATGCAATGACATCAACACAAACTGATGTGGGGGATATAGTGGATTTAAAGCTGCTGTCTGGTCCAGAAATTATTTTCAGGTGACCCGCAAATAGCATGTGTTTGGTTTTTGTGCCCAGTAGCCTGGCTTTGCTTCCAAAGCCTGAGATGCTTGCCAAGCACATGGCCCAGGATTGATGTTTTTTTATCTCATTTGCTTCACTGAATTGGTTGCATTCAATTATTTTCACTTAAATGTACGTAGGAAGAATTCATTTGCATAATGCATATGTTATATGGATACACTTCCAGCCTGCAAATGCAAATTAGACATTAATGGGGACTCAAAGAGCATTTGAGATTGGAGATCTTGGTCAGTCCCACTGGCACCAGGACATAGATGGGTACTGGGCATCAGCAGGGTCTGCTGGTCTCAAGGGGCCAAATTTCTGAATTCCTGGAGTGCTAAATGCAACCCTGTAGCCTTCCTGCCAATCTTGTGGGCCTGTGTAGTTCTTCCCTCTGCTCCTGCCTCCTGTGTGGGGTGGTTGTGCTGTTGAGAGCAGCCTGTGCTGGCCCTGACACCTCTGTGCATTGATGGTGTCAGCAGGTGCAGCTCACACTGCCTTTGCTGAGCAGGCACACCCCTGTGTCAAGGAAAAAGTCTGTGCAAAGGTGCACATCCCTTCTGTGCCATGCCTAAATTAGTGCAAAATTCCCCCTGAGAGGTGATCAGCCTTGATTTGCTAAGCATGCTTGATGTATATGCTATATTCTGTCTTTTGGAATGTCTGCAGTGCCTGTTGGGGAATTGCCTGTCCATTTTAGACTCCTTTGGACAGTCCCTGGAGCATTTTTGTGTGAGGAGGAGACCGTTCCTAAAGCAGATATTGTCTGGGAAATGCTGTGTGTCATTTGCTTTGTTTTTATTTTGTTAAGGGGAAGATCAGATCAATATAGTTCCAAAATGGTTTTCTACCACTGTGCAGCAGTATGAGGCATCTCTCTGCATTAACAAGAGAAAGCCCCAAAATATTACTGTGCTTTTAACATTATCAGTCTTGCAATGTGCTTGTTAGGCCTGCATGTTCTCTTACACCTTATTTACAGGAGCTGGTGCAAGTGCCTGGGCTCTGAAGTCTGACTTGATACTCAGAGCCAAACTGAGGTGCTTGGGGAGGAAAAATCCAGAGCCTCTGGTACTGATAGTAGGTGCATGGAAATGGGATCCAGCTGTGATGCATGAGCTTCTCCCAGCTGCCAGAAATGGATGCCAGGATGTTCTTGGTGGCTCAGGCTTTTCTTGGCTCCTGCTTCTTCTCCTGCTATGCCAATGTATTGACCTCGTGCCAGTGTTGGCAACTCCCAAGAATAATAAGGGATTTTTGTGGGCCTCCTGTGAGTTTTCTCATAGTAAAAATCTCCAAATGTGAAAAGAAACAAATTGATGTTTTTCTGAGGAATCTCTGAATAAATAACGGAGGGGTGGTATGTGGGATTATATGTTTGCCATCTGCTTGGTAGCATAGCCCCTGGCAAATTGTAGCACATGTTCATTCTGGTGAGTAAGAGTGGATTTGCTGCCATGGGCAGGTATTGCATTGGTCCAGCTCTGAGCATAAGTATGGAAAATGATGAGCCATATAGTGGGGAGGTTTTGATGAAAATTTCTCACATCAGGAGAGGAAGCCTAATGAAAGCAATAAATTCTTTAAAACAAAATTAATGGGCTGCTATTAAAAAAAGTCTTTAAATTCTATGATGATTGTCCTGGCTTTGTCCTAGACAGGGTTAATGTTTGCAGTGGCTGAGAGGGGCATGGCCAGGACCCATTCTATACCACCTAATGTCATTGCTGGGGGTGGGAGAAAGGGACTCTCTTGTGAGGAGAAGGGGTTCTGGTGGAGGAAAAAGTGGCACGGGAACCATCTGATATTGTTAGTTGTCATGGGCATTTTTGCATGTGATTCACTCTCTTTTGTACACTTGTGTTATTAATTTTGTTGTTCCCACTGTTCATTTTCCTATCACTGTTTCCAGTAGTTTTTTCTTATGTCAATCTGTGATCTTTACCTATTTTGCCTCCCATTGGAGGGAGTGGAAGAGGGGCAGTGTGGGGTTTGTTTAGTGAGAAATGAAATGAAATTGGAGAGTACCATTCCTGAACCATGACACTGGTTTATCCCACCTCATTTTTTTCTGTTGAGGTTGTGCATTCTTTTCCATTCAAGATGTTTTTTTTTTTTCAATTCTGTAGGGGTTATAACAGACCATCCTATTGGAATGGCACCATGTACTGCTTGTGTGTTCTCTGAGGGTGCTCGTTGGAGGTTTGTTTCTCCAGGAAACAAAATGAAGTCACCATAGCTAAAAGAATTGCATATGTGTTTTATTTTATTGAGTTAAGAAGTGACTTTTCAGTTCCAGCTGAGAGCAGTTGGGAGGTTGATGTGGCTGTTGTCTCTGTTGTCTCTCCTGACAACAGGAGGGAAGTATTCTGAATTGGAAGGAGAGACAATTAGACAGGTGTGAGTCTGGGTAAGAAAAGCCCAAGATGGGGATGAAAGGAGTGTGAGTAATGTGTGTATCATTTGACTGGGAGAAGTTGTGTGAGAGATTGAGGAAAAAACACCTTGATATTACTTGGGGAGAGGTTTGCTGCCTTGGGAGCAGCAAACTGTGTATAAGCTATATTGGCAACTCCACTTTCTCCAAACAAAACATTGGAAAATGTTTGTTCTCATTTAGTTGTTTGACAGTACTGGCAAGACAGCCTGCAGTGGGTTAAGTGCATAGATGTGTGTGGTGAGATCAAGTTGGAAACCTCCTAATGCAATTTTACAGGACAAGGAATTGAACACATTTTAAATGTGGTAGATAACAACTGCCAGTGATGCTAATAACAGGAAAGGAAACAGGCTGGGGAGGGGATTGTTTTGGAAGCAGGACCTTTTTCCACAAAGCAACAATGATTGATTAATAAACCAGGATTTTTTGTTAGTTGGTTTGTTTTTGTGGGGTTTTTTTTACCTCCATGAAAACAGACAAAGTAAAGATGCTCTAATGAGTTCTCCAGTGACATTGTTAACCTGGTTGTGTTTGGTTTTGTTCCTTTGTCTGCTCATGAAAGGTGCTGAGTTGCTGGCAGCCAGTTTACTGAACTGGAATCAACTTTTCCATCAGTACAACCTCAGGTCATTTTGAGAATATTCCAAACTGGCCAGCAGTTGCCTTGGACTATTAAAACTTGATTTTTTTTTTCTTTTATTTTTAGCTTCTCTGAGAAGTCTTTTAACAAGCATATCTGTAGTGAGAATTGTCTGAGCTCCTGGCTCCTCAGCTGCTGATAATTTACCTTGTTTGGGATATCTCACCACTGCCAGTACAAGTTATTGACTGATTTTCAGCTTAAGTGGGAAGTCTACCGAAACTTTTTATTGGTGTTTTTGTTTGGGTATCAAACAAAGTGAAAGAAAGAAGTGTAATAACAAAGGGTGGGTTAGCTTTTGCTGTAGATAGCATCTGATAAGGCTACTTGTAACTTTCTGATGAACTGCTGTCTATTTTTGACACCTTTTACTGTTAATACCAAAAAATGCTTCTAGTTCTAAAGAGTTCAAAATCCCCTTTCTCATTAATAGAAGTCTTCCCTTTGAAAAATACTGCTATACTGAGGACAGAATGTTCTGTACTTTTTAAAATGAGGCTTTCCTTTCAGAAGATACTTCATCCTTTCATCTATCATTTTACTGTCTTTAAAAATGAGTCCCTTTGTGTGAAGGAGAGCAGCAGTACAGAAAGGAAAATGGCTTGTTCAGTGTCCAGCAACGTCTTGGACAGCAGCAGTAGGAACTAAACTGTACTTTGAGAGTCCAAGTTTCTTTAGGTTTTTCTCTGTTTTAGTTGTAGCTGACCTTTCAGATACAGCTTTTTTGTGACTGTCAGTGAGAGTTAAGGTGGCTTCTTAGCTCTGGTTAAACTGAAAGTGATGCTGAATGTCAGGTGTTATTTATCCCAAAAGGGGAAATAGAATGTCTTTCTAGCAAATCCAATTTTTCTTGAATGTATCGTTTCAGAGCATCTCTGCAGTGAGCCAGTGTTTCATAACACACTATTGATTTATTGTTCGAATGCCACAGTCTTCCACAAGGAGGTCAAATGATGAAATTTATGGAGAATTTATGGCTTAAAATGAAGGAGAACATATATACATCTCTAAAATGACTGAAGTTAAGTTACAGGATTTAATTTTTTTTATTGAATTGGGAAAAGTGGTATTTCATCATGTACACTTGGACTGATGTCCTGCACACTCTACGTGTTGTTTCCTAAACAAAAACTCTGAAAACGTACTAAAAACTGACACCTAAGATACTTGCTGTAATATATGCAGAGATGCTTCTGAACAAAACCAGGGATTAGTTTGGGCTGAAAAATTATTTCTTTGGTAAGAATGGCATTAAGTTGTTCATTGCTCGCACTCAGCATTTTGAACTCTGTCATCACTAATTAATCTCTTAGGCTTGGGCACTGTAATTATGCAAGGACAGATGTTTTTGGCAGCCATCCTTGTGGAGATGTATTCATGAGCTGATGTAAAGGGACTAGGTACATGAGATGGCAGTTTTCACAGCAAGATGGTCAGATGGGAATACCTGCCAGCTTCATTTTCTGGGGGCTTATGCAAGACACCATTTAAAAATAAAAAAATTGTCCTCCAGTAATTGAGACATAGATTATAAAATACAGGTTAGTCAATGCCCTGCAAAAGGCTAACATTGAACTGGCTTGGGCTCAGTGGTATCACAGGTTCCTCTGAGATGTCTGCAGCTTAGGTAACCTCACCAACTGCCCTGGGTGGCTTTCTTGGTTATCCTTGGGTACTGAAAGCCAAGATGATCTGCTGTTACATCCAGGAATATCTGCTGTTACCTCCAGGGATATCTGCTCTCAAGCCATTGCCTCTGGGGACACAGTCCTCTGTCTCTTGCAGGATATGAGGCACAACTGGGGGCTTGCTGGTGTGCCTTAGGGTTAGAGACACAAATGAGGTTAAATGTTGGCATCCAAAGCTATAACACAAGTTTATTATTTATAAAAGAGGAAATTTAGAAAAGTAGGAAAGATATCCAGAATAATTATGAGATGCACAGGAAAGAGGTTACCACCTTCATGAGCCCAGCACTGGCTCATGAGTGTGATGGGAGAGGTCTGTGTTGAGTGCAATGGGTCATGCCTGGGGAAGTTCCTCAGAGAGCTGCCCAGTGAGGGAGCAGGACCAGCATGGAGGGACACAAGCAGCCTCATAGGAGCAGCCAGGATGGCAAAAGACCACAGAGTAGAGAAAAGATTCTGGCACTATTGTGTTGGGTTTGCATGGCCTGGTTTTCGGTAGCAGAGGTGGCTCCTGTGAGAAGCTGCTGGAAGCTTCCACCACGTCCAGCAGAGCCAATCCTTGATGGCTCTGAAGATGGACAGGCTGCTGGCCAAAGCTGGGCCAATTACAAATGATGGTAACACCTCTGTGATGACATATTTAAGAAGAAAATCAAAACAAAGTCATAGAGTTTTTCTTTTAGTCATAGAAGAGGAGGAGGTGAGAACATGTGAAGGAAACGACATGGAGACACCAAGGTCAGTGGGGAAGGAGGGGCAGGAGGTGCTCCAGGTGCCAGAGCTGAGATTGCTCTGCAGGCCGTGGTGATGCCCATGGTGAAGCAGCTGCAGCCCATGGGGATCCATGGGGGATGCAGAGATCCACCCTCAGCCCATGGGGATCCACGGGGGATGCAGAGATCCACCCTCAGCCCATGGGGATCCACGGGGGGTGCAGAGATCCACCCTCAGCCCATGGGGATCCACAGGGGATGCAGAGATCCACCCTCAGCCCATGGGGATCCACGGGGGATGCAGAGATCCACCCTCAGCCCATGGGGATCCACGGGGGATGCAGAGATCCACCCTCAGCCCATGGGGGATGCAGAGATCCACCCTCAGCCCATGGGGATCCACGGGGGATGCAGAGATCCACCCTCAGCCCATGGGGATCCACGGGGGATGCAGAGATCCACCCTCAGCCCATGGGGATCCACGGGGGATGCAGAGATCCACCCTCAGCCCATGGGGGAGGTGCCCACACCAGAGTGGGTGGATGCTGGAGGAGGCTGTGATCCAGTGGGACCTGGAGCAGAGAGAGGCCCCTGCTCCCAGGCTGGAGCAGCCTGTCCTTGGAGGGCTGCACCCCATGGAACAGTGACCCACGCCACAGCAGATTTGGGGGCACTGTCTGCCCGTGGGTGGGACACACATTGCAGCAGTGTTGGGGGGACTGCTGCTCCCGAGAGTGGATCCATGCTGGAGAAGATCACTGAGAACTGTGTCCCATGGGAGGGACCCCAGGGTCTCACAGGGAAGGACTCCTCTCCCTGAGCAGCAGCAGAAAATCTCGGTGATGAACTGACCAAAACCCAGACCCTGCCTCCTGTGCTGTCCGTGGAAGGAGGGAGGGGCTGGGGGGGAGAGGTGTCTTAAGGGCTTATTTTATTTCTCATTATTCTCTTCTGACTCTGTTAATAATAAGTTTACTTGATACCTTTAAATTTGAACCTGTTTGGCCCTAAGAATATTTTCTCCCAGTCTTTATCTTGAACTCTTTGTTAATTTTTTTCTCTCCTCTGCCCAGCTGTGGCAGAGGAGGGTGAGTGACATTTGTGGGTGCCTGGTGGTTGGCCTGTGTTGGCCTGCTTGCTCACCTGGTATATCAACTATAAGCTCTATTAATAACTTTCAGCAGGGTACCTAATTCTCTAAAATAAGCAGTTTTAAAAGTTTTTGTTATAGGCAGTTTAAAACTTTAATTTTGAAACCTCAATCTTTGAAGAGGCAGTGGAGAAACATCTCTTACTTTTTACTTGTTTATTACCATCTCTTAAGGCAAGGAAGACCTGGAAAACAAAATCTCTACATGATGCAGAGAAATGCTGGTTGTCTTCACTTTTATAATGCATCTGTCAGTTTTGCTCTGTGTTACTTGTGTCCATGAAGTGGGGTTGATTAATGTGTCTGCTCATGTTTGCTATCACAGGTTATGTATTATATCTGTGCAGGATTACTTCAGATTTTATGTTTAATCTTTGGCAGCTGGGTTGGGTGCTGCTCACTTGTCAGCTCTTAAAGTTTCAGAGGCAGGAGAGAAAAGGCTGCCTCATGTCCTTGAGCTCACTGCAGGCTTTGCTCCTCGTGCTTCTGTTCACACACCATCAATTTGGAAATAAAAATCATTAGGAAAATCTCTCCATGGTTTTCAGAGCACAGACAAGTTTGTTTTCAATGTTTTAATCCACCTGTTGGGCCTAGCCAGGGTTCTGCAGCAGGTGGATGCAGAAGATCTCACACATGAACTTGTGACACAGCTCTGCAGACAGCTGTGTTAAGCAGGTAGAGAAAGATGAGAAAATCTGGTGTTACAGCCTCCAGATTTATTTGGAACTCTAAAATGTATTTGTTCATTGTAGAGGAGAGCAGAGACTGGTCTGACTTTATCTGGGTTGGTTCTTCCAAACTCTTCTTTTAAATCCCTTTTCTTTAGCCTTTGTGTGTATTGGCTTTGGCTTGTGGCTGTGATGGCAGTTTCCAAGGACTGAGGGGACCTTCACAGCAGCATCTTGGCAATAGCACAAATAAGTCATGAAGGAAAATACTGACATGTTGCTGGATGTCTCTGTGCCTGTGGTTACTAGTACAGTGGGGTGGAGGAGGTCTAAGGTGCTATCCAGTTCTAAAGGTGATTTGTGCTGAAAGGCAGCAAGAACAGACTGGGAGAGGAGCTGGTATTCAAGGTTTTGGTTGAGGTTTAAGGCCTGTTTGCACCCTTAAATTCTGAATGTCCTCAAAGCCTACTCCACAAGCATGCTGGCAGGAAGCTAGAACATTCAGTGCATACCATGTGGGTTGTTTTGGTTATTTTTTTTCTCTCTACTGTTACTAAGATTTTTACTTTTTTTCAATCCCTTCTAAAGTTAAATTTCCCCTCTCTTAGTGTTGTGGTATAAGAGATTCCACTTTTAGTTTTGTTGATGCATTTGAAGTCCTCAAACCAGCCCCTGAGGACCTCCCCAGAAGTCTGTTACTACTGCCAGAAACAGCAGAACCCCTGTCTTGGTGTCCCTGTGGATAGGTTGGACTAGATGATCTTAAAGGTGTTTTCCAAACTAGTTAATTCGGGGATTCTGTGATAAGAAGCATTCTTCAGTGTTCAAACTCAGTGGTCTGAGAGAAGTTAAAAATGGTTCTGGCTTTTTGTCCCTAAGAAGCAGCATATCACTCAACCTTGATGTGAGATCTTTGGTCTTGAGGTTTCATACAATAAAAATTACAAAAAATTCCCAGTGAATATCAAGTTATTTTTGAGGGAGGAAAAGCCAAGCCAGCATTGCTGGTTGTACCCAGCTGCTCTTTGTAATGAGTCCCACAGGAAAATGCTCAGACTGTGCTGGGAGGGGTTTTTTTCTGAGCTTGTGAACCATTAGGTAGTAGAGTCAAAATCTGGGCACTGATGTGGTGATGAGCCTTTCCTTTCATCTGAATAACCTTATTACTTTGGGGATAAGGGGATACAGAATAAAATAGCTCTAGAGAGGTGCTGCCCACCCATCCTTGGAGAAAAAATTGCTAATCATATTCCAGTTGCTGAAAATATAACAGAGGCATATAAATGTTTAGATCTTATACCAAAATAGATTAGCAATTTTAAATGAAACACATTTAGCAAATTTTACAGAGCATTTTTATGATGCAGAGATGAAAAATTAAATGAAAAGGAAGGGAATTAGCACTGCAGTATATTGCTTTTTTTCCCCCCAGTGACAGTAAGGGGAGGTTCAGATCCAACATAACTGATGAATGAAGAGCAGAACAAGTTGAAATGTGATTAGTGGAGTGTCAGATGAAAAAAATATGCCAGCAGAAACTCACTGCTTCTGACAGGCTGCAAATGCTCTGCTCTGGAAACAGAACAGCTTGATTCACAGTAACTCAGACCAGATCAGATGAAATTGTGCTCTCTTTTGGGAAAATGCTGTGGGTATATAAGGAAAATCATCTAAGTGCCCCCACTTGTGGATGCCCATTTCAGAGGCCCTGGATGCCTTCAGCTGACCAGGTATAAGATCTGTAAATAGGAAAGATTATCAGTTGTGCTGCTGCCATTGTGCCTGGAAAAGTTTTCAAGCTCAACCCTCATGGAGCCTGAATTCTGAGTTAATCAGGAACTTGTCTCTCCTGTTCAAAGCAAGTGGAAAATTAATTTGTCTAGCTCCATATTTAAGAGAAAAAAAGCAAGTTAATGATCTGTTTCTGGCACTGGAGAGAGATGTGTAACTGATACTGAATATTCAGTATGTAAATCTATATGATATAAAAGAGGCAAACTTCCTCAAGGGGGAGAGCAGAACTTCTTTTGATTTTAATTTTTTTTTTAAGAATGACTATTATAGATTTCTATGCCTCCTCATTTTCTAATAAGATTTTATTAAAAATACTCAGGATTAGGAAGCACATTTTAGCAATTTGACTGTATAGAAAGGGATATTTGTCAGAAACTTCCCTATATAGAAAGGGTATTTTGGTTAAAGATTTTCTGGCTTTAGACCACCGACAACTTCAAAGTGTGTTTTAGAATAAGCTTACAAATATAAAATATGTTGAATGTGCCTGTGGCTGAAGATGGAGATGATTCAGGTGTGTCATGACTGCAGCAAGTTTACTGTGTAAGATAGATGGACAGCTGTGCTTCACTAGCTGGAAGACAGACAGCCAAGTCATTGCAAATTTAAAAATGCTATGTGAAAGTTCAATTAATGCCTATAAGAAAAGCAAATCAGAATAAAATCCTGTCACTGGGGTATATTCTGTAGCATATCTTTAAAATAATGTTTTCCATCCAAAACCATATAGCCAAAATATCAGCAATTATGTTGAGATAAATGTGGAATGTTTGGATTGGAAAATGGGATTATTCAAAAGCCAAGAAAGATGCAGTGTTGTAGCTAATAAAATGAATAAATTGGAGGTAAATTAAGGGCTATCTTCTAATAAAATGAACTCCTTAATTTCCCAGGAGAGCAGACACTGCAATACAAGAAAATGAAAGAGACATGGAAAATACTGGCAGATAAACAAGTGCATTTTTTTCAGCTGTTGAATATTTGAGAGCCCCAGAGGAATTTTTTAGCTCTCAGACTACAGAATGGGTTAAATTCTGGTATCCTTTGTGTTGGGAATAGGACTGGCCTGGCCTGTACTCTGGGTGTCCTGTGAAATGTTTTTATTTCACTGAAAGAAGGAAATCCTCCTCATCCATGTAAGAAGCACTTGATGGATGTACTTACTGACGTTGTCTTTTGCTGTTGGATCATGCTGTTCATAACTGCCCTCCAAATCCTTTTTAAGTGGGCTTCACATAATAGTTTCTCCAGAATATGTTTATTCCCCGAATATTTGGGGTTTTTCCACCGTCTGTGTTTTTTTGTTACTTGTGACAAAATACCTATGCTTGGTGATTTAATGCCAAAACAAATTCTCTTCTTTTCAATCATTATATTTTATTTTTATTTTTTGCAAGATTTTTGCCTATAAAAAGTGTACGGAGGATGTATATAAATCAGCATGATAAATAAATTCTATAATATATTCTTGAAATTTATATGAGACACACATTTGTACAACAGTTTAAAATGAGAGGCTTCATGAAGATCCCTCTCTTCATAACTCATTTCAATCAGAGAAAGTTTTAATCCAAGGAATGGGAAATGGAGAGGGCAGAGGTTTAAATCCCAAGTAAGTTTTAGCTATATTTTTTTTTTGCAACAAGATTGAACTTGCAGAAGAGAGGTCACAGAGCCCTTAGGACTGAATTCCAGCAGTGCCTTACTGCATCCCAGTCTTGGGAAGCTTTGCCATTCCCCAAAACTTCCCAGTTCCTTGGTGGGATCAGAAAGCCAATAGTCAAGTAGTTGGCATCTCTTTGCTTCCATCCTGGACCTCTGAGTGATGACATTTTGATGCAGGGGAGTTTGCAAAGTGCTCAGTCTCTGTTCTTTGAGTCTATTTAGTGCAATTGTTTAGTTGACCTTTCTTCTGGGAGTAGTTGTAAGGCAAAACCACAGCCTTTTTCCTTCTGGATAGCTACCACCTACCTCTCTTTGCTGCAAAGGCATTTCTTGGGGATAAAATACTGGCCCTAGCCATAATTAATGTGCCTGACTACTATATGTTATTCAAAGGTTTTATTGTGAATTGCCAAGGGGAGGTGTTGATAATTCACATCCTCTGGAACATTATGCGTGGACCTTCTGTACAGAAGGGAGTTGAATTTCTGCCTGACAGTTTCTGTTGGTGAAAGGGATGTTGGTGAGGGGGCTGTGCTGCAGCCAAGCACTGCTCCTGTGCTCACCCACCTCCTTCTGGATGCTGGAGAGCTTTGTCAAGACCAAAATGTTGGCAAGAGCAGGCATTCATAGGACTTTCATACAGCTGGATGTCCTTCATTGGTTCCACTTATTCCTGGTTCAGGAATGGAGGCACACATGGAGCTGAAGGAGGATTGCACGGTCCCCTGCTCACCTTTTTTTTGGCCTTCTTTTGTATCTGCCTCAGAGAGTGTCAGCACTAAACTCCCTTTGTTCTGGACATAGAATGAGGGATGTTTAAGGAGTTCTGTTTCTTCCCAAAATGGTTAGTTAAAAAAGAAAAGCAATTGTAATAATAACTGCTGGAGGAGGAATAATTGATTAATTCTGGGCGCCAGCTGTACTTATTTTGTCATGAGGGACAGAAGCCCAGCTTATGTTCTGTGCACAAGTGGTTTAATTGCTCTCCTATTTGAACACGTGCCCACTGATGTCCTCAACTGACTGCAGTGAGAGCAGAACAACTTTGTACCCTGGTTCCATTGAGAGAGGCCATAAATCAGCCATGCTGGTCTTCTGCCTTGTGTTGAAAGGGGCATACGTGCATCATATTTCATTTAAACAAAAAGTTCTGTTAAAACTTGTTGAAAATCACAGTTTTAAACACTACCCTGGGCGTCAGGGAATGACAAGGCATGTTCTTGGAAGTGCTGGGAATCAGCCTGGAAAGAGCACAGTAAATGTGGGCTGCTTCTTGCCTCTCCCTTGCACCTCAGCTGCTGTGAGCAAAGGGATACCAAAGGGATACCAAGTCAGTTTAGTAGTTTTTACATCTTAAACTGATTTGGAAGCACTGAGACTCCAGTGGTGGGAATGGCAGCAGCTCCAGTGCTGTTAACTGGAAGGGTTTGCATATGAGTGAGGAGCTTTTGAAAAGCGTGGATAATCTGAAATTAGCCTGAAACAGCAATATCTGGAGGACCTCAAATCTGATGTCCATGATGTATTCAATATACCATGAAGCAGAATGGAAGCCAGCCAGTTGAATGCACAGCTGAGCCAGTTGGAGGATATGTGGAAGCATGAAAGTGTAAAGATTTGGACGATGCAGCAGGACATAAGCCCAGAAAAGGAGCTGGGCTCAGCTGATCCTGAAGCTAGGCTTGCTGAGGAGCTGTTGAAGACAAAGCCAGCCTAAAGTAGCAGATGAGATTTTTTTTTTTTCCTTTGGGTAACTATCATGACAAAATTTCAGCATAAATAAGCAATCATCTGCCCTGGTACCTAGATGGATTTGAAGCTTTGATTACCAGCAGACCAGGAAGAGCATTGCTACCCTAAAAGCTGTGCAATTTCCCAGTGGAATTTAAAACTCCTTTCATCAAACAAAAGTTTCCACTAGTGAGAAAGCACTAGTGATCTGCACATAATTTGGGGTTGGCTGTGTCTTACAATGCAGAAGGTATCTGTCTGGGCTGGGGACACTAGTGACTAGTTTCCAGAGATTGTAAATATCCATGGACTCTTGTAAGTCAGAGTGTGTGGCATGAGGATAAATGGGGCTTAAACTGCAGTGAGGCAGGTTCTGGGTAGCTGCAGGTGAAATAATTAGGCAGTAGCATACATTGGCATGGCAAAATGTAGCACTTCCATCTTCTTCCAAAGTTTTTGATGAGAGTTCTTCCAAAGAACGCTGTGGAGTTCTTTGAGGATAAACCAGATGAACATCTTAGATGCACAACAAATGTCTGTTCTGCATTGCTAGGGGCTCAGTGGTGATCATCTGTGCCCTTTCTAGCCCTATGCTTGAGCAGTGCTGGGTTAAATATGAGTCCTTAGTCCTTATGTCTGACAGCAAACTCAAAGTGGACAGGCATAATTGGTCTCTAATGATTGGTAAAAGCTGACATGCATCTGATGCTTTGGCAAACTTGGATTCTAGAATTGCTGTCTGATGTGCAAGAGACAAGTCTGGGAGTGGAAATGAGGAGCTTGAATGTTTACTGATGCATAACCCCTTCAGGAAATCCCCATTTCAAGTCCACTGGGGAGTTGTACTAGGGTGCTGATCTGTCTGGGAGTGGTTTTCCTATTCTCTGATCATCCGCTCTGTGCCCAGAGATGGTTACTGCAGTTTTAAGGTGGATCTGGGGGAGAGGGGGGAGCTTTGGGGCTCCTTGGTGGGCTTTTTCAAAGCCTCACTCTCCAGGTGTCTGGCATACCATGAGGACTGGATTCCTTTTTTTGCTTAGCCAGCTTGGTTTTTGTTAGCTTAGACAAGAATTGTTTTTTCCCTTTCCCTGGCCTTGGAGACTGTGACAGCAATCCTTCAGTGTCTTTTTATTTTTTTTTTCTTGAGTTGAACAGTTTGGTTTTGGTCTGAGATCAGAGAGAAAAATTGACAGGAGGTGAATCAGCTGGGGACCACCTTGAAGGTGAGGGACTGCTCCATCCCAGCCCCAGACCTTGAAAAAGCTGAGCCAGCAAGAGAGAAGACGCCAAATCCACCAGCTTTCATCTGCTGTGAAGAGGGGACCTATGCCAGAGATTCACCAGGTTCTCATCTCTTTTGCCTGAGCTGCTGCATGAACCCTTTGGATTTTTTCCCTTCCCTGAGATGGGAGCCAGAGCTGTTTGTTGGGGTTTTTTTCCCTGCCATGTTGTGGCTGTTTTGTTGGTTGTGTGGTGTGGGTTTTGATTTTTCTTTTTTTGTTTGTTTGTTTTTCCTCTGGCATTTGTGTGGTTGTTTTTTTTTTTTTTTTTTTTTTTTTTTTTTTTTTGTGTGCCAGTGTGATGTACATGTGTTTGGGGGAGTAAGGTCTGACAATTCAATATCTAGCATTTTTTTTTTTGGTGCCATATGGGCATCCCATTTGTCAGTAAATGGTTGATTTCTTTTCACTTTCATCCACTAGTATTAATTTCTTATTGAGAGAAAGGGATTGTTGGAACTCTTTTTTTTTTTTTTTAGAGGAAACACTCATTCCAAAGTGTTTTTCTCGTAAATTTGTCTCTCTAAACTAAGACATAACCCCTGGCCCTTCTTGCAGTTCTGCTAATCAGTTTCTTGCTGTTGGGTCTGTTGATGACTCCATGCAGGAAATGGGTTTTTGTGTGTTGTGGCTTCAACTTTCACTTGCATAACTTTAAAAGCATAAATTTATAATTATATATATAACAGTAGTCTTTGAGAATAGCTATAAGTTTCTGTGAAGTTTCTGCATAAATAATTGAAATAAGAATCTAAGTATTGTATTTCTGTGATTAACCTAGCTAAATTTAATTAGCTGGAGATTCATCCTTGTAGATTGATAGCCTGTCAAAGGCAGGTCCTTCACACCTGCCAACTCACACTTTGCTGAGACAAAATGAGAAGGCTTTGAAGTGCATTCTGCACCTCCAAATACTTATTTTTGTTGTCCTGATGTTGTTTTTTAAACAGAATTAAAATAAGAACCTCTTCACTTTTCCCCAGAATATTCCCTTGCTATCTACTTTTTCCCTGCTTTTAGGTGATCATGAATTACACAGCATCCTAAAAGCATGGCAGTATTTATACAGTAATTTTTTTATGAAATAAGGTATTTACTAGAATCAGATCCTTTTAACTGGCAAATTTTTGTCCCTTATAATTTCTTTCATCTTCCTGTGTGTTATAATTAATTTACAGTGAATAAATCCAAATACTGATTCTGGGAATTTTTTTAGCAGTTCAAACAGCATTGCTGGCATTTCAGTGGTTCTCCAATATAACTGACATACTAAGGTCACAGTTATCTTACATGCTGTATTCCCAAAGGTTTCCTGATGGCACTTTGCATAGACTGGCTGCCCTGTAGCCTGTAATATTATTCCCAAAGACCTGGAGATGTTTCTGGGAATTTTTATGTGCTTTCTCACTTGAATTTAAATGGTCTTTTTCTGGATTTCCTCTTAGAGAAGTATGTCTTGACATCTTTTTGTTGATTTTTGGGCACAGGTTTATTGAAACACGCCCAAATGCAGATTCAGGCCTTCAGCACGTTGCTGCAATTTTGAGCTTGCTTTTCCATCCGTTAATATTTCCAGGGAAACCTGAACATCTCCCAACACCACGAGCTCCATTGCCTAGTGGAAAACATGATGGAAGAAGTAACCAACTGGTTATTTCCATCCTCCTCAAAGCAAACACAGAATTTTGTACCACCACAGGGAAGTGGAAGAGGAGATGCATGTCCCTGTGCAATGTGATTGCAGAGCTCAGAGACTTTTAGGAACCCACCCTGGTGGACTCAGCTCCCCTAATTTCTGCCACTGGAAGAGAGATGATGTTTAATCCAAACAATTCCGTAAGGGTAAGCAGCACCAGAAGATGATCTTACTCCAAACACCTTTGCTGATGGGTGATAGTTTGGCATTCAAATTCTGCTCTACTTTTTGTAATTTTAGATCTGTTTTGCATAGTGAAAATAATTCACAAGTTTTCCTAGATGCTGAGCTTTTGAAAATGAGTTATGACTGACCTCTAACTCTCCAAAAGGACCACTGCGGGCAAGGGGACCAAAACTACTCAGAAGTGAAGATACACCTATGGACTAGTGGTACTAATAGAAGCCATTCAGAATTTTATTTTTAAAGATATTTTTAAGGCTACTGTAACAAAGAGTTATTAATCATATTTGGTATTTTTCCACATTTTTTGTCCTCTGTGCAAAATGGAGCTGCTGCCAAATTACTTTGCGAGTTTTTATCATTGCTTTTGTCAGACGTTTGATTGTAAATTCAAAGTCAGTTCTTTAAACGGCAAAATGTCATGGAATATTTAACAGTGCCACCAAAGTCAGAAAGTGCACAGAAATCCCTGTAATTCAAACTTCTGTTCATGGCATAAAAGAGCAAAGTACACCAAAAAGAAATAGTTTAATTTGCCAAAAGAAAAAAATCTGTATCACAGGTACTTTTAAAAAAAAGAGATCAGCTTAGTGTTGTGCAACAAGTGTATCACAGGTTGTCAGTAAGATGGTGCAGACTTGCTTAGGATTCCAAAGAAAACTGTATTTTTAGCAAGTCAGTTATCCAGCTGTAAAAAGACAGTTTAATCTTGTGCCTTTGAGGAGCTGGCAGTATCTTGCCTTTTCTATTTGTCTTACATTTGGACAGATCATAATATTTTTTATAAGAATTTGTGGGAGGAAAAAAGCAATGGTAGTGAAATCCCTTGTGCAATCACTTGAGATTGCTTTTCACTTGCCTGAATAAATTTGATATCGATTTTTGTCCTTTTATAAGAATGAAAGGTTAATGAAAACAATCCCATTGCTTTCATCTCTAGGTAGAAATTATGTAATACATAGAGGAATGAGTCTTTCAGTTTTTCTGCCTAACAAAAATGTTAGTGATTAAATATTAGCCTTATGAAAGATTAGCTGTTGTGATGGGCAAAGAGTTATTGTAGAGTACCTTCAAGAGCTGTCATGCAGTGTATGATAGATTAATAACTCCAGACTCTTCATTCTTTACTCACTGACAATTTGAGATGGGTGCCATCAGGACTGGGATCTGTACTCCCTAGATCTGCAGAGAATGTTTTATTTTTTATGACATTTAATAGAATCTAGAAGATACACTCTTGTATTTCCACAGGATAGGAGGGCAGTGGGGGTGTCACTAGTAGAGTCTCTGGAATGACTTTCCTGGAGGGAGACAATGCCTGTAGAAGACCTTGTAGGTGTGATTTCAAAAGCAAAACTCTCTACCCCTGGCAGAAAAGACCTCATGGTGACAATTTGTTGAAGAATCCTTTCAGTGCGGGTGGGTCAGGGGCAGCCATGGTGGAGCTGCAGGCTGAGCTCGGGGGGAGCCTGGGGCCAGGAGCTGTGCCCTGCTGCCCCTCTGTGTAATGAGGGTCCCAGGGACCTGTGGTCCTGCCAGGGGACTGGACACTCAGAGACACAGCAGGAGCACAGGACCTCAGAGTTTTGTGCTCAGATATCCTCATAGCAGCTTGTAAAGGCCTGAGCAGATGGCTGTGGGGTGATGGGGGCATGATGCAATGTCAGAGGTGGCACCAAAGCAGCTCCCTGTGCCTTGGCAGAGGTGTCCAGCCTTCATGTTCCTTATCACTCTTCCCAAGGCTGGCCTCTGACCAGGAGAGAAACACTGGGTCCTCCAAAATGTGTGATGCCTAGCAGAGGTCCCTCTGCCAGACAGAAGAGCAGCAGCCATTCTGGATCAGCCTTAAATGGTTTCAAACCTACTTGTATTTATTTCTCTTAACAGATCTTGAAAAAAGGTTCCCCTTTATGAATGAGATGAGGGAGTTTAGACAGCCCCTGCCTTTGCTCAGGTCTCTGGCAGTGGGCAGCAGCTTTATTCAGGTGGCCAGCACCCTGAAACCACTCTCACTCGCAAGTTCTTAATAATGACTGATCAGGTCTATTACAACATGAATTATTTATTGAATAGGCTCAAGGAAAAACAGACATAAGGCTTTAACAGGCTTCGTTACTACACAGGATAACCTAAAAAGAACTACTAATAGATTGAAAAAAAGAACTACAAGTAGGTTAAAAAACCTAATAAAAGGTACCTGTATTGCAGCTGGCAAAGAAATAGTATAGATTAGGAGCTCGTGTCATTTACCAATGACTGATAGTGGTGCATGGAAATCTCCTTCCTCTCAATCCCAGGGAAGTAACTCAAGGTGGATGTCTTCACTTTTGAAGAGAACTCTCCACATGCTCAGAGAGTATGTAAGAGATTTTTGATTTTGTGAAAATTTTAGTGGTCTTTTGTAGTTTGTGTAAGTGCTGTGTCTGTCAGTCATGGATTTTTCCTTATCTTTTCCCATGCATTCAAGGCAGGATGTTTATTGCTGGCTAAGGATATTTTCAGCCAGGATAACTCGCCACAAGGCAAGCTTATTCTGGCCTACTTTAGCCTTATGGGGTAAAGAGAAACTCCTGTGTCAGGGGTGAAAGGTCCTATCACACCCTTGAACTTGAAATCAGTCCCAGCCCTTAACTTTTGTGCAGATTGAGCAGGTTTGAGTGGAGATCAATGAACTCTGCAGCCTGCCTTTCTCTCCCAGGCTGAGATGTGCTCACCCTGGTTTCTCTATGGGTTCCCTCTTGCTAATGTTTGTATTAAGTCTGCTGCCCTGGTGTGTCTGTGGCCTTCTCCACACACTGCAAGCTTCTACTCACAAAAATGCAAGCAGGGAAGTTCAATTCCTTTGCTGTTTGCCAGCCATGTGCTCCCTTTGGGGCGTGAGTGAGATAAAGATTCCTCATAGCCCGCTTACACGCAAAAGCGAATTTTTATTCAATCCATGCAGTCAGGTTTGATTGTTTTATAAACAGTTTTATAAACAGTTGCTACACCCACAATTTGTTTTAAGGTCTTATATAATCTTTGGTCCATAAATAAACCTCTGAGCTGGAAAGCAATGAACTGCAAGAAAGAATTACATTTCTACACCAATGGCTAAAGTTTAATCACACCTCCCAAAGCAGACAATTTCTGACAGCATGGCAAATTCATTTTCCTGAAGACACACAGTTGATAAATATAACATGCTGTTGGCAAATGTAGTAATTTTTCAACTTCTGAAAGCCTTTACAATTTGGTATAGCCAAAGAGACTGTGTGTCACATGCAGTATTGATAAAGAATTCCAATCTCCACTTGTACCTAAAAACCCCATCCCACACAAGAACTTGGTCTGTCAGCATCCCATAAGATCAATGATGAAAAACATGCTGCAAACTGGTGTTTCTGTTTGTGTCCTTGTCCTATTTTGCTGCATTTTTTCTGTTATAAGGGGCTTAAAAACAGCATCTGCCCAGTTATTGCAGGATAAACATTCAAGCCAGCAATTAAAATATGAAATGTCTGCGTGTACAAACTCCTGCAGTACTTATTTACAAGTCCTTCTCCAACAGCTGTAATTCAATTTGTGGATTTGAATTTGAATGCTTATTTGAAATCAATGATTAAATCTATCTAACACATGAACTGCAGTTGAAGGTTGCTCAGGTTGTACCTGACCTGAGCTTTGAGTTAAGCTCTGTGCTGCCCTCTATAAACACTATTGTGATGCTAAAAATCCAGTGTTGCTGGTGGTGTAGGGTTTTTCTTTCTTCTCTTTGCATAGGGAGGGAAGACACCAGAGGAACTCATATTAATATTATGGTCCTACTTTCAGTTTGGGATTTTATGATTAAAACAAAGGTAAGAGGCTTAAAAAAAGATAATTAGTAAATTCACTGAATTTTCTGTTACTGTTGCTACTGTTTGCTTGTATTTCGTTGGCCATAGGGAGGTAGATCTCCAATGTGAGGCAATTGCCATGAGTTTATTACTCTAATATTTAATTTTTGCTTTTTGCATGTTTTATGAAGAATTTAGATTAAATTTTGAACATTGAAAGTTTAATTTAATACCTGCAAGCCACTCTTCAGTTGCTCTTTGTTTACTTGTATTTGCATCCTACCTGCTGGTTTGGCTCTGTTGGAGATCCTTTTCTGTTCATTTTTATAAAGCTTCATTCAATAGAGGATGTTTGTAAAATCATTCTGAAGCCATAAGAGCTGGCTTTCTGGTTCTTCTTATTTCTCTGTTTCAAATTTGACCTCACTGTTGGTTTCATCTCTTTGAGTTTTAAACTGACATTTTAAATTATTCTCCTTTTGCATTTTAAATAGATTAATTACTAGGTAGCATGCAGAATACCTTTTTCGTGTGCCAGGCTATTTCCATCTCTCTAATCCATATTAAAGTTTACCCTCTTGTGTCAGCAATGGCCTATCCACAGTGTTAGTTGTATTAGTGAGTACTTAGAAAATCTCAACCCTTCAATGCAGATTTAGAGCCAGGTGGCTTCTACACCCTGTGTTTGTTTGCTGGGTGAGTTCATTTAACCATGAGGTTGTGCTCACTAAAGGAAATGAGTCTGGAATAGAGACCAGATTAAAAGTGAGCAATGAAAAGAATTAGTGATTTGCTAGGAAATCAACAGGTTTTGAAACAAAAAACTTAAGAAATGAGAATATGCTTGCACAAAGACTCCCTAAGACTGTGTAGTAGCTATTAATATCCTTCTGTGCTCTTTGTCAGTATGTGTTTTGTTTGCAGTAGGTGTGAATATTTTGTGCTGGCAGTTGGTGCTAAAGGTCTGTATTTGTGGTGGGTGTTGTTGCTTTAGAGCCATTTTCTTTCACCATTTTAGTGAGAAAGGAGTGCTCTGGTTTTGAAGCTTGCTGAAAAAGACCCAGAACACTGACACAGCTGATAGCTCCCTTGTTGTTAGGTTTTATTAAGTGCAAGAGGTGGCTGTTCTCCTGTGCCTGGGGGAGGTCTGGAGCTATTGACAGCACTTACAATCCATGCAGCAAATAGCTACAGAGAGAGCAACATATGGATTAAAGGTGTGACAGACAGCTTATTTATATGTCAGAATGCACAGGCCTTAAAGGTTGATTTAGCTGGTTTGGATTTGGCTTGGCTGAATTTCAGTAAAGGCTCTTTTATTAAAATTATGTCACCCTTGTAGAATAAGGTGACTTTGTCTGGACTTAGTAGTGCTAATGACTACATAGTCAAGCAGTCAGCTATCAGTACGAATACTGATAAAAATAATAAATATAAAACTGGTAATACCCAAGGGTTTGTGAGAATATTGGTAATGTAATAGGAGTTTATGTACTCAGTGAAAAAAAAATCATATTAATTCTGCAAACCACCAGGATTTTAGGAATGGGTAGGAAGTACTAACATATTTCTATGTTGATGTGATGTAAAATGCATGTCCTCAAAAGTTATCATCAAATGGATTTGATAGGAAAGATGTGTGCTGATGTCTTTACAAACAATGAGTCTTAATGTCTCTACCAACTTCAAGCCACAAGTTTGTTAGAGAACCCAGACAGTTTAAATCCTGAAACAGCAAATGGGTCCACACAAGCCTGAGTTTGTGAAATTGGGGGAAAATGATATATTTAAGGGGGAACATGTGCTAGGGGGTTCAGGAAGGCTGTACCTTCCTAGTACCTCAGCCCATGGGGAAAGGAAGAGGGCTGAGTGCAGCAGGGAGCTCAGGGTAAAGGGGGCCGTGTCCTTCCAAATCTTGAGAGCAAAAATCCTGTAGGTGTGTGCCCTAGTGGACTCTCTCCCTTTATTAGAATAGAGTTGCAGGACTCCTCTTTGTGAATGCTGGCTTTGCATGGAGCGATTTTCCACACAGACTGAAGTGTCTATCTAATTCAGAAAACTTTTCCATATCATCATAACCGTAGTGATTTTGTTGCTCTGTTCTTGATACGCTGTATAGGATGGCCTTGATATAGGACAGACTAGGAATTCAGGAAATATAAAGGAGTAGCTTGGTAGAAATGTGCTGAAATATGAAAAATGCTATTCTTGAGCCTCTTAAAATAGAGGCCTTTCTGTTTATCTCAACAGGGCCATTATTTTTAAATATTTTCACCCAATGCCATTTTTTTCTTTGGTGCCACTGTTTTATTGTAGTTGTTTAAAATAATAAGCTCAAGTGAAAACGCTGATGCAGTACAGCATGCTGCACTGCCAGTGCTGAGAGATTAGATTGGGGTGTTCAATTAACCCTGCAGCTATAATTTAAAGCAGGACTTAGAGCAGATGTGCTTTATGCATAACTTGCTTCCTAATGCAGGGCTGATGTACCTATTAATGAGCAGAAATGGGAAGTGGAAGGTCCGTTTTATTAATCCTGCTAATTGGTTATTTAATATTTGTGTGACACAATGTCATGTAAATTATTAGCCACACTGTCAGAAATAATGCAAAGCCAGAAACAGTCTGACTTGTACAGAGAGCAGTGAGTAGCTACTCCTAAATTATGAATGATCAGGAGAAAAATAATCCAAAGAACCATCTCTGTGCTTGTAGGGGATGAAGTGACCAAGAAGTGTGTGTGCTGTACCCACAGCATGGGCACAGAGTCTCTCTTTGGGTTTTAGAAGGCCTTTGGAGCTGCTTGTCCCTCTGGTGGGGGGTACTCAGGCAAGCTCTGAAAGCTGCTGTCAGCAGCAGGGAAGTAATGAGTGCCCAAGGCACTGGGACTTGTGCAGGTTTCATGTTTTAACACAGACCTGGGCAAAGATGACCTTATGAAATTCTGTGGAAATATGCTTCCAAGAGACCATGAAAGGTCCCCAAAGTGATCACTGCAGTGGGTCCCTCCTGTGGGGATGTCCCGCTGATTCCCAGTGCCTGGAAAGCAGCAGGACTCCTTTGGCTTTGAAGATTCAGAGAGATTTGCTCATTTTCATCTCCCCTCTTCTCCCCAGGCCACCAGACCTGTCCAGTTGAAGGACAGATTTTCCAAGCACAGTCTTTAGGCTGCAGGGTTTCCTCTGTACTTCTGGCTTTCATGTGACTTTTATTATTAATTGCTTTAACCCAAAGGAAAAAATGAAAGGGTAGAAAATCAGCAACATTGTAGAGTATAATGAGAATAGAATGCAAAAGTATTTCCAGGAGGGAATGTGAAATACTGAAGAAAGTAATAAAAGGAAAGGTATACTTTTCCCCCCCAACATATCCTAAAAAGTAAATTACTAAACACAAGGCTGTGTTGAGAGTTTCATCTGTAAATTTCCATGGAAAATCTGAGCTGCATTTCAAGCTGCAGGAAGTACGTTTTTTATTGCTGGTGCTAGCAAAACCCAGGTGGTAGCATCTCACCCAGGGTGTGTCAGCAAGTTGAATCCTGTGTGACTTCTACTTGACCTACTCCCAGAGAAGTTCTTATATCAAAGTTTGTGAGAAATTTCCTGTCCAGAGAAACTGATACATCTCTAGCACAGTTCAGCCAGAAGGTGTAGGAGATCCCCACAGCTTCTTGAGGAGAACAGAACACAAGAGAGGTGTTAAGCAAAATTAATTTTGCACCATCATTGCCTTATTCTGCAGTGTCATTGATTCATGCAATGCACATCTTCCATGGTGCTGGGGTAAATGTGCTAATGTAGCAACTATCATTTAAGCTGTAGAAATTAATCCAGTTTTGTTTCAAGTTCTTGGTTTCTTTGCTTGCTTGCAGTCTATATGAAATGTTTTGTGTACATGGCAAAAGACTAGTGGAGAAGAAAAGTAACTGCACACACTATTTGACTTTTAAGGCCAAAGGGTGCTGTTCTACTGTAATCTAATTTCTAGTCTTCCAGGGCCTTGGACATTACTGGTGCGTGGTTATTGCACTTGGGAGCCTTGCTAGCCATGTGGAGATGGGGGCACCTCATATGCTGAGGAGCAGTCGTGGTAATAACCTCTCAAATGTTGTTCTCATTCTGTTAGTCATTGAAACACTTTTTGTCTGAAATGTGTACTGGATTCAATAGAAAGAAGTTTCAAATCCGCTTCACTTTATCCTGTATTGGAATGCAGGTGCTATAAAACATTACTTCTTCAACTGAACCTTGGTTTGCTTTTGCTCCTTCTGTAGTGATCCTGCAGAGATTTACACTCTTGTTTCAAATGTTTAAATACAGTGGTATAGATTATGTTTTATCTAGTCTTAGGAGTTGAGGCTTTGTCTTTATCTGATTTTGCAGGAAGAGTGTCTCCAGTATTTCAGTAAGTTGTGATGATGATTTCTGTGGTGTGCTTGTTACTTTGATTTATTTTTATTTGAACATGCATCCAAGTTCTGTTTTGTAGTTAACATTAGCCAGCATAACTTTTAGACAGATTGTTGTCTTCCCAGAGACAACTGATAAATGGGCTTTTAATAAGAGAAATCTTGTTTTACTTTTAATATTAAAGTATGGCCTCAATACTTAGTTCATTACATTCACATAACTCTGCCAATGTCTCTTTATTTTTGAGGTTGTAGTCACTGGCATAGACCAGGCTTCATGTTCAGACCTGACTGCCAAATCTCAGTGCCCATCAATGTTAGAAAGTGCTCACCCTCCTAGTGTTTGCCACAGTGGTGTCCGTGAGGAGCAGTATAATTAGCCTGGGAGTTAGGTGCTTTTCCTACAACAAGCAAAGAAGCCTAAGATATTTCATTAGCTTAGAACCAATTAGCTTGATTTTTTAAAGATATTTTTTTCTAATTTTATTTTGAAAATTCTGTTACTTTGGGTAGGGGGAAGGTAGTTATAGTTTTTGAAACTGATGCAGTCTTGACATTTTGAGGAGGGAGAAGGCAAAACAACTTGTGATCCTTCTTCTAATTGTAAAGGTAGCTTTTTGGTAACCTACCCAACTTGGGGCTGCTCAGAGGCATTAAAGTGCTGTTTGACAATCTTGATTTGTATATCTCATCCCTTCATTTGTGTACCAGTAGAATAAAACCTATAACTACTACACCAAATATAATTTGGTTATAGGTTTATTCATATTCATGGCTCTGTGTGAGGCTGAAAATGCCGTCTCAATAGAGTACAGTTACTGATCACATGAAGTGACTGATCTTTAATTGGTTTAAATTATGATAATCTTGGTTTCACTTCCCTGCAGAGGGCTACTGAAGGAAAAAAAAAGTAATATTTTATCAGAGCCCATAAAAACACAATTTCTAATATTAGCTTAAAGGGACTTTGGGTTCAATTACTGTAGACCAGGGTTAAGGTTTTATACAAGATCAGTGCCAGTTAAGCAAGGTCTCTGCTACTTCATGATCTCTAACATTATTTTTTGTTATAGTAAAGAAGAGTCAATTTTCCATTAACATTTAAAAAATGTTTTTCTTTATGAAATCATATTCCAATGATTCTGAAAATCCTTCATAATTAAACCTCTGCTGCAGTTAGAAATATTGTCATAATTTCTGCTTAAACCTGCGTTTCTGAAAGATGAATAGTGGTGAATATATGTTTAAGTTCCTATATAGCATGCAAATTGTGGATGAGCTACAGTTTTTTTTTTTGCCAGTTTTGGAGACTGTTCTGATTATACAAAAGCAATTTGGTAAAATACATTACCAGCATCTTTCTGTATATAATAAGGAAGCAAGCTGGGTTTTGGTGTGCAATTGTTTAACTGCTTTTTAATGTGTGTTATCCATCAGAAGTATGATTCAGCAGCTCAGGTTGCCTTCATTCCAGGTACATGTAGTTAGTTTTGAGAAGGCGTCCATTTGGAGAAGAAGGAGAAAAAGTGGAAGACACACTAAATTTTAAAATCTTCCTCAGTCAGAGTCTGAATTCTATGTATGTTTTTATTGACTACAGAACATACAAAACTGATTTACTTTTTCTTGCCCTAGCAAAAGGAACTGAAATTTCTGAAACAGGGAAGTTTTGTCTGATAAATGCAATGTAAGCTCTGGGGCCAGGCTGCATCCCTCTTGGAGCAAATGGAATCTGGAGCTTGTTTTAGTGCTGGTCTGTTGTCCCTTCCCACAGCAACAGTCAAACATGTTAAGGGCCAGAGGGTTCGAGTTCATAGCCCCTACTTGGTGTTTCAGAAGTAGAGAGAAACTGGAGACTTTTAGACTTGTAATATGTTGAAATAGCTTTTGTTCTTGAACTGTGGGTTTTTTTGGATCCAGCTTACCATGGAGGGCTGCAGATGGAGGAGGTGGGGGCAAAGGCTGCGTATTCCCTTTCAGGTAGGGTGTGAAGCAGCTTTCTCACAGTGTCTGCTGCTGAACTGCCTTCACATGTGCCTGTGAGAATCTAATGCTCTGTAAAAGAGGCCAGCACAGCTCAAACTCTGCTTGACCCACTGGTCACAAGCAGAAGACAGACAGTACTTGGTGGAAAAATACAGCTCCAGGCAGTAGCCTTAAGGTGGTGGCTGGATTGAGGATTTACAGGAAGGTGAAAAGCCTGCAGTCAGAGCGTGCAGACTAATACATGCATTCGTAGTTGAGCAGGAGATAGCTACAGTCAGTCTGCCAGGGCAGCCAGCAGTAGGAGCTTGCTGTAGTCAGAGTCAGGATGGCTAAGAAACTGGGACCATTTTCATGTTGTCTGTGACCTGGATTCTTTTCACAAGAGTCTGTATCTTGGCTCATTTCTACCCCTAATGAGAGGTGTGCTGCAACAGAACTCTGGGAGCAATTTAAGAGGAGGTCACAGGGCTGGAGCCCCTCTGCTCTGGAGCCAGGCTGGGAGAGCTGGGGGTGTTACCTGGAGAAGAGGAGGTTCCAGGGAGAGCCGTTTCCAGTGCCTAAAGAGGCTCCAGGACAGCTGAAGAGGGGCTTTGGACAAGGGCCTGGAGTGTCAAGACAAGGGGGAATGACTTCCCATTGCCAGAGGGCAGAGTTATCCCAGGTGAGGGTGGGCAGGCCCTGGCACAGGGTGCCCAGAGAAGCTGTGGCTGCCCCTGGATCCCTGGCAGTGCCCAAGGCTGGCTTAGGTGAGGCTTGGAACAACCTGGGATAGTGGAAGGTGTCCCTGCCCATGGCAGGGGGTGGGATTGGATGAGTTTTAAGGTCTCTTGCAACCCAAAACATTTGGGATTCTCTGAAGACAGCATTTACTTTGTTTATTATACAACTCTCTACTTTGATTATTATGCAAAACTCCAAATATTTTTGCATTTCAAGTGCAATTAAACAGGACATCTGTTACATTGGGAAACATGACAGAACATTTTTATCATGCTGAAAATATTTTCTACATATAACTAAGCCACTGTTTCCATTACCAATTGCATCTTGAGAAGTGCTCATGATTAAAGAGTCAGCACACGGATCAAAGGCCGGAGCAGTGGCTGCAGTGTGAGAGCGTTCTGCTCTGATGGCTCCAACTGTTAATCGTGGGTTTTGCAGCCCTTTCCTCTGAAATGGTCTTTGATGCAAATTTTCTTTTTTTGCAATAAGAAACATGGAACAGCTGAGTTGACGCAGTAGTGGGCAAGGATTTGCTGGCTCAAGTTGGTGTGAAAATTGAGATTAAGGCCAGACCACTCCTACACAACACAGGGGGTCACCTTGAAAACCCATGAAATTAGAGAGTATGGAGCTTTGGAGAAAATGCAAAAATTGAAGAGTTGGAGCCTGACCAGGAGTCCCACTGCTGGAAGATGGTAAGAAAATCAGAGAATAGAGGACTCAAAAAGGAGCTGCATCTGGCATTGGGATTACTTGTGCTTGGGTTGTATTCATCCCTTTTGTCATTACACACAGGACATAGTGCCAAGGATCAATTTGTTTCACTGTGGATTCTGTGTAAGTTTATTTTTGGTGTAACTCTGAGGCAATGTTAGTGTATGTTTATGTACAGCTTTGGTGTAAGATGAGAGGAAAAAAAAGGGAATTAAAAGGCACTTAAAAACCAGACTAAGTGCTGGAGAGTGCAGCACACATTGAGAGGACTTTATGCATGATACATTTCCTTCTGGTGTAGTTGACCACCTCTTCCTCATTTTGGAGTGTTTGGGGATCTAAATTAATAATTTTTATACCTAAACTAGCATATTTTCAGGTTGCTTGTTAATTTATTATTAGACTATTTTTTTTTCAAAGGACAACACATGTGTGGAACCATGTAGTAGAAAGTGTTAAGTTATCACAACTAACTTGTGTTCCAGATAACAGAATCACAGAATGACTTTCATAGGGAGGTTGTTTCCACTTGGCTGGCTTCATGGTTTGCTTCAACTTCCAAGTTAGATCAGATTGGCTAAGTCCTGCCCAAGGATGGGCTATTTCACAACTTGTTATGGTTCCAGCGTTTGATAACCCTTTTTGTCAACAACTTCTGATGTGGTGGTTGGCAGCATTAACATTCACCCTTGGGTTTCCTCTTTGGATGGGTAAACAAACCCGTCTCAGGGATCATGGCAGCCCTTGATCATTTTAGTAACCCTCCACTGAACCCATTCCAGTGCATCCATGCCTTTCCTATGCTTGGGAGCCCAAATCAGGACGCAGTAATCCAGATTCAGCCTCAGTAGTGGAAAACCAAGAGTAGCAACCACTTTCTGATACAGGATGGAGATCTTGGTAGTGAATGTCCAAGATGTTAATGATGCTGGGATACAAGGCTGTTTTTGTGAGAAATATGTGAGTTTCTATGCCAGTACCGCTGTGTGTGTATGCATGGATTCATGCAGGTGCACAGAAGCTGCAGAAGAGATACACAGTTTGTATTTTTGGATATAAATCTGGGATCTGATTTCCTTTCAGAATTTAAGAATGTCAGATAGAACTATTTGTTCTGGTTTACATGTGGAAGAGTACTGTTCCAATGTGTTCCTCTTAATTTTTAGCAGTTGCTTTGTAGATTTGCCTTATACCTTTGTCACATAATTAAGACCCTCTTGAATGGTGCTCCTATTCATCACCCACGCTGGCAATTCAAATGTGTTGGAAAATGATTTCCTGGAAGCTTTCACTTTGATCTGCTACTAAATTTGCTATCCCTAGTTTGAGTCAGATTGATTGGCCACTCTCATGTCTAACTAATGCATTGAGTTGTTAATGATCAGTGTTAATCATTATCTAAGTGAGTAAAATGCACATTATCCATTACTCTGGTTGTTATGAATTATGACAGCTGTCAGACAAATGAGCATGTTTCTCCTGGCAAATACAGAAATGCACCCCTTAATTAGTTTTGTTTTTTTTTTTTTTCCTGATTAGAGCAAGCTGAAGCCTTCAGCAGAGGAGAATGGATAAAATGCTGGGTAGATGGCCATTACCTTCAGGGAAATAGCTCAGGTTGGAAAGTGGTGTTCTAAACCAAGGGATGCCCTACAGAGAGTGGGTGAGGAAGATTTAGTCCACCATTTGATGTCAGTATGTGCTCACTCTTGAAACTAGATAGAATTTTTTTTCCTTTCTGGGGAGACCTCTGGGTAAAGGCCATTTGCCACCTTTATGAGAATTCCTTGCTCTCCACATGTTATTGATTCCAATTGGCTGAGGAAGCAGGTAAGCACTGGTAAGGATGGTTCCCAAATGTCCCCACAAGTGCTGCCTGCTTTCCCTTGGAGAAGAGAGAACTTCTGTGTAATAGACAAATTGTTTCTAGGCTTAGGGTGTTTGTGGGGGACTTAAGAGATGAGGGTTCATTACTTTTAAAGGCACTTGAAGTGACCTCAGCCATTCATTACTTCTTTGATGCTCTGTGTTGAGAAAACTGCCTTTTCATTGAACATTCTTTCTGTAGCAGCCCCCTTTTCGAGGGCTGTTTGCCCATTCCTCTCCCTGCTTCAAGTTGTAGTGGAGATACTGAAAAATTCTACTCGTGCTCAGTTTGGCTCCTCTCCCCTCCCTCAGCTTTCCTTTTGAGCCATTGCAATGCAGAAGTAACCAGGGAGCTGGGTTTGAGTCTTCCCTGGATCTACACCAGCAGAGGAGGCAGCTGTATCAAATATCTTGTGTCTAACCTTTGACAAAATTCCCTCTGCTTCTGCTAGACTGAGTCTATCATTGCAATTACTAATTGCCCTATGAATACTTCTGTGCGCTAAATGCTTCCTTTATTGTTAATGTGGGCCATTTCTTTGATAATACAGTCCACTGGAAAATGAAATTGAGATTTAAATAGAAATCTATTTGCTTCTAAATAGCTTAATTTTTCTCAAATCAAAAAGGCAGTTTTAGAATATCATTCAGTATTTGGTTGTGTGGAGGATAATTTTCCTGAGTCTGTATGTTCACAAAATTCTATTTGCATGTCAAGATAATTGTTTTCAAATAACTAGTACAATTTGACTTGGTGTTGACATTTAGTAGTTTTTAAAATATTCTTTAAGTCTTTTTAATCAGTTTTAATAAATCACTCATTTAATTGGACACAATTTGAGATAGAAAACTCTGTCATTCCTGGTTAAAGGCTTGTTCCACAAAAATCAGGTGCAGGCTGCAAGGTAAAAAAAAGGCCCATTCTTGAATCAGGCTTATGCTTTTAAATAGCCCCATAGAGGTATCACAGGAAATATTCCATGCTCTTGTGGGGGTGTATATTTGACAGAGTTCACTGTTGAGGTTAGACATGCATTGAACAAGAGATCCCTCATTGTTTAATGGCACACTGAGAGTTCTTACGTCTTGATGACTGCAAGGCATGAACAGCAGGAATCTTTCAAAAGAGCTGCTCCTCTGTATGAATAAACCCCTCACATTTAAAACTAAAGTAAAAACTGTCTGCTCCATGTATACCTTTTGTACTCTCTACCTTGGTCATGTGCCTTGTACTTACTATGCCTTATTCTGCAGGTTAATGTTTGAGAAGTGTTACACATATTAGTTTTAATAGGAGTTGCAGCTCAGAATAAAAATGAATCTTTTGAGTAATTTGGTGGCATATCTTGATGTAATAAATGAGATCTTATGGCATTGGTGTCAGAAGCAATTAAATCAATACCATTCAGCAATTAAAAGAAGAATGTAATATGGTATTTATTATTACTACTCTGTGCCAATCCTCCCTGTATTAAACTTTGAGATCCTTGCTTTGATTTTTTTGTATAAAGAACCAAAACTCTTACGTCTGTTAGAGAAATTACACAGTTTTACACAGTTTTGGGGAAACTTTTAAAGATAGAAATGATTTCCACATGAACACAGTTGTTACAGAATATCTTCACGTATTCCCTACCAGGTCTTTATAGCATTGTTCCAAGCCCTGTCCCATTAATGTGGACTGAGCAGTTTTGGGCAGGAGATGCTGAAGGAGGCAGCAGGCCTTGCCCTTTTATATGTAGCTTTGTGTGTGTTTATGTAATACCTAGAGCTTTGTATGGTATAAACTTCACTTTTTGTACATTACGAACTTTTGCTTGTAGTGTAGAAAATACTTCCTAGAGTATGGGGCTGTTCATGAGGCTTATAGTTAATGCATGCAACAATAGGAAAGTAGTTTTGCTGAATATGGGTCTTCAGAGAGCCATCATGTCATCATCAGCTTCCATTGGAAAACAATTAGGAGGCTTTGGAAGTGATTAGCATGCCATACCATTTTTCTTTGTGGTTTCACTTAGAAAAATGACAGAAATTTCAGTGTGGGATTTTTCCCTAGTGTATTCTTTACCATTGAGTAAAAGCTGGAGTGAGAGGGGTAGATCATATGAACTACAAATTAAACAGGGAACACCATTTGCATAAGTTAAAAGTATGCATCTTAATGGATATTACTGCCACTTGGCAAGTTTGGGGCCATTCCATTTGGAGCCATTATTCTCCGATCGTTTTTCCTGCTGCATCATCTTCTTTGTACCTCTTCAGCTGCTGGTTTCTCCAAAGGACCTTTGAAGCATTTATTATCTCTGGTGGCATGCTTTTGTGTCCTCCCCCTGTCCTAGCAGCTCTCACAGAACTGGAGATGATGGGAGTGATCTAGGGAATTGATAGTGGGGGCTCTTATGCCAACTGAGCTTCTCTGAACTAAGTGCTAGTGAATAAGGCCAGTGGTCTGTGTGCTGTTTTTAGATCCTAATGTTACATTTAGTTTGCAAAGCAGGAGAGCACAAGAGCAGATATGCTTTCATTTGTAGCCTTGAAGTATTTATAGGAAGGTTTTGTGAAGTTTGCATCTTCTGAAATTTTTCAGATCTCCGCAAATAGAACAACTTGAAAGCCACTGAGAAGGTGCATTTCTTTATTTTTAAACCATGCCTTTCCAGTTGCAGAAGATCCACGTCAGCCCATGACCTCTAATTCCAGCTGGTTACTTAAAAACTTGCCTTTATTCTGTGTCTGGTTTGTTGAGCTACTTTCAGTCTGGTCTGCTTTAGCATGCTGGATTCCAGGACTGTCAAATTTTTACAGATGGCAGGAGGCTGTGATCAAGCCACCATGTAACCTTTCATTTGATAATCCAAATGGATCAATCTCCTCAGATCTTCTACTCTAAGGCATTGTTTGCCAGTCTTTTACCTTGTCTGTGTGCTTTGACAGACTGTGGAGAACTGATTCTTTGGGGATGAGACCCTGTTTATTGAGTTTGGAATAAAAAACCCCACACTTTTTGTGGTTTTTTGAGCCCTTCACGCACCCACTTGCGCATAAAACAATTCTATTGTTGTCTGTTCCAGATTGTTCTGGCTGACTGTAAAATGTCTGATTTGAAATGATTGCCAAGCTTGACTAAAATCAATAGGAGGAAGATGGAAATATATTTCAGGATGTTTTGTTGGTCAATAAAATGTTATACCCTGTGACATCAAAACATGCTGAAATCAGCTTTGAAGAAGCAGAAAAATGTAACAGTGGCAGATGCAATTTTAGTGATTTGTGGCTGTAAATCACCTCCTCTATAGAAAGGTGAAATGAAAGTTAAAATAACAGAAAAGAGGTGGCTTTGTTCGTCAAAATTTGAGGTTTAGGTCTGAGATAAAAGAGGAAATTTATGCTAACATGAAGTTTCTTTTACCTTTTTGTGATTAAGAGATGGGAAAGACATCAAATGCTTCATCACCAATATTAGTGACATTTCATTTTAATTTAGTTAAAGCAAAAGTACTTGCATTGGGTATTACCAGCTGAAGTTTCCTTCTTGAGTAGTTTGTCCCTGTTGTGACACAGGGAATGAAACTTAACTAATTTTTTTTTTTAATTGCTACATCTGATGCACATGTGGTTGTGAATAAACAAATTCTCAAAGAGCAGTGCTGTTGCCTGAACTAGGAACAAATGGCTAAGGACCATCTCAAGAGCCCTTTGATGGTAGGTTTGGAGCAGGACATCATTCAGACAGGCTCTGCAAAGAAAAGGTTGTGTGTAAGTCAGAGAGGAGAGAGACCAGTAGTTGTGAGGTCCAGGAACTGCTCATGTGTCCTCAGGTCTGCTCAGACACCAAAAACACACTTGTCCAACTTCAGTGGGTACCTTCAGGAACTTTATCTTATCCTTCATGGAGTTTTAAATTTTTCATGCCCTCACAGCATGAAAATATGGACAGGTCATTAGAAACAGAGTACTGGAATAAAATTACCAAATTTTTACATCTGAAATACTCCCTAGACTTCTAAAACAGTTGCTTCTCTGCTTTCTGATTTTCTGTCAAATTTCTTCCCCTAAACTCCCATCTTATTTGAGGATCAGACATTCCAATTAGTGCCATCATTTTTCCTGAATGGAGTATTTTTCAATATTGGATTGATAAACTTTATCCACTTGTAAGATAACAAATTGGCAATTATTTGGGCTCACACCAATTATTGCAGAACATTAACAGGAGAATGAATGCTGTGTGGTACCCACTGCTGTAGTCTAGAGCAAGTAAAATCTACGAAATCTTTGGAGTGATTAAAGTAAGGAGGAGTAAAAGAGACACTAATCTAAATTCCAGTGGCCTGTGGAAATACAGCAATACTTGTGCTTAAATAATTATGTAAGAGTATGTTGTGGTATCAAGAGGATGTGATGTTCTAACCATAATATCTTACTGAGATTATTATATATAATGGGGTTTCCAAATGTATGTACTGGTATTTTGTATTCATTTCAACATTATAATAACTTGTGTGGAAATTTGTGTATGTTATAATTCATGGTTGTAAGATTCATGCTGATAAAAAGAACAGATTGTCATTATGCCATTAATAGAAAGGGGATAGTTTGAGCTACATTGTTTCTGGATTTACTGAGTTTTGGGAAGTATGAGCTGTGAATTTTAAGTGTGTAATCCTATACAGGGAGTAGACTAAAGGGTGATAGATCCATAGGTTTGAACTGGAACTGGAGTTGTAGCAGTGCACCTCCCATTTACAGTGTCCCCTGAACTTACAACAAGAAAGTTACTCAAAATACATTTCAATTTTTACTTTTTTTATTGTGTTGGCTTAGGGAGTATTAGCATATGGCATATGATATGAGGGTGCATAAATATTAATAAAACATTTACAACACTGAAGTTATTTATCTCTGAGAAAAGACTGCAGGGTGATGGGATCAATATGTTTGAACTCATCAAAAATGATAGGAAATCACTGCTGATCATTTGGTCAAGGCTGTTGGGCAGAACAGAAGTAAAGCTTCAGATGATTGAACAGACAGGAGGAACATTTCAGAAGCTGTGATTATACACAGAGTAGTGATTATAAACTCTAAGCAATTCTTGTAAAAAGAACTGTAAAGTGTAGGACAATGCCAAGCAAGAAAAATAATTAGCTTGATTGCTTTATGCTTCAGTATATGTGATAATAGGAGGGTACAGAGACCATTACAGATGTGTGTGATAGAATGTGTTTAGAATTAAATGCTTTCTGCTTGAATGTTGTTACAAGTCCTTTCTATTCCTGAAAATATTCCTCAGTCTGTTGAGGATAGATGAGAGTCTAGACTTATGTTCTGTGCCTGGCTCAGCTTGGTCTGCAATGAATCCAGCTGCTTGATGTCTCTAAAAATAATGCCTGTCCCTGGATATTTAAATGTATATTCTGTCACTGAATGCAACTGCAGAGTGCCAAAGCAAAGACAGAGTCTCTTATTTCCTCCAGAAAATATTGTATTTTGAGCCATAAAGTAACAGAAACCTGCCTTTAAGTGAGTATTATTGCTGATAGATATCTAGAAGCTATATGTGCTGAGATATATTTTGTGTAAATATTTGTCCTGCCTGGATTGGGAGTTACTGAGGATGCCCTATTAATGATCCAGGGCAAGCCTGAATCAAATGTGATAGGTTTTTATATACACTTGAAGCAAATCCAGAAGAGTCGTGACTCTCTTCTTTCTACTTTGCCTTTACTGGTTTTCATTTTTCTACAGTAGCCAAAAGTAAGGGCTTTCATTGCAGGAAATCTTTTATTCTTCTGACTTCTGCTATAGCATGTATCCATCACTTCAAGGCACCTTTTTAATTGGAGAGCTCATTATTTCAAAAATTCTGATTTGGAGCCACCTGACCTAACCTGGAGGGGAGCTGTGCTCTCTGGCTCACAGGGGCAGCAGAGCTGGGAAGATGATTTATTCAGAGATTTTTTGGTGGCTAGACAGAGAAAGATGCTGAATGAACACAACAGATATTAGGAAACACAGTATGTCAGATGGCTAAATGCCAATGCAAATCTTCAAGATGTAGCAGTGTTAAATGAAATATTGAGTATTGCCACTGTGCTAAGACAATGCATCATGAAGTTATAAACAAAAGTATTTGAATGATTTGTCAGTGCTATTATTAATAGTAACCTGCCTCTCTAGGTGAGGAGGAAACAGGTAGAGAAGCCATGAGCCTCTCACCTGGTGGGAGCATTCTGAGTCGTGCCAGTATCATGGAATTATAGAATCAGTAAGGTTGGAAAACACCTTTAAGGTCATTGAGTGCAACTGTTAACCAGCTCTACTGTGTTCACCACTAAACCGTGTCCCACGTGCCACATTCACACGTTTTTGAACACT
Organism: Zonotrichia leucophrys gambelii; assembly: GCF_028769735.1. NCBI lineage: Eukaryota > Metazoa > Chordata > Aves > Passeriformes > Passerellidae > Zonotrichia > Zonotrichia leucophrys. The sequence continues at coordinate 29,999,140 of NC_088176.1, forward strand.
TCTAGGGATGGTGACTCACCACTGCTATCACCCTGGTATGCTATTCCAGTGCTTGACAGCCCTTCCTTACAAAAATTGGTGAAGACATTTTTCCTAATATCTAATCCAAACCTCCCCTGGAGAGGCTTTTCATTGCAAGGCTGCACACACAGCTCATTTCTTTATATGGAAAGTGACTCCTTGGGTTATAATTTCCAGGCAGATGCCTGATTGACTTAGAAGACAAGATTGCCATACTTCCAAAAACTTCTGTAATTACTTGTAATGCAAAGCAAGATTTTCCCAGGTATTCTCCCTCTATCCTGTAGGCCTAGTCTCCATTATTCTCTTAAGTCTTGACACCCTTCTTTCTTCTTGTAATTCTTACTTGAAGGTGTGTAAATGGCTTGTTAAGAAAAGATAAAAATAAGTTGCACTTTGTGCCTTTCCAAGGACTTTAGATTTGGAGATCACTCTGCCATTTGGCTCTCCTTATTTTTTTTCCCCATCTGTCTTTGTATTTCTGCAGCCAAATGGGATATTGACACTGTCACTGAACATCCTCTTCTGTTCTGCCATGAAACACTCTATTATAAGGGCTTGGTCTCTTTTGAGTAATTATTCCAGTCCTGTAAGCTGATGTGGATAAACATATCTCAGCATCAATTCTTACCTTTGTTTTTAGTGCTGAGTGTAAAGCAGTTGAGGCTGATTACATTTTAAGTGGTTTAATTTCTTAGTAGGAGGAGTCTTGACTGTGTAAATATTTTATAGGAGCTAAATACTGAGCAGGGCTGAGCAGCTACAGCTCAGTAGTGAAATGAATAGAAGTGGTAGTTTAATTCTCTTAAAAAAAGCATTGAAGTGGTTTTACTGAAAATACTTCACACCTTCAACATGAAATATTTATATCTAGATAAGACATATTATGTGGTAGCCCTCATTCAAAGCTCCTGTTATTCTCTCTTCCTGGTGTGTTATATTTTATCTAGTGCTCTCCCTGAACATGGTTGATCATCACAGGGAGTAGGAGAAAGTTTTCATTCAATAAACCTATCTATTAAAAGGACCTCAAGAGAAAAATCTATCAAAAAAGCCTTTGAAATAATACAGCAGCAAAATGTGTTCACGCTGCTGCACAAAAGTTTTGATTACTGGTGGGCCATGCTCCAAAATCGATGCCATCATCCTGGTCCGTGCTTCAGCCCTGCCAGCTGCCGTAGCAGGATGGCCTTCAGGGCCGTAAGGGAAGCTCTCAGTGCTGGGTGGCTCTGGGCTCTGTGCCTCTGGGGACTGGTGCTGGCACTGCAGAACCTGCCCTACTCCTGTGATTCAGCAACACTCAGCACCAGTGTGAGTCCTCTGCTGCACTTTCAGAGCACACGCACGTGGAATTGGCTAGAGCAATGGAAGGGGAAATGGCATGAGGTATTGAGCTATTCTCTTCCTAAATAATGAAACTTTTCGGTTTTCTTCTGGTTTCAGCTGGACTGAAATATCACAAATAGTGAAATTCAGGTGAAATATATTAACTGAAAATCACAAGTACAACTCAGCTTTAGCAGTTGCTGTTTGATTCTTACTGAAGAAGCAAGTTTCCCCAAGGGAACTCTGCTTGGACTCATAATTTTAATAATTTGAAGATCTGCCAGTTAGTATGCCAGGGTATTTCACTGAGGAGTCACAGCCATGGATTTGTTTATCAGTTAAAAAATATTATTTGTCAAAAGCTGTAAGATTTCTAGATCAAGCTAAACCAACAATTTTTTTTTTTTTTAATGATGAGTAAAATATTCAGAGAATGCAAAGGCATTTTACTGAGGTGGTCTGGGAGAGAAAGTGATGGCAGGAATACAACATACACTGCAGATAGATCATCTCTGGTGCACCTACTGCTTTTATGGGAAACACAAGGCTGGGCTTAGTGGTAGGCTTCAGATGCTTTTCCATGCTTTGGAGATTCAGATGTGCAGTGAATCCAATTTTGCTGCACAGCTGAACAAGGTTAACAATGGCTTTGTGTCACTGGAGTGGAGCAAACCCACCAGACCTGAGATGTGAGTGTGGCCTGTGTATGTCCAAGAGAGAAAGGGCATGGATCAATAGTAATCCCCAAATCCTTTGCTCAGCTCACCTCTATCCAAGGGTACAAATGTGCGTGTGTGAACTTGCACACTCCCATGGGTGGATAAATCTGTGACAGCACATGTTAAATGCATGGTTCCATGTTTGTCCCAGCATGCCTGTTTTGTGGATGTTTTCTACTTTGGGTTATTTCACCAGGCTACTTGAGGCAATGGCAGCTGTTTGTTAAAACTATGAAAAGTTGCAGGTTTTTTATTACAGCCCTGTTAGGCACTGTATGCAAAAAGCGTGTGAGGTAATCTCATCACTCCTTTTGTCTCTGTTAGTTGCAACAAAGTAATTTTCTGGTTTTCTCTCCTGCTTTCTCTACATGCACTTTTGCTTTATTTTCCAAATCATGACTCTCCATGTGTGGAGTGTAATTTTTTTCCTGTAATGTAACTCAAATTTTGTGGATATTAGTTACCCTATCAAACTGCTCAGGACTATTAGGCAATATCAGAGACTATAACAGCAGTAAATTTTTAACTCTACTTCTAATATGTAGGAAACTAAACCCCATAAACTTTTTAAATGTTTGAGGTAAAAGAAGAGGTGATGTGACAGTTTTATAATGTTTATGCAAATGTTTCCTTACTCATGGCAGAATAAAACCTATGAGTTAGAGACTTAAGTGGAACATATTAAGTCTGCTTATTAAATGAAATGTCCTGAAACTGTTGTAGCTAAGGACAAGGAATGTAAGATTATGGGTGCCCAATGAATAATTTGTTGTGTTTTTTTAACAGGTCCCTTGTGGCCAGTACATCTTTGAGGCAGATGTACTTACATGTTACTGCTAGGCATTCAGAGAAGACTCGAAAGTCTCTTTAACTTAAAAAAAATTAATTTACCCACTAGTGTAACTAGTTTTTTTTACCATGAGATTAGATGAAAGAATAAAATGAATGTTTAACACCCAACTTTCCCCTGATCCATGTGTAGGTCAGTTGCTGCTTCCAGTTGTGGGTTCAGTCACCTTGCTGGCTTTTGGAATCACAGCAAATTCTGCTCCCTGGCCAGCTTTTCTTCCTGCACCCACACAGCCCTGCCTCACTTGGCCCCTTGTTCCTCCTTAGAATTTCTCCCCATCCTTGCTGAGAATTTCTGTGCAAAAAAGGGTCACTTAATTAGAAAGGCATTTCCCCATTCTCCTTGAAGATAAAGATCAGTTCAAAAAGCTCTTTTCAGCTCCCTTGAGATGTTGATCCTGGCCAAGCAGCCGGTCTTACAGCCTGAGAATACATGCATGGGAGGTTAACATCTACAACATGAAGAAATTAACAAAAATTAACACCCCTAAATGTGTTTGTTTTTCCCATTGGCGACCTGCATCAGAGAGGATAGTTTGCATTTCCCAATTCAGCTCAGTATTATTCCCTGGACACAGGCAATAAAGACATTGGCCTTAATGATTACTCTTTTCCTCTTGATGGATTCTCCCCACTTTATAACCGCTCTCAACTTTTCGAGTCTTCAAGAGTCTTTACAGGGTTAATTTCTTATCTCAATTATTCCTTTAAGCAGAGGAAGGCTGCATCTTATCAGAATAGAAGTAGTTTCTGCTCCATATAGATTTAAACATGTTTTCTCTAGCAGGACTAGTTGCAAAACAACTTTCTGCTCCAGTGACATTTAAAGGTCTCTCTTCACCCTTTGCTGGCTCCAGGCTCTGAGGACTGCACTGAACTTTACATTTCCTTTTAATGTGTATGTTAAAACTTCGGATGAAGCCATCTAGCCCATCTAATTAGGCATAAATTCTGTTGTCTCTTTAATGAGATTAGCCATGTTCTTGCCCACCATGGCTGCCTACCACAGCTGGTATGGGTTGCTGAATTCAGTCTTTTCTTCGATACCACAGTATTGGAAAGTTGCTCAGGTGTGTCATCAATGAAGCACTGATAAAATGAACTCTAGCAATTCACCTCTGCTTACAGAAGCTGTTTCCTCAATTCTTTCAGAACTTGGTGACCTATATAGAAATTGATTAGGAAAAAAACCTCACCTATTGGTCATTTGCCATATGGCCATGCTAAGGTTTGGTGCTCTCTTGTTTAATGTCCCATAATGCAGTATGGGAGCTGCAGGCCAAGTTTATTAATAATGTAAAAAAGAGCATATGTAAAATGCTCAGTTCCAATAGCTGCAGATGAGGTAGTGCTTTGGGGTCCTGGTTGCTAGTCAGGCTATTTGTATTTAATTGGGTACATTTTAAACTATCCACTTCCATTTTCCATGGATTTTCATTTTCCAGCAAGTGCACAGAGGTAATGTTACAATGCAAAGTGTTTCTAATTTTGTACTTAGCTGAAATAGATGAGTTAATTTATCTTAAAATCTTAGCAACCATGCTGAATTCTTCTGGATTGAAACCAGCACATGTGAAATGCCTAATTTTTCTGTTCTTTATATGAAGTGTCATTGTACTAAAATGTGTCGTGAAAGGTGTGCAAAAAGAACATGATGGTTGTCGGAGTTCAGATCTAGAACTGTTTTGTAAAATTGCTTCCTCTCAGAGAATGATTTATTATTTAATTTTCACAACAGCAGTTATGGTCATAGAAAAGATTATTTTGAATGACTTTTTCCATCTGACATAACCTCATTACAGCTTCAAGCTTTGCCAAATCTAGAACCAGTATTAACATCTTTTTCCTGCCCTGGAGCTCTCCAGAGATCTCTAACCTGTGCTATTGCAACCTTCTGCTTTCAAAATTGTCTAAAACCACTGAAAGTCTAAAAACCTCCTCTAGGTTGAAGGTGTCAGCTTAAACTACAGTTAACTCAGCTTGCAAGAGAGAGCGATGGGAAAACTGGAACAAAAATATCCTGTAATGCTGCTGCCCCTTATCCTGGGTAGTCCAAAACTAAATCCAAAAGCTACTGAAGCACATGGCAAGTAGTCACTAGAAACTGCCAAACTTACGCAGTCTTACTGATCTGATCCCTCTGAATTTTGGCTGAAGGTCCAATGCTGTTTGGTTCACAGAATCACAGAGGTCATCCAGCCTGTAGCCAGGGGTCTGTGCAAACCCACCTATGACTGAAATGAGGTAAAAACCAACATATTGCTGATTAAGATCATACATTCACAGGTTTTACCAGTCAGGTTTGTGTCACTCTCTACAGACATGCAGTAGTTGTCTAGACGGATTTCCAAAACTTGTGAAAATTCATAGCCACCCAAGGCAATTCATAGCCACCCAAGGCATTTTGTTACAAAGTGTAACTTCTTTTTTATTAAGGCATCCCATTACTAATGCTTAAAACTCTTGAAAACTTAAAAAAGATAACCATTATGTTAGTTATTTCCTGGAGGTCATTCTCACTTGTTCAGTACAAAATTATGAAAAGAAAATTAATTTCAATCTCTTTTTTTAAATGCAGTCAGTCAAATCCTATGGCAATAGTGCATAGGAACCTAAGAGGAGCGGCTCTGTCTTTAAAGCATTAACCCACTTTTAATATACAGCTCAAATACTGCTGTCACAGAAAATTCCTGAGGAATGATGTGAATGGAATCAAGAAATGCTAAATTGAAAATTGTGCATGTGACGTGTTATTTTAGGAAGACAGTCTGCAGGAACATGACCGAGAAAGATTGCAGTATATTTAAGGGTAAGATTGGAGGAGAATTAAGACAGTGAAGTCTGGCCTTAGTGACAATACTGTGAGAGTGCTGGGACCTAGCAAACACTTTTCTGAGGAGCAAATCTCTTGTGAGTTTGGAACCCTCCTTCCAGATGGAGGGAGAGGATAGGCTGTGAATGCTGCTGGAAAATGGGACTGCTCATGAAAAAGGAGATGTTTGCTGTGCTGGTGCTCCTCCAGGAGCTAGCTGTGCTGCTGGAGGAGTTGGTTTCCCATTGGCTCACCTGGATCTCATGCCAACAAGCCCCAGCTCCCCATGTTCAGGGCCTGTGCTGAGCCACAGCTTTGGCTCTGGTGCAAGCTGCTGATGACGTGAGTCAAGCCAAGTCTCCAATTGCTCTTTGAAATCTAAAACTCTGGCCTGGAAATTGCAGATTAGTGGAAGTCCCTTTTTTGACCTGAAGTGTTCTGATTCAGGGTTGTGGCAGCCCTGCAGATAACTCAAGTGTTTTGCCCTTCTGCAGCACTGGCCTGGTTTCAAGCTGGCACAGGGCTGTTTAAGGCAATTACAGCAGCCAGTCTCTCTGCCTGCCCCTTTTGTAGAGGCAATGGGAAGCCAACAGCATCTGCTGTTTGAGGAGCCTCAAGAAGCAGGTCTGGAGTGAATCCAGAGAAGTCTAGGGCTGGGATCACGAAATAGAAAAGCAATAATTCCTCGTAGTGGAGGATCTGAGCTTTGTTGCTGTTGGCCTGAAGCCCTGTATGGTAACAAAGTCTTGCTGCTCATGAGCTGCCCAGGCTGTGCAGAGCAGGACAGCACAGTGCAGATTCAGGAACTGTTCAGGGACAGTCATCAGAAGAGAAGGACCAAAAACATTTATTCCATTTCCTTTTTAGCCTCCAGTGACCCTTAATAGTATGCATCAATTATAATCCTGTCCAAACTACTCCTAAAGTACTTGATAGAAAGAATAGTTTGAGTTTTCCAAATTCACTCAAAGAGCTGCTTTGATAAGGTATTTTAGAAAATCTTCTTGTAGAGACCTAAAGTTTTTCCAACACAAACGGCTGTGGAAAGGAAAGTAAGACAAAAATCTTTTTCTTTACCCCAAGAACTGGCAAGAGGAAAGAAACAGATGTAGAGATGAAAACAGCAGCTGAAAAGTTATTGCTTTGCTGAGTAGCAAAGAGTTATTGAGGAATGACAAGCATTTACTGTGTAGGGAAGTGACAATGCCCAGTTGAAGTCATCTGAATAGCCAAACAAGTAAGATTTAGCACCCTGCTAACACCAAAGACAGTGCTAGAAGGGGGAAAAGAGCTGGGTAATGGAGTTAAGGGAGCTGGTAGGCAGTCTCAGAAAAAGATTCTGCTGCTTGGAATAATACAAGCAATGCAGCTTTGCTGGCTGCAAAAGGGACTGCAAATTAACCTGAACTAGTGAAGAGTAAAAATAGTCTGGGAAGTTAATGGGTCACTGCTCAATTAGAGGAAACAACTGTGTAACCATTAACACTGCAAGTCGGGGGGGACTGTAAGCAGCTGAACAAAACATGGGAACAGATAAAGAGTATTTGAGTGCAAATAATGAGGAAATACTGGTGGTTTTCAGTTTGAATAAAAATAATGGCCTTAACCAACCCAAAGTGCTCAGCTGTCTAGATGAAGCTGTTGACAAAAGGCTTCTGCAGCAGGGGTTGAATTTCTGGCAGATGGCCCTCTGCACCTCTAATAAAAGACACAAAATCACAGCCAATAAAAAATAATTGGAAGAGAAAATCCTGAGAATGAAATGTCAAATGGCAGTGGAAATGTTAACATGGGAGGGAAAATTATAAGTAAATATATAAGTGAGACAAAAACCTCTCCCTTTATGAGTGGAAAGGCAATTATAAGTGAAGGGCAAATACTCTCATATTAGGTATCTAATTGGGATTATTTATCACTGCTCATTAGAAAAAGGGTTGTGCATATCAATCTTGTATTAAAAATATAAGCCCTGAGAACAGGAATTCTGTGTAAGGAGATTGTGCAATGTGTGCAGAACCCACATGGTGGTGTGAAATTAGGAGCTTTAAAAGCAATAGGGCATAAAAAGCAGCAGTTCTTGCTTTCTGTGGGGCAACTCCTGAAAAGGGCAGCACTGAGGCAGGTTATGCCACACTGCTGTGTTCCTAAACATCAAATGCCAGCAAGGTTTGCCCACAAATGTTATTCCCTGTAAGATAATTAGCCTTGGTGGTTCTAAGGGAGGATGGTTCCAGTTTCTTCTGGTTCCAGGTGAGTGGGACACAGCAGAGCCCGTGGGGAGAGGCTGTGTGGTGTCTGTGTCTGGCTGCAGTGGTGCAATATGCACAGGTTGTGTTCTTCAGCTGCTGGATGTTATCCACCCCTTATTCCATAGCATCCACCTCGTGCCCAGAGTGAGCTGCAGTGTGGCTCAGAGAGCTCAGCAGGAGCACTGAACTGGGGAGTGCCATTCCTAAGCCACAGTGGCTCACAGAGGGGCTGCCCTCTGTGAATTTGCTATGTTTGCCAAGTTGGCACTGCCTGCTTGGAAACAAACTGGATTTCCTACTGCAGGTTGTGAAGGCTTGATATGTTCTTCCATGCTCTGTGTGTTCCTACAAGGGTAGAAAAATGTATCCCTCCTGACAAGCTGTTCTACTCTCACCATTACAGTTTATTTATGGGTTATTAATGCTCAGTTTCAAGGTGGAAACTCATTTTTACTTTACCCACCACAAACCATCAAACAGTTAACTTGCATCTTGGAGACCAGGAGGTTCAGTTACCTGCTTCCAACCTGCAAAATGGGCCAGCACCCAGGCTGGTGACAGGATGGTGCTTGTACAGATGGGACAAGGCTGTGATGCTAGGGAGGATGCGTGGCTGTGCCATTTCCTACAAAGCTCATGGGGAATATTTCTGCATGATATATTATTTTCCATGATAATCCAGTACCTTCACAGTAGTGCAGTGTTCCAGGTCCATACACATTGCTTGAAAGTAGGATGGATATAACTGAACTGGCTCAAGGGAAAAAAAGGAATAACCTAGTTTGTGTAATGGAATCATAGAATGGTTTGAGTTGGAAGAGACCTTAAGGACCATCTTGTTCCACACCCTGTCATGAGCAGGGACACCTTCCACTATCCCAGGTTGTTCCAAGCCTTGTCCAACCCGGCCTTGGACACTTCCAGGGATGCAGGAGCAGCCACAGCTGCTCTGGGCACCCTGTGCCAGGGCCCTATCACCCTCATGCAGAAGCATTCTTTCCCAGTATTTCGTCTAACCCTGCCCTCTGGCAGTGGGAAGCCATTCCCCTTGTCCTGTCCCTCCATGCCTTGTCTGTGGTGCCTCTCCAGCTCTTTTGGAGCCCCTTGAGGCACCCACAGAGCCTTCTCTTCTCCAGGCTCAACTTCTCTGTATCTCTTAGCCTGTTTTCTTAGAGTTCCTCTACCTACAGCTTCAAGGGCAAAGATTGGTAATGTAATGCTAAAATAGGGGCTCACAAAGCAGGAGTGTTAAATGTACTGCTCCTTTGTTTTGTCTCTGTCATTGCTGTAGTGGTGTGCTATGGTGACAGTTTGCCAGCTCTCTCTTTTGGAGAGGTAGTTTCTGCTTTTGACACCTTGATCCTGCAAATTATAAATGCTGGTAATCAGACTCATGAATCTTGTTTATTTTGTCAGGCATCTTCATACAGCCAAAATGATATATTAACAAAGCTGAAAGGATGAACACAGCCTGTTTAGAAATCTGTAGTGGAGGAATAGATAAATTGAGTATAATTGGCTGTGCATGTTTAAGTGTGTGAAATGTTATTTAAAAGAAACCCAAAAAAACATTGCAAAATAGAGAAAATAGCCCCACAGCCAGGGCTGGTCCTGATCACTGTTCTTTCCTCAGGGAGGTGTTTATCCTTCCCAGTATATGTGCTGTCCTGGGCACATGTGATTAGAACTTTTCTAGTGAAACTGGCCAATTAAGCAACAACAGAAAGTGCCTTTGATCGTATTTGCAATAAATTTCATTTCATTGCACATAAAAATCTGCATGAAACTACTGCTTTTTTTGTGTAGAATATGAAGACTGGTATATTGGTCAAATGGTCAAGGTCTGCTCAAATTACTCAAATTACAAGGTCTTAATTTGGGCCATGGAGTTCTCGGCTTCAGTTCCCCATGAACAATCTTGTATTAGTTACGATGTTTCTAAGAAAGCAATTGACAAAAATTAAGTAAAAAGAAGAAGGAATTATTAGATAAAAATAAAAACAAAAATTCTCCATGGGGTTTGGGTGGAGAGTCTTTCACAGGTGATACACAGATTAAAGAGGTGGGGAGTCAATCCTTCACAGTGTAAGTGTTATAGTGATATTGGCTTTTGCTGTGTATACAACAATAATTTTTGGTATTGAAAAAGCAGTACAAACTCATGAAACTATCAAATAATCTGGATTCACTTTTACTATTCGAGGAAATATGATTAAATTTATCTGTTAGAATTTACCTAAGTAAAAATATATTAATATGTTATTTACATGGCATAGAATAACCATTATTTTTCTCCCTTTAGATGATGTGAAGGACATAGTTGAGTTGTCTAAAAAAGGCACCCTGGTCTCTGGGAGTTGTCCTGCCTGTCCTGTGGAGTGCACAGGGCCCTGGGCAGGTTCCTGTAGGTGCCAGCAGCCGTTCTCCCATCCTCTTTGCCAGATTGTGCCCATTGCTCTGTTAGCAGAGTGTGCAGGAAATGGGTAAATGTTTGCTACATGAGGAGGATTTTAAGGGATGATGAGAAAAATCACAATCAGTGATGCTTTGAAATGAACAGCCTTCAAATAATATTTATAAAATGATAAATGTGGGGCCTTGGGATGGAGGCAGAAGTTTCAGTTGATATAATTTTCAAGTATTTCAGCATATAAATAGAATGGGTATGAACCACTGTACAAGATTTGAAATAATATTTTGCATTTGATTGCTCACTGTACTATTTACAGTTCATCTCAATGTTCTGGGGTCATCTGGTTTTTATTTCGCTTTCAGGATGCAGAACATGGTAGGGTTTTGCAATCAAACCTGTGTTTCAGCCTTGTAATGGAGATCTTTTCTTTGCCCAGAAATATACCCATTTTAAATTGTTTCCATCTGTATGACTGTAAAATATTAAATATTAAAAAGGTAAATATTCTTTCTTTTCTCTGGGTATATTTAGAAACATTCGTTATACAGATGAAAAATACACATCCATTAAAGTAGAGCTGTTTGGGATTTGGAATATATAAACCCATGCAGTATTTTAATGTTCACTGTTCATTTATTTGCTTTACAGAGTAAATAAAAAAAGAATTTTCTTTGCTCTTATACAACATTAATAAAGTAAAAATATCTTCATTTCAGCATTAGGTTTGCTTGAGCACAAAGGCAATATTAGGTCTTGAAATAATATTTTTGCAGCAGTTAGGTGAAAAATTAGCTTTGTGTATGCTACTGCACAAAGCCCAGAAGGAGAGAAAAGGTCAGTAAAAACCATCACTCAGTTTGGTTTGCATCAGGTGAATTGTTTTTTGTGCATCTCAGGGGTAGAGATGAGAGATAATCTGCATGGCAGAGAATCACTTCCTTCAGGCTTGTAGTGCAGAGTTATTGTAGCCCTGTGAGTCTGGCCAGGTTCAGTGGGAGCAAGTACAGGTGAGCATTCCCCACTCGGGATGAACTCATGGGACCAAGCCAAAGCTTTGGTACCTGGCTGGATGGATAAAGGGTTTGCTCTTCTGTGGATTATTTCTTCTTCTTTCTTTCTTCTCGGTAGCAGAACGTTTGTTTAGAGAGGAAAAATGAATATTTAATATGGGTGTAAGGAAAGAGGGTTGTTTTTGGATAACAATGGTTGTTTCTTTTTCTGAGAATGTAGATGCTGTTGAAGAGTACTGGATAAATGTTGTGAAACAATCTGTCCTTTTCCACTTTATAAGACACCAAATTCAGACAGATCTTTGTGCTACTTTACTTGAAGCTATAACCCCTTTTAAAATTACGTTACACTTCATGTTCTCCCCCTTAGTTGCTGCCCTGCTATGTTTATGTTCAGCTAAAGCATAGGTAATGTTTATGGATAATGTAGCTATGAAAAACCATCAATGGCATTTTGGCTGAGCACTGTTTCAGCTTTGACAGCCAGATGGAACCATTTAATTTGTAGTCACAGGACAAATGCTAAGGCTGAATGTTTCTTGGCTGGAGAGGAAGGCTGGATGTTCTCTGCTCTCTCAGGAGAGGTGGCCACTCTTATTCTTACAGCTTGGTGCCCAAAACAAAGATGGAAATGTACCACCATCTTCTAATATTGCAGTCTCTTTGTCTCTGACATCTCTAGAGTTACTTAATTCAGTATAGCAATTTCTGAATATGTGTAAAAGGAGATAACTGAGGGATTAAATCTTTGAAGCAGAGGGCTGCACTATGAGTGGGGTCTAAGTCTGTGAAACTCATGGGTTGTATCCTGTGAACTTGATAATCTTTGCATTCTGCCTGTGGAGAATGGGGTGGGGGAAACCTTACACAACAAAACTTTGTCCCCAGGCTCTTCCCCCTCCATATGTGCCCCTGGAGTCTCTCTCTAGCAGATTATACTGAGGGATAAAAGCATAACCAGCTCCAAGTATCCTCACCTTGTGCTGCTGGAGGCAGCGTGTGATTTTGCTGCTGTCAGTCCTGCCCCCTCACACACACGGCAAGTGCAGATGTGCTGTGAGTGCATTAGAGGGACAAAGAATTTGTTCTACACTATATGATGGCTGTAAACCAATTGGATGTTTATCCTTCTTGCTTGCCAGTGTGTAGGAGGTTGGGATTATGTTGCATAAAAAAAAAGTAAGAAGTAGAATTTTTTTCTGTCAACAGGGGACATAGGCCACATTTTATTCCATTGAAGCTAAGGAACTCAGCCATACTGATTTTGGGATGAACAGGATGTGGTACAGTATATGCAGGTTACACCCTGAGAGAAATGTGCATGAAAAACCAATAATCTCATGTAGAGAACATAATTTTGCCCAAGCCTGGGGCATTTTAGTAATTATATTTTCATCATGCAAATCACAGCTTAAAAATATTAATGTGTGCACTTGGAGTTTGGTCTTCCTAGGAGTTTTGCCAGCTGGTTTTCTGGCACTGCTAGAAGTCTACTTGAATCTATAAAAGAAGGTAATTGAAATAATGCATTGGAAATTGGTCTTATGTAAAATATAACTGAAAGACATGTTTATATTAATTTAAAGAATATTAGCATTAAAGTATTGCCTTGTAAAGCAATTTAACTCAGTGGTCTGGAGCCAATTGTATGCTACATTAGTGTAACTCATGGGAAAACACAAGAACAATTGACCTACTCCAGATTTATGCTTGCCTATCTGAGAGCAAAGTCTGGCTGAAAGGTAAAACTTTGTTCCATGTTATTGTAGGTTAGTGTTATTGCAGAAATATAAAAGCCTAATGCCAATACTGAGTAATCAGCAATTCAGAATACAAGAGGGATGAAATAGGTTATTCATAGAAATCATAGTTCAAAATTCCCTGGGTTTGTGCACAGAAATGAATCACCATATGTGCTGGGTTTGCCTGGCCTGGTTTTCAGTAGCAGGGGGGCCACAGAGGTGGCTCCTGTGAGAAGCTGCTGGAAGCTTCTACCACATCCAACAGAGCCAATCCTTGATGGCTCTGAAGATGGACAGGCTGCTGGCCAAAGCTGGGCCAATTACAAATGATGGTAACACCTCTATAATAACATATTTAAGAAAAAAAACAAAACAAAGTGGGGCCACAGTTTTTTTCTAGCCAGAGAAGAAGAGGACATGATTCAAACCCAATCCAGGTTTGCTTAATAAAATTTTATGCAGTTGGTGTACCACTAAGAATCCAGAGGGAAAAAGGGTTATGGGAAATGTGCTCCAGCCTCACCAACCTGGATTTCTTTACTTTCAGAAAGCTGGGTTCAGAGGTGATGCTTAGGAGTGAGAAAGTGAAACAGGAGAAAGGTAAATTATTGTTCAGTGATGAATGACAGTTGAGATATGTTATGCAACTAAATTTAAGAGAACCTGGAAGAGTGTAATCTGAATGGGTGTTTGTAGTGATTTTTTAAGAAAATGCATTGGGTAGCTACATGTAAGTTGAAAAAATTTAATATTCCTTCCTTTCCTAGTTTGCTTATCACAATACAGGCTATTAGCAAATATCTCAAAAATATTTTTATGGCCCTCATTACCATGTTGGAAGTTCAGAAATGTTACTGTTGGGGGTGGAAGAAATATCTCCAGGGTGAGTTTATCCCATTGTAAGTTTGCTGTGTGAGACAAAATGAATCATCAACACTAATCGTGGGTATCTCTTTCTTAGAGTGCAGAAACAACTGGGTTGGTTCTTAGAACTTAGGCTAGGACCAGAAGTTAGAGATGGCTGTGCTGGGGTGGAGTGAAGTCTGTATGGGCAAATAAGGCTGTTTCTGTGCTGCACCCAAAATTGTTCTTCACTAGCGTGGAAAACCCGAACATGGTCACTTTACCAGACACTTTATCAGTGTGGGCAGAAAAGGATAACGGAAAATGCATGTTGAGAGGAGAGAAATTCTACCAGTAATTGTCACTGGGCAGACATTCCTGTTTTGCCTCTGCTGCATTACCCAGTCCAGCAATTTTGGGGAGAGTGTGATGTGGCTGTCACGCTGTGAATACTGACTGGGCTTCCAGTATGGTGGTGAAAAATTGCTTGACAGAAGAAAAAGGTATTTGGTATGATGAACCAATTCAGAAGCAGGTTGTATCTTTCTGAGTTTTCTACTGCTTTTTTTTGCAGCTCTGGTCAGGCATTGTTGGAATTTGCAGACTACTTTCTCTGTGATGCTTTTAAGTAAATCTGAAGTGTGCTGCTGCTGTGAGGGCGGTTCCCTGCAGACCCATCTATTCTGGTTCCAGCCAGAACAGGGTTAATTTTTTGCAGTAGCCGGGAGGGGCATGGTCAGGACCTGAAGGTTATTCATTACTACCTCATGTCATTGCCAGGGGCAGGGGAAAGGGAGTTGGTTCTAAGGAGAAGGGGTTCCTCCTGGTCTAGAAAATGTGGTGTAGGGAGAGGTCAGGTGCCTTTTGTCAGAGTCCATCCAGTGAATATTTTCTTTCTTAGACACTCTATAATTAGTATTGTTGATGTTGCTGTTTGTTTTTGTATCATATTGCTGTTTCCAGTAAATTGTTCTGTGGTCTTTACCTTTTGTGCATCCAGTTTCCCTCTCCAGCCACCACAAGGGTTGGGGAGGGGAAGGTGGGGAAGGGAGAGTGGCGGGAGGTTTGAAGTGTCTCGGTGGGAGGCTGAATTGAGGAGCACCACCCCAAAGCACAACACCCATCTAAACCAGTCAAGGCTCCCTGATATTTAAAAAGATGATGAACACAGAAATCTGCAGCCTGTGTCTGGTGGAACTATTGACAGAGATGTGGTTCCTCATATTGAGATAACATCAGGATAATCTGGTTTGGGGCCTCTTCCTCCAGTGGCAAGCCATGAAAAATTGTTGCTGAAATACATCGGTAAATTATTCTTTTTTTCTCTCTCTTTGGATTATTAAATATGGCATGATAGATTAGGAAAACTCCCTTGGTTTGCAAAAGATAAAAAGAAATTACCTGCATGACGTGCTTTATCTTTTTGAGTTACATCCCCCAGTAGTAAAGAGCTAAATTCATGTGCCACAATTAACAATTACACAAGAGGAAAGACAGCTTTGTAGGCCTCTCCTTTATGTGTTACATTTGTAAAATTAGTTTGGTGTAATTTCCCCTGTATACTCTTTTTCAGCCCACAAGAATGTAAGAAGTGTGGGAGCAACATCAACAAAAGAAAAATCAGGACACCTTTGTACAAATTGAAATAAAACCGATATATATATATCAAGGAGACAAATATTTAAAGGATTAATTTTATCATTAGCTGAATCTTTTAGTGTAATTTTGTCCTCACCAAAGCAACATTAATAAGCAACTGTACAGTAAGGCACAGCAGAGCTGTGATTAAAGAGGGGGGTGTTTAACTAATAGACTTGAATGTGCTTCTCACCTGCATGGTTCTGGCTTATTCAGAGAACACCCAGCTGAGGGCTGTGCATGCAAGGGGCAGGAAGAGAGGTTTCTGAAAGCACGAAGCTTAGTTAGAACTGGCACATAATGACAGGATGAAATTGCTACCTATTCTGGCAGGAGTCCTCCCTCAGAAGCCAGGACTATAATTTAAAGTGAATCAAAGACAAGTGTACAATCTCCCACTTTCTCCCTTTGATTTTTTACACATATTATGAGGAGAAAGAGAAGATGCCATAACTGAATGGCAGCAGAGCTTCTTAGTCCATCCCTGTCTTGTGGAAGGAGTGCTGGAAATCTATTGCTGTGTTATTTATGAAGGTGAGTTGGATATGTTTGTATCAGAAATAGGCATGGAAGTCTTTGGTATCTGCTTTCAACTCTGAAGCTTTAGCTGGCAGTATTGATGGAAGGACAGTATCTATGAAAACCCCTAACCTTTATTAAAGACATGGACCTGTACAGCAGGAATTATCACCTGCAGATCTTCAGGGACCTGCTTCATTCTCCCATGTTTGTTGTTCTACAGTTTATAAATCAGTACCTTGTATAAAGCAAAGTCCTGGAATTAATTTATGAACTAGGATAAAATATGACTGAAGTTGATCTTTCTCTAGTGACCTTTGGATGAGTTCTTAATTCTTATTCTTTATTTATTTAGGACAACTTTTACACACGATGTTAATTTACATCTAAGTTCTGAAAACACCTGGTGAGACTGTTTAGTAGTATCATTGGTATGATGCACAAAATTAAGTGCTTTCTCTTCTTGTTGGGCTGAATTTTATGAACTTTTGAAAATGTTAGCAAAGTACTAGATACTAAGATTAGGTACTGAACATTGATAAATCTGATTTCAAATTTGCAGTGAAATTTCAAATTTTTATGAATTGTACATGACTTTAAGTTTTTAAATGGCTATTTAAAAAATAAAATTACAATGGTACATTAAGTCAGAAGGTCCATCTTGGCCACATGCATTCCCAACTCAGTATAAGGAGCTCAGACTGCAGAAATCTGAATGACAATTAACAACCAATTGCTCCTAAATTCTCTATAATAGTGCGTTACCTCTGAGTTTGTTTTATGATTGTTACAGATTCATATTCAAAGTATAATTTGGTGTTAGGCTAATTATTCTTATTTGTTTAGTGTAATGGTAATTCAATAAAGAAAGTTAATCAATCAGAAATAATTAGTGGTGACAGTAGAAAGAAGATAGATGGTACATCAGATAGATGTGTCTGAAAGACTCAGTGGAATCTTAACTGGTGCAAACACCTAAGACATTTGAGTATCATGCTAACCTTAATAGCTTTGTGTTCCAGTAAAACTTGAGCGATTTTACAGTAAATAGTAGGAGCAAGCTGAAGTTCCTCTGTTATCACCAAGCAGCAAGAGGTGATCTGCCTTTGGGGAAGATGGCTGTGTCGGTTCACAATGATTATTCTGTTCTTAATTGTGAGTGAAGGAGGATCAGAGGTTTAGAGGTTTTTGAGTTAAGACAAATGTAGCCTCCTGTTCACACGTACATATTTTAGAGGGAGTTTGTTAAGCAGGAGGGCAAAGCTGAGTGCTATAATCCTTGCGCATGAATGGTGCACACCTCACTTACAGGATTTGGCTTTGCTATCCATGGTTGACCTGCTTTGGCTTTTATTTCGTGTCTTTCTGTTCTTGAACTTACAAATTCACTCCACTAAGTATTTGCCTTCTGATCTACGCTCAAATGGCAATCCCAGTAAAGTGGTGAGGGTCCCTACCAAACACTCAGCCCTTGCCCAGAAGGCTGATGTAGAAAACTTCCATGGTGTTGCAGGTCTCATGAAAACCTCTGCACAAAGGGCTAAGGAGCTGCAAAGAACTTAGAGTTGAAAGTTCTTAAAAGACAGAGTTAAAGGCCAATCCATGTATTGACTCTAACCTTTCTGAGTACATAAGGCACACAAGGTGAAGAGTTAACTGGTGTTAACTGGGCACAACCACTTTTGTGCATTTGTGGCTTATTGATCATTTTTCCTTTAGTCCTGGTCCCTGAAAGATGGGATGGCAATGGCACAGCAGGGTGATAGGCAACTTATACATGTTGAGGTGGCATAAGGGTTCTTTGTGAGAAATAGGCTTGAAATTCTGTTCCAGAAAGAAGTGAGGGGACCAGGTTTGTATCATCAATTTAGGATTACTTCTTGTAGCTTGTGATGTGTAGTACCAGCAAGCTCTGGGTGGAGACCACATGCACAGTGCTGTAAAAGATGGGGCAAAAAGCGGTTTTGTGGCTCTGAGGACTTGGTGTCTGAAACAAGAAACTAGTAATTCAATGGTGAAAAGCAGAGAAAAGACTGAAAAACTCTCAGTGTTGTTTACTGGGATCCTGTGAGAACGGGTGGCAGAACGTGGAGAGGATTGGGTGCTGAAAGACACCACTTAGGTTAAAGCAGTGATAGAACTGTTTGGTTAACTCAGGTCACAAACCCCACCCTGTCTGTGTGTGCAAGCACTTCAGGCAGAGGAGGAGGAGAGGCAAATAGCAGAAGGGCCTGGCTGTGTCACTGGGTGAGCTACAAGAGCAGAGAGAGAGGGAGCATGATGCATCAAGCGGCTGTGCGAGGGCTGTTGGATCTCCTGAGCTGGGATTAGTTCTGGTGGGTCTGATAAAGTGCAAGTCCTCTCACTCCATGTCCTTCAGCTGCAGAAAGGAAGAAGAAATAGCATTCTGCTTTTCATCCTCCTTTTCACTCTTTTCTCCCTAGGAGGACTGTACATTGCTTCCCAAGCTGCCAGCCTCTGAAAGGGCTGTTTTTAAGGCCTTTGCTCATCTGCCCAGGGTCTCAGGGAGGGAATCTGAACTGCATTGCTGCACTGGCTGGTTTTTTGTGCCTTGTGTACCTTCTTTCATTTGTATTTTAGTCAATGCAGACGGTAATTATTCCCTGTAGAAATGCCTTTTAAATACAATTGCCAGTCTACGAAATTACGAGGAAAACTACAGTATAATGAAGTACATAAACCCAATGCTGATGCTGAAATAACTTTTGGCTTTCAACAGAGGAGACTCACAAATCTTGATAGTGATGGCCTAGTAGCATGTTTTAATATGGGAGTTCTAAAAATATTAGAATTTTCCCAGCAAGTTTTATATTACATGACATTTCAATAATTGTGCAATATCATAAGAAAAGGAGAGGGGAAGGATTTGTCTGACAAATGATGACAATGTAAGTAATGCTTTACGTGCTGTGCACTTGAATACTAATTCTGTTATGGCTTGGAACATCAGACGTGATTAATTTAGAAGGTTTTCATGTGATTGACAAGGATCCAGAAATTAGCCTACAGCTGTTCCCTGTTTGGAAAGTAGCTCCTTATTTTACAAGAGATGATGGAATATCTGTTTGAAAGGCATTTGTTCTTCACTGTGCCATGCTGGGCTTCAGTAAGTAAAGGCAGATCCACAAACAGGGATTGTGTCCTCCAGCAGTGTGTCAAGAGCAGTGCATGTCCCACTCCTGGGTGTGTGGGGACAAGACACAAAGCTCTCTCTCATCATGAGCTGGGGGTACAAGCTGTGATAAGAACATCTGGCTTATGAGAGTGCTTGCAGTGCTCACAGCTGTTCCCAGAGCCTCATCCCATGCAGGGGTTCCCAGCATCCCACAGGGATGTACCTGAGCTGATCTCTGCTTCCAAGCCATGGAAAAACATCCCTGTCCTCTGTTCTGGAGTGGGAGACTGGAGCTCCAGATATCCATCAGCTTACCAGAGCATAGTGGTGTGTTTGAGAGGGGAGGGGGAAGTTCTGCATGAGATCAAAGTAAGAGATGAAGAAATAGCAGTGTGTTTTTCCTCCATCCAGTTGGCATCCAATTTTGGATGCTGTGGGCACTGCCCTAACTTTAGCAAAGCCAAAAAACCCAGTCCAACTGGAACTTGAAATGGGTTCATGTATCAACTGGCTTCACAGGACCTTTCAATGAAAATAAATTGTGGCTGTAAAGCAATAGACATAATTGGCCAGCTGATGTCTGAGATGAAACTGGAGCTCCTTACATCATTCAGAGCCCTTGGAGATGCCCTGATTTTGCATTTCCTGAGGTATTTGTGCGTGGATAGAACTCAATGTGTAAAATGGCTTTACACTGCAGTGTTCCTACTCCTGCATAATATCCTATAATTTCGTAAATGATGTTAACTTTAATGATTTAACAAGAAATATAATTATGGTTTCTACAGCAACCACGACTTTAAATATCCTGAATTATGTACATGTATAATCTCAAATATAATGAAAGACTAATGCAGCTCATTGCACGTAAATTATATTCAAAGTTAAAACTTTCAGGAGAGAACTGCTTTTGAATGATCAGGATGCAAAAATGTGCATAAGAAACTCCTCCTTAGCATCAGAATTTATGTTGGCTCATGCTCAGATTGTTAAAAGTAAAATAAAGTATACTTTGGACTTTTCAAACCAATTTCTTCCTTGACTGAAAATAAACAGGTGAGTGTAGTTTGTCAGTGTTGCTTACACTGTATAGAAGTTTATGATGCAGAATTATTGCGTTGCTCCCAGAAATGTTGACACCACCTGTGCTTTGGGAAAGTAACACTGCCAGCAAATTGCTGATGGCTCTTTGCTTTGTTCCTCTGAGGCCTTGCTGAGGGTCTTGTCTGAGGGCGTCGTGTTCTGATCAGCACCAACCACCGCAGAGACGTTTGCCTTTGAGAACAAGAACGTTTGTGTGAGGCCAGGTTTAGCTCTCACAGAAGTTTGCTGTGCTCTACTCTAAGCGAGGGCAAGAAAGGAGTTTGGAAAAGGTGCCAGCACTGCTGTGAGCAGGGAGGCAGTTCAGAGTGAGGGGTCAATGCTTGGGCTGGGAAAACAGATGCCCCTAAAGCAGTTGGGAAAGTTGTCACAGGGCTGGGAACCGCAAAGGGGTGGAAGCACAGGGCCTCGCTCCCTACCCAAACCAGAGGGGAGCAATCCTCCTTCCAGACAGCAGAAATGGAAAATTTCACTATTTCTTTTGCTTTAAAACTCTTCAAATTCATGTTATAGAGTGGGCCTGGGAGGATTCTTTTCTTCTCTTGCAGTCACGTCTCTGATGTCTTAGGTACAGAAGATGAGGCCAAATAATTTTTTTTCCCTAAATTTGAAGGGGCTTTTTTATCCTGGAGTGGATTGGTTCTTTTGAATTTTTGTCAGTGTCTGAGAGATTTGATTTGATGTCTCCAAACAAGTAGCTCTGTGCTTTGTATGACAGTGGATCTGTGGAAATAAGGAGGAGGTTCAAATACAGCACCAAATACTTTTAATAAGAACTTGAATTCCAAGTCCTTAAAAATCACTCTTCTGATAATAATGTATATTATTAATGCATAGAAAATAAGTATGGCTATTTTATTTACAGTACATGTCCTTGTGGTGTGAACCTAAGAAGTTAAAAATGTGACTTAATTTCTGAGTTTATATTTCTAGCTTCTAGCTTTAGACAAGCAGTTCAGTAAAAAATATGCTGGAGAGTCAGTGAAGTTTCAAACAAAACCAAAATAAAAGCACACCAGGAGTTAGAAAAAAGCCAAGCTAACAAGGTGCTGGCAGAGATAATGATTTTTGTCTAGCAGGGGGATTTAAAATATTCAGTATCCAATCTCCTGCCCCTGTTATTCTCTGACTAAGCTGTGCTAAGTTTTAATGCTGCTGAAAGACACATACATTCGTTTACCTTGAAAAATCTTTTTACTCTTTTGTTCTAATGTGACCAAAGTTGTCAAGTTGCCATAAACAAGGCTGGGTCTTGTGTCAAATTATCTGCTGCAGTTTGCAGAGACAGTGAATAAGCTAATGTCTTTTTCTCTTTACAGGATACTTTTGTTGAAAAAGTATGTTTAATACTTTCACTGTTGGTTTCTCTCCTTAGGATTATATAACCACCAGATGTCTCTAAAACCATGCTCTCTCATAAACATTTTATAGTCTTTGAAGATGTTGAAAATCTGTGATTTATAGGACTATTGCCTCCATCTACCCAGGGATCAAAAGCTCTATTACAATTACCCCAAGTGCAAAGTCAGAAAATTTATTTAGCTGAGCAGATAAGTTTGAGAATTTTCAAAAGTCCTCATTTAATCTGTATACAGTAAAATCTAATATGCTAACCTCCTTTTGAGATATAAAATGAAAATCCCTGTAGGATACAATACTTTTATCAAAAATGTGAGTAAGGGAAGATTTATTAAGCAGGATTGCAATCCCATGAATCTGAATATGCCATATGGTATTTTATTTCCTTTTGCTTATTTGAAGTTCATTCACTTTCATACAAATAGATTTTTTAAGATTCATATAAAGAGTCCCCAGTGCAGCAGAAGTTTTGATGAACTGGAGAAAAATATCAACCTCATGTTCTGAAGGATCCCCATTGCAAATATGCAATTCTTGATCTTCCTCTATTAAATCTTGAGGCTGGTAATTTGGTTAGATGAAATGACAGCCAATATATGATCTTGTAAATATTCAGAGCAGGAATACACAAGCTGAGGGTACTGCTTGGTACAAATTGGGACCTGATAGGAAAAGGCACATCCACTTGGAAAAGGGGAACTTGACCCTTGCAAATCCTGGCCTGCATCAAAAAAGGTGGGCCCAGGAGCCTTTTGCCTGATTAGGCTATTTATTTAGACAAGGTTAAGAGTTGCATGTGCAAGTTTTGCAGCAGTTAAAATGATTTATCATATTATTATTCATCTTTTGTAGGAATCATTAATGAGTTAATGTAGTGTGTGATTCTCAGGCAAGGGATGTAAAGAATGTGTATGCTGATCAATAATTTGTGTGAGCTTGAAAAACATGTTATTGAAATCAGTCATAGTTAGCTGTAGATAAAATCCTAATAAATCACTAGTAGTGGAGTAGTTCTCTTTAAATTGAAAAAAAATAAAAATGGAAAGATTAAGAGAGGGTCAGATCAGTGAGCTATGAAATTATTCAGGAAAGGAAATGATGACATGAACTAATACTCATACAAAGACTACCTGTATAGGAACATTTTAATGAAGAAAATCTCTGTTTTCCTGGAGAATGAGGAGAAATTGAGAGAATAGATTATTTATTCCCAGGAAGCACCAGCCTCCCTGTATAACTGAGTTAGTGTGATACCACCCTCTGAAATGTGTGCTGCAATTCCACCATTCTGCATTTTGAATGTTTTTAATGGGAATAGTTAATTTCAATCAAAGTCCTCCATCTTTCAGATAAGATGAAATGCTGTGATTGTGCTGGCCTCAAGATGGGTTTTAAAGCAGAGCCCTTAATTATTTTAGAAGTAAATTCATTTTCTGTCCTAAGCACAGGATTGCTGAAGAGCTTGAGGAAGAGGGGGAAATGTCTCTAATCATAACTCACTGTGTATGTGGAAAGGAGCAGAATGGAAGTTCAAGCCTGGCATTGCAGTTATTGATGTCAATAACATAACTAGTATTTACATGGAAGCCAATGTGCTGCAAATAAACTGGAACATAAAATACTTGCAGCCATTCACAGAAACCCCCTGCCTTCAAAGTTAATGTTCTGAGTGAACATAAGTATGCAATTAATATTTGCAAGCATGGGGATACCTCAAAGTCATAAAAGTAAAATCCTGTCATTGTCATTGCAATCAAACGAGGTAACATTTAACTCCTCGGTCTGCTGCATAAGCAGCAGCAAATGTGTTTAAAGATAATGGTTTGGGTCAAGAAGGGAAAACTGCCCTCTCCAAGGAGTTGTGTTAATACTATATGAAGTGCTTTTTGAGTTTGTTTGGAGCACAGGGTCAATGTTTGGTTATCTCACTAAATTTAAAAAAAAAAGCTGGTAAAAAAGAATTATGAAGTGAATAGCCAAGATAACAGATAGAATTTCTATCCAGGGAAAGACTGAAAAATGGATTTTTCTTTTTAATTATTTTTTTTTGCCTGGAGCACAATTAAGTGAAATTATTGAAGGATTTAAACTAGTTAAGAACATTTAGAGCACCAAGTCTTAAGGTATACTTAAGGGTGTTAAGAGAAAATGCATTAGAGCACACAGGGCAGAGAACAGGGAACATCTGTCAGGCGGGCATGAAGGGTCCTTTATGGCCATCACAGAGCTTTTGGGACAGAGGCTTGTTGGATTCCTTCCACATCTCTTTTGTCCTTATATGTAAGGACTTCTCTGTGCAGGTGCATTTATCTTTGCACGCGTGTTGACTTTTTCAAGGCAAAAGGAATGCCAAGGTGGCAGCTGAGCAGCCCCTGTGGGTGCAGAGGACACTGGGGACCAGGGACCAGCTGCATGGCCATGCTCTTCCCAGCACACAGGCGTTTCTGCAGCTCCCCATCCAACAGGGCACCAGCAAAATAGGACCTGGCTGTGTTTGGGAGCCTCCTCTCCCAGAGGTGCAGTGTCTTTGACCTATTTGGACTTTTCTAGTGGGGCTTTTTACTTGTCAGTGCCCTGCCTGAAGCCCAAGCATATGAGTTTTAACTATTTTAAAAAATGTTCTGTCCCCAAACCCTACATGAATAGTGTGACAAGCCTGTTTTGGAGGCTGTAACTCCCTTGTGCTGCCAGTTTAATTTACAGTATCTTTATCCATCACCTCAAGGACAAGGTTTCCTCCTCCAGCTGTGTGATAAAATGTTGCCAATTCACTTTTGGATTGATACTGGGACAAGGACCTAATTGCAGATACTTGATTGAGATCAACTTTTCAGCATCTCACACTTCAGTGAAAGCTGAACACCACCAAGGAGGGTAGAAATGAAGCCTGTGCTTAGTGACTGCATAGGTGTGAAAATGCTGTGACCACACAAGATCATTTTGCTAAGCTAGTTTCCAATGTGAATGAATATCTTGTAATAAGAATCTCTCCACAAATAGCATTCAAATTGTTTTCCCATCAGCCTGCAAAAAGCACTTAATGACATTGCTGTGACATTTTCATGCACTTCCCAAACTATTTCTTTTTATATTCTTGCAGTATGATGAAAGCGCTGTGGGCTCTCTGCAGGTTGGCAGTGTGCTAATATTGCTGCTGTACTCACACCCACACCCATGGACAATGTAATGGTGTTGTAATGTTTTATTGCTACATGTAGGAACACTGCAAGAAGGGAACTAAAAGAAGGGATTTTTCTGCTTAGTGAAATAGAAGCTAATCAAAAGAGTTTAGCCTGTCACAGATGAAAGGACTTGAACATGATGTCAGATGCCCTTTGTTTCCGCAGAAAGGGCTTGACCATGAAAACATGCCTCTTTCTAATAGACTGCGTTTAAGATGTCTTTAGAGCTGTTTTACTTAGGCCTCTTGTGCCAGAGACAGACAATAAGAAAATACTTATTTTCTTTTTCAGTACCTTCTACTTGCTTAAACATAACATGAAGCATTAGAAAAAGCGCCTTTCTCTTTTGGTTTGGTTTCAGGACATGCGTTTTTCAATCGAATAACATTTTTATTTGTTACACTGATAATTGAAACAAAATATTATACCTCTGTTCACATGAGCTGCAGCTCTTGTATAGCCCAGAGCTCTGGTGAAACTTGCTTTAAAATCGTTCCCTGGAGAGTTGTTTTGCAAGGCTTGTAGCAGACAGAGATGTTGCAGTTTAAGTGCATAATGGAGTTCTTCCTTTCACTTCATCAGGCTTTGGGTAACAAAGCCCTATGTTGCCAAATTGTTTCTTCCTTATCTGCCATTCCTGTGAAACCATTTTTAGCACTGCATCATTGGAATTTATCAGGCTAACATAAGAGATTAGAAGTCCAAATAGAGAAATGTATCAACATTTCCTCTGGAAGGATGAGGGTGATACACAAGCCTCATCAGCTGGATGATTCGCAGAGTAGAAAGTAGCATAATTCTAAAAATCTTTTTTGTTATGTTTGTTCTAAAATGAAGCAGTTTCAAATTTGCTGCTCTGGAGGTCCAGATTTTTCTTGTTGTAATGTTTTTTTTCTCTTCTATGTCATGATTCCTGTTCACTGAATCAAATCTCTATGGCTTTTCAAAGCTAAACTTTTACAGCACCAGTAATAATATTGTTGCCATTATATTATCCTTTTACATAGGTTTAAAGGCCAGTTTATGACTGAAAGGGAATATCTGCAACCAGTAGGGTCCTGATTCTAATTTGCATGTAAATTAAACATTTCAGAATATGACTGTGATTTCTGAATACACACAAAGTATGCTGTTTTGATTCCTGGGAAATAAAAATGCATAACATTAATAAGAAGAATATGACTTATATACTAGCTCTTTTATCTTACCAATTTCTGTTCATTTGAGTCTTTTTTTTGAATTCTTCTGTGGCAATGGCTGATTATTCCTGCTGTAAAGTGGAACAGTATGTGACAAAAACTGACTTAATTCTATCCACATTAATAGAGAATTCTCAGGTTAAATTCTGGTTGAAGCCCAGCACTGTAGGCTGTTAGTATCTAGTGTTATGCTATTATAGTTGGGTGGTGATGGTATGAGAGCAAATGGAAGGGAGGGAATTTTGATATATGGATATTTTTTATAATTTCTGGTATATCAGATTGTATTTAACATTATCCCCTTATTCTTTGTTTGAGGTGAACAATACAAAAGACGAAGAAAGGATAGCTGAGAGAAGCTAAAAAACACTCAACTAAATAAAGATAAGGGAATAAATGGAACAGGGAGAAAAAAAGAACAAGATATCTCCTATCTTGTATTAAAAATGTGTTTATGGATCCTCTAAGATTCACTAAAACTGCTGAAATTTAGGCTGGTTCTTTTAAAGAGAGTTGCTTGTGTTTACTACTGAGTTGTTACGTTTGTTAGTGTTATTCAAACTACTTGGTTATTGGAAATATTCGGGCTTACCAGCACAGCTGAAAGGAAATAAAGCACCAGAAAGAGTTGGGGAATATGGATTTATTTTATTTTTTAATGAGAATATCTCCTTTCATGATGACAGACATTCCCACTGCTGGAGCTGCTCTTGCCAAGTACTAATGAAGACATGACGCAGGGAGCGAGCCACAGGACCACTCATGTCTGGAAGGCAAGCATCACCCTGGGTGATATGCAGGCTATCAAATACCAGAAAGAATTTGGAAAAAAGAGGTTTTGGGGGGTGTATAAGGGAAGAACTTTCCAAAGAGTGTGTTTACAGCAGCAAGGGATCAAGCCCTTTGCTTTTGGGCTGGGCATTGATCCCAGTGGTTGCCCTGGAAATTGTACATGCTTGGGATAGAGGCTGGGTTCGTTTTCCTGATCGATCAGTGAATTCTGAGCTCCTTGTGTGGGAAAGAAAAACCCCACATTCTTCTTCTCTTAACCCTCCTGGCCTGTAATAATTGGCCCCAGGGCAGGGAGGCAGGTCACAGACATAGCCTCTTCCTGGGCCTCCCATGGCAGCCAAGCTTTGACTGCTTTGCTTATGGCTGTGATTTCACTTGGCCAGAGGAGCAGGCTGGCTCTTCAGGAGCAAAGTTGTGTATGTGCTGAGTGGCCAACTTGCGTAACAAAACAAAATAACCAAGTGCCTTTGGTGGAGGCCATGAAAAAAAAAAATCTAGATGTGAATTGGTATCCTTTATTTCAAGGTCATTCTGGACATTAGTCTGGAGAAGAGGCACACCCACCCAGGCTTGCTCACCTGCATGAATAAAAAAAGGATTTTATAGAAAAGATCAGAGAAGCAGCAGAGATGTGGTATGTGCTTTAAACCCAGATGCCTTTCTGCTGCCCTCCCCAGTTCCCTCT
The DNA here is from genome assembly GCF_028769735.1 of Zonotrichia leucophrys gambelii. Lineage (NCBI taxonomy): Eukaryota > Metazoa > Chordata > Aves > Passeriformes > Passerellidae > Zonotrichia > Zonotrichia leucophrys. The sequence goes on from NC_088176.1 coordinate 30,026,735, forward strand.
TGGTCTCCCAGCTTTACTGGCCAACTTCTCAAGTGTGTGTGGAATGATCCAGCTGTGCCATGCAATAAACTGGCCAGCACAGTGCCAGAGCTGGCTTGCAGATGGGATTTTCACTGGTAAGTGGTGAGTATTCTGAGGAACACAGTTTCATTGGGAAACTAGATGCACCTGGGCAATAGACTGGTGGTAATGCAGTGCTGGGATCCCACAGGGGTGATCAGGCACTTGGATAAGCTGGCTGTGGGTGCAGGTGGCAGATGTGAGCCCTAACCCTGCTGCTTCTCTGTGTAGACATGGGACTGCTCTCAGCCCAGGGGGAACCCATCAGCTTCTCCTGGGGTTGTGTTAAGGTCTTCAATGACAGACAGTAAGTGCACTATCTGCTATGAGTGATGAGTCCTGCAGGTATGGAAATTCTGACACTGACTTCCTGAATGTGTTATTTTCTCTTCCATCCTTGTTTGAATTGTTTCTCCTGACAAGGTTTGCCATTCCTCAGCCTGACTGCATATCCATTGTTGGGTTTTGTGTCAAGGAGGTGATGTTTACCAAGGGTGCTGGTAATTATGGGTACTGTTATTATGACAATTAGTTGAAACAGCTCCAAACAAGTGCTCCCAGTACCAAACTGATCTGTAGCAGTCTGGCACAGTTTGGGGACTGTTAATTTTCACTTCACCTCATTGGGTACAGTGTCCATTGAATGGCTGCCCTGGCCTAATTGCGTGGCCTCCTTTGATAGGTGTTTGCTTCACTGCTTCATGCAGAAAGGCTTTCAAATCCCTGTACAGTGCTGCAACAGGGAAGATAAAAACCACAGGTACTTCTGCTCAGCTGGGCTGAAGGATAAAAAAGCCTTTTCTACAGGAAGCCAATAGAATCACCTTGTTCTTGTTTATTTAGAAGGTTTATTCATCCTCCTATGGAAACTCCTGGTTCCAAAATTTAGTTGTTGTATGGAATAGTCTTTGTTGAGGCTCTCATTGAGAATTATAGGGATGCCTTCTGAAGGAATTCTAAAGGTGCCTGATGAATCTGGCATCATTATCAGCGTGCAGCCAAGGTATCAGGGCACCTGAGTGAGTGGCTAGGGGAGGAGCAGAGGGGTCACAATTTGTCTGAGGGCTGATGGCAGTCTGGGGGGGGATCAAGGGAGCTGGACATAATATAAAGCCTAGTTTGGATGTAGAGCATTAACTGTAGTGCTAGTACTGGTCTGGCTGGTATATTCACATGTGCTTAGACTACAGGTCAAGCAGCTAATGGTGAAAGCAGAGTAATGTGAAATGAAATATGTATGGATATATGATATGGTAGCTGACAGGAGAAACCATGGGAAAGTGTATTAGGAGCTGGTTAAGTCTACTTAAAGTGGCATCAGAGCTGTGTTTGGGCTGGTGCAGCTGCTGACCAGCAGTGCCACCTCTTGCAATACACTGCATGGCTGGGCAAAGCAGTTCCTAGTTTTTTTTTTTTTTTTGGGAGCCCTCATGCCCTTTGAACCACTGTCATTCAGACACAGGTTATTTAAAATAAATGGAGTACATGTCAGTGCTCTGCTCTGTTGTTCCTTTTTTCTTCCTAGAACAATGCCAGCTGCCTAGCACATATGTTAGAGTTGGGTCCATTTTAATCAGCATGTGCAAACTCATGAAGTTAATGAGCTCCCATTTACTTTGATTTAAAAAGATCAAAACAAGAGAACATCTCACCCCCTCTCACCTTTCAATTGAAATTTACACTTTTAATTTGATAAGGGCAAAGAAAGTCCCCTCTGCTGGCAACAAAGGTAATATAGATTTCACACCTAAAGAAATTTCTGTATCAAAGGTGTATATATATACTTAAGAGTTCCCTCCTCTGAAGGAATTGCCTCTGAAGGAATTGTTTGAGGAACAACTCTCAAACTTTGTTTCTGCTACCAGCAAGGTGTTTTTAGGCCCTGCTAGAGCACTGGGAATATTACAGTGCAAAGCCTTGCTATTAAAAAGAAGGTGATATTGAAGTTAGGAGCACAATGAAATATCTGCAGAGATGGAAAACTGGTTGAAAGGATGCTTTTACAATCCTTTCTGAAAGTTATCAGTACAGAAGGGCTGTTTTCAGTTTACAGCACTAGTCTTGGAGAGCATCAGATTGCTGACACTGTTATTAGTCACACCACGCTCACTCAGAGGGTAATACTTCATTTTCCTACTGCACACTCAGAGGCTTTTTTTATTTCCAGTTTCATCATTCAGTATCAACAATCAAAATGGTGCTGATCCAACATCAGGATCTCAAAGGTGTTTGGAAAATTAACAAATAGAACCTCCCAAGTGACGGGTAATGTGTGTGTTTATGTGATAGGAAAACCCCCAGACGTTACAAGCAGAGCTATCTTTGCACAAGTCATGGGGATCTCTCCACCACAGTCCAGATTTTCCCAGGGCTCCTTTTGCTGGACTCTGCATTATCTCTGCCCCTTTGCTTGGACTGGTCTTTTGTGTGTGGTAATTGCTACAGCAGCTACACAAACCTGTTGTAGATGTGAGTGAAAGGAAAATTAGTCCTTTTTAGGTGTTTTGGTGGTTAATGGTCACATCTCCAGAATTTCTTATTCTCACACGTCTTGTCAACTTTTGGGAGAAGGAAGAGCTAATTCACTGCCAGCCCAGCTTCCTGGAGATAACACCCTATTTCCACGTGAGGACAGATACACAGTCTATGTGGAGCTTTCATTCTTGCTAAAATCAAAGATGTGCTGGTATAAAATTATTCCTACTAGCAATGTACTGTGGCCCAATTTTCAGCAGACATGTAGCAGCCTGGAGGGTATTGTCGCCTTTTGGACAACAAAAATCAATGTCACTCTTTAGAAGGTATATTTAACAACATCAGACTGAAAGCACTAAACAGAATGTGGACATCTGTTGTCACTAAAGGTGTTTTTCATTCACTCATCTAACACAGACAACTGTGGTCTTTCCATGGTGTTTGCATAATATGTCATGCAGCTCAGAGAATTAATAGGGTTGTAAAAGCTTGTGCTTTGGGTGATGGTGTGCTCTCTTTTTTCTTAACTCCTGTGGCAGTCCAAAGCACAGGGAGTTCAGCACAGGGATATCTGGTGTGAGTATCAAAATTGTCAAGGATCTGAGCACTGGCAGGGTGGAAGCTGTGATGGCAATGTGGGACAGAGCCCTAGAGACATGAAACCTTGCAGGATCTAGAGATTTGAGGGTTCATGAACCAGAAAAAATACATCAGTGACATAAGAAAGCAGTTTGGTTTTTTGCATTGGCCCTTTGGAAACAGGATGCAGGGTAGCACAAGGCAGGCAAAGAGTTCAGTCAGCGAGGAGCCCCCAGGCTGCATTTTGACAATGCTGATGGACATCTGGGCATGGAACATCCTGGAGTGCCAGCAGCCATCGTGGTCTGCACAGCCAGAGAGCTGTGTTGTCTGTCAGCAACTGCTCCGTGCATTGCAAGCTGTTTCTCCATCATTGCCTTTGACTTTCATGGAAGTAAAATTTTTATCATGCTATAAATGAGATAACTGAGGGGAACCTGCTACTGGCAATTTGCATGTCAGTTTGTACCTAATTACTGGAATATCAGTACTGAGGCTAAAAGCCTGAAATGGTAATATGAAAAACATACACATAAAACTTGGGCTAAAGGGCAGGAGCTATTTTTAGGTGGGTAGCTTTGCCTTTTAAAAGGGAAGGAAAACCATGTCAGCTTTATTGTTAGTGATAGCATATATGCAGAGTACTGCAGTTTTTGAGTTCAATTAAAAAGGCAAGTCTTGAACTTACAGGTAATTCACTGCATCATTTGATGAAATAGCAGGCAGAAGAATGAAGAGATGCAGCAAACAGGTTAGACCTGTGCCTTCAATGATCCTGCTATCATGATGGAGCCAGGATATGCATGGTGACCCACTCCAGGTGCCAGGGCCATAGTGGAGCAAGGAAAGGTGTGAGGAGGAAGGAATGGCAGAGTGGGGGTGTTAGTGACTGTCACCTGCATTTCCCCACTCCCTGTGCTACTCGATGGTGAGGAGAGTCAGGAGTGAAGGTGTGATGCTGCACCAGAGAAGAAGCAGGAGGTGGGTGTTAATTTTTGTTTTTGTTTCTCACTATCCAACTCTATTCTAACTGGCACTGAATTGATCTGATTTTCCACAACTGGAATCAGTTTTGCCCATGACAGGGATTGGTAAATGGTTACCCTTGTCTCAATCTCCACGTAAAAAAATTTTCCTGGTTATTTTCTCTCCATCTTGCTTAGGAGAGGGAGGGAGAAGATGGCTGGGTGGGTGACTGGCAGCTGGCTATGGCCAGTCCATTACATAGAAAATCTTAGAAGATGAAACTGCATGTAGTTCATTCAGGTTGTTTCATTTTCAACAGGAGGAAGTCTGTGGCTCTTTGAGGTGAGAAGAATCATCTTCAAAGGCTCTGGAGCTTGAGGTCTGTGTCTGCAAGAGCCAGTCCTGACTGATGAAACATGACACAACCCCAGGTATGTTCCCACTCACTCTGCTTTTCACCATTACTTTTCCTGTATGGCATCCCAGCTCCTGGTCTGTTGTGTGCCATCATGGGGGCAGACCATCCCTAATCACAGATGAAAGCTGAACCCTGGTCCAGCTGCAGGGGCTCCAGGTGGGCTGGAACCTCATAATCTCCTCCCCCTGTCCTCTTTCTTTCTCCTCTGCCACCTCAGGTCACCTGGCAGGGCTGGTGGCTCACCCCTCTTTTGGCAGAGGTGTTCTGCCTCATCCTGAGGCCCTCAAAGCCTTCTCAGTCTTCCCATGCCTGCACTTGACTGTCCTCAAACCCCCAAAACTATTTCCATGGAGTGTCCCTACAAAAACTTGCCAAAGCCAAGGATGAAATGCCATTCCCATAATGTCTGAAAAGCTTTTCTGTCCTTCTGCATATCTGCTGCTCCAGGGATTCCTGTCTCTGCTTGTAGTAACAAAACAGGCCACCTGATATAATTTCTCTCCTGGATTTTTGCACCTGTTTTACAACTAGTTTTAGCCATGAGCTGTTCAGTGTATCACTGAGAAGATGCTTACACACATACACATTTGGGGACTTTTCCCAAGGTTTTCAAAAGGAGAAGAAAGTACTTTAATGGGTAAATGATTTAAAATTCTAGGAAAAATCTGTTTCTTGACTTAATAGTCAGACTTCTACTCGGGTAAGAGACATATAATTCCACTGGCATTCAGCAGTGAAACAAATGCAAATGTCTTCAGTATAAAATTGCTGAATCTCAGTCCTATATTAGCAACATAAACACAGGGATCCATATCAGCAAACTTACTGCTAATGCCACTGAATGACTAAAATCTTATATCTGTGACATAGGTAGAGTAACACAAACAGAAGAGAAATCTCACTGTATGAAGAGTTTTACTTTGAGGCTTGTGGCTTTGTGAACAGATCAATACACATCAGTTTTGCTTTGTTGTATTGTAAAAGCAAAATGTTGTCTGTGATATTTGACTGCAATTACATCATTTTCAAAGAATGAAAAATACAGGACTTTGGACAGCAATCAGGTGTCCTCCAAAGATGCCCTTACAATCCAGAAAATAACAGGCCCATGTTACAGAACTTCCTACAGAATTGTTTGTGCTGTCACCCAATCCTTGGTTAATCTTCATCTGCCTTTCCTTCTAAACTGAGATGAGCTGTATGTTACTCAGCCTTGCATGTTATTAAGGGCTGAGCTCACAGCCTTAGCTTTTTTGGGTTATTCAATCCAGTAATCAATCCCAAGCTATTTAAAGCTATCTATGGCCAGCATATAGGGAGAGAAGTGCAGCAGTTCTGTTTTGTTATCAGGAGGTGAGAATTTTGCAGGGAAACTGGGAAAGATGCACTGAAAATTTTGTGTCCTTAGTGTGGTCAATAGAGACTATAGGTACCAAGGAAATAGGTATATATTTTAAAGTATATGTATATATATTTAAAAAAATATAATAAAATACATATATTTTAGGTATAACTTTTTCACCTTCCAAATGTCCCACAGTGTTATGTCTGTAACACACTGGGGTAAAATTTCCAGGGAAAAAGTCTGGTAAAGACAGGGGGCAGGAGTTTGATCTGAGCTTCAAACTGTTTTCCCAAAAAGGATGAACATAAGGTGAAACTTTAGGTGTTGTACTGACTTGCTGCCAAAATCTTGTGCTCAGGCAATTTGAATATTCATTGATTGTGTCTGCCTCCCTTCTCCCATTTCCTAGGTTTCTAAGTGTTAAAACTGGGAATGACTCACTCCTGTTCTACCCTTTTAATACTGCTTTTCCTGTTGTTGAAGTGGTTTCTGTTGCACAATGTGAGGAAGTGGTGTGATGCTCTGTGTCACACATGGTTATAGAGCACCATGTATGACTTGGATTTATACCATCCTCATTCATTGTGGGTATCTCAGAATCAAATATCTGGTAAGACCATTAATAGCCCTCAGATCTGACCTGCCAAAGTGTGGGGGGTCAGTTTGTGGAAAAAGTCCTGGAAATTCAGCTGGAGCACCCAGAGCAGTGTCTCAGTATCTCACTATGGATAAGCCACCAACAATTAGAGCTGAAAAGAAATTAATGTCATTACTACATACTCAGAAATAAATAATAGAACTTCACATGTGGTTTTGGTTGGATTCTGACACATGGGTTTGGTGAGGATGTTTTTTTTCTCAAAGGCATGTTCATGTAGCTAACCCATGATGGGGAATCTGGCTGTATTATTTCAGGGAAAGGGGAGAATTCCTGCTTTTGTAATAGAGCATAAGAAGATGTATTGAACCATATTCAGAAGCAGAACTAGATGCTTTCTAGAAACAAGCTGAACAAAATCATATTGCTTAGGTGTGCTTCTTGCAGTAGGAGTTTCCCAAGTGGATGGAAACAGCAAGGTGGGTGAGGGCTGGGCATTTGGGCCACACAGCTCTGAAACTCCATTCCTTGGCAGGAACAACACATATTGCCTGGCAGTGTGTTACTCAACTCAGCTATTGGTGGGGGACATCAGAGCTGGGTGCTGCTTGCCTGAACCTTGCAAATCTGCATTTAATTCCAAGGTGGAAGATCTGAATAGTGTGTATATTTGCATATGATTGCAGACAAAGTTCAAGACATTTAGGAGAAGAAATGGAGGCAAATGTCATAATTCCATCAATATCCAAGATAAATAATGCTTCTTAAAGTGCAGGCTAAAAACATGGGAACCTAGAATTCCAGAATAGTTTGAGTTGGAAGGGACCTTAAAGACCCCTGCCAAGGGCAGGGACACCTTCCACTATCCCAGGTTGCTCCAAGCCTCACCCAGCCTGGTCTGAGATGCTTCCAGGGATGGAGCAGCCACAGCTTCTCTGGGCACCCTGTGCCAGGGCCTCACCACGCTCACAGGGAAGAGTTTCTTCCCAATATCCCATCCAAACCTATCTCCTTTCAGTTTAGGACCCCACTGTCCTGTCATTACATGCTCTTGTGAAAAGTCTCTGTTCATCTCTCTTGTCCAGGTCCCCCTGGAGGGCATCATGTCCTTTTGGTCTAACGCCTGCATAAGCATAGTCAGCAAACTGCATGTTCCTGCTTGTTATTTTTTAAAATCACTTATTAACAACCAAGATTTTCAAGGGAGAAATATGTCCTTTCTCCCCTTGATTTTTATCATGATAATCACCTCTTTTTCTTTCTTTTTCCTTTTTTTTTTTTTCTTGTAACACATGATCAACATACTGTCTAAAGTGATGCAGAGACCAAATGAATCTGTCTATGCCCAGGTAAGTTTATAACCTGTATGTAGTGTTTGTAAAGGCTTTTCCTAAACCCAACTAATTTTTTTTTCCAGTAGGTCTCTAAGAAATAAAGAACTCAAGGCATTTTATGCTGGATGCAGGAATGTGTTATTAATTATGCTAATATGTTAATATGCCTAAATGTCAGATAAGTGGTTTGACTAGACTTTTTCAGAGGCAACTGTGTTGATTGGTCTTTATCTTTCTCTTCTCTGGTAAAAATTGTATCATTTTATATAATGAAGGTGACCTTCTAAAAGATTAATCTGAGATTTGTTGTGACATCCTTTGCAAAGTCTCTGCTGATCTTTGAAATTAAGACATCTTTGATGTGAGTAGAGGGAAGGAAAATGCACCCCTCCATTTTTTAAATTATTTTTTCCTCCAGGCAGGTATATATGACTAAGTTAAAGAAAGGGCAATACTTTTTACTGTGAAGGATCTTTGTTATGTAAATACATATAAACACAAGAAATTTTTTTAATATCAAAGCCTTGGTCTTGAGGGAAATAGTAAAAATGTAGAGAAAAATGCAAAATTTGCAGAATCCATACATTTTTATGTTTGTTGCTTTCTGATGTCATTGAAACAGTGAAATATGAGGAATACTTGATGTAAAGCTAGCAAGAGCACTAATCTCTTGTTCACTCCCTGTACAGTGTTTCCTTGCTTCAAAAGAAGCACATTCCTGACTGTTCAAGACATCACCTGTTTTCAATACTGTCAGATAACCTGTTAAATTTTTGCCCCTGATATTCAAAGTTTCGTGAAGGAAGGAGGCTGAAGGAGTATCAGAAAAGGCTTTAGTCTGGGCTGTTTTTGTTGTACTCATTTACTGGTTTTTAAAGTTTGCCTTTTTCAAGTCAGAGTTCCTGATTTCTCTGCACAAGCTCTTTCTATTACATCCTCATCCATAATTTTTTATGGAACTACCACTGTCCTCATGATGAAGGTGACTGATCAAATCATCTTCATCTCCAGTGTTTTTCTTTCCTCAGAGCTGAGTCATGCAGGAAAATAAGCAGTGCCAGAACCCACAGCTGTCTGTGCTGTGTTGATGTTGGCAAGGACTCTCCCTTGGGTTTTGTCCCTTGATTTGGGCTGGCCCAGGGAGTGGTCCCAGCCAACAGACTGATGTGACCTCGCTGCTTGGGGTGGTGACAGTTCAGCTGTTGGGACACAGCCAGTGTGGCAAGGTGGCAGGGAAAGCCATGCAATGGCAAGCGGCAAAAATGGACTTTTGTATTTATCAGTCCAGGATGTAATGTGCATCCCAAACTGTCACAATATGCTGAGTAAAATAAATTTACATTCTTCAGTCAAATTTCTTAACTGGGATCCAAGCAATTCCTGTCCCAGCTATTCTGTTTTTCCGTGTTAGCAATGCTAAAGTTGTGCTTTAACCAAACACTGGCAGCAAAGTATTTTTACTTGCCCTTATGGTGCAAGAGTTGTCTTTTAGAGTGTCTTCACATTTGAACCCTGTGTATTTTTGAGCCCTTTGGGAGTAATAGTTAATGGACTGATTTTCCCTTTTTCAAGGTGAGGTCACAGTCTTACAGTCTAATTTCACTGTGGTGACTGGAGCATAAACCAAAGGTCATATTCACAGTTAATAAGAATAAAAATCTTTGCACAATAAAAGATAATGTTCCAGCTTGAACAAATATATCCTGTTTACTGCAGTTTCCCCTCAAGGATTTTTCAAAGTTTCTCAGATGGATATAAAATGATAAATAAACTTTGCAACAACATGCAAATAAAATAGTTTTAAGTGGGGAAGCTGATATGCAGGAGGAAACAAGCTAAAGATTTCTGATTTCCAGTCACTTCTGTGCAACTTGAATAAATTATCCTCTGATAAATGGAGGTGCATATTGACTGATAAGCTCTAAGTGGTTTTTATCACTTGGACAGCATAAAGCAGCCATTGATGCTTAAACTGGGTTTATGACTGTTGTGCTTTGCTAGCACAGAAAAAAGAATCCCAAATGAAGGTCGTGCTACCTCATCTATTTGTGCAGTTATGCCCCAGATAAAGCACTGCAAATTAGGTATACCTAATTGAATCTGCTGAATTTAGTAAAAAATAAATAAGATTATGGCTTCTTTTCCTTTTGCTGGTGTTTCATATCAGATGCTTCTTGGTTAACATATACACACTGTTGCTTGGAGAAAAAAATGCATGTAATTATTTTTGTACAGAATTGCTGCATTCTAAATACATGTGAGATCCTCTATCACCTTTACAGTAAGATCTGGGAGGGAAGATGTGTGCTGGTGTCTTTACAAGCAATTTGATGGGTGTTAACATCTTTGAAATGGGTCACAGTGTTTCTGCTGAATTTGGGGACTGGGTTCCTTACTGGGCCAGACAGCTTGGGGCCTCAAACCAGCAAGGGTCTGCAGAAGCCAGAGTTTCTGAACTTTGGGGTAAAGTGACAGGTTCAAGGGGGGATATCAATAGGTGGTCTGGGAAGGCTGTATCTCCCAGTACCTCAGCTGATGGGGAAAGGAAAAGGGCAACGTGCAGCTGGGAGTTCAGGATAAAAGGGAGGCTGCGCCCCCTAAAACCTCGCGAGAGAAAACCCTGGGGGTGTGTGCCCCAGTGGACTCTCTCCCTTTGATTCATCCCTCGTGTACAGCAGTGCAGAGCACTACTGTGCATGGCTGTGTAGCAAGAAAACTTGTCAGGAGGCTGCAAAAGTTTTCTTCCCTTTTGTGGCAAGCAGCTACGGTTCCTGGTTTAGGATAAATCACATTGTGATAATGCAGAGCCAGGAGAAAAAGACTTGTCAGTCTTTTTGGCCCAGTGGCCATTGAAGTAGTGAGGAGAACATAGAAAATTAGATTATGAGGAGAAATCAGAGTAGCATTTTTTGCCGGAATGTATGTTGACTCACAGAAAACTCCAAGAAACTCAAAATCACATCATGGGCAAGGGACAGTAGGAGGAGTAGACTCTTCTGAGAAGGCCAGATTTTAGAGATGGAGTCATACAAAGGATCTTCATGTGAATTCTGGGTTTGCTCCTCATCTATTTACAAACTTGTAGTTTTTTTCACCTTGAAAGTGCTGTAAAGAAGATTAACTGTGTGTAACAGGTTGGGAGAGTAATAAATGGTTTCCAAGTGGGCAGTTAGTTGCCTAAGGTGTGTAGACATTCAAGTGATTATCAGTAAGAAAAAGATTGCAAAAAGCCTCTTCTCATTCCAGACAAATAAAGGTGGTATTTTCTGTATTGCTGCATTCACTAGGTAGAATCAAATTTTGTGACAGTGGATTAGGAGAAACAAAAGCCTTCCTGTAATATTGTGTCACAAGACTTATTGAAATTCAGAAGAAAGTTTTACATGTCATCATGGCTTATGGCATATTATTGTCTTTTCCTTTTGGTGAAATGCGACTGTGGCATGTAATTATTGCATTCGTAATGGTCCTGTACCTGGTCCTGTAATTGTCTTTTTACCTTGAAATATCTTAGGTGTGCTAAAATGTCCCATTTTAATAATGACCCATTGCAGTAATAAAATTGTCAGGCCAGGTACATGATTGACCCTTTGTATTGTTGTACGTGTCCTTTTCAAATCATGTAAGTCTGACTTTATTACTGTTGTGCATCATGTTTATGGGGACACCATAAAATTTGGAGGCAGTCACAGCATATTTACCTTCCCCATTCATCAGTGGGAGCTGTTCTTCCTTCCCAAGGTAATTTGTTGAACAAGAAGCTGTTTTATTATTATTTTATTGTTATTTGAACAGAGATAATATTCAGTATAAAAGACAGACCTAACATTTTTGAAATACCTTTTTAGACTCTGGTCCCAGTTTCTTTCTAAGGGGTGTCGGGGCTGGTTGCCTGGAGAGGGTGTGGATGACTTCTCCCTGGGAGCTGTTCTGCTGTTTTGGAAAAGACAAGTCATCCACAACCTCTGTAAGTGTGCTCACCACTGAATGGAAGGGTAAAGCACCTGCTGCTTCCACTGCAGCCAAAGTACTGGGCCAAGATTAATACAGATTTTCAAACAGCTTTGTGATGATAAACCCCATGTTTGTGGCAGACTACTTTTCCCTGCAAAAGGTTCATATGGGTCTAATCTATAGGACATGAGGCCATGCAGAGAAGCCCACAGGCAACAGAAGGGCAGGAAACCTAAAGTTAGGATTGACAATGAAACTCCCATCTCTGTTTGGTGCTGTTTTGTTACAGATTGGCAAGTCAGTAAGTTTATTGTTTGTTAGTGACTATATTGCATTATATCACTTTATAGTCATCAAGTTAAAGAACAGCTTAGTTTTGAGCTCTGTGTCTGATCCTCTTTTTGTTTTCAGACTGCATGATGCATTTGAAAGCTGCTTGGCTGCTCTTTGGGAACTGATTGCACTCCTCTGTCACATGGGAAAGTTCAACATTGCTGGTATATAAATAAAATCTATATAGTATAAAGCTCAGTAACAGCATGAAGAGAGAGCAGCAGCATCCCCACTCTCCTTCCCAGGACTCAGTTTCTGGTGGGTTCCTTTCCTCAGGCACAGTGATGCCCTTTCACAGCCCAGCAAACACTATTTGTGTCCATAACTAGGTTTCATTACTCAAGGGGATGTGCTCACTTGCTTTTATGTATGAATATACACCTTCTGTTTTTCAAAATATTCCCAAATGCTTCAGGGGGCTCTAGCTGTGTCCTTACGAAAACACTATGTAAAAAATCAATTGTTTTAGATAATTACTTTCACTTATTGGATTTGTGATCAATGGTAAAATAAGATGGGTGAAAGAGCAGAAAAGGAAGTAGGAGGTGGTGTGCCTTATGAGAAAAACATATTTGTTTAATTGAAAGTGTGCCTTAAATCTAAGAAGCTCTAAATCTTAGAGGCCAGAATATGACTTGAGGTTTGGAAGATTCAGCTGGTAGCATAAGATGGCATTTGTAATTCTGCTATACTGGTACTATTTCTGCAAGAAAATTAAAGGAATGCAGTTCTTACATCTGATTTTAATGGGCGTAGCAACTTCCTGCAGTTTTCTAAGTGGGGTTTTGTTGAAGATGACTGTAATTTTCCTCCTTCCCCCCACCAGGTCTTTGTTACAGACCTTTGTGGTGTCCTGATATCTGTGGGAAACTATGCCTGAGTGCAGCAGCTTTCTGTATATTGTATTCTTCTTTTGTGCTCTGCCTCTTCCCTATGGTTTTAGTCTTATGCACTGAAATGCTTTTTGAAGAGCTACAGGTCCTTATTTATGTCAGTGTCAGCTTTAAAGAGCTTTCCAAGTTTATTTAAAAAAAAATTATTTGGAACATTTTGTCCTCAGTTTGCTCTTGGGCTTCTTGGGTTGTTTCCCCTGAGGGAAAAAGAGTAACCCTTCCTTCCCATCACCGCTGGGTTCCAGGATAGTTAATCTGGGCCTCCAGCCCTAAATGGTGAAGGAGTGCATAAATGAAGATTTTCAACACCCTGAAAAGATTGTAAAAAGAAAAAGATAATAGCTGTAAGTCCTGGGAAGGAATTTTCCCTGTGGTGCCTCATGAAAGAGCAGGTTACCACAAGGAAGGTATCCTGTGGATTTGCATCTCCTGCCTGTTTCTGTGGGGTCTTGGTAGCACTGCTGGAGAAGGAATCTCTGTTGGCTGCTGCCTGATGGTGACTCCAATGGAGACACAGAGCTGTGTTAGCAGAAATCCTCCTTTCCCTGCAAATGAAAGAAAGTATTTTTAGGGACCTGTATGGATTTGGCTGTGGAAGATGACTCAAGTTCAGGAAGGGAAATATCCTCTAGTTTCCTAAGGTTCTGGTTTTTGGCAGTGAAACCCACTTCCCTTTAAGACTTGGTAAGGAGAAAGGAAGGGGAAAATCCAAAAAATAGATGACCTGTATCACTTCTGTTAGGTTTTTATAAGAGAAATGATAAGCAATCTTCAGTGTAAATTTGCCAACCTTCAGAAGTTAACTAACTCCTTACAGCTAGGCAGCAATTTATTAGGGGAAGGCAGTAATTTTATTAGAAGTGTTAACTAAGATCAGTAGCACATTAGGAGGAATTCTCCAGGTACTCCATTACAACTATTTTTTTAAATTCCTCTAAGTCATTAATGTGATTTGTTCTTTATTATCAAAGCCTGATTGGCAAATTTAGATTGTCAGAGCTAGCTGAGATTTTTCAAACAGTAACAGTATAGGTTTCTCACATTACCTTTTTGAAGTTGAAAAAGCAAAAATGACTTAGACCATTTGGAGGGCTATCAGAAGGAAAATGAATAATTTAAATTCAGTTGAGCTTAAACCATCACTACATGTTATCTTTGCACAATTAGTTTGTTGTCAGTTCATTCTGTTTTCATAGTGATGTATTTAGTTGCAGCTCTGGAGATAAAGTTGCAGGAATGACTTTTAGGAAGCGAATTTCTTTTGATGGAATTTCAGAATCATGGAATAATTTAGGTTGGAGGGAAACCTGGGTATCTATCTTGTCAGTCAGGGCTGACTTTAGCATTAGGTTAGACAGTTCATGGCCATGTCTTGTTGAGTTTGGAGCATTTCCCAAGCATGGGGATCCCTCAGCCTGCCTGGGCACTTTGACACAATTAGAGCAATCTGTGCGGAACCATAATTTCTAATACCTGATCACAATTTTCCTCATTTCAGTTTGTTTTTTGTTCTTTCTGAACAAAGCCCATGTCCTCCCTTGCTGCTGCCCACCCTAAGGAAGCAGGGCCTCCCACCTGCCCCTTCAGGAAAGCATGAGCAGGGCATTGTGCTTCTCAGCTCTAGAACTTTCCAGTACTGACAGCTCTACATCATCACAACTTCAGCCATCTGCACTGGCCCATCTGAATGAGATTTCAACTCCTAGCAGTTTCGAAACAGAAAGGAAGAGATACCTGAGATCACCTTCAGTCATCCTTTTTGTTACATGTCTGGTGTCTAGAGCAGGGTAACTGGCTGGATACCTTGCTTCTAACCATGCTGGGTGCTACAACTGCCAGGAAAAAAGTAAAATTCTGTGGTACAGGGAAGGACATCTCCTATTCTTTGTGCAAGCTGCCTTTCAATCTTGTTCTCTCCACATTAAAAAAAAAAAAAAGGGTGCAAACCGCTCAAGGTTCTGGATTAAAAATAAGCTACAGAAAAAAGGAGAGGAGGATGATCTGATAATAATGAAATTATGAAGACAATTTGAGAAAAACATTGAGAAAAGCTTTAGAGGAATAATGAAGGTAGAAAGTCTGTCAAGAATAATGTGTCCTGCCTGCTCCTGCCCTGTGGGATGTGACCAGGACTAAGGTTGAGTGCTCAGGGTCACAGCACCTGCCATGAGAACTGTAAAGGAGGCTTCCTTCCTCTCCTCCCACCTCTCTCACTCTTGTTCTCTCTCTTTTCTTAATTGTTTTCCTACTGAGACACTGAACAATCATTATGAATGTGATTTCTTTAGACTTGATAGAGTTCAAGCCATCTGTGATCCCATCAGGTGAGTAATGACCAGAAGAGTACTATTTTATTGTGTATATACAATTTAAAAATTCAAAGCAAGGGAGAAATATGTATTTTCTTACAGTTCCATATTGGCAGAGGCAGGCTATTATTTTTTGCATGTTCTACAGTAAGTTTTTCTTTAGAAGAACATAGCAAGGAGAGAGGAACACTTTAAAAAAAATTTTTGGCAGAAATCCCTTTCCATTCATGAGCAGCAATGACTCACAATCCTGCGTATGTGTGATAATAAAATGCTACAACCAGGCTTGAAGTAGATTTGGGAAGTTATGAAGGCAGAGAACACCTCTGATCTTCAGTACAATGCAAATATATTGACAGCTGAACAGGAAGTTATGCCAACAGTGGTATCACTGCTTCTCCAAGTCCTGGGTGTGTTGGCAGCTCTGGAAATGAGGGGAGCTGGTGAGAAGAGGGGGCTTTATGTTATCATAACCCTGCCCTCAGCTGGGTTATGCAATTCTAACAAGTGTTTGTGCATATGCCATGGGTGACAGTGCTTCCGTATAAACAAACTCACTTCTCTGGGTTTGTATGATTATGGGCAACTCATCCTGGGAATGATTGATGTTGGCACACAGCAATCCAGAGGAGACTGGAGCAGGCACCAGAGGACTGCTCAACTGTTTGGGCTTTCTGTCCTGTGCCATTATCTGAACGCGGGAGTCCAGAGATGGATGAGCTTGAAAGGACTTTCTTTTCTCACCAAATTTTTTACAACAGAGGCCCCAGAAACTTCCTAGGCTTCTTCAGTTTGGAGATTGTTTTTGCACATGGCCTCATCTTTTATTTTTTTAATCTCTTTTCTTAATGTAGCCATAGTCTGTGATAGAAATTACCCAACCTCTCTGCAGGAGCTGAGGCTGTGGAAATAGGAATGTCACTTTGTTTGAGTGCAGGTTTTGTGGTGCTCTTGGTGGATATCTGTGATGCTCCCAAAGGCACTGCACCTAAGGTTTCTGTATTGGCATACATTACTCAAGACTTGGAACTTTTGAATTTGGGCTCTCTCCTTGTACCTCATTTGGCAAAAATGTCAGAGTGCTAAACCCTTCCTTGCTCAAACCTTTCTATTACAGTTTTATGTTTAATAACAGTAGTATTTCTTGTTTATAACCTGACATTTTTAAAATTAACTTTTTTGTCTCTTTTCAGTTTACACTAGATTATAGTAGTAATAACTCACCTTACTGTGCTTGTTGTGCCAAACCCTTGAATGAGCTACTCCTAATCTTAAAGAATTTGATGTACTGTATGTTGTACTGATCCATATTAGAGATTCATTTAGTATGATGGCAAAGGACTTGCAGAATTTATGCAGAGTCCTATACTTGAACTGAGTAGAAAATGTAAATTGGTGCTGTTCCTCTTCCCCATACACAGAGTCTGTCTTCACTGAACAACTGAATTTAGGCAAAACATCTTCATATTTTTCAGAATGGATTGTGTGTAACTGTAGTTGCAGAAATGTGACTGTAAAAACCCATTCCCTTTTTGCCTACAGTTACTGATTTAGCATTCATGGATCAGCATGTATTTAGACACTGAGGTGTCATGTTATATCATTTTTTTCTGCTTAAAGAAGTGAACACTGTTACCTCTATGCTCCAGAAGACACTCTGTTGATGTAAGTGGGCATTTGAGATTGAAGGCTTCTCTTTGAGAGAATGTTGCTCCAGCTTCCCCAGTGAGTCTGCAGGGGAGAGGAGAGTTCGTTTTATTCTTTCTGCATCTCTCTTCTTCTCTGCATCTGTTTTTAGAGAGAGTCTAAAACCAGACCTGTGTGCTGCAGCCAGCTGCCCCTTCAGGCTGTGACACATGTTCTGCTGTGACTCCTTGTCCCTGCAGAAGGGCTGATTGAGCCACAGACATCCCAGGGTGGGTGCCATGTGAGCCCAGCTCTGACTTCAGGACAGGCTGGTGGATTTGGCCACCAAATTCTACATTATCAGGGTCACTTTTTGCCAGGATTCCTCAGCAATCAGTAGGTTCACAGTTGGGACAAAGTTCTTTCATTTTGGCAGTGTGTGAAATCAGTCTCTGCATCTCATTTTCTCTCTGACTCCTGGCGTTGGTGGCCGCCTGACTCAGTGCAGGCTGATGATTAGTAGCACTAGAGAAGGGGTGGTCAACAGCTGAATAGCCAGCCCTGTGCTGCAGGAGAGACTGTTCCATTGTAAGCATTTCCAGTCTCAAAATTTGAAAGGCACTGGGTGAGCTGGGAAGGCATTGCCTGGCTGCTGAGTCTCTAGGTGCAGCTATGCTTCAGTCACATTGCACTTGTTGAGCCACTTTCTTAGATAAATGACTTAAGCAAAAATGTCCATCTTTTAAAACTCTCTCCAGAAGGTGGGAATGCATCTTTCCTCTTGCAGCATGTGACTGTCCAAAGGGAAATGACACAGAAATCACACAAAAGTGAGTAGAAGGACACAAAAGTCAATACCAGGCACTATGGCTACTTGCTCTTATTGAAACTTGTGGCTGGCTGTGTTATTTGTAGCCTGTGGATGTTTTTAGGTTGGCGGTTTAACTGCTGCTCACAGCAAATGGCTGCATGGTCTGATTGCTACCAACAGGGAATTTCCCAACCTTTCTCACTTCTTGGAGCACTCTATGGCTTGTTGTTCTCTTTAGCCATGTTTTTAAAGAATAATTCTGACTAAACTACTCTTAATATTGTCTTCAGCATCACAATATTTCTGTCTGACTCCTAGTCCTGTGGGATTAACCACTAATTCCTGAAATACATTTAAAATTAGTGAAGCTGTCACATTGGCACTGTGCCCTTCCACTAAATTGCTCATGTTCTCTGCTGCCAGCTCTTCAGCATCTATATGTATGTATTAATATACATACAACAATTCTGAATAAAGCTTGAGGCTTATTCAGATGGATGAAAAATTCATTCAGAAGGATGACAATGCAGTTGTTCAACTCACTTATTTAAACATTGATCCTGCTTACTGAAGCAGTTGGAAATCTGCACCTTCTCTGTTCTCCAGCAGTGCAGTAAGTCTGTGCAGTCTCAGTGGGATGGCACTGGATGTATGGTTATAATCTATAGGTAATGTTCTTTGAATTAGATTACCCATAAAGCTCTTGCTTTCTGCTATGCTCTGGTGGGTTTTGCCAAAACACGCATTTTTTTTAAAGATAAAGCCCCCAAATAGCAGCTGAGATAGAAGGCTTGGTAACTGCTGACTTCAAATTAAGCATTCCAGAGTTTCCATGCTTGAGCTGTGATGCTTGATAGTTTCAATTAAAGCAGCTAAGATATCTTGTTAAATACACGAGAAAACACAAATATTGGGATTTCCATAGCAAAGTGCACTAGAGAGAAGGCAGAGAGAGCACCAGGCTTATTACTCAGGGAGCCCTATGATTGACTAAAACACACAATGTTCTAGGGAAGGAGAGGAAAGGGACAGTGCCTCTGAGATGGAATTACAGCAGAAATACCTGTGTGAGAGGCAGGAGGTAGGACACAGCACAAGCTTTTTGGGCCTTGTGAGCAGATGCTGAGCAGGGACACACACCTGTCTCTTATTTGTGCATCTCAGCAAGGGATTCACTGTCTCCAGGCTGAGTAGTTCACTGATTGGGTTTTCTTAAGATTTTTTAAATTCTGTCTTTTTAAACTAAGTTTTTCCTGTAGTTGACACAGCTAAGCCTGCATGGGCAGGAATTTAAGTGCTTTTGGCACAGGCAAACATACTGATCCAGAAGAGCCTCTGAGCCTCAAGAACCAAACATGATATTGCAATAACCAGACAGACTCAAACCTTTATTTCCCATCAACTTCCATGGAGTGTTCTCGTGGGCAGACAGCCTCTAAGAAGTGAGGAGATCACACTGTGATGCTATGGAAGTGTCTCCTGTAAACAGTCTTATGGGCTGATCAGCAGAGGTCTCAGGTGTGTGCTGACTGTGAGTCAAATCTGTGTGTACCTGGGGTGAAAGGCAGAGCTTTGCCAGATCTGCTTTCCAGAGCTGATCTCTAGAATGACAATGTCCAGGCTACTGCAGGAGTGTTATGGACCTACTGTGGCACCTAAAAAAGCAGTAACTGTTCTCTATAGAGAATGCACAGGGATAGAGGAGATTTACTTACTTGTATCTCTATGAAAATATTTCAATCCTACATATGAACTGCTCTAGAGTAGGGAAAGTTGGGAAGCCAGCAAAGAAAACTCCAGAGTAGATGCAGTCTGGTCATTTTGTTCAGTGTAGTACTAGAAATGCTATTTACAGTATTCCTCCATGCAGCAAATACTGAAAGTGCTATAAATCCAAGGAAAAAATGTTATAACTTTTTTCTGTTTGGAAAACTGTCTGGGAACTGTTATTCTTTAGCATTTTGCATAGGAAATGGAGCTTTAATTCTGTGGAATACTTCTCTGAATCTCTTGAGAAGAGAACTCTAAGCCATACTTCAGTAAAGAATTAGCTGAGGTACAGAAAGAAGTGTTTAGCTGTGATTTTCTTGCCTGCTGCGCTATCCCAGAGAATTTTGGGCAGAAACAGTTCACCTGGTTTTCTGAAGGTGTGCATCCAAGGGGACTTTGAGTTCTGCCTCTTTAACCACAGCAGAAATGCAGAAGTAATTGTCATTTGTGGTTTTGAGGCACCAGAAGCCTTTGGGTTCACACATTCACATGTTAGGATGTCCTTCCCAAATGGACTAATATGGGAAGGAAATCACATTTTTTTGGCCTTCTCAAGTATAATTCTTTCAGTAATGAATATGAAACACTGAATTTCCTGACACCAGAAACTAAAATGCAAGACTAGAAACAGGTGCACTGTGCTGCATTCTAGGGTGAAAACACAAGAAAGAAAGGGGCCCATTTTGCTTTATTTTCTATGTAAGGCAGAGGGAGAAATTGCAGGTAAAGGGAAAAGCAGAAGCTGATCTGTGTTTGGAAAGCAGAATTTGGCTGTGCAGCATTTTGCTAATAAGAGACACCTATTAAAAATTAATTTACAAGAATGTGGTTGTCTCATTATCCAACTTGCAGTGTACAAAGCACTTTTTCAGGAGATGCTCTACCATTTGCTTGAGGTGTTGCAAAGAGTTTTGCCGTGCCGGGCCCCAGCTGTTGTGTGAGATGTTTGTGCCTCCTGGATGTGGCAGCCTTGCAAAACTGCCTTTTTTTTTGCTGCTGCTGACTGGTGAGCATTAATCAGCTTTAATTATCACTGCTGGATATACTAACAGCTTACAAAAGTTGCCCTCTCCATTCTGCTGTAAATGAAGCCTCAAATAGTTGTAGTTGCCTACGGCTGTGTGCTGGAAAACCTGTTTTGTTCTGTGGCTCACGCTCTCACCCTTTAATCAGCACTTGTTCTGAAAATGGCAGTGCCATGTCTCTGAGGGTGATCTCATTTTTGAGGGCAGTAGCCAAGGGGGATATTGTCATCTGTTTCAACCTGTTCAGAAAATGAGACTGCAGAAAATACATTTTGAACTTCAAGAAAAAGCATTATTCTGGTTTTCAGGCAGCTCACCCGGGAGTCTGAACAAAGAAGTTTGGGTTTGGCTGGTGCTGTTCCACTTCTCAGGGATGCATCAGGACCTCTCTCCATGCTGACTCAAGGGACTGAGCCCAGGAACACCACAGATGTCACAGTAAGTGTCTGCTTGGGACTCAAGTGTCTCAGCTCCCATTAGAGAGAGCAGATCTAAAAAGCAGGTGGGCTCATCTTAAACAGATGCCAAAGGGGGGTTTGGTTGTGTCGGCACAGCTGTTTGGTGCTGTCTGGGATGCCCTGCAGGATCCACAACATCTGCATACACCTGGCAGCTGTGGGCCAGTCAGGGAGAACCTGTGGCTTTTACTGGAGGCTAATTCCAGCTGACTTCAGCTGGAGGCTCAGGGGCACCTAAAATGTTGCTGGGTACAGCAGAGGGGCAACTGGAGGCCACTCTGACAGACTTGTCATGTTTAGATGGTCTCTGACTGCACTGACTGGGGGTTACAGCGAGGCCCTAAAGACATGGAGTGCACGTGAACACCTAAGTTCAAGTACCTGAGCTAAACTAAGCCTTAGGCCCAGTCTGACTTCTGAAAGATCTGTAATTTGTTACAGTTTAAATTAGAGCAGAGACAGATCTTGTTGAGTGCATGTACCAGGAAAGTAGATTATAAATCTAAAAATCATAACCTCAAAGTAAAAGTGCAATGATACCATTCTGCCTTATTTTCAGTTAACTTAGAGAGTGTAGCTGTGTTGTGATGAAGGAGGGGGGGGGAGGGGAACAATGTATTGCTGCTGGAGAGGGGCTGTACTTCAGTTGCTTACCTATATTTTTCCCAGTAAATCTGTACCGGGAAAAAATGTCTGTGTATTCATGATATTCAGATTATATTTCAGCCTTGAATGCAAATATGATGTGGCATTTATTTATCAGAAGCAGCCCTAGTACCACTCAGCTCTGTAAATTTTTTTATCACTGTCTATGTCAGTGTGCTGGGAAAATTTTGCTATCATTACAAGACTTAAAATATAAATGTGGTTTTTATCTACTTTTATTGTCCTTGTAAATTGATCCTCTGTTTTTTATCAATTTTGAAGATAATTAAAATGTCATCAGAGAACTTATATTGCTTTACTTAAACTACAAGGTGAAATGCTAAGTTGGTTTGAATCAGTGAGGTTCAAAAAATGTGTTATTTTTGGTAAATGCCTCAAGTGTATTCGCTACTAGGAGCTTTTATTTGATACAGTGCATATTTGGCAGAGCACACCACTTTGGATAGGCAGCACTGAGATGCTTATGAAATGCATTGAGTTTACTTTGATAAATCTTAAACAAGACATAATCTCTTGCCATTAGCATATGGATATCATTATGTAGGGGAATACTGAATTCCATTTCCATTTCGTTTGTGGTTGACAGAAGCGTCCACTTTAAATTCACAGTGAGCTTTATTATGTTTTTGCAGGCAGAATTGTATCACATTCTAAATGTCAAGGTGCTGTCAGCCAGCCTGGTGTGAGGCACTGCAGGCACGAGGAAGGTGCAAAGGTAAGTGTGGCATTCCCAGCACACCCAAAAGTGCATGTATGCAGCTGTGCTCATTGGGAAAGCTGTTTGAGAGGAGAGAGGAGATGCTGCCAGTACCTGCTCACAAACAGAATAATGGCACTAAATGCCGTGGACTGGAGTGGAAGCATTGCAGGTACTGAGGGCTAGAGAGACTGGAACTGGTTGGTGGGAAAGGAAGAGAAGAAACTCCATCAGGGTGAAGGTCAGATGGTCAGCGCATGTGGCCAAAGGCAACAGTTTTTTTTCAGGCACAAATCACCAGGGCATCATGTAATCCTAATTAAATATGCAAATTAGACTGCTGAATTAATCTTGTTTTGTTGAATACTGTTGGGTCTGGGAGGCATCATGTGCCCTGGGGAATTGCAGCAGGCAGTCAGCCACTCGGTGCCCCAGGCCACTGAACACCAATGCCAGCATTTTCCGTGGGATAAAAACTCACCAGCCCAGGTTCCAGGTGTCAGATTGCAGGAGGCACTTGGCACTCTCAGAGCAGTCCGAGTTGGCACTGGTGGCAGCTTGGCTCTGGGAGGCATCCTGCACAATGTGGAATTTCAGAGACACTCAGGGCTACAGGCCCCTGAACACCAATGCCAGCCTTTTCCTCAATAACACAATAACAATGCTCTTTTAGAAACCTTTTTATTTTTGTGACATAGGTGGTAGCAGTTCTGAAACTAGCTGGTAGATCACAGCCAGGAAAGTAGAGCTTCCAGAACAGAGACACATAAAGCAGGGGATCAGTATGGACTTTGAAGAGCTTTATCTTTGTGCACTTTTTTAGGCGGAGTAAACAGATCTGAGGCCAGATAGACTGAAAAATCTGGGAGACTGCTCAAGAAATTTAAATATGCTTTATTTTCAGCTTGAATCTTCAGATGTGGCTGAAGTTTCTGCAAGCTCTGAGGGCTGTAAGCTGTTCCAGCAGTTTCATGAGGCATGCACTTTCCATTCGTTGCTGCATGGAGCTCTTTGGATTCTTTCTTTTGTCCAGGTAATTTAATATAAGGAAAGCTTGTGCTATTAACAGACAAGAACTGTAGAATTTGGAAGGTGGTGGTTATAGTGTACCTGCAGTGAAGGAATAAAAAATTTTGGTGTAACTAATGCAAAATTGATGTCTTGAGGGAAAGAGACTGTTTGAGGAAACAGTTGTTTTCCTGTGTATGGTATATATTGGTTTTTAAAGTAACACTGTTGAAAACTGAAACAGCACCTACTAAGCCAGGGACTGCATATGTGACTGGCACTTGCCAAGCAGTAATTACTAGGAGAAAAAATCATTATACACAGGACTTTGTGCCTGTGTGAGCTTCCTTTATTGAACATTTTTGGTCACATTTCATGTCTGTTCTTCATTGCCATCCTCTCTCCTCATTTAAGTTCTCCTCCTTATCACAGAGCCCTACGTTGCCATGTGGCAGCTCTAATTTTAGCAAGGATTCTTCTTATCGGATACCTGAAAACTGTTAATGAAATGTACTCTGCTCAAGAGTTGAGTAATTTTGTAAACTAAAATGGTATAAAATGAATCTTTGCAGTTCTTTACTCTTTTCAGTCAACTGTGAAGAGACATCTAAGCTGTGGAGGGTAGAACCAAGTCAAGGCTTTGATCACTGCATGTCTTGGGAACATTGGAGTGCTTGTTAACTCTGGCTTGTCTCCTTTGTGTAGCTGTAATATTTTCTTGGGTACAGATTTGTAGTCTGTGCATCTGTGAGGTAAGATGTTTAGACCTCTATGTCTTTGTGTCCTATAGATTTGATTCTCTTTATTTTTTCTGATCCAATGCAGGAGGTGTGGGTGGTATCTGTTCCAAACATCGGTGCACTTTCCATCAGCATTTCTGGGAATGCTGGCTGCTGGAAGTGGCAGTAGAGGCAGCTAAGAAGGGAACAAGCTGTTATGAGCTTGTTTCTTTATGTTCGAGTCCTAGAATTGATTCTACAAAGTCATCCTGATTTCTCAATAAATTCAGTCACAAAGGGATGTCAGAGGAACAGGCATGTATTTGGCTGTTAATGCTGAAGTTAGTGTCCTGCATTTTATCTGATTCAGATTCTGATGCACGTAGGAAAAAATAGGCATAATAAGGTGTGTAGAAACAAAGAAGAATTTACAGTTTCAAATGCTGCTGTAGTTTGCAGTCAGCTGGAATACATTTAAATACAGCAGCTAAAGAGAGGTGTTAAGAAGTGTTTTTCCCCCTCTGCCTTGACAGCACTGACAGCACAAGGCTCATAAGTGCTTTGTGCTCACAGTTTTGTGAGCAGGATGCTCTCTAATGTATCCTCTGTCTGCTGGAGTAATGGGAAGCATGTGTTCCCTCAGCACTCTGCCAGATGTTGGCAAGCACCTGGGGACCATAACCTTGTCCCTGCTGCCTGGGCATGCTGCCACTGCTGCATGTTACCTACTTGTACAGTTTTTGGCTGACTGAGGATACTCATTAGGTTTTGAATATTTTTAGTTTGCTCCCAGTTTCACTTGACCAAGGCTGCCTAAACAAGTGACATCACACCAGGACAGATGGTCTTATCTTGATGGCACTGCTTGCATGGTAGAACTTCTTTTCCCTTATACCTTCTTAAACAGATGCTGAAATAGTTAACAGAGTTCATCTGACAGATTCCCTGAAGAAGCAGCAGCTCTTTTTGAGATACCGTTCTGCTCAGACCTTCCTGCAAGGATCTGTGGGCTTTGAGGAAGCTCCAGGCTGCATTCATCCTCTATATCCTAAATGACACATTATTAGCTTCAAGCCAGTATGGCGAGTTCATTTGTTTCTACTTCCTAACAACTTAGAAGGAAGGATAAAAGTTCTCTCACTGTTCTCCTCCCCACTGGCTGATGTTGGAGATGCAGGATTCCTCCTGCCATCCTCCCTCTCCTCATTACCTTGCCACTTTTTTCACAATGACTGAATATGCTTATTCCATGCCTTTCATCTCCCAGCAGTTCCCTTGAAATGCTCCTTGAATTTTGTGAACGGAGGAGGTAGGGAGCTGAATTCCACATTTGTTACCTGTGATTGGAGCTAACGAGAACTGAGTGTCACAGGAGAGATGATGCCAGTCTTGGTCTGTGCTCTCAGTTACAAGCCTGACCTTTTCTGAGGGCTTTTGTAAAGCAGTTGTCCATTTTCACTGGGAGCTGTGTATAGCAACAATAGCTGTAACTCAGTCATGCAGATGGTTAGAAAAGCATCAGCTGAAAACAAATCTTTCTCCCTCAGAGAAATTTCTTCTTCAATACACCAGCATTTAGGTTTCCTTCTAGACAGTAAGGTTTGTAACACATATAAGTGTTCAATTGCACCTCAGCCACCTGTGTTGATTTATTGGCAGGGAGAAAGGAAAAGCTGCTCTGTGAATTCTAGCATTTGTTTTATGCAGTTAAATACATAATTTGGGATGTATGACTACTCTCACAGCATATTTATACTTTGATAAGACATTATGAAATGCAAAAGAACATTTCTTTAAAGAAATGTGTTTCAAATCAGATTTCCTTATGTGATAATCCAGACTTGATGTCTTAATTTTACCAATCTAACTCTGAAATTGAACTTTTGTGTAGTACAGTGAAATCATGGTTTTTCTAGGATTATTCCAAAGCATCCAGCTGGATATTAGGGAAAATCAAACAAGGCTTTTATTTTCTGCTCATCAGATAAAATAATTTGCTCTTGTCTATAATTACTGGGAAATTGTTAATCATGAGGGTTTTATGCTTTGGGTGTGGGGGAATGACTAAGGATAAAAAGAGGGAGGTAACTCAAAATATTTGGTTTTGCCTTTGTAAAGAAAGCCTGTCTGCTGTAGGACTTTGGGTTTGGTTGCTCTCCTACAAGAGTGCTTGCTGCTCCTTGATTTAAGAGCTCTTAGGGCTACTTAGTGATACAAGTGAATTCAAGATGATTTTTAAAAAGATGAACATAATATTTGCATGTAATGAAAGCTAGCTGGTAGTAATTAAACATTCTTTCACCCTGAGGAGGGGTACAGGCTTTTGAGGTAAATATTGAGAGTTATGTGACTCCATGCCTCAAGGCACTTTCCACCTTAGTTTGGCCTTGAGGGCGTAATTATTTTCCCTCTCAGTGCAGGCATTGCTGTCATTCTCTTATGTTTTACACCCTCATAACTTGATTATTGCTTGTGGCTGTATCTTAAATCAATCTAGCAACTTTGCCTGGTGCAGAATGCTTAGTAGTGTACTGAATAATGAAGCTGGAGCACAGCAGAATTTAATGTTCTCAGTTCCATTCTAAGTGAATTCCATGGTATTTCTACAAGGTACCACGTGGGCATTACTGGTGACAAATGCTTCTCTTGTCACCTGCCATGGTTGGTAGCACAGCAGGCTTTCCTACACAGCCCTGCAGTCTGATGTACAAATATCTTATGGGTGAGAAAAATACCCTTTTAGTTGTGCACAAACCCCTTGTCTCCCCTGTGCTGGCACGACTTGTCAGCAGAGGCAGGAAATGAGCTGGGCAGATGTATCTCATAGCCACTGGCCTAAAGTTCTTTAATGTCCACAGGGGATGGAACAGGCTTCACCTTTATGGTCTAGGTGGAAATTCCACATTGGCAAACAGCAGGAGATGCAATTTCTCCACTTTCAAGATGAAAGATCAGTTTGTGTCTGGCTTCAGTTTGAAGTTAAAACTCCAGGGAGACAAAATATTTTAGTCTTCACCCTGTTAATCTATTCCCTACAGCAATACCAGAAAGCTCTACTGTACCTTATTTTGTTTTTCTTTCCCTAGAAGACGTGTCTGTGCAACATTATTTCCTTATCAACATATATCCTGGGAATACTGTCTTTCAAATGGAAAGCAAGAGAGTTTGTGTGTCTTGGTTTGAGACAGTTTAAAGAGGTGGGCACTCTGAAATGGGTAACCTCCCCCTTGATTCCAACTAATCCCAGCTAATAAGGAAGGAGATACAAGTAGATTTAAGTGAAAAAAATAACAGTTTATTAACAAACAGAATGCCAACAGGCAGGGGGAAAAAGTAAATAACTGTTAGATACTGAAGTGCTAAATTTCTACCCCATGGGAACACAGGACAGAGATGGGCTGGCCTGTTGGCATTGGCATGGGGTGTCCTGTCCCCAGGACCATGCTTGCTTTTTTTCCTGCCAGCAGGGTTTGCAAAGTTCACTTTGAAACAGTTTCTAATTCTGAAATGCAGTTTTTATGAATGGCTACAGGTGCAAACCCAAAGCTGCCCCCAAAGAGAGAGAGAGAGCTCTGGATCTGGGCTGGCTCGCTGGAGCAGAGCCTCCTGCAGTGACCTGCAGGCACCCAGGGCAGCTCAAACCTGCTGACTGCAGCCTCTCCAAAGCAAGGAAAAACTCCAAAAAAGAAAAAAGGACCAAAAAAAAAGGAAGAAAATAAGAACCTTTGCCCAAGCAAGGACCAACAGCCCGTGAAGCAAACACCACACGGTGAAAAGCAGGAAGCTGTCTGGGCAGAGTGATTTTAAAAATGCCCATGGTAGCATCCCTGCACACAAGGTTCCCACTGCAAGGGATGAAAGATGCAGGAACAATTTTTGGGCACAGTAACTGTGGAATACAATATAACATTCTGGATTACTCCAGGACACATGCACAGTCCTAAGTACTCTGCTGTATAGAACTAGTCAGGAAAGGGGTTTTTTTGTGTTTTTTTGTTTTTTTTTTTCTTCTTTTTTTAAATTTATTTATCATTACGTGTGCTTAGGATGTGGGAGAGTGAAACTCATACATGTGACTTGGAGCAATCACTTTACTTTGGGTCAAGCCATACTGGGTAATGGCTAGTTTGCAATAAAAACATCTTTTTTTCATTACTGTTCCTAAAAAGTGGAGATTGGATTTCATGCTTTAAACATTTCAGTGTCCTTCTAGGAACAGATTTGTTATATTTCCATCAGCCATGGATTTCTGTTTCTAAGGGTTATTTATTAGTATGGAAGGAATGCAGAGAATTGGAGCAGGTGTCTTAGCTCAGTGGAAAAGAGCTGTCACATCTCTGAGATCTGCAGGAGATTTGAGTCTAGATTTCACTTTTTTCCCCCATCATGTTTTATGTGAACAGACTGTCATGATACTGCAAGTGCCTGTGCCTCCATGCTTGCAGAAAAAATGTTTGCTACCACCTACTGAACAATAGGTCTGTGTTTGTACCAACTAATTTTAGTCTGCTAGACTCCCATCAATATCCTTATGTGAGGTTAAGCTACATAATTAACAAAGTGTGAGGAAACTGTAGTTATGAGTTGAGTACCTGAAGGCAAAGGAGAAACAGAGCACTAAGTTATGAAGTATAAATTGTGACTGGGACTTGGAAGATGTGATCTCAATGTGAATGGAGTAAATGTTCACAGTGCAAAATCTGTTGGCCTTTGTCTGTTGGTTTGAAGTTAACACTAATGATTGTTGCATGCATATTTTTCCAGAGAGAATAATTTTTGAGATAGGATATGGTATTAAGGTCACTTACCACTTGAAGGCAAACTTTGATAGTTGAGTTTGCAATGGTACTGAAATAAAACTGTTGAAGACCCTGTATCAGATATCACAATAACTATATTGGCAATTCCTGGGTGAATTTAGTGCAGGAAAATCACAGAGTGATTTGCCTTGGAACGAACCTTAGAGATCATTCTGTCCCAGCCTCTGCCATAGTCAGGGCTTCCATGGTCCGGTTGCTCCAAGCCCTGACCATCTTGGCCTTGCACACTTCCAGGGATCCAGGGGCAGTCACAGCTCCTCTGGGCACCCTGTGCCAGGGCCTCACCACCCTCACAGGGAAGGATTTCTTCCTAATATCCAATTTCAACGTAGTCTCTTTCAGTTTAAAGCCATTCCCCCTTGCTCTGTCACTCCATGTCCTTGTGAGCAGTTCCTCTCCAGCTCTCTTGGAGCCTCTTTGCTATTGGAAGGCTGCAGTTAGGTCACTCCAGAGCCTCCTCTTCTGCTGGTTCAATGTGGGGCTTGCTGTTCTGTGGACAGGTTTTCCTCTTATCAGGGGACCTAGGTAGGAGCAACAGCTCCATTCAAATAGTGATATGCTACTGATGTGCTTCTACTGTTGCTTCAGCAGAAGGGAATCCCTAAACAGGATGCTACTTGTATGCAGAAGTCCCAGAGTAAACTATGGAGAAGGTTTAGCACAGTACAAAATCCCCTCTAGCTGGTTGGGGAACAGGCTGCACTGCGTATTGCAGTACCAGAATTCTGTAAAAGCCCCCTGCAATTCAGAATTAAAAAAAAACAACCCAAAAAACAACAAACCCAAAACAACTTGTAGAAGATACTAAAAAGACTGGAGACTAAATTAAAGACTAATCTTTTTAGTGTGAGTTTGCTAGTTTTAATGGTACCCTCTGGCTAGCTGTGGTCATACTATTAGCCTGTAATTCTGGAAGATGAGAGCTGCTGTGTTCTTGTTCTATTTCTGTAGCTGCCTTTGTTTTTTTTTCCTTCTTGCAGCCAGAAGATAAGAATTCATTAACTCCCTCTCATCTCAGCATCTACCTTTCAGGCTTTGTTCTTAATAGTCTTTAATAGTTTTGGGAGCAGTTGCTCCTTTTCATTTGTTTGTTTTTCCCTTTTTTTTCCACTGCAGTAAGCATGCCAGGTCATGCCCAAATAATACTGATCAGTTTACCAAATGGTGACTTATTATTGGAAAAATCTCACCCTTTTAATTGAGGAAATGAGATCCATCATTGATCTAAGTACAATTCAGAAAGTTAGCCTTGCAAATCCATTAGTGATCTTTGTGCATCATTGAATTTTGAGCAGTGGGATATAATCCAGCGATATAATCCTGGCAGGTCAGCTGCCAGCACCAGTAGACATTAGCTACAGAATTAGGAACAAACAGGTTGTGTTAGGGTTGGACTGGTGGGTTTGGTTACCAGTGATATGATGCTTGTGCAACCTGAAGGAAAATTTCTGGTTTTGCTGTGTAAGGCTTCAGACCGACCTTCTTTGTTTTCCTGTTTTCCCATTTCTTGCTTTTTGAAAATATTTTTTAATCTTCCTTTTTCTTCTTTTTCATTTTTAAAAAAAATTCTTATTTGTCATTTAGACAATCACTGATCATCCACTGGCAGGTCTTGGTTTTATCTCATAGCAGTGATCTACAGAAAGGAAAAGCTTCTGTAACATGTCTGCATAAGTAACTCCTGTGGTCCCTTTGTACTCTCTACTGGAGTTCTTGTGAGTGGCTGTCAGTGTGTCAGGGTCTGTACCATCTGACTGCCTGATGGGCAGTACTTAGAGGCCATTCAACTTGCATTAATAGCCTTGTACTCAGTAACATTGTCTCTGCCTCTGAAAAGGTGCAGAGCCAGACTGGAATTTTTCCATTCAGTCCTCCTCTTGGTGGAGTAGCTCTCAGCAGGGATTGGACACTTCACAAGGAAGGGAAAAAACCCAGCAGTGCAGTGGTCTCATGGCACAGCTTTGGACCTTCAAAGTAACTGCTGAGAATCCTGGGGGGCTCTTGGGGATTAAAAAAAAAAAAGTGTTGAAAGAACTTGATTCTTCTTTCATCTGTCCTCCTTCAGTGAGAGTAGGTTTTTATCCTACCCTCTTGCCTCTGGAAACAAGGCCTGAGTTTGTTCTTTTAATTCACTGAGTTGATACTCCAGATGGATTAAAAAAGGGCAGGTAACTTTCAAAAATTCTTGCAAAATGCTGGACTAATTCCCTGCAGATTGATCTGGCTGCAGGGATGCTCAGCAGATGCACCTCTGAGAGCCCTCCCCATGTGCTGGTAACGTCTGCTTCTCAGTACATCTTTTGGATCAGCTTTCTGCTCTCACCGTGAGCCAGGTCCCCTGTGAAGGCCTGAGAGAGCAGAGTAATTCTTGGCTACTTTGTAAGAAGTAGAGGCTGTGGAGCAAAGGAGCAGACCATGGATGCTTTTGGCTCCTGACTTCTCCTTGCGTCCTGGAACAGTGATGCCAGGGTCTCCCAGTAGGGAAATTTTATCAGAAATGTGAAAATAAGGCTTTGACTGTAGAGATTCCTATTTGGGTAGATTTTGTGACAGCAGATGATATAACTAATTTAAATTCCCCTTCCTAAATAAGAATGCAGTAAAGACTCATTATTAGGTTGTGCTAAAAAATTGTTTTGTTTTGAGAGACAGGTATCTGTGGTGGTGTTCACAGAGGTCCTAGGATGAGGGAAGAGACCAGAATCTTGACTTCATGTTTCAGAAGGCTGATTTATTATTTTATGATATATATTATATTAAAACAAAGGGATATATTAAAACTATACTAAAAGAATAGAAGAAAGGATTTCAGCAGAAGGCTAGCAAGCAATAGAAAAGAATGGAATGATAATAAAATCTTGTGACTGACCAGAGAGTCCAAGACAACTGGACTGTGATTGACCATTAATTAAAAACAACCACATGAGACCAATCAAAGATCCACCTGTTGCATTCCACAGCAGCAGATAACCATTGTTTACATTTCGTTCTTGAGGCCTCTCAGCTTCTCAGGAGAAAAAATCCTACCAAAACGATTTTTCATAAAATATGTCTGTGACAGGTATCTACCAAGGAAGGAGGGAACCTGCCTTGGAAGGGAAAGTATGAGCCCCTTAGCTTTGAATTAATACAACTGTGAATTGAAGGGGCTGTCAGGCAAAGCTGTGGGAGAAGGAATGACAGTTCTTTACTGGTGTGTGTGTATAACCAGGCAAACAAAGCCCAGCAGCAGCAGCCGGAGCACAAACCCAGCCCCGGCCTCTCTGGGCCGCGGTGCTTTCCCTGCGCTGCAGTTCCGGGCACGGCCAGCAGGGGCGCTGCTGGCTCCCGGCCGGGCATGGCCCCCGCGCCTGCAGGGGGCGCTGTGGCGCGAGCTCAGCCGCGCTC